>NC_045432.1:6210521-6810521 GCF_902635505.1 Sarcophilus harrisii
TCTCTATCCACCATCTGTTAGTGAATCTCCTGTGGAGAAATCCATGGTGGGGCTTTGTCCTTGATATCCATGGAGGATCTCTTTCCTTGGGGGGAATCTGTAGCCCTTATCTCCATGGGAGGCCTCTTTACTGTGAAGGGGCTTTCTGACAGGGATCTTTATAAGAAATCTCTGACCCCAACGTCCATGGGGATTCTCTGACCCTGGTTTTTATAATCAGTCTCTGAATTTAATCTCCATTCGGGGATCTCTGTCATTGGCGTCCATTAAGGGTCTCTTTTCTCGGTGGGTCTATGATCAGTGGATCACCATTGGAAGTCTCTGATCTAACCTCCACGGGTGTCTCTAAATATGATCTACATAGGCGGTCTGTCTCTGATCTCATTTGAGAGAGTTTGTGCTGATTTCAAAGAAGGGGATCTCCGACCTTGATCTCCATATGTGGTCTCTTTTTTTGGTCTCCATGGTTTGTCTGTATCCCTGACCTCCATGGGGAAGGGGGTCTTGGACCCAGATGTCCATGAAAGGTCCACCTCTCATCTTCACGGGAGGTGGCTGAGCTGAATTGCCAAGCGGTGTCTCTGCCACTGATTTCCATAGGGAGATTCCAACACAAATCTCCATTTGTTTGTATAAGGGGGCACTGTCGGGGGGGGGGATATCTCCATGCGCAGTCTCCAACACTAATCTCTAGGTAAGGTCTCTGACACTGGTCTCCACAAGGGGGCTCTGGCCCCAGGCATATTGGACCCTGATCTGCATGGTTGGTCTCTGCCACTGGTCTCCATGGAGGTTCTTTGAGACTGACTTTTATGGGCGGTCTCTCAATTTGATTTCCATGGGGTTCTCTGCTCTTTATGTCCATGGTGGTTCACTGCCCCTCGTAGGTCTGTGACCCTGATCTTTACAGGGGATCTCTGGCTCTGATCTCTAAGGGATGGTCTGCCTTGATCTCCATGGAGTGTGTCTGACATTGATCTCAGTACAGGGTGTGTTAGTCATCTCAATTGAGGGCCTTTGCCTCTGATTTCCATGGGTGGTCTCTGTACCTGACCTCCATAGGGAGGCTATGCTTCTAATATATGTGGATGATCTGCTCTCATCCCCATGGGGGTCTCTATCCCTGATCTGTATGAGGGTCTCTGTCCCTGATGTTTATGGAGTGTCTCTTTCCCTGGGGGGGTGTTTCTGACTCATATCTCCATAGATGGTCTCTCACCCTAATCTCCATGGGGGAGAGCCCCCCCCCCCAATTTTGATGGTCGGTCTTTGACTTTGTTCTCCATGTAGGGTCTCTGTTTTTAATTCTGAGTCTCATGTCCATGAGGGGGTCTGTCTCTGGTTTTCATGGGGGTCTGTATCCCTTGTCTGCATAAGGGGGCTCTGCTCTGGGGATATTGGACCTTTATGTCCATGGGGCCTCTGACCCTAATTTCCATAATGGATTTCTGAGTCTCATCTCCCTAGGTTTTTGTGACCGTCATATTTCTCTGTTTTTTAAGGAGTTATTTTCTTTTTCTGTTTCACAAATTCTGTTTTTCTGGGAGTTGCTTTCTTTTTCCATTTTATCAAATCTATCTTTTAATGAGTTATATGCTTTTTTTATTTCACTAAATCTATTTTGTAGTGAATTTTCTTCAGATTTTCTTCTGTTGCCTTTTCCAAACCCTCTTGCCAACTTTTCATTTCCTTTCCCCATTTTTCTTCTAGTTCTCTTTGGCGATCCTTTTTAATTTCTTCTAGGAGAGCCTTATGTAGTGGGGACTAGGTAATATCACCTTTTGGGGCTTCATCTAGAGACAATCTGCCTTTCAAATCTCCTCAAGGTTTCACCATAGAAGCTGTGTATCATCAGAGTCCTCTTTACTTTTTGACTTATTTTTTTTTTAAAGTTAAGGTCTACCTTTGGGGCAGGAGAGGGGTTCTCTGTCCTTGATGTCCAGGGAGGGTCTCTGCCCTTGGGGGCCTCTGTGCCCCAGATTTCTCTGGGGGGGTATCTGCTTCTGATCTCCATGGGGAGAGTCCTTCAGTAAACTCCATATGAGGTCTCTGTCCCTGGTCTTTATAAAGGGGTTTATGCCCTGGGGTTATTGGACCTTGATCTTTATTGGGGATCCCTGTCCTTGATGTCCATGGAGGATTTCTAACCCCCTCCCAGTGGCTACTGTGGTCCAGATTTTCCAGGGGAGTCTCTACCACTGATCTCCATGTGGGGTCTGTGTCCCTGGGCTCCATAAGGTTGTTCTCTCCTGAGGGGTTTTATACCCAGATCTCCATGGAGAATTTCTGCATAAAAGTGGGAGGGGGTCTGTGACACTCATATCCATATGGGGTCTGCCTATGATCTCCATGTGGGTCTTTGCCCCTGATTTCCATGATGTGACTATGATCCTGAACTCCATGGAAAGCCTCTGCCAATGATGGAGGGTCTGCCCTGACCTCTAAGGAGGGTCTCTGAGTCTCATCTCCATGGAGGATCTCTTTCTTATTTCCATGGGGCTCTGTGTCCCTGGTGTGTGTAAGTGGGCTCTGCCCTTGGTGCATCTTGGACCCTGATTTCCATAGGGGATCTCTGACCCTGATGTCCATGATGGGCCTCTAACCCTGATCTCCATGGGGGGTCGCTGACCCTGATTTCCATGAGGGGCTCTCTGAGCCAATATCTGTGGGGGTTCTGTACCTCTGATTTCCTTGGGAGGTCTGTACCCCTGATCTGCATGGGGGATTTTTATGGGTAGTGTCAATTTGATGTCTATGGGGGTGTCTGCCCCTAATCTCTCTGATGGAGCCTCTGCCAACAATAACCCTGATACCCTCTATCCCTGACATACTTCTCTTTCCTTCCTCATGACTTGATTTTTTTCCACATAACTTTTCTGCGTCTTTGCCCCTCATGTCTACACATGTGCTGCCCCATTTCCCCCATCTCTTCTTTATCATTGGTTTTAAGCAGTCCTTCATCTCTTTTTTCATCTTATCTCCTAATCTCCAAGGGGCTCCCTGACCTTGATGTCCGTGGAGCGTCTCTGACCCCGGGGGACTTATAACCATTGTATCCATGATGGGGCTATATGTCCCTGAACTTCATGAGGTGTCCGCCCCTGATCATCATAGTATGATAGTGAGTTTCTGTCCCTGATCTCCATTGGGGTTCTAGGCCCTTGGGGCATCTTGTTCCCTGATCTCCATGGGCAGGCTGCTCTGAACTCCATGGGTGGTCCCCACACCTTATCTTCATGGGGTGTCAAGGCCTCTGATCTTCCTGGTGACTCTCCAAATGTAATCTCCATAGAGATTCTCTGCCCCTGGGGATATTGGACTCTGACCCCAACACTGAGACTATGACACGGTTCTTCATGTGGAGATTTGGCCCCTGTTTTCCATGGGCGGTCTCTGCCCTGATCTCCATGAGGTCTCTGTCCCTGATCTCTATGGAGGTCTCTGATCTTGGATTTCCATGGGGGGTGTCTTACCATGATCACCACGGGGTCTCTCTGACCTCAATGGACTACCTTTGTTCCTGATTTCCAAGGTGGGGTCTCAACCTTGCTCTTCCATGTGTGTCTTTGCCTTTGGTCTCCATGGTTTGTCTCGGTTCCTTGATCTCCATGGGAGTCTCTGACCGATGTCCATGAATGGGGTCTGCCCTCATCTCCATGAGGGACTGCAACACTAATCTTCTATGTGAGTCTCTGCCCTGCTCTCTCTTTGGGGCTCTTGGATTATGGACCCTTGATCTCCATGGGGGTTCTGCCTTAATGTCCATGGAGGTTTGCCATGACGTTCTAGAAGGATTCTCTCTTCCATGGTGGTTTCTGACCATGACTTTATAGGAGGTCTGTCTCTGATCTCAATGGGGGTGTCTTTGACCCTGTTCTTATGTGGGTCTCTGCACCTGATCTCCATGGAGTTTTCTCTGATTTCCATGGGTGTTTCTGACCCTGATCTCCATGGGAGTCTCTGACCCTGATTTTCTCATGGGGCTCTATCCTCTGATCTCCATGGGAGTCTGCTCTGAACTCCATGGGGTCTCCCTCTGATCTTCCTGGAGGAGGGTCAATGCCACTGATCTTCATGGTGACTCCTAACCTGATCTCCATCGAGATTCCCTGTACCTGGAGGTATTGGATCCTGATCTCTATCTGGGACTCTGACACGACTCCAATGTGGACAATCTGTCCCTGTTTTCCATGTGGGGCCTTCCATGATCTCCATGCGGATGTCTGTCCTGTTCTCCATGGGGTTGTTCCCCTGTTCTCCATGGGGTTATTGGCTCTGATTTTGATGGCGGGTCTGTCACTTTATGTCTCACTACGACCTGTGCCTAGACCTCCATGGGAGTCTCTACCCGTGATGTCCATGTGTAATTTGACCCTGATTTTCTGGTCAGTCTTAATTTAATCTTCAAGGGACCAACTCTGTCATTGATCTCCACAGGGGTTCTCTGACCTGCTCTCAGTGGAGAGTCTTTCTTGACCACCACAATGGGGATCTTTGTTCTTGATGTCAGGGCTTGTTCCTACACTTAATCTTCATGGGAGACTTCTGCCCTTGATCTTCTTGGTGTGATCCTGGTCCTGATGATCTACAGGGGTTCTTTGCCCGTGGGCGGCCCTGGGCCCTGATCTCCACAAAGTATCTCTGACACAGATCTGCATGTGGGATCTCAGTCCCTCATATCCATGGGGTGTTTGTGTCACTGACCTATTTGGGGGCTTCTCTGCCACAGTAACCCTGCCATCTATTAAATCTTACATGGTTCTCTTCCCTTCCTCATGACCTGACCTTATCCCCCTAATTTCCCTGTAAATCTTTGCCTGTCATCTCCACACACTCTTCTGTCCCCTTCCACCATCTTTTCTTTTTTAATATTGTTCAGCTCTTTATCTCTCATCTCTCAGTGGATTCACACTGTGATCTCCATGGTGGGGGGGTTTCCTGTCTTTGATGCTTATAGAGGGTCTTTGCCCCGGGGCGGGGGTCTGTGAACTTGATCTGCAATGAGGGGTCTCCATCCCTGGAGGGATTTCTGTCACTAATCTCCTTAAGGATATCGGCCCCTGATTTCCATGGGGTGTCTCTGCCCCGATCTCCATGGGGGGGGTCTGCCTTGTTCTCCACAAGAGTTCTCTGGCCCTGATCTCAATAGGGAGTTTGTCCCTGATTACAATGGAGGGTCTTTGCTCCTGATCTCCACAAGGTGTCCCCCTGCAAGTTCTCCATAAGGGGTCTGAGTCCTGGACCTCCCTGGGAGGTCTTTGAACATGATGTCCTTTGACATCTGTCTCTGACCTCCATAGAGGGTCTCTAGCCCTGATGTCCAGGGGTGGTTTCTGACCCAGATATCCAAGAGGGTTCTGCCTCTGATTTTCATAGGGGGTCTCTAGCCCTGATTTCTCTGGGAAGGGTCTGGAGGGGGTCTGCCACTTCTCCCCATGTAGGGACTTCAACATTAATCACCATGTGAGGTCTCAGCCCTTAGTCTCCATAAGGGGCTCGGGCCGGGGGGGATATTGGACTCTGATTTCCATCATGAGTCTCTGAATCTGATCTCCCTGGGGGAGGGGTCTGTGACATTGAATTCTATGGGGATCTGGTCATGTAGACTTATTGTGTATCTAATTTATATTTTAATATATTTAACATCTACTGGTCATCCTGCCATCTAGGGGAGGGGGTGGGGGGGGGGTAAGAGGTGAAAAATTGGAACAAGAGGTTTGGCAATTGTTAATACTGTAAAGTTACCCATGCATATAACCTGTAAATAAAAGGCTATTAAATAAAAAAAAAGAATTCTATGGGGATCTCTTACCATGATCTCCATAAAGGGTCTGTCTCTGATTTCAAATGGGGTTCTTTGCCCCAATCTCCAGGAGGGGATTCTACACTTGATCTCATGGGGGTTCTCTTTCCTGGAGGAGGGTCTCTGCTCCTGATCTTCATCTTGGAGTCTGCAACAATAACCCTGCCACCTTGTATTCCTCACACATTTCTCTCTTCTTCCTCACGACCTGCTCTTCTCCCCTAATTTCCACGTGAATCTTTGCCCCTCACTCTCCCCCTTCCACCATCGCTTCTATTTTGTTGGTCTTCAGCTTCCCATCCCTCATCTCTTCATTCATCTCACTATGTGAAATACATGGAGGACTCTGTCCTCAATGTCCATGGGGGGTCTCTTTCCCTGGGGTGCTTTCTGACATTGATCTTCATACATGGTGTCTGACCCTGCTCTCTTCGGGAGTTCTCTGACCCTAATTTTCAAGGGTGGGCTCTGAGTTTGTTCTCTATGGGGGGTTGTCTCTGTATTTGACTCTAAGTCTCATCTACATGGGGGGTCAGTCCCTGATTTCCGTGGGGGGTATGTGAGCCCAGTCTACATAAGGGGGCTCTGCCCATGGAGGGTCCGGGACCATGATCTCTTTGGGGAATTCTGATCCTTATCTCCAAAATTGGTCTCTGACACTGATATTTAGGGAGGGTCTGTCTCTGATCTCTATGGAAGGGGTAAACCCTTATTCCGGTATGGGGGGTGTCTGACCTTGATTTCCATGAGGGCTCGCTACCATTAATCTCAGTGTGGGGTCTCCAACACCAATCTCTGTGGGAGGTCTGTGCTTCTAGTCTCCATAAGGGGTCCTGGAGCCTACATGGAAATCTGTACTAGATACGCTATGAGCGATGCGAGTGGACCCTCCATGGATATATTAGAAGAGATCCCTCATGAAGATTAGAATCACAGAACCCCTTTGAGGATCAGGGGTAGAGAACTCCCATCAGAGATCAGGACTAGAGAGAGACCCTGATGGAGATCAGAGGCACTGAGCTCCAGGAAATCAGGGTGAGAGACCCCCATGGTGATGAGAGACAGAAATACTCAGGGGTAGAGACCCCTCATGTAGATCAGGATCATAGGACCCCTTTGGAGATCGGGGTCACAACCCCCCCTAGAGAGATCAGATTCAGAGACAGACCATCTATGGAGGTAATGGTGAGAGACCTCCACGGAGATGAGGTGCAGAGACTCCTGATGAGTGATCCACCTGATCATAGACCCACCAGGAGAAGGGACTGTCAGTCGATGGCAGTTAAAGAGACCCCCCGTGGAGATCAAATCCGGAGACCGACCATAAAAACCCCATGGAGATTAGTCACAGAACCCCCCATAGAGGTTCACTAAGCACGGATGCATAGAGTGTTAAAGACCAACCAAACAGAAGAGATGGTGGAAGGAGACAGCAGAGTGTGGAGACAAGGGCAAAGATTCACAGGGAAAGATCGGTCACAAAGAAGGGAAGAGAAACGTGAAAGGAACAAAAGGTGGCAGCGTTGTTGTGGCAGAGACCCCTATGAAGAGAAAGAGGCACAGAGCCCCCATGGAAATCAGGGCTAGAGACCCTCATGGGATGAGAGCAGACACCCATGGAAACTGGGAGCAGAAATCCCTCATGGACGTCAGGGTCACAAGACCCCTTTAGAGATCAGGGGTAGAGAAACCCCATGGAGATCGGGGTAGAGAGCCCTCCCCCCGGAAAACAGGGCCAAAGGCCCCCACGTGAGATCACAGACAGATACAATATAGAGATCATAGTCAGGGACCCACAAAGAAATCAAGGTAGAAGCCCTCCATGAAAATCTAATGGTAAAGACTCAACATGGAGATCAGGGGTAGAGGTCCCTACATAAATATCAGGATCATATACACCAGGGGTCCTCAAACCTACGGCCCACGAGCCAGATGTGGCAGCTCGAGGACGTTTATCCCCTCACCCAGGGCCATGAAGTTTCTTTATTTAAAGGCCCACAAAACAAAGTCTGAGGGACAGTGAACTGGCCCTATTTAAAAGTTTGAGGACCCCTGAATCTATATGAGCGAAGGTGCAGATTCTACATGGACATCAAGGACACAGATGTCTCATGGAGAACAAATGCATGGACTGAATATAAAAATGAGGGTCAGTGTCAAAGAACTCCTATGGAGATGAGTGTCAGAAACCCCACCTGGGAACAAGACCCCTTAAGATAATTGTGCAAATATGTTTACATATATTGAATGTCACACATATTTTAACATGTGTAACATATAGGGGGAAGTTTGGAACGCAAGGCTATGCAAGAGTCTATGTTGAGAAACTGTCCTTGCAGATGTTGTGAAAATAAAATCTTTAATAAAAAAAATTAAATTTATTTTGAAAAACATGAAAAAAAAAGAAATCAGGGTAGAGACCTCCATGAAATAAGGGCAGATCCCCAATGGATATTGTAGCAGAGACCTCCCATGGACATCAAGGTCGCAGCACCACTTTGGAAGTCAGGGGTAGCACTTCCCCATATGTTGGAATCTTTACAAAGTGTTAAGCCATTGGAGTTGATAGAGACAATAATTATCTAATTTAGCATGGTTCAGTATGATTGATTTGATCTTAGAAGGAGATATTTTGGGCCAGAACTTGAAACAAGGTACTAAGTACAACTGATAGAAACAATGCTTGTGTTCACACCTTTAGAGAGCTCATAGAAGCAAGAAATATTTAAGTACTCATTGGAGTTCACATGTTTGGGAGATTTCAGGGTTTAGAAAGAGATATCTGAATTCACACCTCCCTCGAACTCTTAGGGCCAGAGAGCACGCTGGGAGATATCCCACAATCCCACTCTCAGAGAAGCAGCATAAATATAGCTCCAGTGAGCCACTCGAGAGGTCTTACTTGGGAACATTGACTGGGGTCGGAGGAGCACTCTGGGAGGAAGCCTTCAAGCCCTCTCTCGAGGCAAGAGAGATTCATTTTCATCTTCCACCTTGGTACTGGCTGGAGGCTGAAGAAAGCAGAGGCAGGAGCAAAGGACAAAGCTGCAAGAGCTCTTAGAACCAAGCAGAAAGATAGGCCTCTAAGAAAACTAACCGGGCTATGTTGAAGGACACAATAAAAGATCTGAACTTTTATCAGCTGGCTGCGATTTTGGATGATTATTTACTTGTAACTGAAACTAAAGCTGCCTCCAGAAAACCTCCCAGAGAAACTCCCTCTCCCAGAGAGAACCTTTATTATTTTAAAGAAGAGAAAAACACCAACACCTGTGGGAATCAATGCCAGCGTCCCTACATGGAGTTCTGTGTTAGAAACTATTTTGGATAATCTGAGGCAGAGACCCCCCGTGGAGGACCGGGACAAAGGCAACCCAGGGAGACCGGGTCAGAGACCCCACCATGGAGATCAGAGTAAGAGAGTCGTAAGTGAGATCACAAACAGATTCTCTATGTAATCATGGTCATAGACACCTATAGAAATCATAATCACACAAAACTGCCAGAATAACTGGAAATTAGTATGGCAGAAATTAGGCATGGACCCACACTTAACACCGTATACCAAGATAAGATCAAAATGGGTCCATGATTTAGGCATAAAGAACGAGATTCTCTCTCAGACCTGTGGAGGAGGAAGAAATTTGTGACCAAAGATGAACTAGAGACCATTATTGATCACAAAATAGAAAATTTTGATTATATTAAATTAAAAAGCTTTTGTACAAACAAAACTAATGCAAACAAGATTAGAAGGGAGGCAATAAACTGGGAAAACATCTTCACAGTTAAAGGTTCTGATAAAGGCCTCATTTCCAAAATATATAGAGAATTGACTCTAATTTATAAGAAATCAAGCCATTCTCCAATTGATAAATGGTCAAAGGATATGAACAGACAATTTTCAGATGATGAAATTGAAACCATTACCACTCATATGAAAGAGTGTTCCAAATCACTATTAATCAGAGAAATGCAAATTAAGACAACTCTGAGATACCACTACTACACCTGTCAGATTGGCTAAGATGACAGGAAAAATAATGATGAATGTTGGAGGGGATGTGGGAAAACTGGTACACTGATGCATTGTTGGTGGAATTGTGAACGAATAACCATTCTGGAGAGCAATCTGGAATTATGCCCAAAAAGTTATCAAACTGTGCACACTCATTGACCCAGTAGTGCTACTACTGGGCTTATACCCCAAAGAAATACTAAAGAAGGAAAGGACCTGTATAAAGCCAAAATGTGGCAGCCCTGTTTGTAGTGGTAAGAAACTGAAAATGAATGGATTCCCATCAATTGAGAATGGTTGGGTAAATTGTGGTATATGAATGTGATGGAATATTATTGTTCTGTAAGAAATGACCAGCAGGATGAATACAGAGAGGCTTGGAGAGACTTACATGAAGTGATGCTGAGTGAAATGAGCAGAGCTAGGAGATCATTATATACTTCAACAACGATATTGTATGAGAATGGATTCTGATGGAAGTGGATTTCTTTGACAAAGAGAAGATATAATTCAGTTCTAATTGATCAAGGATGGACAGAAGCAGCTACACCCAGAGAAAGAACACTAGGAAATGAATGTAAACTGCTTGCATTTTGGTTTTTCTTCCCGGGTTATTTTTACCTTCTGAATCCAATTCCCCCTGAGCAACAAGAGAACTGTTTGGTTCTGCACACATATATTGTATCTAGGATATACTGTGACATATTCACAGTAAATATATATACTGCTTGCCATCTACGGGGGGGTGGAGGGAGAGAGGGGAAAAATCGGAACAGAAGTGAGTGCAAGGAAAATGTTGTAAAAAATTACCCTGGTATGGATTCTGTCAATAAAAAGTTATTATAACAAAGAAAAAAAAAAAAGAAATCAAGGTCACAGAATCCCTAGGGATCTCAGATTCAGAGAGCCATTATGGGAGCAGCATCAAAGATCCCCCATGGAGCTCAAGGTTCAAGACCCCCCCCCATATTAAAACTCACAGGGAGATCAGTCATACCCCCCATGGAGATCAATGGCAGAGACCCCTCATGGAAATCAGGGCCAGACACCCTCAGATGCCTGATCTTTTGCCTAATTTTCCTATAAATTTCTGCCCTCGTATACATACCGTGCAGCGCTGCCTTCCACCATCTCTTCTTTTTTGTTGATCTTCAGCTTTCTGTGCCTCATCTCTTAGTGGATCTCACGCTGTGGTTTCCTTTGGGGTCAGTGTTCTTGATGTCCATGGAGGGTCGGCTGCCTGAGGATTTTAAACCAGATCTCCATGAGGGGTCTCTGTCCCTGGTGGGGTTTCTGGCACTTATCTCCATAGTGGGTCTCTGACCATGATTTGCCCCGGGGTTTTGAGAGCTTGTTTTTTACGGGTGGTCTCTGAATTTGATGTCCATGGGGACTCTGTCCTTGATCGGCCTGAAGGGTCTCTGCCCCTGGGGAGTCTGTGACCCTGATCTCCAGGAGGGGTCTTTGCCCCTGATTTTCATGTCGGGGGGTCAGTCTTAATCTCCATGGAGGGGTCCGTGACTGATCTCTCATGGGGGGACTGTCCCTGATCTCATGCAAGGGGCCAGACTGATCTCCAAGAGGGGTCTGCATCGATCTCATGGGATCTTTCCTCACCTCCATGGGGGCCTTGATCTCTATGGGGCTGTCCTGTTCCTCCATGAGGGTCTCCCAATCTCATGGAGGGTCAGATTGGGGGGGGGAGATTAGTCCGTGACGAAATTCTATAGGGGGGTCTGTCCAGATTCCAGTAGGAGGGGAGGTCGACTGATCCTGTGGAAGCTTGCTTCATTTAGTGGTGGGACTCTGTCCCTGATCTCCATGAGGTGGGTATGACTGATGAAGTTGGGGGGGAGCTCCAGACTGTTCTCCATGAGAGGGTCTCTCCTGTTCTCCATGGGGGTGGCTCAGTCACTGATCTCCATGGGGTCTGTGAATGATCCTGAGGGTCTGTCCTGCCTCCAAGGGAGGGGCCTGTGGCTGATCTCAAATGGGGCCTGGTTTTCACATTTAGGTGGGACTTTGCTGTTGATCTCCATGGAGGTGTGACTGATCACTATTTGGGGTCTGTCCCTGATCCTAAGTGGGGTGGCGTCTGTGATCAGATCCCTATGGGGGTCTGGTCTCGATCTCCATGGGAGGCCTGTGATGCCTCCATGAGGGGTTTGTGACTGAATCTCAATGGGGTGGTGGTCTGTGACTGATCTCTCATGGGGGCTCATCCTCGATCTCTGGGGGGGAGTCTGTGACTCATCTATTGGGGGTCTGTCCCTGATCTCCAGTGGACAGTAACTGATGTATATGGGGGGGGGTCCGATCATGAGGTCAGACTGCTCTCATGGGGTGTCCACTTCACATTTAGAGGTGGGACTGTGCCCTTGATATCTATGGCTGAGCAGTGGGGTCTGTGACTGATCTCCATGGGGGGTGTCTGTGACTGATCACTATGGGGGGGGTCTGTCCTTGGTCTCCATGGGAGGGGGACTATAACTGTTCTCTTTAGGGGTCTGTCCCTGATTTCCATGAAGGGGGTTGTGACTGACTTTATAGGGGGGGTCAGGACTGATCTCAATAGGGCGTCTTGTCCCTGATCTCATACCCTGGGCCCAGACTGATCTTATGGGTTCTGTCGTTGTTCTCCATGAGGGGTCTTGTGACTGATCTCTCATGGTGTGTGCCCACTTTAATGAGTTGGAGTGGTGGGACCAAGTCCCTGACTCCTTCTGGCAAGGGGGGACAACTGTAACTGATCTCTATGGTGCGTCTGTCCCTGATGTCTGGGAGGGGGGTCTGTGACTCATCAAATTGGGGGTATGTGATCAACAGCAGTCAGTGACTGATGTATATGGTGGGGTGCCTCTGTCCCTGATCTCCATGAAGGGGATTAGACTGGTCTCTTTGTGGGGAGTATGACTGATCTCTATAGGGGGTCTCTCCCTTATCTCCATACCGTTGGTCTGTGACTGATCTCCATGGGGGGGGTCTGTGACCTATCGCTATGGGGGGGTCCCTGTTCTCTATGGGGGAGTGCTTCACATTTAGTGGTGGGACTCTGTCCCTGATCTCCATGGGGTGTCTGGGAGTTATCCCTATGGGGGGGGGTCTGTCCCTCTTCTCCATAGGGCGGGTCTGTGACTAATCTCTATGGGGGGAGTTCTTCACATTTAGTGGTGGGACTGTGTCCCTGATCTCCATGGTGGGGGGTGGGGTCTGGGACTGATCACTATGGGGGTCTATCCCTGAAATCTATTGGCGGGGGTCTGTGACTGATCTCTATGGGGTTCTGTCGTTCTTCTCCATGAGGGGGTTCTGTGACTGATCTCTATGACGTGTTTACTTCACATTTGGAGGTGGGACTCTGTCCCTGATCTCTATAAGGGGGGGATGTCTGTTACTGATCTCTATGGGGGGGTCTATCCCTGATCTCTGGGGGGGGGGGTCTGTGACTCATCTATTGGGGGTCTGTCCCTGATCAACAGCAGTCAGTGACTGATGTATATGGTGGTGGGGGGGGTCTGTCCCTGATCTCCATGAAGGGGTTGTAAGTGGTCTCTATGTGTGTGTGGGGTCTATGACTGATCTCTATAGGGGGTCTGTCCCTGATCTCCATACCCTGGGTCTGTGACTGATCGCTATGGGGGGGTCTGTCCCTGAAATCTATTGGTGGGGGTCTGTGACTGATTTCTATGGGCGTTCTATCCCTGATCTCCATGGGAGGGGGTCTGTGACTGATCTCTATGAGGTGTTTATTTCACATTTGGAGGTGGGACTCTGTCCCTGTTCTCTATATAGGGGCGCGGTGGGGGTATGTGACTGACCTCTATGGTCTGTCCACTGCATGTTCAGTGGTGGGACTGTGTCCCTGATCTCATATATATGTGGGATGTCTGTTACTGATCTCATGGGGGGCTCCATCCTGATCCTGGGAGTGAGTCTGTGATTCATCTATTGGGGCTCTGTCCCTGATCTCCAGTGGACAGTAACTGATGTATATGGGGCGGTGTATCCCTGATCTCCATGGGAAGGGGTCTGTGACTGCTCTCTATGGGGTGTCCACTTCACATTTAGAAGTGGGACTATGCCCCTGATATCTATACGTAAGCAGGTCTGTGATCGATTCCATGGGGTGTCTGTGACTGATCACTAGTGGGGGTCTGTCCTGATCTCATGGGACCAGCCTGTTCTCTTTAGGGGTTCTGTCCTCATTCCATCAGGTGGTCTGTGACTGTTCTTCAGTGTGGGGGAAGCTTGTCCCCATCTCCAAAGTCTGTGACTGATCTCATAGGGAGGTCTAAATCTGATCTCCATGAGGGAGTCTCGGTGACTTATCTCTATGAGGGGGTCTGTGACTGACCTCATGGTGTCCACTGCATTCAGTGGTGGACCAGTCCTGATCTCTATAAGGGAGGAGTTCGTAACTGATCCTTACTAAAAGCGTCTGTCCCTGATATCTGGGGAGGGTGGGGGGTCTGTGACTCATCTAATTGGGCGTCTGTGATCAACAGCAGTCAGTGATTGATGTATATGTTAGGGTCGGTCTGTCCCTGATCTCCATGAAGGCTAGACTGGTCCTATATGGGGGCCCATGACCGATCTCATGGGGGTTCACTCACATGTAGTTGTGAATCTTTCCTGATCTCTATGGGGGCCCTGTGACATCTTTATAGGGGGTCTATCCCAGTTCTCTATGGGGTACCGGCTGTGACTGTTTTCTATGGGGAATCTGAAACTGATCTCCATGGGGGGTCTGTCCCTGATCACCATGGAAGGTTTGTGACTGATCTCATGGCGGGGGGGGCTTGAGACTGATCTCCAAGGGGTGTTCAGACCTATCGCGCTATGGGGGGGTGGAAAATCCTGTTCTCTATGGGGGGAGTGATTCACATTTAGTGGTGGGACTCTGTCCCTGATCTCCATGGTGGGGGGTGTCTGGGAGTTATCCCTATGGGGGGGTCTTTCCCTCTTCTCCATAGGGTGGGTCTGTGACTGATCTCTATGGGGGGAGTGCTTCACATTTAGTGGTGGGTCTCTGTCCCTGATCTCCATGGTTAAGGGGGGGGGGTCTGTGACTGATCGCCATGGGGGTCTGTCCCTGAAATCTATTGGTGGGGTCTGTGACTGATCTCTGTGGGGTTCTGTCGTTGTTCTCCATGAAGGGGATCTGTGACTGATCCCTATGAGGTGTTTACTTCACATTTGGAGGTGGGACTCTGTCCCTGATCTGCATACGGGGGCAGGTGGGGCATGACTGACCTCATGGTGTGTCCACTTCACATTCAGTGGCAGACCGTGTCCCTGATCTCTCAAGGGGGATGTCTACTGATCCTGTGGGGTTCATCCCTGATCCTGGGGAGTCTGTGATTCATCTATTGGGGCTCTGTCCCTGATCTCCAGTGGACAGTAACTGATGTATATGGGGGGGTGTATCCCTGATCTCCATGGGAAGGGGTCTGTGACTGCTCTCTATGGGGTGTCCACTTCACATTTAGAAGTGGGACTATGCCCCTGATATCTATACGGGCAGTGGGGTCTGTGACTGATCTCCATGGGGGTGTCTGTGACTGATCACTATGGGGGGTCTGTCCTTGATCTCCATGGGAGAGGGACTATGCCTGTTCTCTTTAGGGGTTCTGTCCCTCATCTCCATCAGGTGTGGTCTGTGACTGTTCTCTGTGCGGGGGGTGGGGGGAGGTTTGTCCCTCATCTCCCAAAGTCTGTGACTGATCTCTATAGGGAGGTCTGAATCTGATCTCCATGAGGGGAGTCTGTGACTTATCTCTATGAGGGGGTCTGTGACTGACCTCTATGGTGTGTCCACTTCACATTCAGTGGTGGGACTATGTCCCTGATCTCTATAAGGGAGGGATGTCTGTAACTGATCTCTATTGTGCGTCTGTCCCTGATATCTGGGGAGGGTGGGGGGTCTGTGACTCATCTAATTGGGCGTCTGTGATCAACAGCAGTCAGTGATTGATGTATATGTTAGGGTCGGTCTGTCCCTGATCTCCATGAAGGGGGGTTGTGACTGGTCTTATGGTGGGGGGGTCTATGACTGATCTCTATGGGGGGTTCACTTCACATGTAGTTGTGGGAATCTTTCCTTGATCTCTATGGGGGGTCTGTGACATCTTTATAGGGGGTCTATCCCAGTTCTGGTGGGTACCGCTCGGCTGTACTGTTTATGGGGAATCTGAAACTGATCTCCATGGGGGGTCTGTCCCTGATCACCATGGAAGGTTTGTGACTGATCTCATGGCGGGGGGGGGGTCTGAGACTGATCTCCATGGGGTGTCTGTGACCTATCGCTATGGGGGTGGTGTCCCTGTTCTCTATGGGGGGAGTGATTCACATTTAGTGGTGGGACTCTGTCCCTGATCTCCATGGTGGGGGGTGTCTGGGAGTTATCCCTATGGGGGGGTCTTTCCCTCTTCTCCATAGGGTGGGTCTGTGACTGATCTCTATGGGGAGTTTCACATTTAGTGGTAGTCCTGTCCCTGATCTCCATGGTTAAGGGGGGGGGTCTGTGACTGATCGCCATGGGGGTCTGTCCCTGAAATCTATTGGTGGGGTCTGTGACTGATCTCTGTGGGGTTCTGTCAAGAAAATTTCTCATGAAGGACCTGTACTGATCCCTATGAGGTGTTTACTTCACATTTGGAGGTGGGACTCTGTCCCTGATCTGCATACGGGGGCAGGTGGGGGTATGTGACTGACCTCTATGGTCTGTCCACTGCATGTTCAGTGGTGGGACTGTGTCCCTGATCTCTATAAGGGGGGGATGTCTGTTACTGATCTCTATGGGGGGGTCTATCCCTGATCTCTGGGGAGGGGGGGAGTCTGTGACCATCTATTGGGGCCTGGGTCCCGATCTCCTGGTGGGACAGTAACTGATGCATATGGGGGCACCTCGATCTCCATGGGAAGGGGTCTGTGACTGCTCTCTATGGGGTGTCCACTTCACATTTAGAAGTGGGACCAGCCCCTGATATCTATACGGGCAGTGGGGTCTGTTACTGATCTCCATGGGGGTGTCTGTGACTGATCACTATGGGGGGTCTGTCCTTGATCTCCATGGGAGAGGGACTATGCCTGTTCTCTTTAGGGGTTCTGTCCCTCATCTCCATCAGGTGGTCTGTGACTGTTTCTGCGTGGGAGTGGGGAGGTTTGTCCCTCATCTCCCAAAGTCTGTGACTGATCTCTATAGGGAGGTCTGAATCTGATCTCCATGAGGGGAGTCTGTGACTTATCTCTATGAGGGGGTCTGTCCGTGATCTCCATACCCTGGGTCTGTGACTGATCGCTATGTGGGGTCTGTCCCTGATGTCTAGGGGGGGTCTGTGACTTATCTATTGGGGGTCTGTCCCTGACCTCCAGCGGACAGTAACTGATGTATAAGGGCTCATCCTGGATCTCCGCGGGCGGGGGTCTGTGACTGCTCTCTATGGGGTGTCCACTTCACATTTAGAGGCGGGACTCTGTCCCTGATCTCTAGAGGCGGGGTGGGGTCTGTGACTGATCTCCATGGGGGGTCTGTCCCTGATCTCCATCAGGTGGGGTCTGTGACTGTTCTCTATGCAGGGTGGGGGTCTCAATCCCAATCTCCCCGAAGTCTGTGACTGATCTCTATAGGGAGGTCTGAATCTGATTCCATGAGGGAAAGTCTGTGATTGGTCCTATGAGGGGGTCTGTGACGACCCTCTATGGTGTGTCCACTTCATTATCCAGTGGTGGGACTATGTCCCTGATCTCTATAAGGGGATGTCTGTAACGATCCTATGGTGCATCTGTCCCTGATCTGTGGGAGGGGGTCAGATCATCTAATTGGGGGTCTGTCTCGATCAACAGCAGTCAGTGTGACTGATGTATATGGTAGGGGTCAGTCCTGATCTCCATGAAGGGGGCTAGACTGGTCTTTTATGGGGAGGTCTATGACTGATCTCTATAGGTTCTGTCCTGATCTCCATACCCGGGTCCAGGATCACCCTCTATGAAGTTCACTTCACATGTAGCTGTGAACTTTTCTTGGATTCCAAGTGAGGGAGTTCAGACTTGGCCCTCATGAGGGGGTCTGTGACTGACCCTATGGTGTGTCCTGCCTCATTCAGTGGTGGACTGTGTCCCTGATCTCTATAAGGGGGGATGTCTGCCATTGCCCCTATTGTGCGTCTGTCCCTTGATATCTGGGAGGTGGGGGTTCAGACTCATCTAATTAAGGCTCAGATCAACAGCAGTCAAAGGGATTGATGTATATGTTAGGCCTGGTCTGTCCTGATCTCCATGAAGGGGTTGTGACTGGTCTTATGGTGTAAAATTCAAGACTGATCTCTCTATGGGGGGTTCACTCACATGTAGTTGTGGGAATCTTTCTCGATCTCTCATGGGGGGTCTGGGGAGCATCTTTATAGGGGCCCATCCCAGTTCTCAAGTGGGGGTACTGGCTGTGACTGCTTTTCTATGGGGAATCTGAACTGGATCTCATGGGGAGTCTGTCCCTGATCACCATGGAAGGCTTTCCAGACTGATCCTCATGCATGGGGGTCCAGACTCTGATCTCCATGGAGTGTCTGTGACCTATCGCTATGGGGGTGGTGTCCCTGTTCTCTATGGGGGGAGTGATTCACATTTAGCAGTGGACTCACCCTGATCTCCATGGTGGGGGTGTCTGGGAGTTATCCTATGGGGGTCTTTCTCTCCATAGGGGGGCCTGTGACTGATCTCTGGGGAAAAATGTATTTAGTGGTGGCCCTCGTCCCGATCTCATAGTGGTTAGTGGGGGTCTGCATTGATCGCCATGGGGGTCTGTCCTGAAATCTATTGGTGGGCCTGTGACTGATCTCTCTGTGGGGGTTCTGTTGTTCTCCATGAAGGGGATCTGTGACTGATCCCTATGAGGTGTTTACTTCACATTTGGAGGTGGGACTCTGTCCCTGATCTGCATACGGGGGCAGGTGGGGGTATGTGACTGACCTCTATGGTGTGTCCACTTCACATTCAGTGGTGGGACTGTGTCCCTGATCTCTATAAGGGGGGGATGTCTGTTACTGATCTCTATGGGGGGGTCTATCCCTGATCTCTGGGAGCTCCAGATCTATCCATTGGGGTCTGTCCCTTGATCTCCAGGGACAGTAATCGATGCACATGGGGTTCATCTATGATCTCCATGGGAGGGCCTGTGACTGCCTTCTATGGGCATCCACTAAGAACATTCAGTGGTGGAACAGTCCCTGATCTCTAGCAAGGGGAAGCTGTCTGTAACTGATCTCTATGGTGCGTCTGTCCCTGATCTCTGGGGAGGGGGGGACCAGCTCATCTAATTGGGGGTCTGTCCGATCAACAGCAGTCAGTGACTTGATGTATATGGTGGTGGTGGGGTCTGTCCCTTGACTCATGAAGGGGTTGTAAGTGGTCTCTATGTGTTGGGGGGGTCTATGACTGATCTCTAGGGGGTCTGTCCCTGATCTCCATACCCTGGGGTCTGTGGACTGATCGCTATGGGGGGGGGTCTGTCCTTGAAATCTATTGGTGGGGGTCCAGACTGATTTCATGGGCGTTCCCATCCCTGATCTCCATGGGAGGGGTCTGGGACTGATCCTATGAGGTGCTTGCTCACATTTGGAGGTAATTCATCCCTGTCTCTATATAGGGCGGTGGGGTATGTGACTGACCTCTATGGTCTGTCCACCGTTGTTCTGTGGTGGACCAGTCCCTGATCCTATATGGGATGTCTGTTACCATCCTCATGGGGCTCATCCTGATCTCTGTAGTGGGGGAGTCTCAGATCATCTATTAGCTCAGTCCCCATCTCCAGTGGACAGTAACTGATGCATATGGGGTGCATCCTCGATCTCCAGTGCTGGTCTGTGACTGCTCTCTATGGGGTATCCACTTCACATTCAGTGGTGGGACTGTGTCCCTGATCTCTATAAGGGGGGGATGTCTGTAACTGATCTCTATGGTGCGTCTGTCCCTGATCTCTGGGGGGGGGGTCTGTGACTCATCTAATTGGGGGTCTGTCCCTGATCAACAGCAGTCAGTGACTGATGTATATGGTGGTGGGGGGTCAGTCCTTGATCTCCATGAAGGGGGGTTGTGACTGGTCTTTATGGGGGAGGTCTATGACTGATCTCTATAGGGGTTCTGTCCCTGATCTCCATACCCTGGGTCTGTGACTGATCTCTATGGGGGTTCACTTCACATGTAGTTGTGGGAATCTTTCTTTGATCTCCATGAGGGGAGTCTGTGACTTATCTCTATGAGGGGGTCTGTGACTGACCTCTATGGTGTGTCCACTTCACATTCAGTGGTGGGACTATGTCCCTGATCTCTATAAGGGGGGGATGTCTGTAACTGATCTCTATTGTGCGTCTGTCCCTGATATCTGTAGGAGGTGGGGGTCTGTGACCATCTAATGGGCGCCCAGATCAACAGCAGTCAGTGATTGATGTATATGTTAGGGCCGGTCTGTCCCTCATCCCGCTGAAGGAAGGTAATCGTCCTATGGTGGGGGTTCAGACCATCTCATGGGGGTTCACTTCACATGTAGCTGTGGGTCCTCTTGATCTCAAGTGGGGGGTCTGTGACATCTTTATAGGGGGTCTATCCCAGTTCTCTATGGGGTACCGGCTGTGACTGTTTTCTATGGGGAATCTGAAACTGATCTCCATGGGGAGTCTGTCCCTGATCACCATGGAAGGTTTGTGACTGATCTCATGAGTGGTGGTCTGAGACTGATCTCCATGGAGGTTCAGACCTATCGCTATGGGGTGGTGTCCCTGTTCTCTGCGGGGGAGTGATTCATTTAGTGGTGGACTTCAACCCTGATCTCCAAGGGAAGGGGGGGTGTCTGGGAGTTATCCCATGGGGGGGTCTTTCCCTCTTCTCCATAGGGTGGGTCTGCACTGATCTCTCAGGGGAGTGCTTCATTTAGTGGTGGGTCTCAGCCTGATTCCGGTTAAGGGGGGTCTGTGACTGATTGCCATGGGGGGCTCCGTCCCTGAAATCGCTGGTGGGGTCTGTGACTGATCTCTGTAAATTCTGTCGTTGTTCTCCATGAAGGGATCTGTGACTGATCCCTTGCGAGGTGTTTACCACATTTGAGGTAAATTTCAAGTCCCTGATCTGCATACGGGGGCAGGTGGGGGTATGTGACTTCACCTCATGGTGTCCACTTCACATTCAGTGGTGGGACCAGTCCTGATCTCTCATAAGGGGGGGGATGTCTGTTACTGATCTCATGGGGGTCTATCCCTGATCTCTCTGGGGAGTCTGTGATCTATCTATTGGGGGTCCGTCCTGATCCTCCAGGGGACAGTAACTGATGTACATGGGGTTCATTCCATGATCCTGAGTGGGAGGGGGTCTGTACGTTCTGCGGGGCATCCACTTATTCAGTGGTGGGACTGTGTCCGATCTCTCATAAGGGGGGGATGTCTGTAACTGATCTCTATGGTGCGTCTGTCCCTGATCTCTGGGGAGGGGGGGGGGGTCTGTGACTCATCTAATTGGGGTCTGTCCCTGATCAACAGCAGTCAGTGACTGATGTATATGGTGGTGGGGTTCGTCCTGATCTCCATGTAGGAAGGGGCAAAGTGGTCTCTATGTGTGTGGGGTCCATGATCTCATAGGGGTTCAACCCTCGATCCTCCATACCCTGGTCTGTGACTGATCGCTATGGGGGGGAGTCTGGGTCCCTGAAATCTATTGGTGGGGCCTGCAGACTGATTTCAGTGTGTTCCCATCCTGATCTCCATGGGGGGGTCTGTGACTGATCTCTATGAGGTGTTTATTTCACATTTGGAGGTGGGACTCTGTCCCTGTTCTCTATATAGGGGCGCGGTGGGGGTATGTGACCTCTATGGTCTGTCCACTGCATGTTCAGTGGTGGGACTGTGTCCCTGATCTCTAAGGGGACAATTCAGTTACTGATCTCATGGGGTAAACAACCTTGACTCCTGGGGAGGGGAACCAGATTCATCTATTGTGCCCCTGTCCCGATCTCCAGTGGACAGTAACTGATGTATATGGGGGGGTGTATCCCTGATCTCCATGGGAAGGGGTCTGTGACTGCCTCTCATGGGGGTAGTCCACTCACATTCCAGTGGTGGGATCAGTCCCTGATCTCTATAAGGGGGATGTCTGTAACTGATCTCATGGTGTCTGTCCCTGATCTCTAGGGGAGGGGGTCTGTACTCCATCTATTGGGGCTTGTCCCTTGATCAACAGCAGTCAGTGACTGATGGCGCGGTGGTGGGGGTCTGTCCTTGATTCCGCGAAGGCTGTACTGGTCTCTGTGGTGGGGGGGTCTATGACTGATCTCTATAGGGGGTCTGTCCCTGATCTCCATACCGTGGGTCTGTGACTGATTTCTATGAGGTGTTTATTTCACATTTGGAGGTGGGACTCTGTCCCTGATCTCTATACAGGGGCGCGGTGGGGGTCTGTGACTGCTCTCTATTGGGTGTCCACTTCACATTCAGTGGTGGGACTGTGTCCCTGATCTCTATGGGGGGTCTGGATTCTTGCCCGCTATGACGGTTCTCTGACCTTTCTGTCCCTTGGGAGTCTCCAACAACCACCTCCCCGTGTGTTCTCTGTCCTTGGTCTCCACAAGCACATCTCAAAGGATTGAGGACCTGGCTAAGGGGGGAAGCCCCGAGAACCTGTAACAGTGTCCACGGACCCCTGGCCCAGCTTCTGCCGCCCGCCCACAGCTGCCCCGCGCCTCGGAGACCGAAGGAGCTGTGACGCCCGGAGACTGAAGGCGCTTTTGTGACGCCGGTGCTACCGCCCCGCGGGCAAGAGGCCCAGGCCAGGCGGGCAGAACTCAGAGGAGCAGGAATCGCCTCAGGGCCACAGACCCATCACAAGAGACGCTGTCACAAGCAACGTATGCTTAAACAATCACACGTTTGCCGGGGCGCCCGCCCCGCGCGCCCACCCGACCGGCGCCCAGCGACATCAGGGCACGGGAGGGGGCGGGGCAAAGACGCTGGGGGGGGGCGTTTAGCCTGAACCCGAACATTGGGACGCAGCCTTGTTGACATCTCCCAGCACACTGCCACCAGTTCCTTCCAGTCCCCGCCGCCCACTGAGCCCGACACTGCCCGCCTGCCACACTCCCACCGCCTGACCCATGTCTCTGACCACCGAGGGACAGTCCAAGCGAGCCGGAGCCGAACCGGAGCCGAGCCGGAGCCGAGCGGGTAGGATGGGCCGGGGCCGCCTGTTCTAGCCTCCCTGAGGAAAAGATTTGGTGGCTGAGGAGCCGCCCTCTACTCCCACACGAGACCTCCCCCATCCCTCTCCCCAGCCGCTGGGCGGCCACCCAGTGCCTCGGTAACGAGATGTCCTCGGAGGGTCCCCTGCCGGAGCAAAACCAGGGCCCCGGCCCCTGTGCCCAGAGACTGCTGTGTACGCTGTGCGGGGCTACTTTCAGAGCTGAATAGACCTTGCCGCCATATCCCCGCCATTCGCTTCGTCACAGTAACCCCCGAGCCGTCCGAGGCTGAGAGCCATGGGCTCCCACCGACCAGCCTAAAGAGGCAGCAGAAGGAAAATCTGAGCTGCCCCGGCCCTGTCCCATCCCCAGGCCAAGAAATCGGTCTCTGCAAATGGGGCAGCTGCCTCTCCCCGCCCAGGCCCATTGATCCTCCACAAGCCGGTTGAAAGACCCCAGGAGACCCGCACCAGTAAGGCCGTCAGGTCACTCCCCGGCTGCTCAACCAGGGACCTTCCACCCCTGGCCTCTCCAAAAAGGGGCACCTCCTGGCAGCCCCCACCCAAGAACCTGAGTGAGCTCTCCTCGCCCCTGAGCCTCTGTCACCGAAGGCGCAGGCCCACAGAGAAAGGATGAGGGGCCCAGGAACCTGTCCTCAGACAGTGCTTTGAGCAGAGAGTTTGATGGTCTCTTGTCCAGGGCCCACTTTGAGACCACAAAGGGCCCATCCCCTCAGGCCAGAGCCCACCTGCCCCAGCCAGGGAGGAACCACCCAGAGGCCAAGGCTACCCTATAGACTCCTGGGCTTCCACACCCGCCTCCCAGCGCAGGGAGGGGGCAGGCAGAGCCAAGGGCCTGAGCTGGCCTGCCGGCCCCGGCCACGGCCCCTTGCTGCTCCCACTGGCCAAGAAGCCTGCCCAGGGCGTCGGGGGAGGCCGGCCCAGGAAGCGGATCGCCTGGGCCACGCTCCGGGACCCAGACATAGAGCCATCTCCTCAAGTCTTCCATCAGACACAGGAGCTCGGGGCCCAGCACATCGGCTGTGAGCTCAGGGCAGCTTTTTGATAATGCACATGGTCTGGCAAGCCACGCGAACTCCCATCTGCAAGAGATGGGGTGAGGGAGTGGCACATCAACAACTCACCTATTGCCACCCTAGCCGAAATCCTGAAAAGCCAGACCCAGGCTCGGGCCGGGGGGCCTCCTGACCCAACCTCCCCGGGCCCAAAGGCAGGGGCCGAGGCAATGGGAGGGGGACCTGGTGACTCCCCGGAGGCTACAAATGCTGTGGAACCACACGTCCCGCCCCCTGCCAGGAAGTGGAGCCCATGTGAGTTAACCCCTGGCCTCACTCAACCCCAACTTCACACCTGACTGCCTGAGGAGGTCTCGGTCGGCCACTCGCCCCTCTCTCAGGAGAAACTCAAGTCCGAACCGAGGAGAGTGGAGATCAAACGACAGACGTTGGTTGTAGGCCTGCAGGATAAAGGACACCCATCTGATGGGCCTGCTCACCGCGGAGGACAAGGCACCCCAGAACCTAGGTGTAAGTGTCCCCTGAGGGAAGGGGAGGAGCCAAACTGTACTCAGGTCCAACGGGCTGGTAGACACTCAGAGACCTGACTAGACCAGGGATGGAAGTGCTCAGCCCACCTCGATGCCCAGGGAGAGCCAAGGCAAGGGTCCTGTTCCCCCTGAGGTGGAGCTGCCAAGTCCCTGCTCCCTACATCCGGCTGACAGAGCCTGTCCCAGGGGGTTAGTAACCAATGGTGATTGTGTCACGCCCACAAGTTCTACCACAAGGCGCCTGGATGGCTTAAATTAACACTTGCCCTCAACGGGCCCTGAGAGGGCCTCAGCCTGTAAAGGGCCGAAACCGGCCTGGCTTAGGGTCCGAGGCACGCAGTCAGACCCGGAAGAAGCGTTGTTTTGGGAAGGGCACTGATCAGCACCAGCTGTCCGGGGAGGGCCTAGAGGAGGAGCCCAGTTTTCCCACTCCACCATTAGGGGTGCTTGGCACCCCGTGCCTGGGCCCCTTCCCCCTTCCATCTTCCTCTTCCTGTCTCTGCAGCTTCCTGGGCTGAGCCAGTCCGGGGCGTGCACTGTCAGCTCTGCGGCGAGCTCTTCAAAGACCGGCGGGCCCCTGCCACGCCGTTGCTCACACATGATGGGGTGACCGAGTGGCACGGCTCGCCTACTGTAAAGCCTCAGAGGTCCTGAGAAGAGGGCCAACGTTGGGCTCAAGAAAGAGCCCACCCCCGCCGAGCTGCCCTGTCCCCGGGGGGAGGACGGGCCCAGATCCACCGGGAAGGGGCCTCTGCCCCTGTCGATGACCCCACGGCTCCACAACCTGGCAACCTTAGCCTAGCTCTGCCAATGAAGGATTTGGAAGATGGTCATCTCCTCTTCTCCGAGCCTACGTCTCCTGAATTTCCCTTGAGGGCAAAACGGCCACCACCCAATGACCAACCTTTTGCTGTGGAGAAGACGACCAAGGGGACTAGTTCCCCCAGAAAACTACTTGTTCACGACTAGTTTTGAGTTGATTTTGATTTGGAACTCCTAGGATGACTAAGGCCTGTACGCCATTTACATTGTGTCACTGGCCACTTTCTGGTTGGAAAAAAAAAAAAAAAAAAATCAATAATACTCCTGCTGTATTTGGAAAATAGATGTTTTGTATAGAGATGAAACAAATCAGAGCTACGAGGTCAGCAGACCTTTGCTGCAAGCGCCTCTCAGTCTGACTCGAGCTGTTCTGCTGGTCAAAATTAGATCTAGCACAGGTGGCTCCCGTGCTAGATCTCCACAAGTGATCTCTAAACCTGTTCTCCATAGGGGGTTTCTGACACTGATCTCCATGAGGTTTCTCTGACCTTGATCTCCATGGCCAGTCTCTACCCCTGATCTCTATGGGGGGGGAGGGAGTCTCTGTTTCTGAACTCCATGAAAGGGTGGCTACCCTGATCTCCACGGGGGCTCCCTGCACCTTAAATTTCACAGAGGTTTTGTGTTTCTGGTGTTCTTGGTAAGTCGGTGACCTCAATCTCAATAGTGGTGCTTTGCCCCAGGTGGTCTGAGTCCCTGCTTTCCACGGGGGATCTCTGACTGATCCTGATAATACATCTCTGAGACAGACCTCTATATGGAGTCTTTGTCCCTGATCTCCATGGGGGTCTCTGTCCCTGGGGAGGTCGCTAACACATCTCCATTTGAGTCTCTGCCCCTGCTCTCCAGAATGGATCACTGACACTCATCTCCATGGGGATTATCTACCACCACCACCCCGCCCCGATCTCCCCAAATTATCACTGACACTCATCACCGTGGGGGTTATCTACCCCATCTCCATGGGGATTATCTACCTCCCCCCAATCTCTCCAATGGATGACTGACACTCATCTCCATGGGGGTTATCTACCCTGGTTCTCCACACTGGATCACTGTGACTCATCTCCATGGGGATTATCTACCACCACCACCACCCCGATCTCCCCAAAGAATCACTGACACTCATCATCGTGGGGGTTATCTACCCCATCTCCATGGAAATTATCTACCCCCAGATCTCCCCAATGGTTCACTGACACTCACCTCCATGGGGGGTATCTGCCCCTGCTTTCCACAATGAATCACTAATATTCATCTCCATGGGGGGTATCTACCTATGATCTCCAGAATGAATCACACTGACACTCATCTCCATGGGGGGTACCTACACCCTGATTTCCACAATGAATCACTGACATTCATCTCCATGAGGGTTATTTAACCCTGATCTCCAAAATGGATTATTTATACTCATCTCCATGGGGATTATCTACCCCAAACCCCTGGGGATTGTCTACCCACCCCCCCCGCCCAATCTCCCCAAGGGATTACCACCCATGGGGGTTATTCATCTCATCTCCCCAGATTATCTACCCCCCATGTCCCCACGCCTCTGTTCACCACACACTCTTCTCTATGGGAGGTACCTACCCGGATCTCCACACTGGATCACTGACACTCATCTCCATGGGGGGTATCTACCCCCTGATCTCCACAATGAATCACTGACATTCATCTCCATGGGGGGTATTTAACCCTGGTCTCCACAATGGATCATTGACACTCATCTCCATGGGGATTATCTACCCCTGATCTCCACAATGGATCACTGACACTCATCTCCATGGGGATTATCTACACCAACCCCCCAATCTCCACAAGGGATCACTGACATTCATCTCCATGGGGGGTATCTACCCCTGATCTCCATAATGGATCACTTACACCCATGTCCATAGGGATGATCTACCCCCTCCCCCATCTCCACAATGGATCACTGGCATTCATCTCCATGGGGGGTATCTACCCATGATCTCCACAATGGATCACGGACACTCATATTCTATGGGGATTATCTACCCCCCCATCTCCACAATGGATCACTGACATTCATCTCCATGGGGGGGTATCCACCCCTGCTCTCCACAATGGATCACTAAGAATCATCTCCATGGGATTAATCACCCCTGAACCCCATCACCACACCATCTCCTGCTGGGGTATCTGGACCTCCTCTCCACAATGCACCCATACCATCTCCATGGGGGGTGTCTACCCCAGCTCTCCAGAATGGATCACTGACACTCATCTCGATGAGGGGTATCTACCCTTGCTCTCCAGAATGGATCACTGGCTGTGGTTTCCTTTGGGGTCAAGGGTCTTGATGTCCATGGAGGGTTGGTCAGCGTCTCAGATTTTAAACTGACTCATGAGGGGTCTCTCAACCTTGTGGGGGTTTCTGCACTTATCTCCATAGTGGCCCTGACCAGGATTTGGCCCCTGGGGTTTTGAGAGCTTGTTTTTACGGGTGTGGTCTCGTGAATTTGATGTCCATGGGGACTCCCAGTCCCTGATCGGCCTGAAGGGTCTCTGCCCTGGGGGAGTTCAGCAGACCCTGATCTCCAGGAGGGCCTTGCCCTGATTTTCATGTCGGGGGGTCAGTCTTAATCTCCATGGAGGGGTCCGTGACTGATCTCTCATGGGGGGACTGTCCCTGATCTCATGCAAGGGGCCAGACTGATCTCCAAGAGGGGTCTGCATCGATCTCATGGGATCTTTCCTCACCTCCATGGGGGCCTTGATCTCTATGGGGCTGTCCTGTTCCTCCATGAGGGTCTCCCAATCTCATGGAGGGTCAGATTGGGGGGGGGAGATTAGTCCGTGACGAAATTCTATAGGGGGGTCTGTCCAGATTCCAGTAGGAGGGGAGGTCGACTGATCCTGTGGAAGCTTGCTTCATTTAGTGGTGGGTCTCTGTGCCTGATCTCCATGAGGTGGGTATGTGACTGATGAAGTTGGGGGGGAGCTCCAGACTGTTCTCCATGAGAGGGTCTCTCCTGTTCTCCATGGGGGTGGCTCAGTCACTGATCTCCATGGGGTCTGTGAATGATCCTGAGGGTCTGTCCTGCCTCCAAGGGAGGGGCCTGTGGCTGATCTCAAATGGGGCCTGGTTTTCACATTTAGGTGGGACTTTGCTGTTGATCTCCATGGAGGTGTGACTGATCACTATTTGGGGTCTGTCCCTGATCCTAAGTGGGGTGGCGTCTGTGATCAGATCCCTATGGGGGTCTGGTCTCGATCTCCATGGGGAGGCCTGTGATTGCTCTCCATGAGGGGGTTTGTGACTGAATCTCAATGGGGTGGTGGTCTGTGACTGATCTCTATGGGGGGGTCTATCCCTGATCTCTGGGGGGGAGTCTGTGACTCATCTATTGGGGGTCTGTCCCTGATCTCCAGTGGACAGTAACTGATGTATATGGGGGGGTGTATCCCTGATCCCGAGGGGGTCAGACTGCTCTCTATGGGGTGTCCACTTCACATTTAGAGGTGGGACTGTGCCCCTGATATCTATACGAGCAGTGGGGTCTGTGACTGATCTCCATGGGGGTGTCTGTGACTGATCACTATGGGGGGGGTCTGTCCTTGGTCTCCATGGGAGGGGGACTATAACTGTTCTCTTTAGGGGGTCTGTCCCTGATTTCCATGAAGGGGGGTTGTGACTGGACTTTATAGGGGGGGTCTATGACTGATCTCAATAGGGCGTCTGTCCCTGATCTCCATACCCTGGGTCTGTGACTGATCTTTATGGGGTTCTGTCGTTGTTCTCCATGAGGGGGTTCTGTGACTGATCTCTATGGTGTGTGCCCACTTTAATGAGTTGGAGTGGTGGGACCAAGTCCCTGACTCCTTCTGGCAAGGGGGGACAACTGTAACTGATCTCTATGGTGCGTCTGTCCCTGATGTCTGGGGGGGGGGTCTGTGACTCATCAAATTGGGGGTATGTGATCAACAGCAGTCAGTGACTGATGTATATGGTGGGGTGCCTCTGTCCCTGATCTCCATGAAGGGGATTAGACTGGTCTCTTTGTGGGGAGTATGACTGATCTCTATAGGGGGTCTCTCCCTTATCTCCATACCGTTGGTCTGTGACTGATCTCCATGGGGGGGGTCTGTGACCTATCGCTATGGGGGGGTCCCTGTTCTCTGGTGGGGGAGTGTCACATTTAGTGGTGGGATCTGTCCCTGATCTCCATGGGGTGTCTGGGAGTTATCCCTAGGGGGTCTGTCCCCTCCATAGGGCGGTCTGTGACCAATCTCTCATGGGGAGTCTTCATACTAGTGGTGGGACTGTGTCCCTGATCTCCATGGTGGGGGGTGGGGTCTGGGACTGATCACTATGGGGGGGTCTATCCCTGAAATCTATTGGCGGGGGTCTGTGACTGATCTCTATGGGGTTCTGTCGTTCTTCTCCATGAGGGGGTTCTGTGACTGATCTCTATGACGTGTTTACTTCACATTTGGAGGTGGGACTCTGTCCCTGATCTCTATAAGGGGGGGATGTCTGTTACTGATTTCTATGGGGGGGTCTATCCCTGATCTCTGGGGGGGGAGTCTGTGACTCATCTATTGGGGGTCTGTCCCTGATCAACAGCAGTCAGTGACTGATGTATATGGTGGTGGTGGGGGTCTGTCCCTGATCTCCATGAAGGGGGGTTGTAAGTGGTCTCTATGTGTGTGGGGGGTCTATGACTGATCTCTATAGGGGGTCTGTCCCTGATCTCCATACCCTGGGTCTGTGACTGATCGCTATGGGGGGGTCTGTCCCTGAAATCTATTGGTGGGGGTCTGTGACTGATTTCTATGGGCGTTCTATCCCTGATCTCCATGGGAGGGGGTCTGTGACTGATCTCTATGAGGTGTTTATTTCACATTTGGAGGTGGGACTCTGTCCCTGTTCTCTATATAGGGGCGCGGTGGGGGTATGTGACTGACCTCTATGGTCTGTCCACTGCATGTTCAGTGGTGGGACTGTGTCCCTGATCTCTATAAGGGGGGGATGTCTGTTACTGATCTCTATGGGGGGGTCTATCCCTGATCTCTGGGGAGGGGGGAGTCTGTGATTCATCTATTGGGGCTCTGTCCCTGATCTCCAGTGGACAGTAACTGATGTATATGGGGGGGTGTATCCCTGATCTCCATGGGAAGGGGTCTGTGACTGCTCTCTATGGGGTGTCCACTTCACATTTAGAAGTGGGACTGTGTCCCTGATCTCTATACGTAAGCAGGTCTGTGATCGATTCCATGGGGTGTCTGTGACTGATCACTAGTGGGGGTCTGTCCTGATCTCATGGGACCAGCCTGTTCTCTTTAGGGGTTCTGTCCTCATTCCATCAGGTGGTCTGTGACTGTTCTTCAGTGTGGGGGAAGCTTGTCCCCATCTCCAAAGTCTGTGACTGATCTCATAGGGAGGTCTAAATCTGATCTCCATGAGGGAGTCTCGGTGACTTATCTCTATGAGGGGGTCTGTGACTGACCTCATGGTGTCCACTGCATTCAGTGGTGGACCAGTCCTGATCTCTATAAGGGAGGAGTTCGTAACTGATCCTTACTAAAAGCGTCTGTCCCTGATATCTGGGGAGGGTGGGGGGTCTGTGACTCATCTAATTGGGCGTCTGTGATCAACAGCAGTCAGTGATTGATGTATATGTTAGGGTCGGTCTGTCCCTGATCTCCATGAAGGCTAGACTGGTCCTATATGGGGGCCCATGACCGATCTCATGGGGGTTCACTTCACATGTAGTTGTGGGAATCTTTCCTTGATCTCTATGGGGGGGGGTCTGTGACATCTTTATAGGGGGTCTATCCCAGTTCTCTATGGGGTACCGGCTGTGACTGTTTTCTATGGGGAATCTGAAACTGATCTCCATGGGGGGTCTGTCCCTGATCACCATGGAAGGTTTGTGACTGATCTCATGGCGGGGGGGGGTTGAGACTGATCTCCAAGGGGTGTTCAGACCTATCGCGCTATGGGGGGGTGGAAAATCCTGTTCTCTATGGGGGGAGTGATTCACATTTAGTGGTGGGACTCTGTCCCTGATCTCCATGGTGGGGGGTGTCTGGGAGTTATCCCTATGGGGGGGTCTTTCCCTCTTCTCCATAGGGTGGGTCTGTGACTGATCTCTATGGGGGGAGTGCTTCACATTTAGTGGTGGGTCTCTGTCCCTGATCTCCATGGTTAAGGGGGGGGGGTCTGTGACTGATCGCCATGGGGGTCTGTCCCTGAAATCTATTGGTGGGGTCTGTGACTGATCTCTGTGGGGTTCTGTCGTTGTTCTCCATGAAGGGGATCTGTGACTGATCCCTATGAGGTGTTTACTTCACATTTGGAGGTGGGACTCTGTCCCTGATCTGCATACGGGGGCAGGTGGGGGTATGTGACTGACCTCTATGGTGTGTCCACTTCACATTCAGTGGCAGACCGTGTCCCTGATCTCTCAAGGGGGATGTCTACTGATCCTGTGGGGTTCATCCCTGATCCTGGGGAGTCTGTGATTCATCTATTGGGGGTCTGTCCCTGATCTCCAGGGGACAGTAACTGATGTATATGGGGGGGTGTATCCCTGATCTCCATGGGAAGGGGTCTGTGACTGCTCTCTATGGGGTGTCCACTTCACATTTAGAAGTGGGACTGTGCCCCTGATATCTATACGGGCAGTGGGGTCTGTGACTGATCTCCATGGGGGTGTCTGTGACTGATCACTATGGGGGGTCTGTCCTTGATCTCCATGGGAGAGGGACTATGCCTGTTCTCTCTTTAGGGGTTCTGTCCCTCATCTCCATCAGGTGTGGTCTGTGACTGTTCTCTGTGCGGGGGGTGGGGGGAGGTTTGTCCCTCATCTCCCAAAGTCTGTGACTGATCTCTATAGGGAGGTCTGAATCTGATCTCCATGAGGGGAGTCTGCACTTATCCTGAGGGGTCTGTGACTGATCTCTATGGTGTGCCCACTTAACATTGAGTGGTGGGACTATGTCCCTGATCTTCATAAGGGGGGGATGTCTGTAACTGATCTCTATTGTGCGTCTGTCCCTGATATCTGGGGAGGGTGGGGGGTCTGTGACTCATCTAATTGGGCGTCTGTGATCAACAGCAGTCAGTGATTGATGTATATGTTAGGGTCGGTCTGTCCCTGATCTCCATGAAGGGGGGTTGTGACTGGTCTTATGGTGGGGGGGTCTATGACTGATCTCTATGGGGGGTTCACTTCACATGTAGTTGTGGGAATCTTTCCTTGATCTCTATGGGGGGTCTGTGACATCTTATAGGGGGTCTATCCCAGTTCTGGTGGGTACCGCTCGGCTGTACTGTTTATGGGGAATCTGAAACTGATCTCCATGGGGGTCTGTCCCTGATCACCATGGAAGGTTTGTGACTGATCTCATGGCGGGGGGGGGTCTGAGACTGATCTCCATGGGGTGTCTGTGACCTATCGCTATGGGGGTGGTGTCCCTGTTCTCTATGGGGGGAGTGATTCACATTTAGTGGTGGGACTCTGTCCCTGATCTCCATGGTGGGGGGTGTCTGGGAGTTATCCCTATGGGGGTCTTTCCCTCTTCTCCAAGGGTGGGTCTGTGACTGATCTCTATGGGGAGTTTCACATTTAGTGGTAGTCCTGTCCCTGATCTCCATGGTTAAGGGGGGGGGGGTCTGTGACTGATTGCCATGGGGGTCTGTCCCTGAAATCTATTGGTGGGGTCTGTGACTGATCTCTGTGGGGTTCTGTCAAGAAAATTTCTCATGAAGGACCTGTACTGATCCCTATGAGGTGTTTACTTCACATTTGGAGGTGGGACTCTGTCCCTGATCTGCATACGGGGGCAGGTGGGGGTATGTGACTGACCTCTATGGTCTGTCCACTGCATGTTCAGTGGTGGGACTGTGTCCCTGATCTCTATAAGGGGGGGATGTCTGTTACTGATCTCTATGGGGGGGTCTATCCCTGATCTCTGGGGTGGGGGGAGTCTGTGATCATCTATTGGGGCCTGGGTCCCGATCTCCTGGTGGGACAGTAACTGATGCATATGGGGGCACCTCGATCTCCATGGGAAGGGGTCTGTGACTGCTCTCTATGGGGTGTCCACTTCACATTTAGAAGTGGGACTATGCCCCTGATATCTATACGGGCAGTGGGGTCTGTGACTGATCTCCATGGGGGTGTCTGTGACTGATCACTATGGGGGGTCTGTCCTTGATCTCCATGGGAGAGGGACTATGCCTGTTCTCTTTAGGGGTTCTGTCCCTCATCTCCATCAGGTGTGGTCTGTGACTGTTCTCTATGCGGGGAGTGGGGGGAGGTTTGTCCCTCATCTCCCAAAGTCTGTGACTGATCTCTATAGGGAGGTCTGAATCTGATCTCCATGAGGGGAGTCTGTGACTTATCTCTATGAGGGGGTCTGTCCGTGATCTCCATACCCTGGGTCTGTGACTGATCGCTATGTGGGGTCTGTCCCTGATGTCTAGGGGGGGTCTGTGACTTATCTATTGGGGGTCTGTCCCTGACCTCCAGCGGACAGTAACTGATGTATAAGGGGGTCTATCCCTGATCTCCATGGGCGGGGGTCTGTGACTGCTCTCTATGGGGTGTCCACTTCACATTTAGAGGCGGGACTCTGTCCCTGATCTCTAGAGGCGGGGTGGGGTCTGTGACTGATCTCCATGGGGGGTCTGTCCCTGATCTCCATCAGGTGGGGTCTGTGACTGTTCTCTAAGGCAGGGTGGGGGTCTCAATCCCAATCTCCCCGAAGTCTGTGACTGATCTCTATAGGGAGGTCTGAATCTGATTCCATGAGGGAAAGTCTGTGATTGGTCCTATGAGGGGGTCTGTGACGACCCTCTATGGTGTGTCCACTTCATCATCCAGTGGTGGGACTATGTCCCTGATCTCTTATAAGGGGGGGGATGTCTGTAACGATCCTATGGTGCATCTGTCCCTGATCTGTGGGAGGGGGTCAGATCATCTAATTGGGGGTCTGTCTCGATCAACAGCAGTCAGTGTGACTGATGTATATGGTGGGGGGTCAGTCCTTGATCTCCATGAAGGGGGCTAGACTGGTCTTTTATGGGGAGGTCTATGACTGATCTCTATAGGTTCTGTCCTGATCTCCATACCCGGGTCCAGGATCACCCTCTATGAAGTTCACTTCACATGTAGCTGTGAACTTTTCTTGGATTCCAAGTGAGGGAGTTCAGACTTGGCCCTCATGAGGGGGTCTGTGACTGACCCTATGGTGTGTCCTGCCTCATTCAGTGGTGGGACTGTGTCCCTGATCTCTATAAGGGGGGATGTCTGCCATTGCCCCTATTGTGCGTCTGTCCCTTGATATCTGGGAGGTGGGGGTTCAGACTCATCTAATTAAGGCTCAGATCAACAGCAGTCAAAGGGATTGATGTATATGTTAGGCCTGGTCTGTCCTGATCTCCATGAAGGGGGGTTGTGACTGGTCTTATGGTGTAAAATTCAAGACTGATCTCTCTATGGGGGGTTCACTTCACATGTAGTTGTGGGAATCTTTCTCGATCTCTCATGGGGGGTCTGGGGAGCATCTTTATAGGGGCCCATCCCAGTTCTCAAGTGGGGGTACTGGCTGTGACTGCTTTTCTATGGGGAATCTGAACTGGATCTCATGGGGAGTCTGTCCCTGATCACCATGGAAGGCTTTCCAGACTGATCCTCATGCATGGGGGTCCAGACTCTGATCTCCATGGAGTGTCTGTGACCTATCGCTATGGGGGTGGTGTCCCTGTTCTCTATGGGGGGAGTGATTCACATTTAGCAGTGGACTCACCCTGATCTCCATGGTGGGGGTGTCTGGGAGTTATCCTATGGGGGTCTTTCTCTCCATAGGGGGGCCTGTGACTGATCTCTGGGGAAAAATGTATTTAGTGGTGGCCCTCGTCCCGATCTCATAGTGGTTAGTGGGGGTCTGCATTGATCGCCATGGGGGTCTGTCCCTGAAATCTATTGGTGGGGCCTGTGACTGATCTCTCTGTGGGGGTTCTGTTGTTCTCCATGAAGGGGATCTGTGACTGATCCCTATGAGGTGTTTACTTCACATTTGGAGGTGGGACTCTGTCCCTGATCTGCATACGGGGGCAGGTGGGGGGATGTGACTGACCTCTATGGTGTGTCCACTTCACATTCAGTGGTGGGACTGTGTCCCTGATCTCTATAAGGGGGGGATGTCTGTTACTGATCTCTATGGGGGGGTCTATCCCTGATCTCTGGGGGCTCCAGATCTATCCATTGGGGTCTGTCCCTTGATCTCCAGGGACAGTAATCGATGCACATGGGGTTCATCTATGATCTCCATGGGAGGGCCTGTGACTGCCTTCTATGGGCATCCACTAAGAACATTCAGTGGTGGAACAGTCCCTGATCTCTATAAGGGGGGGATGTCTGTAACTGATCTCTATGGTGCGTCTGTCCCTGATCTCTGGGGAGGGGGGGACCAGCTCATCTAATTGGGGGTCTGTCCCTGATCAACAGCAGTCAGTGACTGATGTATATGGTGGTGGTGGGGTCTGTCCCTTGACTCATGAAGGGGTTGTAAGTGGTCTCTATGTGTGGGGGTCTATGACTGATCTCTAGGGGGTCTATCCCGATCTCCATACCCTGGGGTCTGTGGACTGATCGCTATGGGGGGGGGTCTGTCCCTGAAATCTATTGGTGGGGGTCCAGACTGATTTCATGGGCGTTCCCATCCCTGATCTCCATGGGAGGGGTCTGGGACTGATCCTATGAGGTGCTTGCTCACATTTGGAGGTAATTCATCCCTGTCTCTATATAGGGCGGTGGGGTATGTGACTGACCTCTATGGTCTGTCCACCGTTGTTCTGTGGTGGACCAGTCCCTGATCCTATATGGGATGTCTGTTACCATCCTCATGGGGCTCATCCTGATCTCTGTAGTGGGGGAGTCTCAGATCATCTATTAGCTCAGTCCCCATCTCCATGGGTTTCCCCATTCCGGGGTTTCCCCCCCCATCTCCCCCAATGGTGTGCCTCTTCTCCATGGGTTATCTGCCCCTGCTCTCACAATGGATCCCTGACATTTCCATGGGTTTCTACCCTTCCCGTCTCCCAAATTGGTCAAAAACTTGTCTCCATGGGGTTATAAAGCCCTCTCCCTGGATCTGACATCCTTCTCCATGGGATTTCCCCCTCCCTTCCTCAGTGGTGGCTGACATGTCCATGGCGGTTTTTAATCACAGTCCCACAATGGATTGACACTCTCTCAGGGGTTTTCCCTGGTTCTCCAGACTGGATCCAACCTCTCTCTCTTGGGGATTATCTCCACCACCACCCAGTCTCCCAAAATGTCAGACCTCATCTCCATGGGGGTTTAGGCCCATATCCATGGGGGATTTCTCCCCCGTCTCCCCAATGCATCCGAACTCTTCTCCAGGGGTTATCTGCTTTCTCTATGGATTGACCTCTTCTCCATGGGGAGTATCTACCTCATCTCCATGGGCATTTTCTACCCCCCCCCGATGTCCCCAATGGATCACTGACACTCTTCTCTATGGGGTTATTCCCCCGTCTCCCAAATGCTCGGCCTCATCTCCATGGGGTATCTCCCCTGTCTCAAATGAATCACTGACATTCATCTCCATGGGGGGTATTTAACCCTGCTCTCCACAATGGATCACTGACACTCATCTCCATGGGGGTGATCTACCCCGATTCTCCACACTGGATCACTGTGACTCATCTCCATGGGGATTATCTACCATCACCACCACCCAGATCTTGGTTCTAAACTCTTTATGGGAATCTCCCCCCATCTCACATGGATCCCTGACACTCATCTCCATGGGGGTTATCTACCCCATCTCCTTGGGGATTATTGATCTCATGGATCCTGACACTCTTCTCCATGGGGTTTTCTTGCCCTGTCTAAATGGTTCGACACTCTTCTCTTGGGCATTACCCCCCCTTCCATTTCATCACTGGATTCTCCATGGGGGTACCCGGATCTCCCACTGGATCCTGCCTCATCTCCATGGGGGTTCTTAACACCCCCCCATCTCCCCAAGGATCCTCACTCATCTCCCAGGGGGTTTTTTCTGGGGAATCCCCCAATGGATCCTGCCTCTTCTCCATGGGGGTTTCACCCTGCTCTCCCAAATGGATCCGCATCTTCTCCATGGGGTTATCACCCCCATCTCCACAATGGTTCACTGACACTCATGTCCATGGGGTTATCTACCCGCCACCCCCCCTGCTCATCACAATGGATCGCTGACACTCATCTCCATGGGGGGTATCTACCCCTGATCTCCAAAATGGATAACTGACACTCATCTCCATGGGGGGTGTGTATCCATGATCTCCACAATGAATCGCTGACACTCTTCTTCATGGGGATTATCTACCCCCCCATCTCCCCAATGCATCCCTGACACTCATCTCCATGGGGATTATCTACTACCACCCCCCCACCCGGATCTCCCCAAAGGATCACTGACACTCTTCTCCTTGGGGGTTCTAACCTCTAAATGGATCCGACACTCATCTCCATGGGTTTACCCCAACTCCCACTGGATCACGGGCTCTGTCCATGGGGATTATCTACCATCACCACCACCCAGATCTCCCCAATGGTTCACTGACACTCTTCTCCATGGGGGGTATCTGCCCCTGCTCTCCAAAATGGATCATTGACGCTCTTCTCCATGGGGATTATCTACCTCCCCCCCCCCACCCTGTTCTCTCCAATGGATGAGTGACACTCATCTCCATGGGGGTTATCTATCACTACCACCCCCGATCTCCCCAAGGCATCACTGACACTCATCTCCATGGGGGATACCTACCCAGATCTCCACACTGCATCACTGACACTCATTTCCATGGCGGGTATCTAACCCCTGGCTCCACAATGAATCACTGACCCTCATCTCCATGGGGGTTATCTACCCCATCTCCTTGGGGATTATCTACCCCCGATCTCCCCAATGTATCACTAACATTCTTCTCCATGAGGGGTATCTGCCCCCCTCGGATCTCCCCAATGGATCACTGACACTCATCTCCATGGGGATTATCTCCCCGTGATCTCCGCAGTGGATCACTGACATTCATCTCCATGGGGATTATCTACCCCCTATCTCCGCAATGGATCACTGACATTCATCTCCATGGGGGTTATTTAACCCTGATCTCCACAACCGATTATTGTCACTCATCTACATGGGGATTATCTACCCCATCTCAATGGGTATTATGTACCCCCCATCACCCCAAGGGATCACTGACAATCATCTCCATGGGGGGTATATACCACTTCTCCATGGGGATTACCTACCCCCCCATCTCCACAATGGATCACTGACACTAACCTCCATGTGGGGTACCGACCCCGCTCTCCACAATGGATCACTGACACTCATCTCCATGGGGTTTATTTACCCCCTTTCTCCACACTGGATCACTGCCACTCATCTCCATGGGGAAAAATTTTAAATCACCCCACCCAAACCCACCTGGGGAATCTCCCCCCGGTCCTGCATCTTTCTCCAGGGGGTTTCTCCCCCCCCTTTATCCCATTTTGGGGTTATTTACCCCCACCCAAGGTTTTCCCAATGGGGGTTTCAACCCAAACCCACCCTCTTCTTCATGGGGTTTCCCCCCTCTCCCAATGATCCCCTGAACTCTCTCCATGGGGATTTCTACCCCCCCCCCCATCTCCCCCAAAGTTCATGACACTCTTTTCCTGGGGGTTTTCCCCCCCCACAATGGATCCTGACACCTCTCCATGGGGTTATCCCCCACCCCCAATGGATCACCTCATTCCATGGGGGAATCCAAAATCCCAAAATCTTGGTTCTTCCTTTCCCTTGGGGGGTTTCCCCTTTTTCCAAAATGGATCATTGATTTTTCCATGGGGTTCTACCCAACCCCCACAATGGATTTACCTCATTCCATGGGGTTTTCCCATCACCCAACCAGATCTCCCCAATGGTCATTGACCCTTTTCCATGGGGGTATTTGCCCCCTTTAAATGGATCCTTTGGGTTCTTCTCAGGGTTATCTACCCCCCCGATCTCAAATGGATCCTAACACTTTCTCCAATGGGGTTTAAATCTCCCCCATCCTTTCCTTGGGGTTTGACCCCCCATCTCCCATGGATCACTGACCTTCTCCATGGGTTTTTTCCCCCCCACAATGGATTATTGACATTCTTTCTCCCTTATGGGGTTATCTCCCCCCCCCGTTCTTCCAATGGATTCCTTCTCCATGGGGTTATAAACCCGGGTCCCCCAAGGTCACTGACACCTCTCCATGGGGATTTCCCATCCCACCTGATCACTGCCTATTTCCATGGAATTTCCCCCTGTACAATGATATGACCCTCTCCATGGGGTTATCACCCCATCTCCGGGGTTTCTCCCCTCCCCCAACCCCCCTTCTCCAAGGGGTTGCCCCTCATCTCCAATGGATCATCCCACCCAGGGGATTTCCCCAAAGGGATCACTGACAATCATCTCCATGGGGATTATCAATTCCCCTTGGATCCTGACATTCATTTCCATGGGGTGTTTTCCCGTCACAAGATTTTGCCCATCTCATGGGGTTATTACCCCATCTCTGGGATTATTTTCCCCCATCCCCCAAGGGATCTACAATCTCTCCATGGGTATCACCCCTCCGGGGCCCCCCCAAAAGGATCACTTCCCACCCTGGGTTTGCCCGCTCCACAATGGATCACTGACATATCTCCTGGGGTTTATTTCCCCTTTCCCATGGATCACTGCTCATCTCCATGGGGTTATTAACCCCCCCGATCCCCAAAGGTATGCACCATCTCCTGGGGTTTCTCCCCTCTCCCAAATGGATTTGACCCCCCCATTTTCACCCCGGATCCACAATCATCCGGGACCATTCCTGGGATCCTCCATTCCACAATAATCAACTTCTCTCCGGGGGGGTTTAAACCCGGTCTCACAATGGATCTGCCTCTCTCCTTGGGGTTTTCCACCCCTTTTCCCCCCCAACTGGATCCTGACTCATCTCCAGGGGGTTCCCCTTCACCAACCCCCCCATCTAGGACGGGCCTTTTGGGGTTTTCGCCCCTCTCCCCAAATGGATCCCTGAATCCCATGGGGGTTTCTCCCCCCTATCTCACAATGGATCCTAACACTTTCTCCATGGGGTTTACCCTGCTCCACAAGGATCATGCTCTTCTCCGGGGAAATTTCCCCCCATCTCCCTGGATTTAAACACTATCTCCTGGGGTTTTTAACCTTCCAAAGGATTTTACCCATCTCAAAGGATTTAACCCTTTCTCCAGTGGGTCACCCTCCCCTAGGGTTATCCCAACCCCCCCATCTCCCCAAATGATCATGACACTCTCTCCAGGGGGGCTTATCCTTTTTACCCCTCTCCCCAATGGTCCTGCCTCTTCTCCATGGGGTTTTTGCCTTTACAATGGATCTTCTCCTATTATCCCTTTTTCTCCATGGGTTTTCTCCCCAGTCCCCAATGGTATGACACTTTCCCGGGGTTTCACCCCGTCTCCAAATGTACGCCTCTCTCCTGGGGGGTTTTCCCCCGTCTCTAAAGTATGACTTCTCCAGGGATTTTTTCCATGGATACTGTCATCTCCCATGGGGGGCACTTTCTCAACCTTCTTTTCTCTCCATGGGATTTCTAAACCCCCCAGTCCCCAATGGTTCCTAACACTTTCTCCTGGGATATCACCCCCCAATCTCCCAAATGATATGCACTCATCTCCATTTTTTTGGGGGGAATCCCCCCGATCTCCCAATGGATCATGAACCCTTCCATGGGGGTATTACCCTGTTCCAATGGATCACTGACACTTTCCATGGGGGTTTAATCTCCATTTGGATCATGGCCTATCTCCATGGGGTTTCTTAACCACCCCGATTCCCAAAGGTCATAACACTCTTCCTTTTCCAATGGGGATTATCTACCCCCCATCTCCCAGGATCATGCCTTTTCTCCATGGGGTTTTTACCCTCCCATCCTCCTTGGGGTTTCTCCCCGCTCGTGGATCATGACACTCTCCATGGGGTTCTCCACCCCTCCCCTCCCCAAAGGATCCCAAACACTCTTCCATGGGGTTTTCCCTGCCCCCAAATATACTACCCCATCTCCCAGGGGGTTTTGGTTCTCCAATTTGGTCTGTGACTCATCTCCATGGGTTTCCCTCCCCCAGTCTCTCCAATGAATGATGACACCTTCTCCTTGGGGTTATCACCCCCCGTCCCCAAATGGTCATGACACTCTCTCCATGCTGGCCTCCCCGTTCCACACTGGACCGGCACTCACCTCCATGGGGTTTCACCACCACCACCCCCCCGTCTCCCCAAAGGATCTTGACACTCTCTCTGGGGTTATCTCTTCTCCCACTGGATCACTGTGATTCATCTCCATGGCGATTATCTACCACCACCACCACCCCGATCTCCCCAAATTATCACTGACACTCATCTTGGGGTTTCCCCATTATAACTCCCAATTCTGGAACTGACACTCATCTCATGGGAGTTATCTACCCTGGTTCTCCAGACTGGATCACTGACTCTCATCTCTATGGGGATTATCTACCACCACCACCCATGATCTCCCCAAATGATCACTGACACTCATCTCCATGGGGGTTATATACCCCATATCCATGGGGATTTTCTACTCCCCGATCTCCCCAATGGATCACTGACACTCTTCTCCATGGGGATTATGCACCCCATCTCCTCAGTGGATCACTGACACTGATCTCCATGGATGTTATTTAATCCTGATCTCCACAATGGATTATTGACACTCATCTCCATGGGGATCATCTACCCCATCTCCGTGGGTATATTCTACCCCCGATCTCCCCAAGGGATCACTGACACTCATCTCCATGGGGGATACCTACCCCGATCTCCACACTGCATCACTGGCACTCATCTCCATGGCGGGTATCTATCCCCTGGTCTCCACAATGAATCACTGACCCTCATCTCAGTGGGGATTATCTACCCCCCCGATCTCCCCAATGCATCACTTACATTCTTCTCCACTGGGGGTATCTGGCCCTGCTCTCCACAATGGATCACTGACATTCATCTCCATGGGGGTTTTCCCGATCTCCCCAAATCATTTTGTCACATCTACATGGGGATTATCTACCCCATCTCAATGGGGTTTATGTACCCCCCATCACCCCAAGGGTCCTAAAATCATCTCCATGGTTTCTCCCCTTCTCCATGGGATTCACCCCATCTCCCCGCATCACTTCCACTTTCTCCATGGGGATTGCCCTTTCTCCCAAATGGACGCACCTTTCCCCGGGGATTATTACCCCCCCCATTCCACAATTTACTGACACTCTTCTCCATGGGGGGTATCTGCCCCTGTTCTCCACAATGGATCACTGTCACTCATCTCCATGGGGTTTATCTACCCCCTTTCTCCACACTGGATCACTGACACTCATCTCCATGGGGGTTATCTACCCTATCTCCATGGGGATTATCTCCCCCGATCTCCCAATGGATGATGCCTCTTCCCATTGGGATTATCTACCCCCATCTCCCGGATCACTGAACCATTCCTGCGGTCCACCCCGTTCTCCACACTGGATCACTGACACAAAACTCCATGGGGAATATCTACCCCCGCCACCCCCGATCTCCGCAAAGGATAACTGACACTCATGTCCATGGCGGTTATCTACCCGCCCCCCCCCATGCTCATCACAATGGACCTGCACCTCTCCACAGGGGTATCTACCCGGATCTCACCTGGACATGCACTCTTCCCATGGGGGTATCCCCTGCCTCCACAATGGATCACTGACACTCTTCTCTATGGGGATTATCTACCCCTGCCCCCGATCTCCACACTGCATCACTGACACTCATATCCATGGGGGGTACCTACCCGGATCTCTACACTGGATCACTGACACTCATCTCCATGGGGGGTATCTGCCCCTGCTCCCCACACTGGATCACTGACTCTCATCTCTATGGAGATTATCTACCATCACCACCACCCAGATCTCCCCAATGGATCACTGACACTCTTCTCCATTGGGTGTATCTGCCTCTGCTCTCCACAATGGATCATTGAATCGTCTGGGGATTATCTCCCCCCATCCCACATGCATCACGACACTCATTCCATGGGGGCCCCCGGATCTCCACACTGGATCACTGACACTCATCTCCATGGGGGGTATCTACCCCTGATCCCCAAATGGATAACTGACACTCATCTCCATGGGGGGTGTGTATCCATGATTTCCACAATGAATCGTTGACACTCTTCTTCATGGGGATTATCTACCCCCCCATCTCCCCAATGCATCACTGACACTCTTCTCCATGGGGGTATCTGCCCCTGCTCTCCACAATGGTTCACTGACACTCATCTCCATGGGGATTATCTACCACCACCACCACCCCGATCTCCCCAAAGGATCACTGACACTCATCTCCTTGGGGGGTATCTACCCCATCTCCATGGGGATTATCTACCTCCCCGTTTGGATGACTGACACTATCCCATGGGGTTATCTCCCCGTTCTCCACACTGGATCCTGACTCCTCTCTCTGGGGATTATCCCACCACCCCCCTGATCTCCCCAAGGATCCTGAATCATCTCCATGGGGAAATTTAAATTCCCCATAATTAATTTTCTCCCCCGATCTCCCCAATGGATCACTGATACTTTTCTCCATGGGGATTATGCACACACACACACACACCCTCTCCTCAGTGGATCACTGACACTGATCTCCATGGCGGTTATTTAATCCTGATCTCCACAATGGATTATTGACACTCATCTCCATGGGGATCATCTACCCCATCTCCATGGGGATTATCTCCCCGATCTCCCCAAGGGATCACTGACACTCATCTCCATGGCGGGTATCTACCCCCTGGTCTCCACAATGAATCACTGACCCTCATCTCCATGGGGATTATCTACCTGGGTTACTCCCCCCGATCTCCCCAATGGATCCTGACATTTCTTCTCCTGGGGGTTTGCCCTTTCCCAATGGATCACTGACATTTCATCTCCATGGGATTTTCCCTGATCTCCAAATCATTATTGTCCCATCCCTGGGGATTATCTCCCTATCTCAATGGGTTTCCCCCCATCCCCCAAGGACTGACAATCTCTCCATGGGGGGTATCACCCTTCCCATGGGTTATCTACCCCCATCTCCCCAATGCATTGCCTCTTCTCCATAGGTATTCCCCTATTCTCCCGTGGATCACTGCCCTTCTCCATGGGGATTATCTCCCTCCCCCATCCCCAATGGATCCTGTCCTCATCCCATGGGGGTTTTCCCCCCTTTCTCCACACTGGACTGGGCACCATTCCATGGGGGTTTCCCCCTGGTTTTCCTCACTGGATCCTGAGACCATCTCCAGGGGAATTACCACCACCACCCCCCGTCTCCCCAATGGTTCCTGACACTATCTCCATGGGGTTTCTCCCCATCTTCATGGGATTTCTACCTCCCATCTCTCAATGGATGATGACATTTCTCCAAAGGGGTTTTACCCCATCTCCGAATGGATCACTGACACTCATCTCCATGCCGGGTACCTACCCCCGTTCTCCACACAAAACTCCATGGGGATTATTCCCCCACCCCCGATCTCTAAATATAATGCCTCATGTCCGTGGGTTTTACCTGCACCCCCTGCTCATCCAAATGGATCCCGGACACTCATCTCCATGGGGGTTTTCCCGTTCCACAATGGATCCAGACACTCACTCCATCGGGGTTTTAACCCGTCTAATGAATCTGACACCTTCTTTTGGGGTTACTCCCCCCCATCTCACAATGGATCACTGCACTCTCTCCATGCGGGGTTCCTCCCCTCTCCCTGTTCACTCACTCATCTCCAGGGGGTTATCTCCCGTTCTCCACACTGGATCATGAGACTTCTCCATGGGGGATTTCCCACCACCACCCCACCGTCCCCCAAAGGGATCACGGGAACCTTTCACCGTGGGGTTTCTACCCCATCTCCAGGGGATTTCTACCTCCCCGTCTCTCCAATGGATGACCTCTTGGGGTTTCTCCACCACCACCACCCTGATCTCCCCAAAGGGATCCTGCCCATCTCCTGGGGGTTTACCCCATATCAGGGGATTATCTCTCCCGCTCCCCAATGGTGACACCTCTTTTCCATGGGGGGTTTCTGCCCCCTCCTCTCCATAATGGATCCTGACACCTTCTCCCATGGGATTATCTACCCCCCCATCTCCCCAATGGTTCCTCACCTCTTCCCGGTTATTAACCCTCTGGGATTTCAACCCGCCCAATTTGTTCTTCTCCATGGGGGATTTACCCTGATCTCCACAATGATTTTGTCAATCTACATGGGGATTATCTACCCCATCTCAATGGGGATTATGCCCCCATCAAAGGGGATTGACAATCATCTCCTGGGGTTCACCCCCTTCTCCTGGGGTTATCTTCTCCACAATGGATCACTGCCACTCATCTCCATGCAGGGTACCTACCCCGCTCTCCACAATGGATCACTGACACTCATCTCCATGGGGTTTATCTACCCCCGTTCTCCACACTGATTCACTGACACCATCTCCATGGGGATTACCTACCACCACCACCCCCCATCTCCACAATGGATCACTGACACTCATCCCCATGGGGATTATAAAACCCTGCTCTCCACAATGGATCATGCCTCATCCCTGGGGGTACCCCCCCACTCTCCAATGGACATGACACTCATCTCCGGGAGTTTTTAACCCTGATCTCTTTGGGGGTCTCTGCCCGAATAATTTTTTGTTTGGGTTTCTCTTCCTTTCCTCAGGACCTGGTTTTAAACGCCCATCCTCCCCCACCACTTCTTTTTCTTTACCCTTCGCCTCTCCCCTTTCCTGATTGTCATATGACTTGGTCGGAGGTCTGGGCCTTGGGGCCAAAGGGGATTTCAATCAAAAATGTCCTGGTTTTGTCCGTGGGGTTTCTGGCCTGTCATGGGGTCTTCCCTTTTTATGGGGTTCTTTTTTGATTTTTTTTGACTTTTAGGGAAACCTTCCCTTATCCCAGGGGCTCCTGTCCCCGGGGTCTTGACCCTATTTTGGGATCTTTGATCTTTTAAGGGGAATCCTTTTGCCTTATGAAGTCCCTTGGCAAAGGGGTTCTGCCCCCAAGGGGGGTTCTGCCGAAGGTCCTCCCGGGGGGCCCTCCCCTTTGATCTCCCTTGGGCTTCTCCTTTTTCCATCGGGGTTTTTTCCTTTGGGGTTTTTGCCAAACCTCCATGGGGGGTCGTTTCCTGGTTTCATGGGGTCCCAATTTGATTCCCCTATCCAGGGGCTTTGCCTGTTTTGGGGGTTACCCTTGAATCTTGCCTTCATTCCAATGGGTGTCTCCCTGACCAGGGGCTCTTTCTATTTTAGGCTTTCCTATTCCGATGTCCTTGCTCGAACTAATGGCATCTTCCCTGTCCCTTTTTCCTTTTTTATGCCTAGTCTCTTTTGCCTGTAATTTTTTTCTTACCCCCCTTATCTTTTTTGGTTTGGGTCCATTCTCAGTTTTCCCCATTTCCCCCAATTCCCGGGGATCCTCCTTGGGGTCCGGAGGTCCCCGCCCAAAGGGGTTGGCCCTGATTTTGGGGCCCATTCCTGGGGTTTTAATATCTCCAAATCCTTCCCGTTTCTCTTTGTTACCCGATTTCCAGGTTCTCTGTCCTTTCCATGGGGGTCTTCCTATTCCGGGGTTTTAACCCCGTTTTTGCTCGAATTTTTACCGGTCTGTCCAATCTTTTGGGGCTCTTTCCTGGGGATTTGCCCTATTTTCCATGGGACTCTTCTTACTCCAGGGGGAATCCTTTTTTTTCCAAGGGTCTTCCCTGATCTCATGGGGTGTTTGCCAATCCTTTTCTTGAAATTGGGGGTTTTTTGCCCAGATCTCCTGGGGGGTCTTACCCTGATTATGGGGGTTTCCCCAAATGGGAAACTCTTTCCCTTTTAGGGGCCCTCTTTTCATTCAAAAGTTTCCCCTACTTCATGGGGGTTTGTGCCTATTCTAAAGGTTCTTTGACATTCTGGCCTTACCCGTTTTCCTTGGGGCCTGCCTGATTTTATTGGGCTCCCCCACCGGGAACTCTGCCCTGTTTTTGGGGGGCTCTGGCTGATTCAAGGGGGTTTTGCCCTGATTTCATGGGGGTGGGGTGGTTTTGGCCGACTCTTGGGTCTCTTTGGGTTCTAGGGGCTTCTTACCCTGGTTTTTCCATGGGGTTCCCGAAAATTCCCTATCCCATTCCCTTTGCCCTGATTTTTAATCCTGGGGATTTCCCTGGATTTTTGCCCTATTTTTTGTGGGCTCCTCCCATATTTTTTTGGGGAATATCTTTGGGGTTTAGATAATTTGGCTTTTTGATTGATTCCTAATACTTTTTTTTTCCGGGGGAGGCAATGGATCTCCAATGGGCTTTGTCTTGTTTCCCTTTCCTTTTTACCCTTTTTTGGGATCAAATTTTGGGTGAAATTATTTTTCCTTATTTTACAAAAATTTCTTGTAAAAATAATTTAAAAAAAAATTTTTTTTAAAAAAAATTTTCAAAAGAGGAGGATGTTTTCAAATTTAAACTTTTAAAACCTTTGTTTTTCCCCCCTTCCCCCTTAAATCTTGGGAAGGATTTTAAAAATAGAAAATATTATAATTTTCTCAATTTTCAATTTTCTTTGCTCCCGAAAAATTTCAAACCCAAAAAAATAAAAAAAATGAAAAAACAATAACAAAAATAAATGTGTTTTTTATAGTTCCCCAGCCTGCCTGGATTGCTTCATTAAAGAATTGGAAAAGTAATTCCTTGTTGGGGTCCCCGTCCACGGGGTCTCGTTAATCTTTTGGGGTCATATTCCTAGCTCTTTCACTAAATCTTCTTCCCAAAATTAAAGGAGAAAGGGGACCCCTAAAAATATTTTGGTCTTTTTTGGGGAGCCCAAACGGTGGATCCCATCTTAAATGGTTTTTGATTGGGCTTTTTCCCTGGGGGCCCTTGCTCAATCTCCTTTCACTTTTCTTCATGGGGTCCTTACCCTTACTTTGTCTCCCTTACTTTGGGTATGGTCCCTTTCCCTTGGAAAAATTTTTTTTTTTTTTTTGGGATTTTCCCCATTTGGGTTTTGTTTTCCTTTTTCTGACCTGATCTTTCCCCTTTTTTTCCTGAATCTTTGTTTTTTCCCCTCTTCCTTAACTTTTTCTTGGTCTTCCCCCAATCTTTTTTTCTTCCCGATCAATGGCTTCCTGCCTTTCCATGGGGCTTCTTCCGGGGGTTTCTACCCTGATCTCCTGGGGTTCTTGATCTGATTTTCTGGGCCTTTCCTGTTTGTTCCTGGCTGGGGTTTGTTCACTATTCTCCATGGGGGCCCTTCCTGTTTTTATTGGGCTTGTTCCAGCCTTGTGGGGCCGTCCGGGGGTCTTGGACCCAATTCTTGGGGCTCTACCCTGATCTCAAAATGGTTCTACCCTACCTCTTGGGAATTTTTCCAAAGGGTTCAAATTGACTGGTGGGGGGTCTCTTTTACTCTGAGGGGTCTTTGCCCCTGAATTTCAGGTTTTTCAGCCAGGGATAGGGGTCCTTTTGATCTTGGGTTCCATTCTTTTTGATTCTGTTGTCTCAAGGGTCCTCCCAAAGTTTGGACTGATCTTATGGGGGTCTTGTCCTATTTCCCTAAAGGGTCTCTAAATGATCTTCCCGGGAATTTTTCCTCAATTTTTAAAGGGCTTTTTATCTCATGGGTCTGTCGTTCATGGGGTTCCCTCCCTGACCCATGAAGGTTTGCCCCTATTTCATGGTAAGTCTTTCCCCGGCCCAAAAAGGGTTCTTTGCTCTGTATGATCTTAGACCCTGATCTCCACGGGGTTCTCTGATTTTGATCTCCATGGGTGGTCTCTTAACGTTTGCCACGATTTCCATGGAGGGTCTCTGACTTTGATCTCCACTAGGGGGGTCTGTGTTCCTGACCTCCATGGGAGGTCTCTAAACCTGATCTCCCTGTGGGATTTGTGACCTCGATTTTTTATGGGCATTTTAAATTTGATCTTCATGGAGAGTCTCTGTTCCTGATCTCCATGCTGGGGTCTGCTTTGATCTCCATAGAGGTTTTCTGACCCTTATCTCAATGGGTAGTCTTTTTCAGATCACAATTTGTGTCTTTGCTCCTGATCTTAGGGGTGAATTCTGTGCCTGGTCTTTATGGGGTTCTATGTCTCTGACCTTCATGGGTAGTTTCTGAATTTGATGTCCATTGGAGTCTGCCTCTAATCTCTATGAGGGTGTCTGTCCCTGATCTCCATGAAAAGTCTCTGATCCTGATTGCCATTCTGAGTCTCTGACCCTGATCTCCATGGGGGTTCTCTTACCCTGATCTCCAAGGGAACTTTTTGCCCATGATTTCCATGGCGGGTCTCTGACTTTGATCTCTACTAGGGGTCTTTGTGAAAGAACTTCATAAGAGGTTTCTACCCCTGATCTCCAAGGAGGATTTGTGACCCTGACTTTTTTGAGCAGTCTAAATTTTTTTCTTCATGGGGGGATTCTGTTCTTGATCTCCATATCACTTCTCTGCCCCTGATCTCCATGGGGAAGCTGCCTCTGATATCTTTGGGGATCTTTGCCCCAGCTTTCCATGAGATGGTGTGGTTCTGAACTCCATGGCAAGTCAATGTACTTGATCTTCATGGCGGGGGCGGGGGGAGGTCTTTGCTTCTGATCTCCATGGGGTTCTGAGTGACTGATCTCCATGGGATGTCTCTAAACCTGATCACCGTGGAAGATTGGTGAGCCTGCTCTCCATGGGGCATCCCTGGCCCTGATCTCCATGGGGTGTCTAATCTACTCTCCATAGTTGGTCTTTGCCCTTGATCTTTACGGGGGGATCTCTGACACTAATCTCCAATGGTTCTATTACAATGATCTCCATAGGGATTATCTGACCCTGATCTCCATGGTTTGTCTCTGATCTCAATGCAGGGTTTTGCTTTTGACTTCCATGTAAGGTTTCTGACTTTGATCTCTATGGGGGGGTCTCTACCCTTGATATCCATGAAGGGTGTGTGCCCATGATCTTTATGGGGGGAGGGGTCTGCACTTATTTCCATGGTGTAGGTCTGTGTCTCTGATCTCTATGGGGGGTTTCTACCCCTGATCTCCAAAGGGGTCCTGTGGCCCTGTTCTCCATGGGGGGGAGGGATGTTTTTGACCCTCTTTTTATGATCGGTCTCTGAATTTGATCTCGATGGGCTAACTCTGTCCTTGTCCACAGAGGGCCTTCAGTCCCTGGGATTCTCTGTCCCTGATCTCCATGGTGTGTCTCTAACCTTGATCTCTATAAGTGGTCTGCTTCTGTTCTCCATTGGGAGTCTTTGGCCTGATGCCCAAGGGGGTCTCTGACCTTGATGTCCATGTGGGGTCTCCACAGGTTGTCTGGGTCCCTGACCTCCATGAGTGGTCTCTTACTCACATCTCCAAGGAGGTTCTATCACTCTGATTTTTTGGTTGATCTCCGAATTTGATATCAATGGGGTGTGCTGTTCTTGATGCTCATGAAGGGTCTGTGACCCTGATATTCGTGGGTGTCTCTGCTGCTGATCTCTATAGTGGGTCTCTGACCATGATGTCCATGTGTGGTCTCTGCCTGTGGTCTCTGAGTCCCTGATCTCTATGGGGCTTCTCTGATCCAGATGTCCTTGAGAGGTCTGCCTCGGATCTTCACGGGGGTCTCTGGCCCTGATTTCCAAGCTTGGTCTCTGCCACTGATCTCCAGGGCAGCATCTCTACCTCTGGTCTCCTCTGTGGGGTCTCTGCAACAATAACCCTGCCACCTTTTATTCCTTACATATTGCACTTCCCTTCTCCATGACCTGATCTTTTTGCCCTAATTTACCCATGAGTGTTTGTCCCTCATCTCCTCACACTCTGCTGTCCCCTTCCACCCTGTCTTCTCTTTTAGTGGTCTTCAGTTCTCTATCCATCATCTCTTAGTGAATCTCAGTCCATGATCTCCATGATATCCAAGGGGTTTCTACCCGGGATCTCCAAAGGGGTCCCGTGTCCCTGATTTCCATGGGGTTCTCTGACCCTCTTTTTTATAGTTAGTCTCTGAATTTGATCTCCACGGGGCCTCTCTTTGCTTGATGTCCATGGAGGTTCTCTAAGCCTCTGCCCCTGATCTCCATGGTGTTTGTCTAATTGTGATCTCCACAGGCGTCTCTGATCTCAATTAGGAGTCTTTGGGCTGATGCCTAAGAGGTTTTCTCACCTTGATCTCCATGTGTGTTCTGTGCCTTTAGTCCCCATGGGCTTTCTGTGTCCCTGACCTTCATGGGGGCTCTCCAACACAGATGTCCATGAGGGGGTCTGCCTCTAATCTTCATGAGGGCTCTCTGGCCCCTCTGTTTTTGACTTTCAGTTTCATGTCCATGGGGGGAACCTATGTGGGTCCCTGACCATGATCTCCATAGGGCATCTGTCTCTGATGTCATTTGGGGTTCTTTGTCCCTGATTTCCATGGGAGCTCTCTACCCCTGATCTTTAAAGGGATCTTGTGACCCTGATCTCCATGGGGGGGGGTCTCTGCTTCCAATATCCATGGGGATCTGCTTTCATCCCATAGGGGTCTCTATCCCTAATTTCCATGTGGGCTCTGTGCCTCTCATCTCCATGGGGGTCTCTGTTTCTAATGTCTATGGGGGTTCTGCTCTGATCTCCATGTGGTTTCTTTGACCTATACCGGAGGGTCTCAACCCCTGCAAACACCTGCCACTCATCATCATGGGGATATCTAGCCCTGATTTCCGTGGGAGCTCTGTGCTTCTGATCTCCATGGGGTTGCTTCCCCTGATCTCCTTATTGGATCTCTGTAACAATAATTTGCAACCTTGTATTCCTTATAGGTTTCTCTTCCCTTCCTCATGACCTCATTTCACTCCCTAATTTCCCTGGGAATCTTTACCCCTCATCTGCACACACTCTGCTTCCCCTTCCACCATCTCTTCTTTTTCATTGGTCTCCAGCTCTCTGTCCCTTATCTCTTCATCCACCTCACCCTTTAATCTACGTAGGGGTCTATGACACTGAACTCCATGGGAGTCTCTGCCCTGATCTCCTTTGTGGGGTCTCTGCAACAATAGATGGCATTTTGGTTGTCTTCTTTGGTCTGGCACTTTCTATTCCTTTCATGTTTCTCTTCCCTTCTTCATGACCTGATCCTTTCCCCCTCATTTTCTTGTGAATCTTTGCCCCTCATCTCCACACACTGTGCTGCCCCTTCCCCGATCTCTTCATTTTGCTTTGGTCTTCAGCTCTCTATCCATCATCTCTTAATGATTCTTACACCGTGATCTCCATGGGAGGTCTCTATCACTGATCTCCATGGGGGGGGGTCTCTAACTCTGATCTCCATGGTGGTTCTCTGACCCTGATTTTTGTGGTCAGTCTCCCAATCTGATCTTCATGGGGCACTTCTGTCCTTGAGGTCCATGAGGGACCTCTACCCCCTTGGGGTCTATGACCCTGATCTTTGTGGGGCGTCTCTGCCCCTGATCTCCATGGCGGGTCTCTAACCATGATCTCCATAAGAGGTCTGGCTCTCATCTCAATTGGGGGTCTTTTCCCCTGATTTCCAAGGCGGGGTCTTAGACCCTGATCGTCTTATGTGGTCTCTGACTTTGGTTTCTTTTTTTTTTTTTTTTAATTAATAGCCTTTTATTTACAGGATATATACATGGGTAACTTTACAGCATTAACAATTGCCAAACCTCTTGTTCCAATTTTTCACCTCTTACCCCCCCCACCCCCTCCCCTAAATGGCAGGATGACCAGTAGATGTTAAATATATTAAAATATAACTTAGATACACAATAAGTATACATGACCAAAACATTATTTTGCTGTACAAAAAGAATCAGACTCTGAATTATTGTACAATTAGCTTGTGAAGGAAATCAAAAATGCAGGTGTGCATAAATATAGGGATTGGGAATTCAATGTAATGGTTTTTAGTCATCACCCAGAGTTATTTTTCTGGGCGTAGCTGGTTCAGTTCATTACTGCTCCACTAGAAATGATTTGGTTGATCTCGTTGCTGAGGATGGCCTGATCCATCAGAACTGGTCATCATCTAGTATTGTTGTTGAAGTATATAATGATCTCCTGGTCCTGCTCATTTCACTCAGCATCAGTTCGTGTAAGTCTCTCCAGGCCTTTCTGAAATCATCCTGTTGGTCATTTCTTACAGAACAGTAATATTCCATAATTTTCATATACCACAATTTATTCCGCCATTCTCCAACTGATGGACATCCATTCAGTTTCCAGTTTCTCGCCACTACGAAAAGGGCTGCCACAAACATTCGTGCACATACAGGTCCCTTTCCCTTCTTTATAATCTCTTTGGGATATAAGCCCAGTAGTAACACTGCTGGATCAAAGGGTATGCACAGTTTGATAACTTTTTGAGCATAGTTCCAAACTACTCTCCAAAATGGTTGGATTCGTTCACAACTCCACCAACAATGAATCAATGTCCCAGTTTTCCCACATCCCCTCCAACAATCATCATTATTTTTTCCTGTCATCTTAGCCAATCTGACAGGTGTGTAGTGGTATCTTAGAGTTCTGACTTTGGTTTCTAAAGGGGGTTTGTGTCTCTGACCTCCATAGGAAGGTCTCTGACCCATGCGGGGTCTGCCACTGATCTCCATGGTGGGACTTCAACATTTATCTCCATATGAGGTTTCTGCCCTTTGTCTTAATATGGAAATCATGGATAAAGAACCACTATTGAGATAAGAGGCAAAGATTTCTCATGGAGATCAGAGCCAGACACCCTACCCCCCTCCCATGGAGATCAGGGACAAAGACCTCACAAGAAAATCTATGACAAAGACTCATTGTGGAGATCAGGGTTAGAGAACCCCCATGGAGATCAGCGTCTAAGACCCCCCCCCCCATGGACAAAGAGCCTTTATAGAGATCAGGGTCAGAGACTCGCCATGAAGATCAGGGGTATAAACCCAACATGAAGATCAGGTGTAGGGATGCACCATGGAGTTCAGGGTCATAGACCCCCTCCCATGGAAATCAGGAAGTCAAAGACACTCCATAATGCCCCTCATGGAACTCAGAGGCAGAGACCCCCAATGGAGATCAGGGACAAAGACCATATTTGGAAATGTGTTAGTGACCCATTATGGGTATCAGAGTCAGAGATTCCCCCATGGATATCAGAGTTTAAGATCCCGAGGGGCATAGACCCCCCCCCTTATGAAGATCAGGTGCAGAGGCCTGCCATGGAGTTGTGTCATAGACCTCCTTGGAAATCAGGGGCAAAAACCCACATGGAGATCAGGGACAGAGATCCCTGATATCAGAGCAGACCCCCCCTGCAGATCAGAAGTAGAGACTCACCCCTAATTGAGATCATAGGTAGAGACCCCACATGGAGATCAGGGTCAGAGACCCCCATGAAGATCAGTAGCAGAGACCCCAATGTAGATCAGTATCAGAGATCCATGATGGAGATCAGGGTCAGAGATCCCCTGTGGAGAGCAGTGTCAGAGACCCCCCATGAAAATTAAGGTCATACACCCCCCATGGAGATCAGAGGCAAAGACCTTCCATGAACATCAAGGAAAGAGAACCCTCCCCAAGGAGATCAAATTCAAAGACTGCCCATAAAAATCAGGGTCAGAGATACTCTATGGAAATTAGTGCCAGAAACCCCCTCCCCATAGAGATCAGTGGCAGAGACCCCTTAACGGAGATTAAGGTCATAGTAGAAGAGACCCTCCATGGACATCAAGGACTAAGATCCCTGCCATGGAGATCAAAATGAGAGACCACCCACAATAATAAGAATCCAAGAACCCCAATGGAGATCAGGGCCAAAGACCCTTATTCAGACCAGAAACATATCCTCTCCCACGGAGATCAAGGCAGACTCCACCCATGGAGATTAGGGGCAGAGGTCCCCAGTGCAGATTAGGGACAGAGACCACACATGGTAATGGTATTAGAGACCCATTATCCATCCCCCATGGAGATCAGGGTCCAAGACCCTCCAAGGGCAGAGAATGCCTATGGAGATTAGGACCAGAGACCTATTATGGAAATCAGGGTCACAGATTCCCCAGGAGGCAGAGACCCTCCATGAACATCAAGGACAGAGACCCCCGCCCATGTAGATCATGGCATGAGATCCACTAAGAGATGAGGGGTTGAGAAATGAAGATCAACAAAAAAGAAGAGATGGTGAAAAGGGACAGCAGAGTTTGTGGAGATGAGGGGCAAAGATTGACAGGGAAATTAAGGCAAAAAGATCAGGTCTTGAGGAAGGGAAGAGAAATGTGTAAGGAATAAAAGGTGGGAGATTTATTGTGGCACAGACCCCCCATGTAGATCGGTATCAGAGATCCTGTGGAGAGCAGGGTTAGAGATTGATCCCCTGTGAAGATCAGGTTCCAATACCCCCAGGGGCAGAACCCCCTTATGAAGACCAGTGGCAGAAACCACACATGGAGATTAATTATGGTTGAGATAAGTGAAAGAGACAGATCTTCCATGAAAATCAGGGGCAGAGACTCCCCCACATAGAGAATAATTTCAGAAGCTGCCCATAAAATCAAGGTCAGAGAATACCTGTGGAGATCAGGGGCAGCGATACCCAATGAAGATCAGTGCCAGAGACCAATTATGGAGATCAGGATCAGAGATCACCCCTAGAACTCAGGGTCCAAGACCTCACAGGGGCAGAGCTCCCTTATACAGACCAGGGACCAAGACCCCCTCCCCCATAAAAATCACAGACAGATCTCAGATGAATATGAGACTCAGAGTCAAAAACAGCCCCCATGGAGATCAAATTTAGAGACCTACCATAAAAATAAGGGTCAGAGAACCCCCACGGAGATCAGGGTCAGAGATCCCCTAGGGAGATCAGAGTGCAAGATACCGAAGTGGCTGAAAAGCCCTCTGGAGATCAGGGCCAGAGACTCACCATGAAACTCATGGGCATAGATCCCTTCCATGAAGATAAGATGCAGGGATGCACCATGAAGTTCAAGTTCATAGATATTCCATGGAAACCAGGGGCAAAGACCCCCCATGGAAGTCACAGACAGATCTCCCATGGAGATCAGAGTCACAGACCTCCACATGGAGATTAGGGTCAGAGATCCTTCAAGGAGATCAAGTTGCAAGAACCCCACAGGGGCAGAGCCCCCTTATGGAGACCAGGGACACAGACCCTCCATGGAGATTGGCAGCAGAGACCCGCAATGGAAACCTGGGTCATGCCCTTGGAGGCAGAGACCCTCTTGTGTTATGCGTCAGTTCCCCTGCCTCAGTTTCCCTGAATTATTCTGCTTCGGTTTCCCTGGTGACAACCCCACCCCCATTTCTGCGATAATTAGAGCTGCAGAGCTCTGGCCACTGGCATTCCAAAAAGCCATAAAATTCCAGATGGCTTATCTCAAATACTTGGGCATCTTCTGGCCCAGGCTTCCTGTCTCCTGCTTGACCATCTTCTTCACTCCCAACTTATCAGAATTTATGATCCTTCCTCCTTACCCCCAACCTGTGAGAACTGAATTAGGATCTTTCCCGGAATTTCCACTCAACCAGTGCTCTGCTTCTCCTTGCCTTTGTTTCCCTGATCACTGGAGTCCTATAAGAGTCTCTGGAATTACTTGCTCATTGCTTGGATGCCCCATCCAAGCTGGCTGGCTATTGCCAGTCCAACTTCTCTACTCTTAAAATAGAAAAAACCTCTAATCTCTGTCTTGCCTCAGTTTCTCTGCAATTTCATATGGACATCAAAGGCAGAGATACCCCATGGAGATCAGGATCCAATAACCCCCGGAGCTGAGACTTTATAGAGACCAGGGGCAGAGACTTCACATGAAGATTAGTGTTGGAGATACCCCATGAAGATCAGAAGCAGATTTCTTATAGACATATGGATCATAGAGTCCCCATGGAGGTCAGGGACACACACAACCTATGGAGAACAAAGGCAGAGACCACACATGGAGATCAAGGTCATAACCCCCCATCTTGGAAATCGGGGCAAAGGCCAGCAATTGAGATCAGAGATAGACTTCTTATGGAGATCATGATCTCTATGGGAGAACCCCATAGAAATCAAAGTCACAGACCCCTTATGGAAACTGGGGGTTAGAGACCCCCCATGGAAATCAGGGACAGAGACCCCAAATGAAGATCAGGGTCACAGACCCTCTGGTGCTGGAGAACCACCATAGACATCAAGGGCAGAGAGCCCCATGGAAATCAAGTTGAGAGACCACCCATAAAAATCAGGGTCAGAGAACCTCCATGGAGATCAGGGTCAGAAACCCCCCAGGAAGAGATCCCTGCTGGAGACCAGGGGCAGCGACTTCACATGTTGGGAATCGCCCCATGGAGATCAGTGGCTGAAACCAGCTAGAGAGATCAGAGGCACAGAGCGCCCATGGAAATCGGGGGTAGAAATCCCCATAGTGATGAGAGGTAGACCACCATGTAGATCAAGGTCAGAAACCCCAAATGGAGAGCAGAGCAGACCCATTTTGGATAGTAGAAGCAAACACCTTCCCATCAGGGTCATAGGACTCCTATGGAGGTCAGGGGCAGAGACCACCATGGAGATCAGAGGCACAGAACCTCCATGGACATCAAGTCAGAGACTCCCCCAGGGAAATCAGGGTCAGAGATCCATTACAGAGATCAGGGCCAGAGACCCCCATAGAGATCGGGATCCAAGGCCCCGCCTGAGACTCCGAATCAAAAACAGAGCCCTCCATGGAGATCAAATTCAGAGACCACCTCTGAAAATCAGGGTTAGAGAATCCCTGTGCTGGGTGTCAGAATCAGTTAATCAATGGGATTCAAGGTCAACAAATAGTTGGAAATTCATAGCTTGGAGCCTGGAGGAAACAAATCTCACAAATAGATTAAAAATGCAGGGACCAAATATGAGCAAAAACAGAATAATTAAAAGTGGAGTTAGTACAGGGGTTCCTAAGGACAATAGCCAGGAGGCTCTCTTCAACAATGTGATGATTCAAACCAGTGCCAATTGTTCAGGGCTGAAGAGAGCCATCTGCACCCAGAGAGAGGCCTGTGGGAACTGAGTGTGGATCACAACATAGCATTTTCACTCTTTTTGTTGTTGTTTGCTTGCATTTTGTTTTGCTTCTCTTTTTCTCTTGTACGACAAGATATGTATGCATTTATTGGATTTAACATATATTTCTACCACGTTTAACAAAAAAATCATATACAGTAAAATATTTTAAAGCTTTTTTTAAGAATAAAAAAAATAGGGGGTAGCTAAGTGGTGGAGCAGATAGAGCACCAGCCCTGAAGTCAAGAGGACCTGAGTTCAAATCTGGTCTCAGACACTTAATACTTCCTGGCTATGTGACCCTGGGCAAGGCACTTTAACCCCAATTGCCTCAAAAAAAAAAAAAAAAAGAATAAAAAAATATCCAGGAACCCCACCTAAAGGAAGACTTGGCTGGGGCTGGAGGGAGGAGAGGGATAGACTAGACTATCTTGAATGTCTCCCATGCAGCCAGCTTTTCCTAGGATAAATACCAAAGAATGTTTCTCCCCAATCACTACTTTTGTCACCTCAAAGAAGTAGGTAGAATAGTAGCATTATACACAATGAAAGGAATGCTCGGGTGGCCTAGGGTGCAAGCTCCATAATGGTTGAAGGGCATTAAGCATTGGGGAGAGAGGATGACATGAGGAGAGGATAGAATAATTCATCTTAAAGGGGGTTGGGTCTCTTAGCAAAAGCCTTTTGCGCAGCTTCCCTCAAGGCTACTCTATCTGCCCACTTCGGGGGCCACGGCTAGGCCAGCTCAGCTGCCTGCGGACTCCAACCCGATCACACAGAGACAGGCCGACCAGGGGGTGCAACCACTCTGCTTTATTCAGTCACCCTCTCGGTGGGGGGGAGAAAGCGAAGGTGCAAGAGAGCGAGTTCTGCTCTGGGCTGTCTGTGCTGCCTCTCCTCCGGGATTGCCTGTGCCCAGCCCACTCGGGCCGGCCCAGGCGGAGCCCCCAGAAGGGAGGCTTCTGGGGTTAGTGCTGCATCCCAGGAGGAGCTCTAGCAACAGGACAAGCCCCTCGCCGGCTCCAGAAACCTATTAGCAGTTTCTTTAACTCCTGCCAGACACAGCCCCCTGCCTCAGAGGCCAAGCCCCTTTTTACCTCCTGGGCCGGCCCTGCCAGCTGACGTGTGTATGGGCTCCGTGGCACATATCAGAGAGAGAGCAGTGCCTCGTTGCCCCTAACATTTTCAGTCTTACAAAAGAAGGCTTTTACCCAGTTAGTGAAGGTGTCAACAAAAATCCAAAGCAGTTTGATGCTCCTGAGAGGGGACAGCCGTGTAAAATCCATCAGCCAGTCTTGCCCTAAGTATGTACCCTTCCTCCAGAGAGGCTGCAGAATGGGGGCTTTAACAGCCCTTTCAGACTCTACTGGGCCAACCTGAGAGATCTGGTTGTTTCTCCTGGCTTGTAAACAGTGAAAATAGATTTCATAAGGGATTGGGGAGAATTTTTTTTCCAAGTGAGTACCTTGGTTTAGGCCAAAGAGAAGTTTCTACTGGTCTCTGGATTAGAAGTTCATTTGAAGGTATTTGAAACCATCTAAAAGCAGAAAGGGTTACCCTCTTTCTTTACCAAAGGGCCTGTTCCTGGGAGTTATGAAAGAGTTTAGGAGCTGGTGAGTTGGGGAATTAGAGTGCCGTACACTAGCAGCTGAATCTGCAAGCCTGTTTCCCTTGGCCTGAAGTGACTCCTCCTTCTGGTGTCCTTCACAAAACATGAAGAAACCTCTTTAGGTCCATGGACGGCTTACAATAATTGTGGAGTTTTTTCTGAATGTTTAATAGGAGAATTTTTTGCTGTCAAAAGTCCCTTCTTTTCATGAGTGTGCAAAATATGAAAAGCCTATTTGGAGTTGGTATAGATGTTCACTCTCCTTCCCTTCTCCAGTTCTAAAGCCCTAGTAAGAGCAATGAGTTCGGCTTTCTGGGCAGAATTGGGGGGGGGGGGCAGGGAGGTGGCGTGGCTTAGCCTGAAATGTGCTACTGAGGATCAGCACAGAATAACCTGCTTTTCCCCATCTTCTAGAAAACTGGACCCATTAATAAACCATTCGCCATCTGGGTTGTAATGTGACCTGACGGAGTGTTGCCAGGGAGCAGAGTGTCAGGAATAAGAGTGTGGCACACTGGGAGAGACAAGTGGCTAGCAGGAGAGCCTGATAGCTGGTAAGTCTCCCACTAGCAAGCCACTGATGCCTTTCGCCTTCCAAAATGCTCTGAACCTGGTAGTGAGCTTAGAGGCTTCTTCAATTACAAGAGCTGTGACAGTTCTAAGGCAGGAGGATCACCCCCAAAATACCAAGTTTCTTTGAGAACTAAGCAAGGGGTCTGGGATAGGGTTCCAGCGACCCCTAGGACCTGGCCTCACCTTACATCACTGTACAGTATAAAAGGCTTTAGGTAGGGCTAAGGCCAGGGCAAGAGATTACTTTAGCCTCAGGGTCTTAACAGACTAATAAAACTGTGTGGGCCTTTAAACAAAGAAACTTCATAGCCCTGTGGAGGGGGAAGGGTTGGTATGGCTGCAGCCAGAGAAGCTTCTCGGATGGGGCTGCAGATCAAGACATCCACTAACCCATACTGGCCATGTTTATTGGTGGGGGGGGTGTGAGCTCCCCTGGATTTGCCCCTTTAAGGGCAAAAAGAAAGTATGAATCTGTATGCAAAGGAAAGCATCTTTAAGATCTAAGGTAGAAAACCACCGTGTCTCCTGGGATACTTGAACTGGGGCACATGGCTTCTACTGACCATCTGCTCTGATTATACAAATGTGCTATAAGAGGAAAAACAGGCACGTGATTAGAATAGCATCAAAACAAGTCTGATCATGCAATAGCAATTCCATCTTGTTGCCAGACTTGGGAATAATCATGTGAGAAACAAAAAAACAAAACTGGGAAACTGAGTCAGAAGGCTCCCACCGTAAGCAGAGGCTAAGATTGTCCTCCCAACTCTTCACCCACATAAGTCGTCCACCTAGACATTTCAGGAAGGCATTCTCTGAATAGTTTATGGCATTTCTCCCGATTGGTGGGCAACTGACTTAATGATCAGACAATCAAATTCAGAACTCAAAAGAATATCAATTACAATCCCAAGAGATTTTATCTCTAATAGCAAATTCTACTAATCAAAACTTAGGGCTAGATACATTATTTTAAAAGTTTACCAGGATTTACACACATAGGACATTTTGTTTCCTGTGTTTAAATTGATCCTGGTGCAAGAGATTAAGCATTAAACACGCTTATAGATTCTTAGTAAACACATTTCTTGTTTAGAAACTATACAGACTCAACAGGCTCATTTCTCAGGGCTGATGACCTTGCTTACCCTGATGGTATTTAAAAAAGGGAAACAAAAAGTTATCGGACTGTGCATACCCTTTGATACAGCAGTGCTACTACTGGGCTTATATCCCAAAGAGATACTAAAGAAGGGAAAGGGACCTGCATGTGCCAAAATGTTTGCGGCAGCCCTCTTTGTAGTGGCCAGAAGCTGGAAAATGAATGGATGCCCATCAGTTGGAGAACGGCTGAATAAATTGTGGTATATTGAATGTCATGGAATATTATTGTTCTGTAAGAAACGACCAGCGGGATGAATACAGAGAGGATTGGTGAGACTACAGGAACTGATGCTGAGGGAAATGAGCAGAACCAAGAGATCCTCATATACCTCAACAACGATACTGTATGAGGATGGATTCTGATGGAAGTGGATTTCTTCAACAAAGAGAAGCTCTAATTCAGTTCTAATTGATCAAGGATGGACAGAAGCAGCTACACCCAAAGAAAGAACACTGGGAAATGAACGTAAACTGTTTGCATTTTTGTTTTTCTTCTCGGGTTATTTTTACCTTCTGAATCCAATTCTTCCTGTGCAACAAGAGAACTGTTCGGTTCTGCACACAGATATTGTATCTAGGATACACTGTGACCTATTTAACATGTATAGGACTGCTTGCCATCTGGGGGAGGGAGTGGAGGGAGGGAGGGGAAAAGTCAGAACAGAAGTGAGTGCAAGGGATAATGTTGTAAAAAAAATTACCCAGCTATGGGTTCTGGCAATAAAAAGTTATTTAAAAAACAAGGCAAAACAAAGCAAAAAAGGGCAAGCTTACAAATTAAGGGGAGTTGACAGAGACCCCAGGGAAGGGGCTGAGCTTTCTGTTGCCCACCCCAACTATTCTAAATGTGTTCCTGGGCTGTTCTGTTGATCTCCCCCCACTCTGTGAAGGAGGAAAGGTGCTGCATACCTCATACTTGGAGGGAAACTGATAAGGCTTAACACGATGATAGTAACTCCAAGTAACAGTTAACAATCTAGAATTTCCCTAAGTAATAGCCAAATAGTCTTAGCTGTAGTTTCTACTCCTTTAAATAAGTTTTCCTTTTCTTTTAGGGAGAAAACAAAACAAATCTTAAAACTGAGATAGACTAGATGTTTTTTTTTTTTTTTTTTGCTGAGGCAATTGGGGTTAAGCGACTTACCCAGAGTCACACACCTAGAAGTGTCTGAGGTCAGATTTGAACTCAGGTCCTCCTGACTTCAGGGCTGGTGCTGCTATTATATGCTGGTGCTATTCACTGCACTACCTAGCTGCTGATAGAATAGATTTTAAAATTGACCACTTTAGTTTATGACATTCTCTAGTGTAGTGTTCCGGTTAGCTTTCTGGAGGTCTTGGGACCATCCTTCGTTTCAGTTGAATAATCACCACAAGAATAGCTGGTGATAAAGTCCAAAAGTCTTTATTGTCTCCTGCACAGTGTGTCTCCTTGCCTAGGGCCCAGGCCAGCTTTCTGGAGATAGAAAGTCATGGGAGAGAGTGAGGCTGGACACACACACACACACACACACACACACACACACAGAGAGAGAGAGAGAGAGAGAGCTTGAGTCCTTACAAAATTAGTTTGGGTGATTGCACAGCAACATTAGGATGGATCAAAATTGCTTATTGATATAGTCAAGTTGTGTCAATAGGATGGATAACAAATGAACAGCACTTCAGAGAACATTGATATCTTTTCCCTTCACTCCCACTGAAACACGGTATAGCGTGCTGGGTGGTGGCAGTGGAAGACACTGAGTGTACAACGGCCTACATAGGGTTTTCAGACAAAGGGCTTCCCATGGCAGCGGTCACATCTCAAGTGGGGTGACAAGACTGGACTTTGATGACTCTGCAGGGAATGACTTTGCACTATTTCTACCTCAATTAAATCCAACTCATTTGGAAGTCAAGACATTACCCTCCTGATACCATTGGTCCTCTTCAAGAACAAAGGACAAACAAAAACATCCAAGAACTATAGGAACATGAACCTCAGACTCTTTCCAAAGATTAACCAGAAAAGCCTTCTGGGAATGAGGAAAGTGAGATTATAACTGAGCTGCTGCAGTAGCAAGCTTGCAGGAAAGTTTCAGAGCCAGTTTTAAGTAGAACTGGGTGCAGTTTAAACATTAATTATACCACTGTTGTGTAACTGTAGGCAGACCTGCTCTGACTATTCAAGGATACAAATGCAAGATAAAACCCTTGCTTGTAAGGACCTTACATTCTAAAAAAGACATATATAGCTAATCATCTACAGAATAAATATAAAGTAAATAAATAAAAATATGCAGTAAAAAGCATTTTAATGGAATTCTATCTAGCAGGGAGGGCACTAGCAGTTGAAGGATCAGAAAGGGGTTCAAAAAGAAGGTGGTACTTGAGCTGCATCTTTTAGAAAGAGAGGGATTCTAAGAGGCAGAATTGGTGAGGAAGGGTATTCTAGACCTAGAAAGGTATTATTGATGCAAAGACAAAAATAGAAGAGATGGTGCGATATGTGTAAATAACAGAAAGAAAACCAATTTATCCGGATCCAAGAGTGGTAGGAATGGGAGCAATAGACAATAAGACTAGAAGGACAGCTTGGAACCAGGTTGTAAAAGGCTTTAAAGACTAAGGAGTGGAAAGTTCATTTGATTCTAGAGACAGTAGATTTCACTGGAATTGATTGAATAGAAGAGTGATGTTGATGAGGTTGAGGTCTGGCACCAAATGATGAGGTCCTGGGTAACTAGGTGGGGTTGGCAGAGAAAATCTAAAGTACTGATAAGATTATAATACTCCCTAAGACAATCAAGGAAGGGCACTGAAGGGGGTCAACCCAACCTTACAATCTCATTCCCGTGGAGATCTTGGGAAACTCTACCTTACTGTATCCAATCAGAAAGCCAAGTTATGATGTCAGCCCTGGCCCCCAGATTAAATTTCCCCTACGAATCTGGTTATGGCTCATGCTATCTTGACTGAATCCCTGTTGGGGATAGGCTGCCACTGTATTCTACTTCGCCGTGTCTTTCTCCAAGGGAAACATTGTTGGGGCAAATGGACCCCAGCAAAATACTACCCGATGTCTGAGTGTGTAGAGGGCCAGTATTGAATAAGTCCATGTACAGGAATAGTTCAGTCCAAGTATTACTCAAGACCTGGTCTATGTAAGAGCGAACAATTCAAAGCATTGGCTTACTATCTCCCTTAACAATGAATGAGATATACTTGAAATAAATATAGGATAATCTTGATGGAGAGCGCGCGTGACAGGAACAAGGCAGCAAAACTAGGCTATTTATAATTCTGTTTTGACAAATACCTTGTTATTAATAATTACTGTTATTTATGACCCTGTTGCAATAGATATCTTGTTATTGCTAATTAAGATGGAACTGAAATGTCCAAGTATGGTCTATACATTAACCCTGGAATGTACATAGTGCCAGCTGGTGGTAGCTCGTGTTAATGCAACTCTAGCTTAAAGAGTATATAAACTCTGGCTCTCGGGTTAATAAATGAAAAATGCAAGACGTTTCCCACCTGGCTTGTGCATATTCAATTCATCCTCAAACTCGTGATATTCACTGGAGCCGGACTCCAGCAGTTGGCGCCTGATCAGACAGGGACGTGAATGACCTGGCAAAGGAGAGTGACCTCTTGGTGAGCTCAATGATTAAATAAAAAGAAACTAAGCAACAGGTGACAGTTTATCATCAGGCTAACACAAGGATTCAGATATAAAATATAAGATATAAGATTGATTTTTGTCCAGCTGATAGCAATATAGTGCACAAATTGAATGGTAATAGGGCAAAAATCAATCAGGTGTCAGGGACAGAGAGACATCCTATACAAAAATCATACAAGGACCCAATGAGACTTTTGTTGACTTTGTCGATTAATTAATGATTAAGTATTCAATCAGCATGGGGAGGCAGCTTAAATTTTATTGAAATTTCTAATACCTTGAAAATGCTGATACCAATTATAAGAAAGCATAAGCTGGAGGAAAACCAAAACTGTGTTTAGTAGAAATGATCCAAAGGTGTCAGAATGTTGGGCCTTCTACTTTTCAAGCCGCAGTAACGGTTGCTCTGCTAAATCAGGATAGATCTCAATCTCAGAATTTTTCAAATTTTCATAGCTGCTATCATCGTGGACCATTTGGTCATATGAGGAAAACCTGTACTATCCAAAAAGTTGTACTTCATCGCGATTCAGCAGATAAACCTTTGACGTGTCAAAATGCAAGAAAGGCAGACACTGGGCTTCTGAATGTTGCTCTCAGAATGATAGAAAAGCTAATCTGATATTGGGAAACCATTCCCAGTGCCAGCTCCGGTCCAGTCAAAAAATGAGAGCTGCACTTTCCCTTATCCTCCCTTCAAGTGGTGCCTATAAACAATACCTTAAATCCAACTTCCTGAAAGTACAAGATTTACCTGACACTACAAGATGCTACCCTGGGAAGTGTCAGCCTTGATTTGTTCCCCCTTGACGTCACACTGAATTACTACCAATATGGGAATATGTTCTCTCCCCACTGGAGTCTCAGATCCTCTTCCTTCTGGCATCCTATGTCTCATTTTAGGACGCACTTTACAGGCATTGCTAGGGATTAAGGCTGTGCCTGGAGTAGTAGTAGATCCTCTCTACAACCCTGATCACTCAGCTGCTCTACTCTCCAGAGTCCCGACTACATATCCTTTGTAAGGATTGCTAACAAGATCAATACAACCCGATTTTCTCTATTGGGTTAATTTCTCTCATCTCAGATCAGATTAAGAAAAGAGAATGCTAAAGAACTATAGGGATACTCAAATTCTGCCACACATGCGGAAATAGGGGAAGCAGCAACGTCCATGGAGACCTCACACAACCCTGCCCAAATACATCCCCAGCCCAGTTTGTGGGCATGGGGATGGAGTGAGGGTCAGACCCCATGGTCAGCATTCCCTGAGCCCTGGCACCTGAAACTATCATCAAAGGGAGATCCCGGCATCAGTCACTGCGACCTTCAGCAGGTTCTGTCCAGGAACTTCCTGGGAAGAATTCGGGCACCCCTGGCAGCACCCAGCATGACAGTGTGAGATGAGAAAACCGGTCTGCCTCTGCTTTTGGTAAGCCCACCGTTCTGTTTCAGTTACACAAACGTATTAGCTATGTAATTGATGGCAAATTTTTGTATCACTGCCCAATTTTCTGATTTGTAAAGAGAAATAATAGTGATTGTTGTTGTGAAGAACACATGATTGCAAAAGGGCTTAGCATAAAACAAATGCTATATGCATGTTAACTTCTTTATTGGATATAGTTGCTCCATAATTTGTTAACTTTACATGGGATTTTCAATGTCACCAACATGCAATGCCAAAGTTGAGATAAATTATTTGTGTGTGTATGTAAACTAAATTAAGCAAATCCAACTAAATTAAGGCCGCCCCAGGACTAGGAGAATAGTGCATAGAGGAAGGAGAATCAGTTCCTCTGGCCAAGAAATGCTTGTAAGATTTAGAACATTTATCAAATTGTGCATACCCTTTGATCCAGCAGTGCTGGGCTTATATCCCAAAGAGATCTTAAAGAAGGGAAAGGGACCTGTCTGTGCACGAATGTTTGTGGCAGCCCTCTTTGTAGTGGCCAGAAACTGGAAACTGAGTGGATGCCCAGCAATCGGAGAATGGCTGAATAAATTGTGGTATATGAATGTTGTGGAATAATATTGTCCTGTAAGAAATGACCATCCGTGTATACTTATTGTGTATCTAATTTATATTTTAATATATTTAACATCTCCTGGTCATCCTGCCATCTAGGGGAGGGGGTGGGGAGGGGGTGGGGGGGGGGTAGGAGGTGAAAGATTGGAACAGGAGGTTTGGCAATTGTTAATGCTGTAAAGTTACCCATGCATATATCCTGTAAATTAAAGGCTATTAAATAAAAAAAAAAAGAAATGACCAGCAAGAGGATTTCAGAGAGGCCTGGAGAGACTGACACGAACTGATGCTGAGTGAAATGAGCAGGACCAGGAGATCATTATCTACTTCAACAACAATACTATATGAGAATCAATTCTGATGGAATTCAACAATGAGATGAACCAAATCCATTCCATTTGTTCAATAATGAATACAACCAGGTACACCCATTGAAAGAACTCTGAGAAATGAGTGTGAACCACTACATAGCATTTCTAATCCCTCTGTTTTTATCCACCTGCGTTTTTTATTCCTTCTCAGGTTAATTGTACATTATTTTAATGTCCGATTCTTTTTGTACAGCAAAATAACTGTTTGGATATGTATACTTATGTTGTATTTAACATATATTTTTGCAAAGGTTTTCTGGAGGCAGCCCAGGCAATATAAAAGAATGTGAAGGTTTTCTGGAGGCAGCCTTCGTCTCAGTTGAAATAATTACTCCAAAATCGCAGTAAGACAGTGCTCTGTCTCCTAAGTCCCACAAGAAGTAATGACAGGACACTCTGGAAGAAAGCCTAGAAGCCCTATCTTCGAGGTAAGAGAGATTCATCATATCTTCTACCTTGGTGCTGGCTGGAGGCTGAAGAAAGCAGAGGCAGAAGCCAAGGACAAAGCTGCAAGATCTCTCGGAACCAGGCAGAGAGATACGCCTGAGCTAACGGGGTATATTGAAGGACACAATAAAAGTTCAGATCTTTTGTCAGCTGGCTGCGATTTTGGAGTAATTATTTATTTCAACTGAGACGAAGGCTGCCTCCAGAAAACCTTCACGTTTTGGTGCCCTGAACGTGGGACTGACAGGACCCTCAGCTGATTTCAGTGGAAAAGCTCCGATCCTGATTTCAGTGAAAAAGCCTGTGACCCTGAGAGCTTCTTGCTTATATTCTGTGCACTGAGTACACACCCATCATTATATCACTGGGAAACCATTATTTGTTGTAGGATTAAATCAGTGCTAAACTAGATTTAACCATTGTTTCTATCAGTTCCACTTAGTACCTTGTTTCAAGTTCTGGCCCAAAATATCTCTTTCTAAGGTCAAATCAACTCCAATGGCTTAACACTTTGTAAAGATTCCAACATATTTTAACATTTTGTAACATGTATTGGTCATCCTGCCCTCTGGGGGAGGGGGGAGGGGAAGGAGGGGAAAAGTTGGAACAAAAGGTTTTGCAAGGGTCAATGCTGAAAACTTACCCATGCATATATCTTGTAAATAAAAAGGTATAATAATAATCTTTAAAAAGATTTAGAACATTGACCTATATAACAAAGTACCTAAAACTAGGCTGAGGACTAGAAGCTACAGAGTGTACTTCTCCAAGCTAAGAGATAAGTATAGTAAGTTTGTTCTTTGAGATGCTGGAGACACATGATGTATTTACTAGTAGAGGGCTGGAACTCTGAAAAGGGTGTACTTGATTCTAAAGACAGCACAGTGCTTAAGGCTAAGTACCTATTCAATGTGAGATGATTCTATAAACATATACTTAGATGATCTGGTGATGTGATGGCTCTCTTCACGATTGGCACTTGCTGAATGTGTGGTGGTGAGGTAATTGTAGGCAAGGATTGGAGGCTGAGGGAGAGAGATCTGAGTCTCTCTGCCACCACATGCTGAGGAGAGAAGAATTCAGGCTCCAGACTCGAGAGTCCAGGATTCATCTTTAATGAACCACGTGGCAGCTTGCCTGCCTCCTTCACTTCTCCTCCTAAAGACCAAAGACTTTGACTGATCCTGACTCTGATCCTGAGGACCTCCAGAGAGCTAGCCCAGACATTACATTTATTAAGTGCTAGAGATTTCACTCTGGTCCACAAATGAGGCTCTGTCTCTTCGCTCCAGGCATTTTCACTGACTGTTAGCCATGCCTGGAACTCTGTCTTCATCTCTGTCTCCTGGCTTCCGTGGCTCCCTTCAAGTCTCAGCTAAAATTTCACCTTCTGTTGGAAGCCTTCTCTCTCCCACACCCCCCAATTTGAGGGCCTTCCTTCCTTTGATGATCTCTAATTTATCCTCTATACTGGATACAGTTGTTTGCATGTTGTGAACTACTTGAGAGTACTCACTGATTTTTGCCTTTCTTTTGTATCCTTAGCCTGGAGCCTGACACATTAACTTTAATAAATGGTAACTGATTAATTTGGGAGAAGTCAGAACATATTCTGTGGAAGCTTCACAGTAAGAGTATTTCGAGCCTGCTAAGTAGGAACAAGTTGGGCTGTAGAAAGGATGGGATATAGTGTAGTCAAGTGGAATCTGGAAGAGAAGCAGAGATGGAGCTTATTTCATTGTTGGAGGCAGCTCTTGATGAGGAACTCTCTGACCTGATACAGATTGACAACTGCTTTATTGTGTTGAGTTGTCTGGGACTCGTTTGTCTACAGTCACAGAGCCAGTAAATGTCGGGTGCTGACCTTGAACTCTCATCGTATTCCCTCAGAGGCCATATCACTACCTCACACATTAAGCTTAGTTTTTGGTAAAACACGACGTTATACAACATTGGAGTAAAGAATCATTGTTCAATAAAAATATTTTTGAGAAACTGTCTAGTATCATGATGAAAAAGGAAGAGGGGGTGGAGTTCCTTCCCTGCTTTGGTCTGCCAGCTGGGTGATCCAATTATCCCCTAGGCTGACTGGATTCACCTAGGCAGCAGGGAGAAGAGGGAACTCTTTGGAGAAACAATGACTGGGGCCAAAGGGTTGGTCTGGATCCCCATCGTCCCACCCCTCAGCCTGCTTTGGAAGAAAGTCTCATCGAAGTGGTGAAATGGTCAAGGGCCGTGAGCAAACCCTTTCGGAAGGAGGGAGCACCCGTTGTCCATGGCAGCCCGCTTCTGAGAAATGCCCTAGAAAAGCCGGCTCCACAGAACAAGGCGCGGGGAGGTAAGAGGCTGGGAGGCAGCGACTGGGGGGCTGTGGTGATCAGTGCGCAGCTCCGAGAGTCTGCATTGCACAAAGCAGTTCGGATATCGGCTGGGGCAGCAGCAGGCCTGCACTAAAGGGCCCTCGCTCTTGGCCTCCCGCTTGTGTGCGTCCCGACCAATTTGAGTGTAGAACCCCACACGCCAGGGCCAGGCTTAGGGTTATGACCAGGACCAAGACCAGATCCTGGACCAGGACTCGGACTGAGGCCCAGGCCAGCGGGCTCCAAAGGTACTCGGACCCAAGTGTCCCCTTCTCCCTCTCCCCTCCTTCCCCCAGACAGCACTGGAAATCTCTGTCTCCCAAGTGTTCCAGGCCAGGAAGAGGCTCCAGCGTTTCCAGAGAAACGGATCAGAAGTCTCAGGCCTGGTGCTAGGTTTGGCATGGGACCAGCTTGGAAAGAAGCTGATGCTTTCTGGACATCCTACTCCCGGGAATGGGAACGCCCCATTGACTGGCTCTTCCTCCCACTCTGGCTGGTAACGGCGATCCTCCCTCTCCCTCTCCTCCTTTGCTGAGAGAATTTCCTCTTGAGGGGTCCAGAGTTCTTTTCCATTCCTTCCCCTTTCTCCCAGCCCTTTCCTCCTATCCCTCCACTTCTGCTCACCCTTTTTTCTGTACACTTTCTTGGCCCTCCCATTCCACTAGGCCCTCCAGAAATCCACTCTGGCCTTAAATTCTGAAACATTTCTCTCATTCATTTCCTCCTCTCAGTCACACAGCCAGTCATCATCGGCTTCCCCCTGGGCTACACAGCAAGAACCTCCTGATTGGTTTTGAAGCCCCCCTCTCTCCAAGCTGTCCTCCTATTAAATTAATATTCCTGAAACCCAGATTTAACCATGTCAATCCCTTGGACAAAAAAAAAAAACAAACAAACAAACAAACAAAAAAAAAACTTTAGTGACTCTCTGCTGTTCCTGGAATCTGAGGGCCTCTGCAATCTGGCACTGCCTACATTTTCAGCATTAGTCACAGTATTATACATTGTATATGACAAATTGGATTAACTGTTCCCTGAACTCCACATTCCATCTCCATCACTTCTGCTTGTAATGTGTTCCTTATCTTCACCTCTTAGAATCCTTAGTTGCCTTCAACGCGCTGATCAAGGTTCTTTTCCATGAGAACTTTCCAACCCCAGGTTTTCATGGGTTTTTTTTCCTTTTTCAAATGCTGACCGACTGGACACACTATACTTTTCTTTTTTTCTTTTCTTTTTTTTTTTTTTTTTTTTTTACTTTTTATTTAATAGCCTTTAATTTACAGGATATATGCACGGGTAACTTTACAGCATTAACAATTGCCAAACCTCTTGTTCCAATTTTTCACCTCTTACCCCCCCATCCCCTCCCCCAGATGGCAGGATGACCAGTAGATGTTAAGTACATTAAAATATAAATTAGATACACAATAAGTATACATGACCAAAACGTTATTTTGCTGTACAAAAAGAATCAGACTCTGAAATATTGTACAATTAGCTTGTGAAGGAAATCAAAAATGCAGGTGTGCATAAATATAGGGATTGGGAATTCAATGTAATGGTTTTTAGTCATCTCCCAGAGTTCTTTTTCTGGGTATAGCTAGTTCAGTTCATTACTGCTCCATTAGAAATGATTTGGTTGATCTCGTTGCTGAGGATGGCCAGGTCCATCAGAACTGGTCATCATATAGTATTGTTGTTGAAGTAGATAATGATCTCCTGGTCCTGCTCATTTCACTCAGCATCAGTTCGTGTCAGTCTCTCCAGGCCTTTCTGAAATCATCCTGTTGGTCATTTCTAACAGAACAATAATATTCCATAATATTCATATACCACAATTTATTCAGCCATTCTCCAATTGATGGGCATCCACTCAGTTTCCAGTTTCTGGCCACTACAAAGAGGGCTGCCACAAACATTCGTGCACATACAGGTCCCTTTCCCTTCTTTATGATCTTTTTGGGATATAAGCCCAGTAGTAACACTGCTGGATCAAAGGGTATGCACCGTTTCATAACTTTTTGAGCATAGTTCCAAACTACTCTCCAGAATGGTTGGATTCGTTCACAACTCCACCAACAATGCATCAATGTCCCAGTTTTCCCGCATCCCCTCCAACAAGCATCATTATTTTTTCCTGTCATCTTAGCCAATCTGACAGCACACTATACTTTTCAAAGATAATGTAGTCATGAGAGCAAGAACTATTTGGGTTTTTTACCTTTGTAGCTTTAGTGTGCCTGGCACAAGACCTGGCTCACTGTGAGCATTTCAGATATTTTGGTTAGAATGAAGGGCGGGCAGCAGTGGGCAAGATGAGTGAACTCCATGCAGTTCAGTTGAAATTCAGAGTGTGTGAAGAATCATGAGATGCATTGGCAGACATGTGGGATGGGTCTTGATTGCTGTGAAAACTGGAGAAGGTGAGTTCCCATTTATTCAGAACTTTTCTTAGAATAATTTGAAGGCAGGTGAGATATTATTATCTCCATATTAAGAATGGGAAGAAAGAAAAACAGAGTGATGCAATGATGCAAGTGTATTTCGGCAAGTGTGTTATCAAGTACTTGGAAGAAAACATTGATGGCATGCTCTCAGAATTTGTACATTCAATTCAAATTCAATTTTTTTTGTGGCTGGCAAAAACTGATTATATTTTGCTAAACTTTGACTGCAGATATGGGATTAATTTCCAAATTGTTTAGACACGATTAGACTATTGAATCTGGAGTAGTGTGCAGAGAGGAGTAAAGGAAGAGTTCAGCATGCGATGGGCTTTAAATGCTAAACAGTGAATTTTGTCCTTGTTCTTGGAGTCACTGGAATTTAGAGAAGTAATATAGTCAGTTTTAGGAAAATCCACTTTGCAGCTGAATAGATTGCATTAGGGGGAGATTTGGGTTAGGGAGATCCAATAATCTAGGGAAGAAATGATGGGGGCTGAGTGAAGGGGATGGATGTGTGTGTGTGTGTGTGTGAGAGAGAGAGAGAGACCTTATAAAGGTATGAAACAAGAATATGCCAATATATTGGATATGTGGTGTTGGAATCTTTACTAAAGTGTTAAGACATTACTTTACAAAGTGTTAAGACATTGGAGTTAATTTACTCTTAGAAAGAATTATTTTGGGCCAGAACCTGAAACAAGATACTAAGTGGAACTGATTGAACAATGCTTGTGTTCACACCTTTAGAGAGCTCAAGTATCTAAGTACTCAATGGAGTTCACAGGAGAATTCAGGGCTGGCTTAGTCTGAATTCACACCTCTCTCAGGACCAGAGAGCACTCTGGGAGATAACCCAGAATCCCTCTCCCTCCAGAAGGCAGAGTTAACCTTTGGGAGATCACATAAATGAAGGAAGCTCTTGGAGCAAAAAAGGAATTTCTTCGGAACATCAACAGGGCTCTGAGACAGAACACTCTGGAAGAAAAGACTACTCGCCACAGACTGGAGATTGAGAAGCCACGAGTTGGAGCTTACTGGAGGCTGAAGAAAGCAGAGGCAGAAGACAAGGACAAAGCGACAGGATCTCTTGGAGCCAGGAAGAGAAGTAGGCCTCAACTAACCGGGCAAATTTGTAAGGAGAAATAAACGTTTGCATTTTTAGCAGCTGGCTGTGATTTTGGAATAATTATTGATTGCAACTGATACTAAGGCTGCTCTCCCAGGATAAACCTCCACAATGTGGGGTGAGTATGAGTGAAGAATTAAGGATGAAGTTGGATTGTGAGTGTGAATACCTTGGAGGATGCTAGTATCCTTAAGAGCAATAGAAAGTTGGGAAGAGAGGAGAATTTGTTGGGGGAAGAAATGAATTATTTTGACCATGGTTGAGTTTGAGATGTCTATGGGATATCCAGTGAAGAAATATCCAAGAAACACTTGGTGATGTGATACTAGAGCTCAGGAGAGATGTTAGAGGTGACTCTATGCATCTGGAAATCATCTACATAGAGATATTAACAGCATCTTTGGAAGCTTATGAGATCATCAAGCAAAGCATTCTAGAAAAAGAAGAGAAGAGGGCTTAAGCAAGGGTCCTGGGGAATGCCCACATCAGTGGATGTGACTTGCATGGATATCCTGACTGAGAAATGGTCCATAGAAGGAGAACTAGAGGCGAAAGTTCTTTCCAGAGAGATATGGCCATAGCTAGCATTTTTATAAAGCCCTTGTGTGTGCCAGACACCGACCTCTCAACAAACTTTCAAAGTGGCTGCTATTTTTTCTCTCTACTTTACGGTGAAGGAACCTAATGACTTGCCCAGGTCACACAGCTAGTTTGAGGCCAGATTTGACACTCCAGACTCAGCACTCTGCCCACTGTGCCATCAGCTGCTGCTTTGATGGCAAAGGATAACATTGATATAGAACATAATTCATTTGTAAAATATCTTTTACGCTGTGTGTCTCTATCTTACCCAGACTAGAAGTACTGTCCACTTACAGGCCTGATCTCAATGCCAACTGGCCCAGACGCTTCAACCTGCTCCATTTTTTTTCTGATCCGGTTTAATTCAGTATTCCAAATCCAGGGGCTCCTCAAATTTTTGCCAGACTTAGTGTGACCCCCTGATCTGCTTTAGTGTTATGGCATAACAATCTGTTGAACTCGAGTGTCCCATCAGCCTTAGTTTTACCCCAATATTAAGCGACATAAGCACTGATACCCTTACGTGTGGATTACTTGCCAAATCCTACAGAGGAGGATAATGGATGATTATGAGCAATATTGTGTCATCAAACTTTTGAGGCATAACTGAGAGAATGCATAGGAAATTTGGTAAAAGACCCAATTAAGCTGGATTATTCTGAAGGCATTTCAAGATAAGGACAACAGACAATGCCAAAAAAGGTTTGTAAAGATTTCCATAAATCTTTTCCCCATGAATTCCCATTGGAGCTACCACATTTGTACTCCGGTATCACAATCTCAATGAGGAAATAGAAATGTCACCAAAGAAAACCAAACCCGGAGGAAGAACTAGACTCAAGTATACATAAGGCTTCCATGTTCTATGGCAACAAGAGTTTTGACGGTGTTGGGAACACTTTTCAAATTATCTAAAAGAAAAGAAGATATTAAATGTTGGGGGGAAGGAGGAAGGTATGTGGATCTTGTGATTATTCAGAAAAGTAACCAAGATAACTCCTGATCCATCCATGTACCTACTTTGCCATTTCTACAAAATCTTCCTGAGAATAATCAACACGGGCATTGAGAGCATCCTTAATGAAGCAGAAGAAAGTAGACTTTGTTAAATAATAAGATCAAGGCTTTAGTGGCTAAATGGCCTTTATTGTTCATTGAATGTATGAAAAAACATTTAAGAAGTGATTACCCATGTGCTAAGTCCTGCATCGAGCATTAGAGAGGCAAATAGAGGAGTAAGCCAGCCCCTGCTTTCATATGGAGGAGACAGGACCCGTGGTAGCTTTCAGCTGCAAAACAGATGGAAAAGTCTCATGGACCTTACAGGACAGTAGAGAAGCACATAGTCATTTCTACAGGTAAAATGACACGTTTCTGGCCTAGAACTACTTGACATAGCCAGACTGGTGGTGAGCATTTTCTCTTCTGTGCCTTCAATAACTCTGGCTGTAGCTCCTGTAGAAGCAGTGTTCAGGTTGTATCTCTTTGGAGATTGTTTCCCAGAAGAATGGTAGAGGGCAGAGGAAGCTGGAAGTAATACCAATGCTCTGGGGGATGGGGCCACTCCCGGGAATTCCTTGCCCTTTGATGGCAGTTTCTCAGCAGTTGGTGTTGTGGGGACAAGAAAAGTGAGCCTCTTCTCCCCATGATTACTCCCTTCATTGAGGTCTCCATGGTTCAGGCTGGAAGTAGGCTCAGTGGTCTGGAGGACACTGGTATCCTCAAGGTTCTTGGGCTCAAAGTCCTAGTGTGTTTTCATTGGGGTCCAAGAGGAAATGGTAGTTCAGGCAGGGGTGGGAATGATTTGACTTGTTTGGTACATATGACCTTCTGTAGCTTCTTCAAGGTGCCAGCTAGATTAGCTTACTTGCCTTATAAGTCAGTAGCTGGAGTAAATTTGGAATGTGATTGGATAGAACAAAGTGTTTCCTTTAAAGGCTTTCCTCCAAATGTTGTCTATGAATAGGTATGTATATTCCATATAGGAATATGTATGTATTCCATGAATATGTAACAATCATGTAAGATTCCTTGACATCTGCAACAAGAGAAGTAACTTTGATAACCTTCTGATTCTTATCAAGCAATAGGAAAACAATATTTGCTCATCATTTCATTCAAAGGAGTTTGCCACTGTCATGGAGAATGAACATCCAGATAGGGAAAGGAATTTCTAGAGATAGTAAGGTCTTCCAGATGTTCCTGTTTATGGATGACATTGGGCCAATTCCAGAGCCTGGAATGTTGCAGTGCCTTCACCAAGAGATTTGTTTTTCATTTATTTCTTTTTAATACACATTGTTTTATGAATTATGTTGGGAGAGAAAAATCAGAGCAAACAGGAAAAACCATAGGAGAGAGGAAAAAAAAAAACAGAAAAAAGTAAATATATCATGTGTTGACTGACATTCAGTCTCCTCAGATCTTTTTCTGGATGCAGATGGCATTTTCTTCCAAAATCTATTGGAATTGCTTTGGATCACTGAACTATTGAGAAGAACCAAGCCTTTCACAGTTGGGCATCACACGTTCTTGTTGTTATTGTGTACAATGCATTCCTGGTTCTGCTCATTTCACTCAGCATCAGTTCATGTAAATCTTTCTAGGCCTTTCTATAATCAGCTTGTTCATCATTTTTATAGAACACTAATATTCACGTAGCACAGCTTGTTCAGCCATTCCCCAACTGATGGGCCTCCACTCCTTTTCCAATTCTTTGCCACCACAAAAAGAGCTGCTACAAACATTTGTGCACATGTGGGTCCTTTTCCCTTCTTTATGATTTCCTTGGGATACAGACCCAGTAATGGCACTGCTGGGGCAAAGGGTTTTATGGCCCTTCGCGCCCATCTCCAAATTGCTCTCCAGAATGGTTGGATCGTTTCACAACTCCACTAACAATGCATTAACGTCCCAGTTTTCCCACATCCCCACAAACATTTATCTTATTCTTTCCTGTCTTTTTAGCCAATCTGAGAGGTGTGAGTCCACGAAGAGATTTCAGTCCCTCAGGGATTTTACCACCCACAGAGGAAAAACCAAGTAAATCAAGAATGTTCATTGTCTAGAGAGAGTTATGCAACTGGATAGACAGATCTCCTGAATCGGGAACCAAGATCTGGGACAGATACTGAGGATGAACAATAAATTGGGCCCATAACTTTAAAGATCAAAGCTTCACCCAAAGGCCAATAGAAGAGAACGTGGTATACATGAATAAGGTACATATGTTACCTAATTGCTCCCAAATCCTCAGGGGACTTGCCCCTTCAATCGTCCATTCCCTCCTTTCTTACTTCCACAAACATAGCCAGATTTCCGCTATTCTTCACAACAAAGCAAAATAAAACTTTCATTTGATCTTACCATTTCCTCCAGGAATTGTCTTATGTCTCTGCTCTTTGACAGCCAAATTTCTAGAAAAAGCTGTCTTCAGTGACTGCTTTCACATCATCTTGCACTTCTCTACCGTACAATCTAACTTCCATCCTCACCCCTGCACAGAAAATGTTCTCTTCACTTTATAAACAACCTCTTACTTACCATATCCAAGGTCCTTTTTTGGGGCATCATCCTTCTTCTACTCTGGTATATTTCAGACTGTTGTCAGCTCTCTCCTTCTGAATATTCTCTCTGCCCTGGGCTTTTGGGATATTGACCTCTACTGATCCTGCTTCTCAGATTCCTTTGCTGGAATTTGATCTACGTGTGAGTGTGCCGTAGATCTCTGGACTGGGCCCTTCTCTTGTATAATCTAACTACACTCTCTGATTTTATCCATTCCCATGAGTCCATTATATAGTCCATTATAGTTGACTCCTAAATCTGCATATTCAGCCCTTATCTATTTCCCGAGAAATAGATCCATATTACCAATTCTCTGCTAAATATGGTTGGGTCATAAGCATACCAAAGAACATGGCCAAAAGAGAACCCATCATTTCTTGCCTTAAGCCTACTTTTCCTGCTAACCACTTTCTTTCTGTTGAGGGCATCACTATTCCTAGAACCTGGCCAAAGTCATCGTCAACATTTCATCAATCGATTAACCAATAAACATTTATTTATTAAGGTCCTGCTGTATGCTAGCCACTGGACTAAGCACGGAGAATTTTAAAACAGGCAAAAGCCAGTCCCCACTCTCAAAGAGTTTACCATCTAATGGGGTGGCAACCTGCAAACAAATATATACAAAACAGGGTACCTAAAGGAGAAGTAGGATAGCTTTTTCTGTATACAAATTATTTCCTATTTCTCCTGTAGATAGGTTGTTTTGTATATATTTGAATTAAAGATATACTTAGTGTTCCTGTATAAGGTGGTTATTTTAGCGGGGACTTAAAGGAAGCTAGTGAGGTGGAGTTGAGGAAGGAGAGAATTCTGGGGTATAGGGAATGCTGTTGGAGAAAAATCCCCCAAACTGAAAGTGGAATACCTTGTTTGGGGACCCACCAGGAGGCCTATGTTACTAGGATCTTAGAGGGGGTTGTTTGCAAAGGTTAAATGCCAAATAGAGGGTTTTGTATTTGTTCCTGTGGGGTGATGGGGAGCCATTGGAGCTTCTTGAGTGGGGCAATGACTCAATCAAGCCTGCACTTTAAGAAACTCAGTTTAGTTTTATAAGAAACCAAGCCATTCTCCAATTGATAAATGGTCAAAGGATATGAAGAGACAATTCTCAGATGAAGAAATTGAAACTATTTCTTGTCATATGAAAAGATGCTCTAAGTCATTATTAATCAGAGAAATACAAATTAAGACAACTCTGTGATACCCTCATACACCTGTGAGACTGGCTAGAATGACAGGAAAAGATAATGTGGAATGTTGGAGGCAATGTGGGAAAACAGGGACACTAATACACTGTTGGTGGAATTGTGAATACATCCAACCATTCTGGAGAGCTATTTGGAACTATGCTCAAAAAGTTATTAAACTGTGCATCCCCTTTGACCCAGCAGTGTTTCTACTGGGCTTATATCTCAAAGAAATTTTAAAGAAGGGAAAGGGACCTATAGGCGCACAAATGTTTTTGGCAGGTCTCTTTGTAGTGGCCAGAAACTGGAAACTGAATGGATGTCCATCAGTTGGAGAATGGCTGAATAAATTGTGGTATATGAATATTATGGAATATTATTGTTCTGTGAGAAATGACCAACAGGATGATTTCAGAAAGGCCTGGAGAGACTTACATGTACTGATGCTGAGTGAAATGAGCAGGGCCAGGAGATCATTATATACTTCAACAACAAGACTATATAATGACCAGTTCTGACGGATCTGGCCATCCTCAGCAATGAGATCAACCAAATCAGTTCCAATGGAGCAGTGATGAACTGAACCAGCGACGCCCAGAGAAAGAACTCTGGGAGATGAGTATGAACCACTACATAGAATTCCCAATCCCTCTATTTTTGACCACCTGCATTTTTTATTTCCTTCATACTTTATTTCCTTGTACACTATTTCAAAGTCTGACTCTTTTTATACAGCAAAATAACTGTTTGGACGTGTGTGTGTGTGTGTGTGTGTATAGTATATATATACATATATATACTATATATATATATATATATATATATATATATTATACTTCAACATATTTAACATGTATTGGTTAACCTACCATCTGGGGGAGAGGGTGGAGGGAAGGAGGAAAAAAGTTGGAACAAAAGGATTTGCAACTGAAAATGCTGAAAAATTACCCAGGCATCTATCTTGTAAATTAAAAGGTATAATAAAAAAAAAAATAAGAAAGAAAGAAACTCAGTTTGGTGACTGAACAGAGAATGAATGGAACAGGGAAAGATGAAGCAGGTAGGTCCTTAAGTAGCCTCTTCTAATAGTTCAGGATGATATAGAGTTCCCTATAAAAGAATTTACAGGTCCGAAAAGCTAGATTGATAAAAGAGGTTTATTATGGGGTTTGGAAGTAAGGTTAAAGTCTAGTTAAGGAAATGGGTGAAGGTAGAGATAAGAAGGGCACCGGACACAGGCTTCCAGTGGACAGAGATCCCTGGTGTGCCAGGCATAAGGCTGGCATGTTTGGGACCTCTGCAAAGAGAGGGTCCCAGCTTGGCTCTTTTATAATGAGAACTTTGGCTAGAGGGGCCTGTGGGTGGAGCCCCAAGTTAGCTCAGATCCGGGTGGGGCTGGGACAGCCCCAGATCTTCTATTGGAATTCAAAGGGACCAGGACTGGTGAATCAAAAGGTCCTTGATTGATAATTACATCAACTAGGAGGGGTTGGGAATCAGAAAGAAAGGAATCTTAAAGGGGCCACACCCGCATCAAGGCCAGTTCTTATTTCTTCTGTTTCCACATTCTCCCACTCTCCTCTCCCTTTTCACATGCCACATCTTCCCTAGACTACTGCAGTAGCTGCCTTTGGAATTTCTCTTGCTCCTCTCTGCAATCTATTCTCTACACAACTACCACTAAGAAGTTTCTCAAGCTCAGATTTCACCATGTGATTCCCCTGCTCCAGAAGCTTTGGTGGCTCCCTATTGAATCTAGGATAAAGTAGACCAAGCTGTCCAACACATTACCTTCCCACACTTGATGGGCCAAGCCTGCCATCTCCTATAATGAAATCTCCACTCCGTACCTTTGCATAGCCCTTTCAGATCGAGTTCTGGCCCCTTTCAGGGCTCGCCTTCTTCTTTCAGGAGGCCTTTCCTACTCCCTTTCCCCACTTCCTTTGTTACATACTCTGTTCCATGTGAGTCTACAGTAGAATGGGAGGTATTTGGGGAAGGAAACGCACGGACCAGATTCCCCGGGTAGGAAACCCTGGGTGAATTGCTAGCCGTACCACTTCAGGGCAAATCCAAGTCAGTGGCAGCACAGCCAAATCACAGAATTCCAGAGTTTGGAGGGGGCCACTTTAATCATCTGGTCTAACTTGTCCGTCCCTCCCCCTCCCCTGGAAATCCTAAGTAGAATATTCACAATGAGCCTCCACTGGAAGCTCTACCACGAGGGAGCCCCTGCCAAAGTGGTTCATTCCATTACTGTTCGTGTAAACAATGTAGACAGGAAATGTTAAACCTGAAGCCAAAGCAGAAGCAACATATGGAATAGTGAGTTATGTTCTTGGGAGCCCGGGAGAGGCAGGGCATGTGGAAGAGTGGGAATCCCAAACATCAAATCACATTCACTCACAGTTGAACATGCTGGCTTCGTGGCCGTCACCTTAGCTTTCTGAATACCAATTTCTGTAGAAAATGGCAGTAGACAGTACTTTGTACCAGCTGCCTCACTGTGCTCTGGGGGGGGGGGGGGGATGAAAGACTTGGGGGTTCTCATTTACAGAGAGAAGGCTGGGGTTTGAGCAGTTCAGTTTAGAATTCGGAGATAGGAGGTATTTTTGCTTAGGCTCTGCCAGCTAAAAGTCCCAAAAGTAGCTGTGCTTCTGAAGAGAGATACCACTGAAGGACTGTGAGACCTAGAACAGTCTCAGACGTTAGTGTTGCTTCTGCTGGAGGATTTGGGGGTCACATCGAAGAGGAATGAAGGGGATTGGTCTCCACCAAAAGTTTCTCTTTTAAGCTCAACAAGAATCCCCCCTCCCCAAAAGACCTCAGCTATCTTTGTGTCTTCTCTCCCATACCTTTGACTTTCTTGCCAGTTAGTTTCTATCCTCCTATCAACATTTTCTTCATAATGTGTCTTCCTCCTGTGTCCTTAGATTTAATTCCCCACTGCCATCACCCTAACTCTGTCATTAATTTCCTGGCCTCCCTCCCAGGCTTTGTCATGGCCTCTTTTCTCTGATCTCTGCGCTGTCTCTTGGAGATCTCATCCAATCCTGTGATCTTCTCACCTCTACCTGGTGTCTCCCAAATCTATATAAGTCCAAATTCTCTCACCTTTTAGTGGCATCTCTTTTTGTTCATTGTCTTTCCAGTTAACTAGATTCTACATGTGATTTTTCCCGACCTCTCACACCCCTTCCCCTGGATTTCTAACCTAGGAGCAAGTCCTGTCAATTCTAGCTCCCCACCATGTCTTGCTTTTAGCTCCTTTGCTTCCCTCACATGCCCCAAACCCTAATTCAGGGCCCGTCTCTTCCCGAACTGCCGAAACGGGCTTTTTATTGCCTCTGGCAGTGCAGTCCATCCTTCTTCATCCAGCTAGCTATTGGTCTGTTCAAGATGCCCACTCAGTGCCTTGCTCGCCAAAGCCCTGGGCCTGGCTTTCCAGGTCCTCCCCACTCTGGCTCCAACCTCTTTTTAGTCTTGATGATCGTTGCCACTGTAGGCGGCTGCACGCCCCCACCCGCCTTTGCTTCCCGGGAACGTGCGGCTTCCCCGCCCCACGCCGACTTCCTGCATTTGTTCAGGGTTCCCTACTGTGCCACAGGCTTCACCTGTGGGACATCAAGGGGCACATTCAGGCGCCACCTCCTGTGTGAAGCCTTCTTTCCTCAATACCGCCCTTCCCCCCTCGCTCCACTGCACGTGTTCTCTGTCTTTCACTTATTTGGTGTTTGATCATTTGTTTGTCTTTGGAACTTGGCGGACTGAGCTCGGAGAGTTTTAGGTCTGGGGTCCCGGGCCACGCTTATAATGGGATTGGGGGCTGGTTTGGAGCTCGGATTTCACCGTTGCCTCCAGAGGAAATGTCCTCCGCCCACGCAGATCTGCTGCATCCGGCGGCGCGGCGGGAATTTTGACTGGCCCGGGAGGGGAGGGGAGGGGGGGGGGGGCTGCCCTCCCAGCCTGGAAGCCCGGGCCGGAAGCCAAGCCTTCCAGACTCCGGACCAGCTTAGTGGGCAGCTCACAAGAATGTGAGCCGAGCCGGAAGGCCCGTCATTTTAGACTAGACTAAACTGAGGCGCCGAGACGAGACGCGACTAGGCCAGGGTGATACCGACCCAGGGCGGAACTGAGCGAGTAGGCCCGGTCTAGGAGGCGGAGTGGGGGAAGGGGCGGCTCGCGCTTCCGCGCGGTGGCTGCCGCATCCGAGCCGGAGCGAGCGCAGCGGGTGCGAGCCGCCTGTCAGTTTTGTCGGGCGCGCGCGCAACGTCTCGCGCCCCACGGGCCCGGCTCTGCTCACGCAACCAATCAGGAGCGCGAGTGCTGCTCCGGAGTCCCGCCTCCAGCCTCTGGCTTGCCGTCACGAGCCCTGAAACGTCACGCGTCAGCCAGACGTTAAAGGGGGCCGGCTCTTGGCCCGCACTGCCTCTCGGGACTGAGGCGGGTTCCCTTCAGTCGCTTCTCTCGGCGCCCAGCTGCAGCACGCGGGTCGGAGCCCTGAACTGTGGTCCCCAACATGGCGGACAGCGGCGGTAAGAAAGGCCCGCGACGTTTCGGGACGGAAGGGGCTATTGAGGCCGTTGGGGCCTCCTAGGTTTGGAAGTGGTTGGCGGCCGTACGGGAGCGGGTCGCGTAGGGCCGGGAGCGTTGAGGGGAACTCGGGCGGCTTGCCATCGCCCTGGGCAGGGCCCGATCTTGGAGCGAGACAGGGCCGGGCCGGGCCGCTCTACGCGCCTTCAGGAGAGCCCGGGACTGCCGCCTCCGCCTCCCGGACACAGAGAGCTCCGCCGTGGCTCGGCTCGGGCTGACAAAAGTCAGTCGCCTGTGGCGCGCGGCTCTCCGGGGACTCGCGCCCCCGGGAGCTGATGGACGAGCGATTGAAACTGCCGGGCTCGGGTAACAGGGAGGGGGAGCAGCTGCCTATGGCCAGGATACATTTGGTTACTTTGTCATTAAGCGGTAGCAGCTGGCGAGTTCAGGGCCCTGGGCGGGGGAGGCTGTCGGGCCGGCCGAGCGGAGGGGTCAGAAGGGGGCCTGCAGGCCCGTCGGGCGAAAGGCGCAGAGTTGGCCGGCCGGAAAGTTCTGGAGGGGCGTGCGGGGCCGATCGGGGGTCCACGTGACCAGGCCAGTCGGGGGAAGGGGCACAGCGCGCAGAGGAGGGGCCTAGTAAGGCAGGCAGATTGAGTGGGGGGGCGGGTTAGTTGGGCAGATGTAACGCCCTGCTCGCCCCCCCCCTCCCCCCCCAGAAGCTACCCTTAGCAGCTGGGTGCCCTGTGTATCTCGGGAGGGGCTTTTGGTGTGCTGCTGCTGCTTCTGCCCCTGCTGCTGTTTGGACTTTCTGTTAGAGCCGGAGCCGTTGCAGCCACGTGGTGGCTGGCTCCTGAGGGGAAGGGAGCACGTGGGACTGGCCCAGCCCCTTGGAGCACTTCTGGCGTCCTTGGGAAGAAGCCTGATCCCGACCCACTTGGTCCAGGATACTCAAGTTCATTGGAGTGGTTTTCTTTTTCTTTTAAAGTTGTTATGGTGACCAAGAAGCACAAGAAAAAAAAGGAGCGCAAAATATTGGGAGACGAGGATATAGCTGTGAGTAGAAGATGCCTTTTCCTTGCCAGTGTTTGTTTGCCATTTCTTGTTAGCATTTTGCCATATTTAGAAAATAAATAACAGAATGGTGTGCTCCGGGAACAGGCTAGAGTTGGGGTAAGGAGCCAGTAACACCCAGATTTAGATCGTAGTTACTCCTGGCTCATTCAGTATTTCGAGACCCAATTCACAAAATACTTTGCAAACTAAACGGTCCCCCTTCAGTTATTCTGCAGTACTGGAACACACGTACATTTCTTGGGGTTTTGGGGGTTTTTTGTTGTTGTTTTGTTTTGTTTTTTTACCTTTTGTTCCTGCTTGGTTCCACGTGCTATTTCTTAGAACTACAAGCCACCAGAAGAGGTTTAGGACCCCTTTGTTCAGGCCTTTTTTGTTGTTGTTCTGCCTGCACATAAAGTTTAAATAGAAGTAATTATTGGGCTTTTCTATCGTACGTTAGGAAATACAACATGAAGGGGAATTCTTCATCAAACCTGAATCTAAAGTAGTTCAATTGGACACATCTCAGTGGCCTTTACTCCTAAAGGTAAGGAATATAAGTGTTATATATCAAATATTGGTTTGTTTTAATTTATTGAATCAATTCTGTGCATGCAGTCTAAACCAGTTTTATAAACTGGCTTTTTTTTTATTTTTTAATTTTTCTTTTTTTAATTTGTCATCTATAAAACTTCACTGGTAGCTTTTTTTTTTTTCTTAAAATAGATTTAAGAGACATTGTGTATTACATAATTTAAAAGTTAAGGCATTGAGTTTTTCTTTGTGCTATAAGAATTCTCTTAGCTTAAATAGATTTGGTTCCTTGTGTTTTGTTCATAAAGCCTGCCCAAAGAGGCTATCCATATCTGCATTTTCAGTGGAGGGCAACATAATTTTGACAAGCAACCTCTAAGAATCAAATGGCACAGAATTATATCGGCCATTTAAAGCATTTCATTTAAATTCTGATACCTTAACTTTAAAATGGTGCCAGTTAAGCTTGGAAATCACTACTGTAGATGAGAATGTTAGAATTTTGAAATCTAAATATCTGGTAGATACCATAATGCCCAAGCAGAAATAATGCATAAAGTTCTCAAACCAAATGAGGTCCACAGCATCTGATATCTGCAATGTGGCAGTTCAGAAAAATGGTTCTGCTTAAGTCAATTTCTGGTTTAGACTTTGGTAGCTTTGTTTATTCATTGGATTTTCATCGTGAGAACAGTTGGTCTTATTGGGTCTAGAAAAGGGTCGGTCAAAAAATTGAGAATTGATTGTTGATTGAGTTTGATTTGTGTCCTGTCATCACTTTTTTAGAACTTTGATAAACTAAATGTAAGGACAACTCACTATACTCCCCTCCCTTCTGGATCTAACCCTCTCAAGAGAGAAATTACAGACTATATCAGGTAAGCCATTTTTGCTGGTAGTGACTTCATTAGTCTTCAGTTCAAACTTTTCTTTCTATACGCTATCTTCTATTAAAACCATTAAAATATTTGAACCATTTGAAACAATAGCCTTCCTCTTTCAGTTGGGGAGGGAGAAAGATTGCTTTAACCCTAAACAGATGCAATTTGCAGGTAAAATGGTATTACCACAAAGGGCATGACTGAAATAGGTTCACAAAAGTTGCCTGTGGCACAACACCTGAATAATGGTGTCAAGGAATTCTGTTTAACCAGCAGGTACGACATTATTTCTCCAGTCCCTGATTGGGGATCAATTGCTCAGTAAATGTACCTGTTTTTTATGTGCTGTTTTCACTTCAGGAAGAGAGGGAGAGAGGGGAGCTGTTCAGTGAGAGCTTCACATCTCTTGTGCTTCCCACTGAACAGCAATTACCCTATGGCAATTCTCATCTCTGTATACCTGAAACATTGTAAAACACAACATGGCTCACCCATATACAACACTGTAATACAGAAAGGCCGGGAGGGGGAGGGGGCGAGGCACAATTCCAAACTTAGGGTTATAGCCCTTGGACTCCTGGACTCTTGTCACCCAGCACCTGGGAAAGTGCTCTCCAAATGCCAAACCTCATGAAGTCTAGTGGAATTTGTCATACTAAGATTTTCCTTGGATCGCCAAAGCAATGGCAGGCAAGCACCCACAGCAAGCCAATCGACAATGTGTGCATTCTGCACTGGTCATGCACAATGTGTGCATTTTACCAATGCAGAGATTGGTTAGAAATCGATCGGGCGACCGAAAACATAGCTTGTTGCTTGGTCCAGAATCAATCGTTGAATGCATCCTCTTGATTGTCGTCTGTTCTTGGCACTGTGTGTAAAATAATCTGTCCATCTCTATTCTTTTTTTTTTTTTTTATTATAAATACATTTTTTGTACCAACGCCCATTAAGGATAATTGGGTAAAATCGGGAAGTTTGAAGAGACGAGAAAGCAAAAAGTGTTAATAAGCGACTGACGATGAAACAAACCTCCATGAACCTAGTCCAAGTACCAAAACAGAAGAAACGAAAATATGACGATAGCTAGTCATCCTGACGTGCTGTTATGGTACCAAAATTTTTTAAAAATAGTTCTATGATTTCTTTTTGCAAATTACAAAGGCATTTTCAAATAATGCAATGAATTTAGAAACCATTTTTTAATGTGAAAATGTGATGAACTGAAACAGTCCCCCAAATATTGGCTTATGTAAGTAAAGGGGAATAGGAGAATTGGTGTGAATCGGCCTAAAAGGTGAGCTATCCCATCTGTTATTTCCAGTTATTGAAGAATTGCTGGTAGCAAATCACTTTCTTGCCAAATTATATTTTCAGAGCAATTTTATTCTTATTTATTTTAAAATCAACATTCTCTTTAGTGTCATTTAATCACAGGCATTTAGAGACATTTTAACTGGGGTGGGTAGAATTAAACTTATAAGATGACTTTTTGGGTGGTGGTGGGGGGGGGGGGCCTTGTGCCATGTTAGGAAAGGGGAAAGAGGTGGTATACAAATATCTTAATTATAAAAAAATTTTCATTCTAGGACAGGTTTCATTAACCTTGACAAACCCTCCAATCCCTCTTCCCATGAGGTAGTTGCGTGGATCCGGCGAATACTCCGTGTTGAGAAGACGGGCCACAGTGGTACTCTGGATCCGAAGGTGACTGGCTGTTTAATTGTATGCATAGAACGAGCTACCCGATTGGTCAAATCCCAGCAAAGTGCAGGTATGTTGGTTTGTTTTGAGGCTTTCTAATCAAGTGAAAAAAGGTGGGGCTTGGTTTAACCCCACAGGCTTGATGCCATCTCACAGAACTGCCACTTGAATTGTGTTTCCCTCAGCAGCTTTCTCTTCCGGGACCCTTGTACCGCTGGGAAAGAAGGTGCTCAGGTGTTTCACATATCAGGCGGACCCAGCCCAAAGGATTGGCCCACATCTCACCTCATTGTCCTTCTCTTTTCAGGCAAAGAGTATGTGGGAGTTATCCGGCTGCACAATGCTATTGAAAGCGAGGTTCAGCTTTCCAGGGTAAGGCTCTGTTGGTGTTAACTGCCGTCATTGGGAAATGGTGGAGCAGGTCCCTTTTTTCTGAGATCATAAGAATTGCATGGCCTTCAACTTGGGCTATTGGCAACTTTCCTGAGCTTTGTATTTACTTTTGGTTTTCCTTCAGTAAAATGAAGCTTTCTCAAAGACAAGTGTCTATTTGGCCTAGTGCCTAATCCCCTCTTAGAGCTTGTCTTGATGTTTCTGCAATGGCATCCATAAAATTTAGGGTTTGTTTCATTTCATTTCTCTAGCTGTCTAGCTGGGTATGTTGCAGCTTTGTCTAACTTTCACCAGCTACATTGTCTCTGGCAGTGCACATCCTCCATGGCCTCACTGTAAGCCCTGCTAAGGGCTGCTGGGGATTGTTGTATATTATGTCGGAGATACTAGTCAGCAGGGCTCTTCTGGAGAGGTGGTTGTATGTAGTAGCAATCAGTTGATTACTATTCTAAGGCTGTCGGTGTTTGACTTTGGTAAAAAGTGTAAAAAGCTGGCATTTAGCACTGTGTACACAGTCTTAATGTGTATTGTAGGTGAGGTAGAATTCTTTCAAGGAGAAGAGTGCTTTTTACTTGCTTTGCAAGAGACTTGTTATTTGTCCCTTTATACTCTTCTCTCCTCCCCCCCTCCCCCATAATAAATGGAAATCATTCCTTTCTCCCTCTCTCCCTCTCCCCCTCCCCCCCCCAAAAATAACAGGCATACAAAATTGGTCATTAAGCTCTTCTAAAGTTGTCAGGTGTGCATAAGAACAAAAGTACTCCAAATGGATGTTATTGTTAAATGATGTCTACATGAGATCATCGAACACTGTTTGAATTTTGGTGCTTCTGGGATTGTCTCAAGATGTGATAAAACTTAGAAAGGAGGAATTTTCTATATTGTCTTAGATGGTGTATGTTATGCTTAAAATGTGTTTCCTTTTAAGGCACTGGAAACTTTGACAGGCGCTCTGTTCCAGCGACCACCTCTTATTGCTGCTGTCAAGCGACAACTCCGAGTACGAACCATCTATGAGAGCAAAATGTTAGAATATGATCCTGAAAAAAGACTAGGTAAATCAGATCACCATGCTTCAAAAGAATGATTAGCATATACTACATAGGCCACATCATTCCTTGAGATCTGTTATTGGAAATTCTCTTGTTTCCAGATGGCATTTAGAAATAATAGAAAAGCACAGTTGTCTGCATATGGTACAAAGATGATCTTATGTGGGTAAGGAAGCACATTGGATTATGGGCTTTTAAAAGTCTCATCTCTGTATTAGGTATCTTCTGGGTGAGCTGTGAGGCTGGAACATACATTAGAACATTGTGTGTCCACGTTGGCTTGTTACTTGGAGTTGGAGGCCAGATGCAAGAGCTTCGCCGGATCCGCTCTGGTGTTATGGGGGAGAAGGTATGATTGAAATGTTGCAGAGAGAAATCTTATTCCAGATTTTGGACAGGACTGTTCGATCGGTCCCCATTTACTAAGGTTTTAAATATCCAAAGTGTTGAGTTCAGCACAGGGCTTCTCCCCTGTTCTGTTAATTAACTTTGGAACATTAAAGTGGCAGGGGGAAATGAGGATGGAAAAGTTCTTCTGTCCTTTTTGTCACCCAGCCTACAATCTGCTCCTGCTAGTCCAGAGCCCAGGTCGAGCTGGGACTTTGGTTTCAGCGCATACTCTGGGATACTTTGGCTATGGATTTATGCTGTTTTGCAATATATGTAGGTAAGTATTTTAAAGTTTTCAAAAAAGACAATTCTTGTCTTTGAGATTATTGCTTAAAAGAATTTAGTGGATTGTGAGATGGTAGTAAAGCAAGTTGTGTAAGTTTTGAAGGCTTTTTTCTAGGTGGTAAGTAAAGTGCCTATGGTACAAGGAGCAAGCAGTTCAGAACAATGGGGTGAGGCACAGCACATATTTATTGTCACCTTATTCCTTGCAGGACCACATGGTGACTATGCATGATGTGTTAGATGCTCAGTGGCAGTATGACAATTACAAGGATGAGGGTTACCTTCGTCGGGTTATTTATCCTCTGGAGAAGCTGCTGACATCCCACAAGCGGCTGGTCATGAAGGACAGTGCGGTATGTTCCACTTCTTCCCAGGCAGGCTATTTATCCTGTGACTGTCTCTGGTTAGGGCTGCTGGGTACCTAGCCCCTATAGACATGCCAGACAACCTACCATAGGATGGATTTGGGAGGAAAAAACTGGCAGGAGGAAAGGCATGAAGTCTAGTTGAAAAAGAGGCAGAAAGCTGTGAGCCCCTCCAGCTCTCTAACCTCCTTTCAGTAGAAACTGATTAAGCTTCTTTGCAAGTCAGATCTTTAGGAATGTTCCATTTCAGAGGGCAATCTTGTCTTGTGACCCCTATCTGACCAGTGGGTTGCTCCCCCCTTCCTTTTGTACCTCTCACTAGCCAGCCAGCCAGAACCAGCTTTAGTTCATATCTAAATGGAAGGGGCAGGACCTGGAACTGTGATTTCACTCATCTGGCAGCACCTTCTCTGCAACTTTGGTCTGAGAAAGTAGCTTCAAGTGCTGAAGCGACTTGGGATCACCTAAAGTTGTCCAGCCGAGGGCAGCTTCTCTATCCATTGTACCACATTGACTCTTGGGGAAAAAACATTGATAGCAAAGGAGAATTAAGAAATGAAGCCTAGAAAGAGGGGTGGGAACGGGTTTGAATATCTTGATTCCCAGCTTGCTTCAGACACTTACTGATTGTCTCAACCAGAGCTTTTAAAACTTTTTCCATTCAGGCCCCTTTTGCCAAAGAAATGTTTATTTAACCCTGGACATACAGGTACATAAAATATATATACAAATCAAACACTACTGATAAATCATAATTTTGCAAACACATTCAGTTATAGTGCCCCTGTGGGGCCAGGAACCACGGTTTAAGAAGCTAATGTGTAGACAAGCACTTGACCTGTTGGCCTTATTCCCCTCATCTGTAAAATAGAGAACACCTATTTCAAAGGGTGTTTGTGAGGATCAAATGTTTGTAAAGTGCCTTGTAAACAAAAAGTACCTCTGATTAACTCTGTTCTGTTGGAACTCTGTGTGGAGTGTGTGACCAGAGAAGAGAGGTCTCGGGAATGCCCCGAGGATGAGTAGAGAGGACGTGTTCTGGGAACACATATTCTGGAAGACAATTAGGGCAGAGTGGTTGAATGAGAACTTTGGGGGTGGAGCTTCTTAGTTGACTTATCTTTAGATGAAGCCACACTTTGGCTGCTACAACTTCTCAATTAGAAGGCCCTGGAAGCAGTGTTGGAAGAAAGCTTGGAGGGCAAGTTCAAAGTGATTCTGTAATTCAAGGTCATGGGCTGTTAAATTCTTCCCGTGAAGCAAGTCTGGAAGAAGTTATTTCTCTTCCAGAAGCAATGGGGCCCCCAGATGGGAGTTTTTAACCTGCCACTGAGGACTTTGGGCAAACCTCCCCCACAATTTGATCATTAAATCATAGGATACAGTAGTAGATCATAAAGCATTTTAGTTGACTGGTTCCTTAGCTAACAGGGGACAAAAGTCTAATAAGAGTGAGGTAGTAGAGGCAAAACTACTTGTTCTGGGATTAAGGGGTGAGGGTCCTGGGCCTAGTCAGAAGGCCTGGGTTTGTCACTTAATAAGGATGTGGAAGTGTGGGTGATCTTGGGTTTTGAGCTTTCATCTCTTCCCCTGTAAAACAAGGCAGCTAATTTATAAATGTCAGTCATTAGGACATTGAACTAAAGGCCAAATGAAGGGCTAGAGTTGGAGATAAAAATTGTGGCTATCTTCTTGGGGAGGGTTGTTAAGGAAAAAGAAAACGGCATCAAATCTGCTTGGCAGAAAGCTGTGTGTGGGAGGGTTGGGGTTTAGGAAGAAAATTGTCCAGATCTAGAGTTAAAAGCCCTTTAGATACCTAAGGGCTAGCAAACTAGACACCCTCAGGCCATCAATTTTGGTAGCTGGGTACATCTGGTCTAACTTGCTGAGGAAGTACCTGCTACCCATTAACAACCTAATTGTAACTCAGAGGAGGCAGCAACATGGCCCAGGTGACACTTGAGTTCCTCAGACCTGCAATCCCTGAGGCTTGTGATTGACTGCATGGATGGAACTGTAGTGCAGAGGCAAATGATCATAAAGTACTGCTGATCTTGGATAGTTCCCCAGGTGTAGTAGAGATCTCCACATTCAGGAAAAACAAGCTGGCCTTGGAGCCAGGAAAATCTTGACACTGACTGACCGTGCCTGGGGAAACCCCTAAGACTGATGTAATGATGTGCATTAGTAGGGAATCTTTTCTTCTAGGAAATACAATTCGGGGGGGGGGGGGGGGGCAACATTTTGTCCCAAAGTTTGGGAGGAACTGAGTTTTTTTTTTTGTTTTTTTTTTTTTCATCTTTTAATTCTTTTCTCCAGGTTAATGCCATCTGTTATGGAGCAAAGATCATGCTTCCTGGAGTTCTTCGGTATGAAGATGGCATTGAAGTCAATCAGGAGGTTGTGGTCATCACTACCAAAGGAGAAGCAATTTGTGTGGGTAAGAACTTGGGCACTACGTTCAGCAGTCCCCAGGAAACTGCAAGTATGTGCTAAAAAAACATTTCCAACTCGACCAGATTTCAGTTCCAGTAAACATTCCCTTTATGTTGGAGTCTAACAGGCAAAGAAAGGATTGAAAGCTTATAGCACCTTTGATGAACTGGTTTTCCCTTTCCTCTTAAGCCACTGAGGAACAGAGCCCTCAGTGGCTGCCCCTCTCCTTGAGCATTCATTGGAGTGATTTTGGGAGAGTTGAAGGATAAGAAAATTCTTTGTCAAAACAGCGAAGTCTCTGTAGTCAGACGACTTAGCCAAGAGGCCCTGGTGCTAGAGAAAGCATTTGTCTTATGGCATGCAGGTTATTGAGGGGTTTCCACACTAGGCCCCCTAGAGCACTTGAGCTCTGTTGTGGTTTTTATTCTGTCCTGTGTAGCCTCCATGCTCCTCATGTTATTCTGGGTTCTTGGTTTGTATGTGTAAGGGAGGGTCCTGCTTGTAGGAAAAGAATGATGTCGGCACAGGTGGTCCTCAATAGTTTGAGGTTTCAACTACAGAAGAAAGATAGAAATCTAATCACATATCTTCAAGCTAAGTCTTAATTAAGAGTGAATATCAGTTGTAGCAATGGGCTTTGGTGGAGCTTCAGGAAATGTTTTCAAAGTAACCATGCCAGTGGAAGATGATCTTGGGCCCCTTATTTGACAGTGTACACATTTGTGGTCATTTGAATAGAAAATGAGGATCATCAAAGGGTTTGCCTCTGAATATGTGCTCTGCAGGGCTGTGGAGTGTGTGAATACTTCGGGAGTTTGATTTATCTATTCCCAAGAAAGTGATAGAAAACAATCACAAAAGATTAAAAAAAAAAAAAAAAACGATTTGGACTTTTGTGTCTATAAAGGGGTATTTTGCTGTATGTAAATCTGGTGGGTCTTCCCCCTGCCGTTTATTCTCATTTATTTCCTCTTTGTGCAGCTATTGCCTTGATGACTACAGCAGTGATTTCTACCTGCGACCATGGTATAGTGGCCAAGATTAAGAGAGTGATCATGGAGAGAGACACTTACCCTCGGAAATGGGGTCTGGGCCCAAAGGTGAGTTGACTCCTTTAGTGAACTTGCATTATGAGAGACTCACAGCTATATTACTCCTTTGATGGCAAGGTTTGAAAAATACTGTAATTTCTCTGGGAAAGAACTACAGAAGTAAGTTCTGTCCACTACAATGCACAACATGGCAGCAGTAGACACTCCCTGAAAGCTCTACTTAACGACCCAGCCTTTTGTAGGAGAAAGATTGGCCCCATGTTTCTTTGATTTTTTTGATTACCTGTTTTTTCTGTTTTGGGAATGAGACTGAATTAGTAGTTGCAGTTTGATACCTGCTGAGCGGGATAACGAAGGAAGTTGATGCTGTTCACAGCTACAGGGCTCCCTTATTGAAGGGAAAGAGTAACTGTGACAGCTCTGGCTGCACAGCCAACTTGTTTGCGTTGCCAGAATCTGATGCCACAAGGGTAGGAATCCTTTGTATTATGTATATAAAGACAACACCATTTGTATTTGAAGTGCCTCCATTTTCTTGGCAGTCACTACTTAGTAATGTCTTAAATGCATTTTCAGAATAAGATCTGCTGGCAAATTATCTTGATGCTGGAGAAAAATGCTGCCATTCAGAATTCTGCATCTTCAGTCTCTCCCGTCTCTGTTCTGCCCATCTTCGCAAAGCCCTATCTTTCCATCCTATTGTCTTGTACGTTTGTGAATAAACTTGCAGAAGGTGGTCAACAATAATTGAGATCTCTTCCTCTCTCCTCCACCTTCCAATCATGTCACCATCTCGCCCAAATTGCTTGCTCCAAAGTTACCACTGATATTTTAATTGCCAAATCCAGTGGCCTTTTCTCGATCCTTATCCTTCTTGACCTGGTGCCAGGCCCTCATTGCCTTGGCACACCTGAACTACTGCAATAACCACCGGTAGGTCAGTCTGCCTCTAGCCTTCATCAGTTACCTGAAGCACACCTTGCGATCAAGAGGATTCCTTTTGCCTTAAGAATCAAAGCAGGAAGCTCTGCTTGTCATTCAAAGTCCTTCCTATCCCAGTGTCCCTCCTCCTTACCCTTGGCAATCTTACACCTTATGTCCCAGTTGGTGACACTGGCCTCCTGGCTGCTTCACAAACAAGACCCTTGTTTCTTGGCTGGGGCATTCTGTCCAGCCCCCTCACTTTTCTTTCAAAAGATACAGAAAGATAAAGTATTTTGTGCCAGGGGGTTTGCCATTAGTTCTGTGACCACCTCTCAACCTGTTTTCTAGCTGCAAAAGTAGGGTGCCACCTGCCCTTTTGCTTTCAGACTCGAAGGAGATGAAATCTGTAAAGTGCTAATGATTCAGATTTGTAAAATTGACATGATATTGGCTATACTTAAGCAGTGCAGAATTGGTTGTATTAGGCTTGATTTGTAGTTTAATAAAAATTGACTTTTTTGTTCATGAGGCAAGTCAAAAGAAGATGATGATCAAGCAAGGTCTTCTGGATAAGCACGGAAAGCCCAATGATAGCACACCTACATCTTGGAAAGCTGACTATGTGGACTACAGGTGATTGGAGCAGCCTTTGATCCTTGGGGGGAGGGGGAGAGGGAGGGCTTGCAGGCCAGGTGGAAGCATTGTCTACACAGCCACAAGGGAATCTGGGTGACTATACTAAGTCACAAAGTAGAGATTGCAAAGAGAAATGGGCAAATGAAACCGCTTAAGCTGGGTGAAATGGTTTCCCTTGACTCGGTTCAGAGTTTCTCAGCACAATGATTGAAGGGCAATGTGGGGAGACAGACTGAAGTCTTTGAGTTGACCATAAAGCAGACAGTTATCCCTTTTTAGTCTTGCTCTTGTGACTTTAGAGGGAGTCAGTCTGCAAAATGAAATGGGGAGCTGCTTCTGTTCAGCATCACAGTGTGTTGATGGTGACTTCAGCTTTGCCAAACATCACCAGATAGATTCAAGGACTTCAGTACTTGTAATACTGACATCTTACTGAAAATGACTTCAAAGGTACTCCCTCCTTTCTTTCAGTGTATCTGTGAAGAAAGAACCAGTTGCAGTTGTAGTTGAACCCCTGAAGACAGAAAAGACAAGAAAGGTGACTAAGCAGTTCCTTCCTAGCTGTTGAGTTTGTTTAAGCCTTCTGTGGGTACACTTGGGAAATGCACCAGGGTGTTGATGCCCCAGTTTCCAAGTTAAGGGTGGGGGCTGTTCTCTGGCAATGGGGTGGGGCTTATCAAGTCCAAGAAAGTGGACATGAAGCGTCACATCAGCTTGAGTTGCTAATAAGTCATTCCCAGAGCAAGAGCCTACACAGGAAAGCTCTGTGTCCGATTTCAGAATCGGGGTCACGATTAGATAGGCAAGAGCCACATTAAGCAGAGTATTTTGGACATTAAATAGGCAAGAGCCACATTAAGCAGAGTATATCCGGACAGCGGTAGGTGAATACTTCTGTTCTCTGAATGAAGGTGCTCCCTTGAACTGGGAATTGCTGAGCAATGCAAATTTGAAGAATGGACACAAGTCAGGAATCAACATGGGGCAGTGTGGTTGCCTCAGCTCCGTGTGGTTCTCTGCATTTGCTCACTTATCTCATAGCTAGATAGGAAGCTCAAGAAAACACTGGGGGTCTAAAGAAGTGTTGCTAGTGTTTCCTATCTCCCATTTGTCACCACCTTTTTGTTGGATGGGATTTCTTTTGGTTAATTCTTTTCAACTTGATTGTTTTTCCTGATCCTTGCTCTAAGGTTTAACGTTTTTGTTTTTTAAAATAGCGGAAACGAGAAGGGGACAGTGAAGAGGAAGCCGATGTTGCTCCTGGGTACAGTGATTATAGTGATTATGGGGATTATGGGGAAGAGAATGGCGAAGAGGATGAAGAAAGCAGTGAGGAGGAGGATGCAAGTGGTGAAGTGCAGGAAGAGGAAGAAGAGGAGGAGGAGGAGGAGGAGGAGGAAGTAGTAGGAATAGATAGTGATGGAGGAGGTGTTGAAGAGGAAGATGATGGTGACGAAGTTGCAGCAAGTGGTGATGATGAAGATGAAGAAAGTGAAGCCTTTACTCCTCAACTGGAAGTCAGCAAAAAAGGGAAGAAGAAGAAAAACAAAAAAGAGAAAAAGTCTAAAGTTGCAGTAGAGAGTAGCAAATCAAAGGAATCGGTATGTATTCTAGATAAATGAGGCTTACTTGGTTATCACTTAAAGGGAATCCTCGTGGAAATGCTGTCATATAGGTACTGGGGAAGACTGGCATGGTCAAGTCAGCAAGTATACATTAAACATTCACTATGTGCCTGGCACTCGAGTCCACCCTCCCAAGTTGCCGGCAGGCTTCTTTTTTTTTTTTTTGACCCAGTTACATTGTCCTAATATTTAAGCTATTGCTAATCACACCAACACTGACTAGTTCTTTTGGCATTCAGTGAGTGGACATTGCCGCTACAAAGTGTCCAATGTTCATTATGTGACCAGCTTAACTTTCTTGACCTTTTAGGCCACGGAGAGCACCAAGAAGAAGAAGAAAAAGAAGAAAGCCAGACTAACGACTGAGGATTCTGACTAGTGAGCATCCATTATGGAGGACATGATGGAAGCCTTCACCAGAATAACGCCAACTCTCCACAACTGTTTGGAAGGAAGAGTGGCCAGTGGCTACCATTGACCCTACTACTTGGAATATACTTCTGTATATCTTCTGTGGTGTGGGGATAGAGTTAATCCCATCTTGTCCTGTTTTAAGGATATTGGCAAGGGCATGGGTGAGAAATATATGCAAAACTGCCCAACAGCAGTAGCAGATTCTGTACTATAGCTTACATTTAGAGCAGCAGGTGGCCAAGCTATCCACATATACCACCTAGTAGCTGTTTGCAGCCATTTTTAATTTGCTCATTTTATCTTGTTTTACATCATGGATCGAGGGTGTTGAAATGTTTTCTTCCTTGTTTTCCTTTGCTGAAAAGTTGATAAAACATTTTTATGTTTTGCACAGGCTAGAAGCCCCCATTGCTAGTGGAGGTTAGCTGTAGTGTGGTCATGTTTAAAGAGGGCCCCAAAACAGCTTCTCAGAGTCACTTTCTCCTCTCCAAACACATCTCCTGGCATGGAATGTGCTTCTTCCCGCAATGTTGTGTGTTGGTGAGCCTCTGAAGAAAAGGGCTCTTGGGACTGTTTATTCTTCCAGTTCCAAATCTTCTGAGCCACCTTAGATGGAGGATGGGTGTTTGCAATGGAACCATCTGTCCTATATATATATATAATATATACACATACACACACATAAAGTGATTCTGCACCCATCCTCCCTCCCACTCATTTAGTTCAGAGAGGGGGGTAAAACAACTAAATGGCTGTAGGGGAGGAGAAAAGTTGTAATTTTTATTTACTTTTTATTAAAAATAATAAAACATAAGAATTAGTTTTTAAGGATTCTTGTCTTTTTTTTGAGGGGGGGGGAGATGCCAACTTTTGGACAGAACAGGAAGGAAGCAGGAGGTTGAAGTTTCCTTGACTGAGTTGGAATATTGTAGGCTTTAAGACAGACATGAACCACAACTGGAGGAACAAAGCAGTGGGACCTTTCCCCTCCTTGTATGTATAGTATATTCCCCCTTGTATATATAGTATATACAATATAGTACAGGATATAATGGCACTCAAGTCCTGTCCTCAAGCTGCTGGTGGTAGGTATTTTAATAGGTACTGATACCAGGGGCAGATAGAGCATGGACTTTAACGTCAGGACCCGAGTTAAAATCCTGTCTCCAACATTTATCATTTCCTAGGCTCTTGTGTGTAGTTTAAGGTTCCCAACCTATTATAATTGAGCATGAAGATTATGCCAATGGGCCTACATGTGTGAATGTTCTGAAAAATGGCAACAAGTTGTATGAGTAGCAAAAAATCAAAAGCAGAAAAATCTAAGGGGAAAAAAGCAGGTGGAATAGTTTCCCCAAAAAGAACCCATAGTTCTCAGATCATTATCAGGACTTCTGGACTTCAAAACCAACTGGACCTTCACCCAAACTTTTTAATGATTCTGGTCTTCAAGTTCTCTGCTGAAAAAGACTTTAGAGGAAAGAAAGGAAATTTTGAAAGTCATTTTTAAGGAACATGTTCAAATTGGGGAATTTGGGACAATATGGAGAGGTAAAAGTGGGCTCAGAGTTGATAGGAAGGGAAAGAGCTGAGCTAGCTGAAAATTGATCGGGTTAGTGAGAAGAAAAGAAATGGCTTATATAATGGCTATATAAGTTTATATAATCCTAGCTTGTAGTTAGGAAGAAACTTGAGATTTGAAAGGCAACAGCTTCCTAGGGATCTCTTTCCCAAGATTTCGTTTAAGAAAAAAAGACTCGATTAGCATCGCGTGGACAAGTTTTGTACTGATGTAAATTGAGTGTAATGACAAATGGCTTCAGTATCTCTGCTGAGAAAAGCCCTTGGATAGCATGACCATGAGTTCTGCTGTGAACAAGAAATTTGAGTATGTACTGTTTGTTAGCCAAGTGTCTCCCCAACTCCCACCAAGTGTAGGTTGGTGATCCTCCCATCACCAAGGACAGTATTCCTAAAACAAATAGAGTGGGGGAGGGAGTACCTGGGATGGAGGAGGGGATTGGCCAGAAGTGGAAAGAGTGGGAGACGGAAGGGTAGCTTCAAGGAATGCCGAGTTAAAGGTAAAAACATTCTTTTTCAAGTTTCACATAATCTAACAACTGTAGTCAAAGTTCAAAAACTTTGTAAAAACTTTCCTCAGTTCCACATCAGTTTGGATGCAACAAAAACCAGGTAGCCTGGTGGGTAGAGTGCTGGGTTGGGAGTCAATAAGAGAAGTTCCAGCCTCACACTTCCTAGCTTTGTTATTGTGGGCAGGCCATTTTACCTTCTGTTACCCAATTTCCTCATCTAAAATGAGCTGGAGAAGTAAATGGCAAACTGCTCCAGTGTCTCTCTGCCAAGAAAACCCCATGAGCGATATGGTCCATAGAATTGAGCACAGCAAGAACGAACTGGTCCTGCTCTGAGAACGTCATCTAAACTAGTAGTAGTCATCTAGTAGATATATAGATAATGCACTAGATAATGCATAATGTGATTTTATTTGTGGATGGTAGATCACTAGATGGCTGTGAGAACGGTAGGAGGTAGGCTTTGAACTCCGGCCAGAGGATTTTCTATTTCATTCTGGAGGCGATGGGGAGCCACTGCAGTTTGAGTAGGGAGGTGCATGCATTTAGCCACTTCAGTGTCTGGAGGGTGGTAATGAGTGGTACTAGAGTGGACGAGATGCCAGTGCCATGGGAAAGAAAGAAGTGGAAGTAAAGTTGCCAGGCCTTGTCCCCTTGTCCCTTGCCCCCCCCTCACTTGGGGGGGGGGGCAAGCGGTCCTGAACTCCTGTTCAGGATGACTTAAGATTGGAAGCGGGTGGGGGGGGGGAGGGAGTGGACTGGGAGGATGGTAATACCTTCCACAGTATTGGAAAAGTAGGTTTGGGGGCTGGCAAGGATCATGTTTTTAGAGGAACATTTAGATCATGTTGAGTTTCCGGTGTCTGCTGGACATGCAGGCATGTCTGAGAGGCAGATGGGAGACTGGAGTCCTGAGAGTCTGAGGCTGGAAGGTAAACGGCAGAAATGGTCGTTCAATCCATGGAAGCCGATGTGATTCCCCAGCTGAAGTCGCTAGTGTTTCAATGCTAAATATCTGCTGAATCTGAACCGAGGCTGTCGGTGACTGCTGAGAATCTGGGCAAGAGCCAGCACATGGGGAAAGCTTACACTTTGTTTTTTAAAAAGGAGGGGGGGAAGGAGGGGGAAGAATGGTTTCTGAAAGCCTGGACTGTAAGCATTTGAAAATCAGGGATCATTAGAAGCTAATAATAAACTACCAAATCATTTAAAAAACACATTAAAAAAGGAACTTAGCAATGAATTGTTGAATGAAGGCCAACACGTAGCCTGGCTATGAAGCCCAATTTTGGGAGCCAATGGTGTGACATCGTTTTGGAGGAAAAAAGGGATTTTATAGAGCATGAAGTCCCATGGGAAGGCCTAAAAGTCAGGATTGGAACAGAGTCCAGAACAGGGAAGGATCCGGCCCCGGTCCCAAGGGCCACGTGACTGCAGCAACGGAGCGACCGCAAGAAAGAAGCATCTGCAGAGGCCTGGGAGACGAAACGGGCATTTGCACAGCGACATTTTTATTGCTACTTAAGGCTTCCCTGCACATCAGTTTTTGGCATTTAAAGAAATTGCACAAGTATAAACATTTGTATCATTCTACTAGACAGACACCCTTCCCCAAAGCAAACCGGACGAAGCTTGTGCTCCCTGGGGAGACAAGACAACGAGAGAGAAGCAGAAAGGGAGCCGGATCAGCTGCAGCAGTGGCAGGGAGAGGCTGGGGCGTGCAGGGCCGGGAGAAGCCTGAAGACTGGAGCTTGTTTTCGATCCTTTTCTCCTTGTTGATTTTCCAGTTGATTTCTATTCAGGAATTTAGATCCCTCTCCAGCGATTCTTGGAGAGGGAGTCTCGCACGAAAGGTCTGACTGCAACCTTGACCTATCTTTGGTAGGTGGGTAAGTCTAGGAGCAGAAGCAGCAAGCCTGGACTAGCTGTGAGGAGGGAAAGACCAACGGAAGCATTGCTACCATTGGGTGCTGGGGCAAGATCGGGAAAAGCAAGCTAACGTGCTCAGTAAACCCAGGAGACGGGGACCCACTGGGGGGAACTGCACGCCTGCTCAAAGGCCTCCTGCACTATCTTGAGGCTCTCATCAATACCGTTATTTACCAGCGTGAAATCAAAATAATGTGCATATCTGTGATGGATAGTCTCAGAATCCTTTTGCAGTTGCTGCAAAGCTTCCGACTGCAAAGAGAAAAGGAACAATAAATGAAATTATGTTGCCTTTGTCAGCTGTGGGCTCTCCCTCCATCCCCCTGCCAGGACCTTAACATTGTTTCTTGCATGATCTTTCCAACCCTGATGGCTGGAGGGGCAAACGAGGCAAAAACACATTTAACCCATATCAAATTGCTGGGGGGGGGGGGGGGGGAAGGAGAAAAATGTAGGACACGAAAGTTGTACCGAAATAAAGGCTGAAGACTCTCTTTACGTGTATTTTGAAAAATAAAATACTATTAAAAAAAACCCAAAACAAGACAAAAAGAACCCCAGTTAGCAGCCATGGGGGTGGGAGGGGAAGAAAAACAGGTGGAAAAGGTGAAAACTTTTTGTCTTCCACAGAAGAGCTGCCCCCTCCCCCCCAGTCTTCTCAAGTCATCCCAGAGAGAGGAGAATCTTTGTAGCCCCCAGACTTGTCATTCTGAATCGATCTGCTCATAATGATCCCGTTATGCTAACATCCAGTTTTTGCAGTAAGTAGAGGAAACAGATTTTTTAAAGATTTTTTTAACTAAACAAGCACAGAGCTGGAGAAATCTCTAGCAAGTTCCTAACAAGGAATCTCGTATTCAAAAGACACGTGTGTGTATGTTATATATAACACATACATAAAAATATAAATATACACACATTTCCATATACAAACTGGAATAGATAAAAGCAACAAAGTGGTTTTCAGAAGCCATGTTTTAAATCACTAATTATTTAAAGGTTCTTTCAGGTAGTATGTGGCCAGATTAAAACATTTCCAAATTTGTACCAGAAGACCCACTGTTTCTCAACCAGCACTACATTCTGTTGCTTTTAATTAGGTTTACAACTTGAAGGAGGTAAGGCAGTGTCTCAAAGTTGTTTTAATTAATCCCCTCATAAGCTGAGTATCTTCTAAGGCTTTTGTTTTTTAAATAAAAATTTCATTTTGAATTCGATTTTTTTTGCTATCCCTTGTGAGAACGAAAATTTTGTTTCTTTGAAAAACTATTCCGGTTCTTTGACCGCTGTAGAGTGGGACGTACCCCTCCGGCTTTGAGAAGTTTCTTTTCTTGCTTCCTTTCTTTTTTGTTTGTTGTCGTGGAGGGGAAGGGGTTTGAAATTTGTTAAATTTCACTCCCTGTCTCTCCCTTCCCCCACTTCCCCTGAAGTAGTCAGCTCCAAGCTCTGACTGGAAAGGTTCTCTTCCCACTCTGAGGTCAGCCTGCTGGCAGTTCTATTTCTGCTGGAATAAACGTGGGGCTCAATGTCTTTCCCAACCAATTTTCTACATAAATAACCCTTTCCCAATTTATATTAATAAATAGGAACCTTTTATATACATTTGGATGGATATTTGTGTTTAGACTTCCCAGTTGTCCCGTTTTACCTTCTTTGTTTTCCATGTTTCCTTCTGATTTTGTCCAGCTCATAGAATAAATGACATGCTAATAATACTATCTAAATTAATTGACTCTCAAGGGTAATAATGAAAAATGGAAAGAAGGAATGGCAGGATGTATCTGTGCCAGATCTCAAAATGTGCTCCCAAGTCCCAACCACTAGTGAAGGGGCTGAGCAGTGGAACAAACAGTGACCTAATAGGACAGACCGAAAGATGCCAGTTACTGAGAGAGGGACGAACCCACTTTTGACAGAAACTGCTGGGAAAACTGGACAATTTTTAGAGCCCTCAACACCAGAGAAGCGAGGGGAAAAAATTACCTTTCAGATCATCGGTAGGGGAAGAGTTCATGACTAAAACAGGCAGAGAGTTGGAGAAATTTATATCAAGTTTCTCTGGTAAGGAGTCTCATGTGCAAGAGACACGTGTGTATATGTAAATATAAAAAGCAGGCACACTTACATATACAAATTATAATAGATAAAAGAAACAAGTGATTTTCAGAAGAAATCCAAGTTATCGTGAAAAAAAAGTTTTCAATCCCTAATTATTTAAATAAATGAACATGAAATCAACATAAAGGTTCTGCCCATCAGATTAGCAAAGATGACCAATGAGGGAAATAGTAGAGAGGATATGAGAAACTTGATAAGTTTCTAGCATACTGTTGGTAGGGCTGTAAAATAGTTCCAACATTCTAGAGAACTACTTGGATGCCCACTGAATCGTGAACCAGGGTCTATCCCCCAAGAAGATCAGAGGAAAAGACTGTCCCCAAAATTGGACTATTGGGAAAAGGTTAAATTATGGGATTAGAAGGTTGTGACATAAGAAATGGTGAAATAGAAAGTGAGAAGGGAAAAGGGAATAATCATTTCTTAAGAACCCACTGTGCTGGGAGAAGGAAATGGGCAAACCCCTCTGGTATCTTTGCCAAGAAAACACTTACAATGCTAACAGATACAACATCAGATGAGTCCCTCAAGCTAGAGGGGCCTGGTGTCTGGGGGGGTCACTAAGAGTTGGACGTGACTGACGTGTCCAACATGTCCAACAACAAATGTGGCAGGTACTGTGCTAACCACTTTCTACAAATATGCCATCTGATCCTCACAACAGCTCTGGGAGACGAGTAGTGTTATTATTCTCATTTTAGAAATGGTAGGAGAGGGAGGCAGACAGGTTAGGTGCCTCGTCCAGAATCCAAAGCTATTATATGTCTGATATCCTATTTGAACGCAAGTCTTGACTTCAGGTGGCACAGGCCTGGAGTCAGGAAGGCTCACCTTCCTGAGTTCCAATCTGGCTTCAGACACTTAGTAACCGTGTGACCTCAGACAAGTCACTTCACTCTGCCTTAGTTTCTAGTTTGGAGAAGGAAATGGCAAAAAAAACTCAGTATCTTTGCCAAGAAAATCCAAAATGGGTCACATCCTCTTAATGAGGGTGAAAGAGAATATAAAAGCTGATTTAAAGCTTAATATAAAAACAAACAAACATAAAAATAAATGCACTAAGCTCTTGGCAACCGGTCCCATCCCTTCTAGGCAAACAGAAGGAAAAGAAATGGAAGAAGTATCAGATTTGATATTCTTGGGCTCAAAGATCAATGTAGATAGTGGTTGCAGTCAGGAAATTAAAAAACTATGTATGACAAACCCGGTCAGCATACTAAAAAGCAGAGACATCACCTTGCCAACAGAAGCCAGGTCAAAGCCACGGCTTTTCCGGTAGCAGTGTATGGCTCTGAGAGTTGGATTAGAAGGAAAGCCGAGCACTGCAGAATCGACACTTTCAAATCATGGTGCTGGAGAATACTCGTGAGAGTTCCTTGAACAGCAAGGAGGTCAAATCAGTCACAATTTAAAGAAATTAATTTTGACTATTCACTGGAAAGTCAAATGCTGCAGTTCAAGTTTAAATACTTTGGCCGCATAATGAAAAGCTGGGATTCATTGGAAAAAACCGTGACGTTGAGAAAGATTAAAGGCAAAAGGAGAAGAGGATGGCAGAGAATGTTATGGAAACAACAAACACGAGTTTGGACAGACTTTGAGAGATGGTAAAGGATAGAAGGGTCTGCTGTGACCACAGTCCATGGGGTCCCAAAGAGTTGAACAACTTCCTGAGCCCAGGCCTAGTGCCCTGTCCTTTAGATGATCTGAGCTCATTTGAAGCAATGAAAAGCAAAGTGAGCAGCACTAGCATGAGTTCTAACACCACAGAGAAAAACATCTTTGAAAGATTTCAGAACCCTAAACAATGCTGTGATCATAGCCTTCTTTCTCCTCCGAGGATCTTGTGGCTGTATTTGCCACGGGGCTTTGTATACAGTAGGCAAAAATCATTATTTCTTGAATATTTTGAAATATTTCTGCTAAGATCTTTGGAATTCCAGCTCTGTCATCCAGCTTTTATTTCCAACTTGGTGTCATTGAAAAATTTGGTGAACATTTGCCTGGCAGCACACAACGGGAATCTTGTAGCAGTCTTGTGAGCACATCCACTGTGCCAGAACATTAGTGTTCTGTCCACAAGGAGATCAGAAACTTTGGTAAACGCCCTCAGTTTTCCCAGATTGCTCGATCTGCTCTTGGCAAACCTGCATTGGCGGAGGATGTTCACAACTGGGAAAAGAGAGATCCCTACATTTTCCCAAGCCCAGTTTTAAGAATCCTAACCTTTTTAAATAACCTGAAACCTTTTCTTTTCTTTTCTTTTTTTTTTAAATAGCATATACATCAGAAACTTCAACTCTAAATATGGACACACTTTAATTCTTGATCAGCTTTGAGAACTCAAGAGACATTTCTGCCCAGCTTTTAGGAGACAACGTTAGCAATCTGTACAAAGCCAGTCACACAGGCAGAATCACCACCCCACCCCCCAAACCCGAGTGACCATGGCTCTGCAACAAAGGAAGGAAGAAAGCTGACTCTCCTCCACAGATTTAAGCACTTTTTCTAACTATCTTACTAAATACTGTTTTCTCCAGGGAAATTTCGAGCATATCCATGGAAGGGCACTTCCCTTTGGCAGGCACTTACTTTTCAGGGTGCATGGATCAGGAAGGGCCTATTTGGGAATTGTTTTTCTTTTTTTTTCTTCTCCTTATCAGACATTGCCTAGGATAGGTGCTTAATGATCAATTCTTGGATTAAATGGAATTTCCTTAAAGGTGGGAGTGCAGGGAAGATGGGAGGGGAGTTTTCCCTAAAGGACCATATCCAATACGGATTCCCTCTCCTTATGTTACAGTAAAGAACTATTCGCTTCATCCTTTTCAGAAGCTACTTTCTTTCTCTGCACTCAAGAAATGGTTTCCTTTGGGAAGAGGAGGAAGTCATTCTCAAAGAAGTATCGCTGCAGACACCTGGTTGCCACCCTACCCTACCATGGAGTGACCTAGGAGTTCCAGACCTTCCTTTCCTCTCTCTGTCATCATCATTTGTCTTGTAACCTCCCCCAGACAAGGGCTCTGCCTTTGCAGAATGGTACGGTACAAGGGCAGTTAGCCAAACACAACTGCCAGTAATTGGGAGACGAGGGAGCAGCGGTCAGAGTGGCTACACGGATCCTAGAGTCGGCCCTCTCCATGTTTAATCCCAAGAGTTCCTCCCTCTCTCCAGTGCCATCCCACCTGTTGGGCCCTGTCTGTCGGAGCGATGAAAACGATGAAGGGGGACAGTTCTGCTGTCCGAATAATCTTCAGGGTCTGGGGAGAGAAAGAGGGAAGAAATGCAAGTGAGTAAGAAGAATAACTTGAAGCCAAAAAACTTGGTCTCAGTTGAGTCTCCCAAGAGTTCTGTCTGAGAACGAGGTACTCCAGACACTGCTATCTTCCTTTGCTGGATACTGAAAGATCTCTGCTGACTCCAACTCCTGTACTCCAAACATGTCCATGCTATTCTCCATGCAATAGTAACCCTTAGAAACCAATACTTTGCCCTGGGCATTGGTTTTGCCCTTCAACCTTCTTCAGGTCTGTTTTCAGAGATGCCCTTTCTGCACCTCAGTCTTCTCTAAAATGAGCATTGGAAAGAAGTGGGTAGGTTGAGCCTGGAGAAGAAGCCTCAGGGAACCTCCGGACTAAGACTTGCCTGAAGAAGAGGGTCCCAGACAGGGGACAGGGGCAAGAGTGACAAAGAGGGAAGCCGGAAGCTTAGTGGCTCTCCCCCCCCCCAAGTGCCCCTCAAAAGCTTCCCAAGTCACTCCTCAGCAGAAAGCAGCAGGATGATGTGTCTGTGGCTCCTGTTGCATGCAGTCTAGGGGAACCAGAGAGTCATCTGGAGCAAACTAAAAATCTGGTGATTTCAGTCCCAAAGTGTTTTAGGAAGACGTAACTCAAAAAAGTTTCCCAGAAACCTTGAGGGCATGGACCCTTCTCTCCCCGCCACCACCACTAGCTTTGGCAGTGAGGAAGCCTACGTGCCTCTTCTCAGAATTGTTTGAAAGTACTGAATGAAATCCGTAAGATTACAAAAGAAAGCAATTAGACTGAAAGAGAATTACTAAAAAATGTTTGGCTGAAACCCAGCCAGGGTTGAGTCGGGATTCAAGGCTACATGTCAAACTCATAGTAATAATCCTGCTCCAGAAAGGGAGAAAAAGTTGGCCCAAGCTCACTAACTCGATCCATTTCAGGGACAGGTTCAGCTAACCAGGGCCTACACAACTCCGTCCATCCTTGCCGCTTCCTTGGCTTTGTGACCGTGTTTACAAAATGCCTTCTCTGCTGATGTCCTAAGACGTCCTCGGCCAGCCTCAGGATCCAACAAACAACAGAGATTGTCTTTCTCAAAGGACACCCTTATTATTCCCCCCCCAACCTGAAGCTGGCTTCCTATCATTAAGTATGGCTGCCTTACATTTCTACTGTCCAGTGACGGTCATTTTGCTGAGCTGGGCTTTTCTATTTCAACTGACTGAAGCTAGCAGGCAGCAAAGTGCTTTAGCCCAGCCCCCTGCCCATCCACGGGGGCCCAGGACCAACTCTGTCATTCACCTGGGGCTCAATGTCCAGGATGGCAACTTTGTCCTGCTGATGGATCTGGTGCAGGGTCTCAAATTTGGTGCCAAACATGTTGCCCTGGTAACTGCCAAATTCCAAGAACTCGTTGGCCGAGATATTCTTGGTCATCTCCTCGGTGGAGATGAAATGATAATCCTTCCCATTTTCCTCACTCTTCTTTGGAGGTCGGGTGGTGTCTGTAGAAAAGAGCCAACAACAAGTCAAGTCCGGGCTTTCTCTCTATCAGCTGGCCTGGGACCCTTGCCTCCTGACTGTTCTGCCAAACTGATCTTCCCAACCCCCCGGGCTGCCCCAAGGTCACACACCTGCTGAAAAGCCTTCACTGGGTCCCTATTGCTTTTAGGCTAATGTACAAATGCCTCTACCTGACATTTAAAACCCTTTACAACTGGGCTCCAACCTTTTCCCCCATTTCTTTCGTGTTATTTTCCTTTCCCCCATCCCCCACACTCTGATCCAGCTGTTTCCCACAGACGACGCTGCATCCCTCATCACCATGCCTTTACAATGTGTTCCCCACACCGGCTACGGCCTCCCTCCTCACCGCTGCCTGCTTAGAATGCCATCGAGATTTTTTTCCAGATGATCTAGCAGAAGGCTTTTTCTGGCATGACCTTCTTTCCCTCCTACAAAGAGGCCTTTCTGTTTATTTAGCATTTACTTCTATATTATGTCTCTTTCTTATATCTACCTAGTAGAATGGATGATGCTTAAAAGCTGAGATTGTTTTGTATCTTTTGTTTCCCTTGTGGAATACGAGAGAGATGGGAGGAAAGAATTTGAAAGTGAGCTTTAGTCGGAGAGGAAGTCCCAGTGTGGAAATTTTACCCATCAACCCAGACGGACAACTTGCCTTTTAGTCATAAGAGAGATGCCTGGCGTCAGGGTTAAGTGACTCGCTTAGAGCCCCACATAGTATGTGTGAGAGGCAGGGCTGGAACTGGGATTTTTCCCAATTCAGGTCAAAGGGTAAGGACTAAGCCAAAGACAACTTTGTTTCTGAGTAGAAACAGAAACTGGCTACTCCACCATCGGGGTCACTAGGGCAGAGGCAAAGGCAAGAGACCTGTCCCGGCACTCTATTGCTGCAGGTTTCCCAGAGTTTTTTTAGGCTTTGAATGGCACCCCCATCCCAGCCCCAGCCCCAATGCAGATGGCTGATTTCTAGGCTACGCTTGGCTATGAAGCTCCCTTTTCCCAGGGCCACTTACACGGGGCTGGGTACACAAACTTCTCGGGGTTCTTGTTGACCAGGGCATTCTTGATATGGCTGCGACCTACTCCGTTGGCTCCTGTTTGGAGAGAGAAGAGAAAGGCAGCAGGTGGAAGTGAGCCGCAGCCAGACTGCCGTCCCCGCTCCAGGAAAAGGGCAAGCAAGGGCCGAGAGGAGTTCTATCAGCTGCCTCCCCCGACACAGCTCCAAGCGGAGCAGACCTGGCCATTCTGGGTGAATTAGGTGAACCGACGGGGGAGAGAGGAGAGCAGGATAGAAGGGGCAGGGTGTCAAATACTAGGCAATCAGCCTTCCTCTCTTCCCCCAAGGGAGCGAGGGAAAGGAACTTCTTTCCTCAAGCTCCTCACTCTCTGTCTGGGCCATTTCTATAAAGGTTCAGGGATCCACACGGTAAAGTATCTTTAAACACGCTGAAGAAGCTCAAAGCAAAGCAGCCAACTTCATGGTCAATGTGGAATGAGCAGCCCTCTCCTTCTGCCTCTCTTTCCTCTGGGTCTCGCTACCTCTCCCATGAGATCAAAGATCCTTCCAATGCCAAAGCATCAAAAGTGTGTAAGAAACCTTTCTGTTTCTCTCCTGAAAAACTCGAGCTGAAGGTCATGACCCTGGCCCATCCAGACTGTTCCTTATGCCTGGTCACTCTCCCTGCATCTTCTTGAACTTTCCTGTTCCTCTTACTTCCCAACCCAGACATCTCTTCTGGACTTTCTAAATATTTCAGACCGACACCACGGGTCGACGGTAAGTTCCCGGAGGCCAGAAAATGGCATTTTGGTGTCTGTAACCCCAGCCTGTGGCCCTCTGACCAGCCCCTGACAGCATTTCCTCCCTGTACTGGGTTTCTGCTCCCCCTCCCCCACGCCATAGGCCAGGATAGACACCATGTTTCTGGGTTCCTGCCCCCCAACTCCACACACTGCCTTCTAACGGGCACCAAGCTTTGGAGCCTCTGCTGCCTTTCACTCCTCTTTCTAGGTGAATGCCAATGCGCGGAGAACGTCTCCCATGAGGTTAGCAGTTTTTCTCTGCTGCCAGCGGGGCGGGCTGGGGCCTCTTCACACACCTATCAGCACCAGGGTCTTCCTCTTGAATGCAGGGAGCTGCACAACCTCCTCATAGGAAACCACATCCAATTGATCAAAAACTACGGCAAAGAAAGAGAAGTCAGTGAGTTAGTGGCGAGGGTAGGGCGGTCCTTGGCACTGTGAGCTACAGGGCAGTCCCTTTCTTGGGCACCTTCTGCTCTCCAGGCTCACTCCACTTGTATTGCTAAGACCACTGATTCTGCCTTCATTTCCCAACGACCCCTTCTCCCTTCCAATATTACCACTTCCCGGGTGCAGGTCTCCTCGTGCCTGGGCTCCTGCAATGGCAGTTCTGCCTGCCTCAACGCCCCCTTCCCATCTCCCACCCCCCATTCAGTCACCCCCTACTTAACTGTCAAAGTGATTTTCCTAACAACAGGTCTGATCATGTCGCTTGCCCTTCACCCCACCCCCAACAGACTCTAGAGGCTCCCCATCAATGCCAAGGTCAAATACAGAGTCCTGTATTCAAAGTCCTTCCTAGCTTGCTCCTCCCTTACCTTTCCAGGCTTCTTACACCTCACCCCCCACCACACTTTTGATCTAAGAACAATATGCCCCATTGCTGACTCCAGGCCTTGGTCCTGGCTGTGCTAAGCCTAGGACACTCTCCCTCCTCACCTCACCTCCCGACTTCCTCCAAGTCCCAGCTAAAATCCCACTTTCTCCAGAAAAAGCCTTTCGCTGCTTTCCCTCTTGTTGACTTGCAATTGATCCTGTATTTTGCTTGTGGGCACGTGGTTGCTCTCCATTAGACTGAGTTCCTTGAAGAGAAGGTTAGTTTTTGCTTCTTTTTGTTTGCCCATAATTTAGCTTGGTGTCTGGTACACAGTAGGTGCTTACTCAATGTTTACGGATGGACCAATAGATCTATTTGAAATTACTGGTGGCATACAATATGTAACATGCTGGTCTAAGCCCATTTGGGGCCAAAAGGCCTCCCAGTTTCTCTAGTAGTTCTTGTCTAGGACCCAACCAAGTAGGGCGAGAAGTTTGTGGTCTTGCACTTATGGAAAGAACGCTTGTTGCTATATTGTTCAGGAATGAACTGATTATACTGTTTAAACCCAACCGTATACGCTTAGAGACCGCTGGCACCAGAACACCGCCCGGCTCAGCAGCTCGCTACCAAAGCTGAAGAGGGCTACAAGGAATTGGGGATCTCCTGGATCCACCCAAACATTCTCCTCTGGGGTCTACTCAAGCTGGTGTCTTGGCTTTTTGTGTTCTGACTTTGACCAAATGTTGCTCTGACATTTAGTCACATGGACCTCGATCTTCCCGGCTGGCCGGCGGCCCTCAGTGAAAATGCCTAAGTGAAGTGCGTGTGGCCCCCGGGGCAGGGGGTGGCTTTGTCAGATACTTCATGCGTGACCGGTGTCACACTCTGACCTTTGTCAAAGTCCTCGATAATGTATATCTTCCAAAAGCTGAGGAAGGGAGCTCCCCCATTCTCCCCAGCTTTCTCCTCCACTAAATGACCTCATCTGATTTTGAGATTTATTCTCCTGAGCACACTGCACCCCCATGTGTTCTGCTGCGGCCCTTCCCACTTGCTCTCAGATTCTGGGCCTTTCGGAGACATGTTGACAGGCTCTCAAACACACCGGGCTTCCCGTTTCTTAGCCTCCATCCCACACCGTCATCCCCTTGATCTTACCTTTCCCCATAACAATTCCACTTCTATAATCCCTTCGATCACAGCCTCCTTCCCCCGTTTCTCCTCTTCCTCTGCCTCACCCTTCCTAATCCTGTTCTTTATGTTTACCCTGGCCTGTCACTCCTCCCTGCGGCCTATTCTGCCTCCTTTTCCTCCATTTTGATCAAGCAACCGCCGCTTGCTCCCCATGATTCCTGTGGTCCCATATCCTTCTGCCGCTCGTTCCTTGTGAGATCCCAACTGGGAGCGCCCCACTTCTGTCTTCTCTGCTCCCACTCACACGGCGACTGGCACTAATGGGAGAAGGCCACTAACGTTTCCATGACCTGACTTCAACTACTCCCGGGCTGCCACTGGAAATCCTTTTTCTCTTATCCACTGATGCTTATCCCAATTAATTCTATCCCACCTCTTCTCTTCTAAAACCGGTCAACTCCTCAACTCGACTCCAGTCACCAGGGAAAAGGCCATCACTTACTCCTTCCTTTGCTGTTCTCTCCCAGCAGAGCACTAGCCTTCTCCTATTTCACATCAAGTTTCTCTGTTATGAACGCCGACTCCCCCTTTGTTCCCCAACCCAAGATCCCTCCTCACTCATCCTACATCTGACCTCAGACACTAAACACTTCCTGGCTGTGTGACCCTGGGCAAGTCACTTAACCCCGACCGCCTCAGCAAAAACAAAACCAAAATTGCATTTGAGCCCACCATTCCTAAAAGCTATCGAATGACAGTTTTGTTCTGTTCACTAGTATCTCCTCTTGTTGCCTGTATTCCTTTCTGCTCAGTTCTCAACCCTTTGCAACCTGACTCCAAAACTGCTCCCTTTATCCATGACCTGATAAAACCAATGCTAATTATTTAATTTAAATTTGATTTAAGTTTTTATTTATTTATTAATTTTAAATGGAAAAATAATTTTTTAATTGAATATTTAACCTATATCAGACTATTTGCTGTCTTTGGGAGGGCAACTCCGGCCACTGTTAAGTCCCTATTTAAGTATCGTTCCCGTCCCCAGTCTCCAGGCTTCCACAATGCCCCCTCCCCTGGCTCTCCTCCCCATTCTCTGACTGCTCTCTCAGTTTCCCTCCCTGCATCCACTCTTCTTAACCCCCACTGCAAGCATGGGTGTTGATGCCACAGGACGCTGACCTTGGCCTTCTCTCCCTCCATGCTTCCCTCCAGCTCACTGAATGAGCTCAGTAGCTCCTCCTGTCTTGGGTGTCCGCCTCTCAGACTGCTACACCCACATGGAATCTCTCTCCTGAAATCTAGGGCACTACGTGGCACAGTAGAGAGAGCACTGGCCCTCAAGACAGGAGGATTTGAGTTCAATTCCAGTCTGACACTTAATGCTTCTGCTGGGTGATCCTGACCAAGTCACTTAACCCCAATTGCTTCAGGGGAAATAAAGAAATAAAGAAAAATTCAGAAAAGAAATAAAGAAAAAAGGAAAAAAAATAAAAAAAAAAAACCTTACGGAACAACCTGCCAAGTCTCCCGCAATCCAGGCCCACGTTGCCTAATGCCTGCGGAACATTTCTAGCTGTTGATGTCTCACGGCTAACAAACTCAGTCATGTCTAAATCGGAACGTGGAGCTTCCCTCCCAAACTCCCATCGCTGTGAGGGGGCCACCACACTCCTGGTCTCCCCCGCTTCCAGTCTGAAATGGATCCATCTTTGATCCTTCCCCTTCCCTTAATCCCTCCCCCTTCCCCTAGTCATCCAGTTGCCAAATGGCACCAGTTCTAGCTCTCCCCATCTGTCCCCTTTCCTCTGCTCACACGGCTGCAAGCCTAACTCGGGCCCTCTTCAACCCTTGCCCGAACTAGTGGTAAGAACTTACTCAGTGGTTTCCTTGCTCCCGGCCTCTGCCCTCCTCATGGTATCCAATTGACAACAAAAATACTAGCAGCAGCTCACATTTACGGAGAGCTTTTAGGTTTGCAAAGTGCTGTATAAATGTCATTTCATTTAACCTTCACAACAACCCTGGGAGGAAGGGGCTACTCTGATCCCCGTTTTACAGCTGAGTCAGCTGACATTAATTCTGTGACTTGCCCAGGGTCACACAGCTAGGCAGTGGCTGAGGTCAGATGTTTCCCCCGACTCCAAGCCCGGTGCCCTGTGGTCTCCCTCGCAGATCAAGAAATACTCAAAACATATCTGAGCAAAGCATTTCCCTGCTAACAAAGCTCTTTCCGGTTCCCTCCTGCCTCCGTGATAATACACCAGGTCTTTGGCCTGGCATCGACAGAGATCTCCGATGCGACAAAAACCTGCTTTTTCAAGACATTTCATATGCCCCCCAATGGCTTCCCGAGGGGATCGCCAAGCTCCTTGGTCCAGCCTGTCTGTCCTTCCCATACGGACTCTCCCTCAGCTTTCTCCCAGGCCCTGGCAGGCCTGCCTCCTCCTTACTGGAGGCCGTTCCTGCCTGCTTCCCTGCCCGCTTCCCTGCCCATTTCTCTGCCCGCTTCCCTGCCCATTTCCCTGCCCGCTTCCCTGCCCGCTTCCCTGCCTGCTTCCCTTTCCTCCCCAGGTGCTAGTTCTGTCTTAATCCAAGCACCTTCTCCTTACTTGGATGGGCCTGGGTTGTGGCTTCTAGGAGAAAGGAAGCTCCTTGCATGTCAGTCCCTAGCTTAGTGTAGGGCACCTGCTCGGTGCCCAGGGACCGCTCTAAGTCCTTGTGCCCGAGCCCCATGGTCAGTGCCATCCCTGAGACTTCTAATTCTGATTCTCTGACTTCAAATCTTCCCAGAGCAGGAGTTCTGAGGCCACCTGGGCCGCTCGTTTGCCACCACTGCATTTCAGCGTCAGGTCTCCTTTATGAACCCGGCTGTCTTATTCGGTCCTGCAGCCGCCCGCTGTACCTCTGCCCCGCAGCAGAGATTGCCAGAAGTAGGAGCCGGGAAGGTCTGGGTCTGAATCACGTCTCAGGCCTTATAACCCTGGCCAAGTCCCCTCGGGGAGCCCCAGCTTCCCAATCCATAAAAATAAAAGGGGCTGCCAAGGGCCTACGCTCACCCGGAGGCGCTGCGGGGTTCCCATGGGACGGCATCAGTCAGCACTGGGCCGGCCCCAGGGTGTCAGAGAAATGGAGGCTGCTCTCCGAGGGTGGCAGGTGGAGAGCCTTGTTCCCAAGTGGGAAGGGGTCACACCCACACCAAGATGGTGCTTTGGGGAGCGTTGGAGCCCCTGCTGCCGGCCCGTGACCTTACTGAGTGCTCCCAACAAGCCAGGAGGCAGGTGCTCCTGGGGCCTCAAAGGGAAGGAGGGCTGGCCTCTTACTGCCTCTATGCACTTACCTGCTTGGGGGGGGGTGCCTGGAAGGGGGCCGGGGGAGGCAGGAAGTGAGCCTCCAGGCCCCCAGCTCTGGGCCCCTGTGCCCCTGAGGCTGCCGGGACCCCGGCTTTATAGGCGTGGAAAGGTGAGCCCCAGTGTTTGTTCCTCAGCCACCCCCCAGTTGGTGGCAGCGGGGGGTCCTGAGTGAAGTGTGAAGGGTGGGCTTCCCCTTCCACACTGCCTCCCCAGCAAGAGGAGGTCTCCCTGGGAAACGTGGGGGGGGGAGCCTGGGGAACAGGGCGGGGGAAAAGGCCAGGGTCCCCTGGCTTACTTGAGCTGTGCTTCGCCAGGTACTTGTCTTTGTATTTCTTCTTCTTTCCCCCAAAGGGGCTGCAGCTCGGGGACTCGGATTGAGTGGCTGACTGGGCCACGCTTGCCACTCTCCTGGGGGAACAAGAGCGAAATAACTCAGCCAGGTGGTGGTGCCTGGGGGTCCAGTCCCCTGCCCTCACCCCACCTTGGGGGAAATCAGGCCCCACCCCCCCTTGGGGAATCAAGCCCTAAAACACTCAGTGAGGGGAGGGGTGGCTAAGGGTCCAGTCCCCTGCCCTCACCGCCCCTTGGGGGAAATCAAGTCCAAAAGTAGTCAGTGTGAGTGTGGTGGAGGAAGAGGGCATCTCTCAGCCCTCCCAGTGTCCCCCCTGAGGTTCCCCGCCCCCACCCCCATCTTCTCTTCTCTTCCCGCTCAGATGATGACAGACCCTAGGGCAGACAAGGCTTTTTGGGGAGCAGTGTTCGGGAGGGCAGAAGGGAGTCCGCCCACGGGCCCTGCTTCAACGAGACATGCGCGGACCACTGAGGCGCAGGCGGACCGGAAGGAAGCTGGATCATATTCATTTTTTAACACCGAGGGAGGCTCTGTGGTTTTTTCAGGGTGATGATCTCAAAGTGGCAGCGAATATGAGGGAACATTTACGGGCCTCAAGGAGCGAGCTACATCAGGGCTGGGAAACGAGCAGCTCGGACCGGGCTGGGAGCAGGGACGGGAGGCTTCTGAGACCCAGCCAGGGCTCAGCCCCTGACAGGAGAAGAGAGGAAGCTTTGAGACAAGCACTTCAGCCGCAGGGGGCACTAAGGGCAGCTGTGTGACCTTGTGCATGGGACACACGGGGGAGAGCAAGGGGCAGACTCGGCAGCCAGGTGAGGCTGAGCGTCAGGACAGGTGCCCCACATGTCCTCAGCGCCTCCTCACTGGCAGGACAGGAAAAGGCAACTTGTGGCCGTCGGAAGGTTAGAGCATTTCTAACAGAGCCCGCTAAGGAACGACAGGCCAAGGCCCGTTTCCGGAGCCCTGCCGGTCACTGGCTTGGCCCCACCCACCTCCTTTACAGGAAAAACGAGCAGTGAGAGCAGAACCATGGAGCCCGGGCCAGCCAACAGAACCACCACGGCTGTTCCTCATTCCCAGACTCCGGGAGGCGCATCACCCCCATGGTGACCCTAACCTTGCGCCTAGAAGGAACCCCCTTCACGCACGAGGGATTGTCTGCCCTCTGCTGGAAGCGCCCGAGGAAGGGAAACGTGTGGCTCCCGGGGGTGCCCGAGTCATTCTGGGACAGCCTGAAGCTTATGCTGACGCCAAAGCCCACAGTGGCCTCTCGGCATGGCCTCCCTGCATTATTTCCAACTGTGTCTCCAGGGATAAGCTAAAGACGCCTGATCCTTCCTCCACATGAGAATCCTCTACTACTTGGAAACACAGTCTTTGTGGCCCCCCAAGTCCTCTCCAGGCTCAATGTGGCCGGGTTCTTCCACCATCCTCAAAGAACAGGATCCCAAGGCCCTTCCCCATCCCCTTCCCCAGGTTCTCTCCAGTTACCGCACTAAGGAGCACAGTCCTCCAGATGAGACTGAGGGCAGAGTACCCCAAAAAGGTCACTCCCCTTTCCTTAGCCTCTCTGAACACTGCCTCCGAATGACATGGATGACGACCACTCCCAAAATAACCGCCATTTTCTCCCCCCAGCCTCACCTTGGGAAACTCATTTTTATCTTTTTCAATTTAACCCAAATGTTCTAGCCTGGCAAGGGCTGTTGGGAGGCTCAGTCCGTTCCCCTGGGTGTCAGCTCTCCCTTCCAGCTTGGGGTATACACGCGCCATTATGCCTTTAAGGCATTGAGGAAAGGGCAGAAAAGCACAGAGCGGAGCACAGATCCTCCAAGGCTCGCCCGGAGCCTTCCTGCCAAGCTGCCGCTCACCCATTGGGGACTGACAGCTCTTTGAGGTCGTCAGTCTACAAGTTCTGAATCCAATTATTCGTCTTCGCGTCTAGTCCACATCCCTTTGCCTTCTCCACAGAAAGAGATACTTCATCAGTGCTCTGTCCACATAAATGGCGTGGCCGACATTCCTCTCACTTATTAGTTTAGCTGATTGTCCCCAGGCCACAAAAGCCTCCCCCCGGCCAGAGTGGCTCTCTGAGCATGCCCGCCGTCGCATAGAAAAAGATTCTATTGGTTTGTCTCAGTGTTCGCTCCTCAGTTTTTCCTTCCTCATAAAAGGCCCTCCAAATCTTTTATAGATAACACAACCACAGAAGGAAAAAAGGAACCTGAAAGGACTTGGGGGTCGGAGCTCCCGCCCAGTGCTGGGAATCCACTGACAGCAGGTTCTGGGATTTTCACCTGATCTCTTCCAGTGATAAGGGATTCACCCCCTCTCTGATAACCAGTCCTCATTTCTACCACACGTCATAAAGTGTTTTCTTTCCTTGGTGCTCTGGGCCACCTAAATAGCCAAGTCTGAGCCTTCTTCCAAGCAATGGCCTTTCAAACACTTGAAGATGGCTATTGTGTCACCGCTTCCTGAATCTTCTCTTCTCTAGGGCCACGTCCTTCTACCAAGGGCACGCTTTCCTTTTCTAGATTTAGGACGGCTGCTGATTACGGCTCCTTGATCCGGAACTAGTCCCTCAGGTGTGTTATCCAGACTAGGTCCCAGATGCAAGGGCCTCCCAGGTAGCACAGCAGAAGAGAATATGGGATTTGGCTTCTTGGTTATAGAGGAAGAGCTTTGGGGGATGGGAGGAGGGATGGGGCAAAGGGTTAATGATAATGAAGCAGAAAAGCAACCGTGACAAGATCATCAATGAACAATTACAAAAAGGACACAGAACTGACCAAAAGGTAGTTCAGAGGGAAACACAGATTAGTGCAAAAGCTTTGGGACCAATTCATCCTATGTGTGAGTTACTTAAAAAAAAAAACCAAAAACCCAGCTCTACATAACAGAGATTTGCAATTTCATGCACAATCTCCTCTCTTTGTTCATGTTGTTGGTGTTAAGTCTAGAATAACAAAAACATTGATTAAAGAAAGAGAATGTTGTTTTTATAGTTAAAGGTTCTGATAAAGGCCTCATTTCCCAAATATAGAGAGAATTGACTCTAATTCATAAGAAATCAAGCCATTCTCCAATTGATACATGGTCAAAGGATATGAAGAGACAATTTTCAGATGATGAAATTGACACTATTTCTACTCATATGAAAGGGTGTTCCAAATCACTATTGATGAGAGAAATGCAAATTAAGACAACTCTGAGATACACACCTGTCAGATTGGCTAAGATGACAGGAAAAAATCATGACAAATGTTAGAGGAGATGTGGGAAAACTGGGACATTGGTGCATTGTTGGAGCTGTGAACTGATCCAGCCATTCTGGAGAAGGATTTGGAACTATGCTCAAAAAGTTGTCAAACTGTGATACCCGGCCACAGTGTTATCGGGCCCAACCCCAAAGAGATTTAAAGAAGGAAAGGGCCTAATTGACGAAATTTTTGGCAGCCCTTTTGTAGTTAGAAACTAAACTGAGGGTGCCACGTTGGAGAATGGTGAATAAATTGTGGTATATGAATTTATGGAATATTACTGTTCTTAAGAAATGACCGAGGATGAATACAGAGAGGCTTGGAGAGGCTTACAATGATGCTAAGTGAAATGAGGAAACCAGAGAATTATATACTTCAACAACGATACTGGGAGGATGGATTCTGATGGAAGGGTTTTCGAAAAGAGAAATCTAACCAGTTTAATTGATCATGATAAAAGGCTACACCAGAGAAGAAATGGGGAAATGAAAAACTTTTGCAGTTTCGTTTTTCTTTCCGGGTTATTTTTACCTTCTTTCTAAATTGATTTTTCTTTTTTTAAAAACCTGCGATTTACACATATTTGATTTAAGATATACTTTAACATGTTTAAAGATGTTTTGCCATCTGGGGAGGGAGGAAGGAAAATCAAAACAAAGTGAGTAGGGAAGGTTGAAAATTACCCTTGGGGTTCTGGCAATAAAAGCAAAAATGTTAAAAAAGAATGTTGGGGGCAGCTAGTACACTGCAATGGAAGACACTGCCTGGGAGCAAAGAAGCTGAGTTTAACCCATCAGACATTTTTAGTTTGTGTGACTTGGGGTCACTTAATCCCAATTGTTCCCCCCCCAAACAAAAAGACTGATGGATTGGGATGCAGGGAATTTGGGTTAAATTGTAAGCTCCTTGAGGACACGGGCTGCCTTTTGCTCTTTCTTTTTCCAGGGTTAGCACATCCCTTTGTAAAGGTCTTAAAAATGCTTGCTGATTGAACCCAGACCCCTTTGGCCAAGTTGCCCAGAGAGAGGCAGAAGGCAGCTTGGGAATTAGCTGGACCAACCCTTTCCTCTTGCAAGAAATGAGGAGAAAGTGACTGTACCAGGGAAAGTCACCTACCAGGCTTCAGGCGCTCTCCAGTTGGGCTGGGTGACCCATAGTTCAGGTACTCAGCAGGAAGCTGGGGCAGGGGTCCCCTCTAAACCCTAGGCTCCCTTGATGGAAACATTTTCCCGAGCTGTTACAGGAGTGAATTTGTCTCCACCTTCCTACTGGTGGTGAAATCTTTTTAGCCCAAGTGAGTTAAAGAGCCCCCATCTAGGTTGGCTGAATCTGGTGTCAAAGGACCTGGGTTCAATTAATCACTTTGACTTTTAGCAAGTCACCAGCTCTCTGGGCCTCAGTTTCCTTCCCTGTAAAATGATGAAATCGGATTCGATGCCCAACTCCAGCACACTGATTGCACCTCCTCACCTTGTCCAGACCCACTGACCGTTCTTTTTGCTCACAATGTCAGAGTGTCTCTAGCCCTGCCCCAGCTCTCCCACACACACCTTGTATTATTTCTCCATGTACATGACCTCCTGTTCCCAGAGGCCTTTGCATGGTAGTCCCTGGCTTCCAGCAGGTGATGGATGAATGCTTACTGGGGTGAGGTGAGCGCCATGTGGGGCCCCCTTGACTTACCATTCCTGCAGCTCTGGAGAGGGAATCAAGCCTGCGGCCTCCCTCGAAGAGCCTTCCACCCTGCCTTGCCACCAGTTGCTGTCGTCCTTGTTGATGATCTGAATGATGTCTCCCGTGGCAAACTTTAGGCCTGCTTCCTTGCAGGGGATCAGGGGATCCTTCTGGGGATCATAATCAAACTGAGCCCTCATGAACATCTGCACAGCAAAGTAAGGGGGAGGTGGGGAGAGAAGAAGTCAGATGAGGAAAGCTACTCCAGTCTTGGAAGAAAAAAGCCCCAGGCTGCCTTGCCCTGCAGCAAAGTCCTGCTAGGGATGCTAACATCTGCCCTTCCCCAATCCCCAAGTCTGCTCTTCCCCAATGCCCAAGTCCACCCTTCCCCAGTCCCCAAATCGGCCCTTCCCCAATGCCCAAGTCAGCACCTAAGATAAGAGGCAATGGGCTCTGAAGTATATATTACGTTGAATTGCAAATTCGAAGAAGTAGCTTAAATGTAGGGGAGCTTGGGAGAGAGTTTAGCTTAATTAAAGTTCTCCATTTGCTTTCCAGTGATGCAAGGTAAAGGCCTGTGGTTCTGAGTTAGGAGAGCGCCTCCCCATCAGCCACACCCGGACCTCCCCACTGCTGTTCAAACACGACCCCAATCCCACAGTCCAAAAGCGGTGCCGGAGAAAGGATGGCGAGAGCTGGCGTTCCCTAGGTGGAGCTTGGGGGCAGCTCCGATTTGGGATCTTAAAAATGAGGAGCTGGAAGCCCGGGAAGCCCTCTGAGGTTCACCTGCCCCAAGAAGTGGGGACTGGCCCTTCTCACTCAGGGAGAAGCACTTAAGTGGCAGAGAGCACTGCCCTAGGGATCAAAGATCTGAGCAGTTCGAATTCTACCACTAACACTTCCCAGCTGGATGACCCTGGGCAAGTCGGTGCCTCAGTTTTCTCACCTGTAAATAGGGTTATAAAAGCACCTACTTCTCAGAGTTGTTATGAGAATCCAACAAGATAACATATGCAAACTTTCAAGAAAGCCCAGTGATGATGATGATGATGATGATGATGATGATGATGATGATGGGACATAACTCTCTATATCAAGGAGGCACCCTCAACCTCCTTAACCTCCCGAGCTCTAATCCCGGAATGGCTGTTTATGGCTCTGTTTCCCCCCAAGACAACGTCAGCTTCTTGTAGGCAGGGACTCTTTCCCCGCCGTGCAGCCATCCCCATAGGATCCGGCTTCAGTGGCCGTTTGGCTCTGCCCACAGTGGGAAATGCCCATCTTGGAGCAGAGCCGGGGAGGAGGAGCTCCCGTGGGGAGGAGGATCCCAGCCTTGCTGCTGCCTTTCACCTGCCAAATGCCAGCTGGAGACTTTGCAGGCCCTTTCACTGTTCGTCCCCAGCCTAGCACCCCCGTCTCTGCTCTCATCATCCCTCTTGGTCTCCTGAATTGAATAATCTGGCCTCCAACAAGGTCTTCGACCTCCCAACTGCTCCCTTCTTAGCTCCCAGAAGCACCAAAAGTGATCAGAGGCCAAAAACCTGGGGTCACGGGACCCGGGTTCAAATCCTGACCCTGAAACTCACTACCTGTAAAACTGAGCAAATCACTTGACCTAGACCAGCTAGTCCGGCCTTCTGTAAAATAGGATGAAAACCAAAAACGATACAGGAAATGGACTGCGAATCTAGAAGCTCTATTATCATTACTGGAGAGCCGGTGTACACAGAGCAAATGGGAAAGGCGGGGAGTGTCCCATCAGCATCTCGGACTCCACACCGCCCGAGCGGGGCGCGCTCTGTCTCCTGAAGTAGCAATGGCCCAAGTCTCACCATATGCTTTACTCAAATCGAACTTCAGATGACGCTTATGGTCCGAGTCCACCTCCTTGGCCATCTATCCTTACAGACCGTCTCTCTTCCCATGATCCCAATGTGCCAACCCCACTTCTCAAACCTCAAAAAGGCAGGAAGGAGGAAAGGGCCTTCTACTTTACAGGCTCCCTTCGCGATCTTACAACATCCCTCCCCTCAAATAATCTTCACGCCTTTATATTTCTCTGTGTACACATCAACTTCTGGAGGGCAGCGTGTTGTGCTTTTCCTATTTCTAGGGCCCAGGAGAGTCCCCGGCCCTGGATAAATGCCCCATAATCACAGAATTGCAGATTTTGCCATTTTTTTATTCAACTTTACAGCTGGGGGGCACTTGAAAGACCATCTTAACTAACTCCATTTTACAGATAAGGAAACCGAGGCTAAGGTTTCCTATACCTTCAGCAAGGGCAGGAAAGTGTGAGAAGCGGAATGAGAAACCGGGTTTCCCTGCATCCAAATCTGGCCTGCTGCTCACTCGCCAACAATCCCCCCCTCCCACCCCCTCGGAGGTGGTCTGAGGGCCTGACAAACCAAGTCAAAGCACTTCTGACGTTCCAGTCAATTGTGACTATGGCAAATGACAGAGGGACTGCCTTGATCTACCCAAGGAAAGGGATCCAGGGGAAAAGGTGTGCCAGTTCGCTCGAGTCTGACTATCCACCTGAAATGCAGGTACATTTCTTTGGAAAACACAATGCGCTGCTGTCGGTATCACTCTGATCAGAGGGTACCTTGCCCAATCATTTTACAGATTAGGAAACTGAGGCCAAGATGCCACAAGCAATGAAAACAATCCCAGTTCACACCTCTTGTCCTCTCTTCCAGCCGGTGGCAAGTTATTGGCCAATCATTCCCAAAGAACGGGGATGGGGCACGTATAAGCTCCTTGCGGGTAGGGGCTGATTCGTTTTTTGTCTTTAAAACCCTGGTGCCTGAGCATGCTGGGAGCTTCCGAAATGCATAGTGATGAAGCCAAGAAAGCCTATATTACTGTGCTTGGGGGAAGAGAAGTTGGAGCAGACTTCCCACTCTCCAGACCCACTCCTCCCTGAGGACTGCTGGGTGACCCATGAAAGAGCACCGGTGCTTGAGACCAGTCAAACCCAATGGCCATCCCTCTCACCCCAACCCCACCACAGCCACTTCCTTCCCTTCCCAGCCTGCAATAATTCTGTCAGTCCCGTAAACTATTAGCTGGGTGAACCTGGGCACATGACTTGGGTACTCATTTCCTCCTCTGTGAAATGGGGATAACAGAAGTACTTCTGGGCACCTAGGAAGCACTACTGTGGGTAGAGCACTGGATCTAAAGTCAGGAAGAACTGAGTTCTTTGCCTTAAACATTAACTGTGTGACCCTGTACAAGTCACTTAACCCTGTTTGCCTCAGTTTCCTCATTTGTAAAATGAGCTGGAGAAAGACATGGCGAGCTAATCCAGTACCTTTGTCAAGAAACCTCCAAATGGGATCAGGAGAACTGGATGTGACTAAAAATGATTGAAAAACAACAAAAGAAACACTTCCCTTGTTCCCTCCCCACCTCTCACTTTTGTGAGACTTAAAGAAGCTAGCAGGGATAAATCTTCAAGCACTATATAAATGCTCTTAAATGAATGGAAATCGTCTTCACTGCTCTACACCGGGGACTGCTCAGGCAGAGGCCGGGGCAATGAGCCTCCTGCTGTAGTCCAGCATGTTCTCACTGAAGCGAGCGAAGGGCTGACGCCCAGCGCCTACATCCGGCTGTCCGGGCTCCTCGGGCTCCCAGGCAAGCTCCACATCCCAAAGAGCCTCCCCGGACCACGGACAGCACTCTGGACTGAATAACGGCCCTTCCCATTGCCACAGATCACCAGAGGCCTCCTCAGCTCCTCCACATCCAGCTGGTCTGAGTCCCAGGCAAGCAGGCCTCAAGGGGCCAAGCTCCTAGTGTAACCTTCATTATCTATCAATAAGGGCTTCTCGACAACCCAAAGACACCTACCTGGAGAGCAGGGAGCCGGCTCTGCTGGTTGGGAATCACTTTTAAGGAGATCGTTCCTTTGGTTTCTTTCTATTGGACAGAAGAAGAGGAAACAGGAAGCAAACGCAGGAATGAATAACATTGATTCGTTTTGAGTCTCTCAGTGTCTTCAGGGATGAGAAGGAAACAAGGAGACGGTTCCCTCAAGCTGTCGGCCGCTGGCTAAGGTACCTGCGGCCCCGTGCACCGTGGGTGCTGGGTGTGCCTTCTGCTCAGGCTGAGGCAAACCCCCGTCATCCACTGACCGGCGACCCTCAGTGCTCCCCTAGGGAAGCTTGGAACATGCTCCCAACTCGTCCATTTACCTCTCATCCAAATCTCGCCCGTGAATCAGCCCCAAACAGGGCTCTCCCTTCCTCGTTTTATACCCACCCAGAAAGGGAAGGCAGCATCTGCCTTCAATCAGCTCCCAAAGCTACACTGGGCTCGGACTGCTGAGGGCCCCCATACCTACCATCACCTTCTGCAGCTGATCGACAGAATGGTTGGTCACACTCATGCCATTGATCTCCAAGATCTCATCTCCCACGTGGAGGGAGCCTGCCAGGAAGAGAAAAGGAACTGAGGAGAGGAAACCCGGGGAGAGCCAACTCAGCATCTTGCTCACTCTGGACATGGCGCCGTATGGGCACCAGAGGCTGGGGTCCAGAGCTAGGGGTGAGGGGCTGCAGAGGCGAGACTTCCAGCTCTTCCATTCTTACAGCACGGCCAAGGCCTGTTCTTCCACATGAAGGCAAAAGCCCTCCCACTCTCCCGGGATTGTAGCAATTTCAGCCAGCACCCATTTCTGTTGGGGGGCACGAGTTGGTAGGGAGACCCCAAGGAGGGAGAGAAATCAGAATCAACCACGCACCCCCAATCTGGGGGGCTCCCCAGCACCTTGCCAAATCCCAGAGCAAAAAAGATATGACGCTGGATGGCAAGGTTTTCTAAAAAAAAGAAACCACCTTGGCAGCGTAACTGGCATTCTCAGTGCCCATTGTGGACACTTGTTGGGAGATCTTCCATGAGGAGGCGACGGCTATGAGAGGTACGGGGGTGGGGAGGAAGGAAAGGCCAAGGGAACATCAAAGGCACCCGGGAGGAAATCAGGGAGAGGGGCAGGGGACCAGGTCTTGGAAGCAGGAAGTCAAAAAGTCTCGCTTCCGCTTCCATTTGGAAACACCACGCGTTGGCCCAGTGACTCCTGGGCAAGGTGCGGCTTCCTCCTGCCCAGGCTGTGCTCCAGAGTGAATGCTGGGGCCACAGGGGGTCCAGGCCCAGCCAAGCTCCATGGCCTCCCTCCTCCAAGCTGTTCCCTTCTGAGGGAACAAGCTCCCCTCGCCTCCCTCTACCTGTCCGCGGCCCCCACACCCTCTTAGGCCCAGCAAGCTTCAGCTCCACTAAGCTTTGAGGGCTGGCTGTGATCTCTGAGTGCCAGTTCTTCCTCTGGGCCACGCCCCCTAGCACTTTGCTTCCGCTCTTCTGGACTCTCCCCTTACAGCCCAAGAGCTGGCTGCTCCATGGAGGAAAGCTCTGGAGCACTAAGAAATGAAATGTCCAAGATCACACAGCTTTTAGGCATCGGGGCTGAACTTGACCCCAGGCCAGTCACGGCAGGTCATAAAGCTGGTGTCGTGTGAATTATTTCAGGTTTGTTAAAACTTCTTTTACACTTGAGTCAGGGATCACTCGTGTCCCACACGACACTTGACAAGTAAGTTAGACTCTAAGGTCCTTGAGGGCAGGACCTGTGCTTTTGCCTTTCCCTCTCCCAGCGATCAGCTCAGCCCACTGCCTGGCGCACAGTAGGTATTTAATAAGCGTCTGTGACAGGCGGCCACTGGACGTACGAAGCGGATGGAGGACTGGGCTGCCGCCGACCCCTTTGGGACGGCTCGCACTGTTAGGTCCAGGAGTGGTGGATATTCCTCCGGGATCCCCTACCGGGCGACGGGCACACTCCCTCCCCCGCACCAGAGAAGGGTGCTCAGGGCAACCCTGAAAGCTACCTTGTCTGTGAATCATGCCTCCATGGAGAATTCTGGCCACCATGCAAGACTGCTTCTCATTCAGCTTCAGAGTAATTCCCTGCAAGAAAGGAAAGCGTCGAGGGCGTCACGTTAAGGAAGACGGGCTGTGCTGCCGTGGCAAGCTCGGCCCCAACGACAAGAGGGGCTTTTCCAAAAACAGCATCTTTGTCTTCATCAAGCTACCTAGAGGTGTTGTTTGTAAACCCATCTTAAAGATGGGCAGACCGAGGTTCCGAGGGGGTGAATGACTTCAGTTTCTTTGGCCAGTGTTCTCTCTGCTGAACCACAATAGGCCTCCTGACTTATTATGGCTTCTTGGGGAAAAAAATTTAGTAAGCAGCTTGGGGAAGTTTCCTATTTGTAGCCCAGGGAACATTGGGCAGCAGGAAGGAGCCCATGATCACGTACTGGGGGTGAGGCTTCTTGCCCATCACACTCTAGCTAAAGATAATTTGATCTATGCTGGGGGCGGGGGATAGGGAGTAGGGAAGAAGGAGGGAGGGGAGGATTGTCAACCAGCTCACCATGGGCTCCTCGGTGACTTTCTCAAACTGAATGAAGCGGACTTTGCGGGGCTCCCGGTGGCTGCCGTGGCCGGGTCCAGGACTAGCTGGTGCAGCAGACCCATTGGTGTATATGTCCTCAGTCACAGCGTTGGAGGGAAAGGAAGCAACCTGGGAAGCGCAAAGTGCCCGTCAGAGGGAGGCCCTGGCAGCAAATCTACCATAAAGGCCCCTCCTTCCGAGAGTCAGAGGGGCAGCCCGAATGACACCCAGCCGGCCCCGGAGCCACAGGTCGCAACACCCAGCCAAAGGAGGCCCTTGGAGGCTCTTCTCCCCACAAGCCAACAAGGAGCCCTGGGAGACACTGAGCCCACATACAGGCCTGACCAAACACAGGATGCGTGGCTACGCTAATGTCTTCTTTACTAATGTCTTACAAACGTTTCCTGCTAGAAAAACCAAAGCCGGGAAGAGGCAATGGCAAAGGGAAGCAACTGGAGTTTGGGACACTCGGGCCAAAGAAACCGTATTCTCCCTCGACAGGGGGCGGGGCCCAGACCAGTTTTCAAGTGGAAGATGATGAGGAAAACCAGAAAGCCCAGCACTTCCGAACAGGGGGCCCAAATCCGCCAAACTTGGCAGCTGGGAAGAACCCGCAAGCCCGGAAGGCCCTCCCTTTTCCAGAAGGGGAGCCGTCTCCACCTTTTGTTGTCCTCTTCACTCAGGGCCAGGAGAATTCCACAGCCCCTCCAGTCAGTCACCAGTCTCTCCTTCTCTGAGACTCCCACCACCTGCTGATACTACAACTGTCTACACGTCATCACTCTTCTTCTCAAGCGAGTTCAATTCCTAACTCACAGTATTTCGCTCTTCTTCACTCCGCACCTCATGCCCAGGGACAATCCCTCCAATCATTCATCCCCTCAGCTCCTCCCCGTCGTGCTTCCATTTCCATATTACTTCAGCTACCCAGAAGTTGGATGCCCTGAGGACCCATGAGACGGTCACCTGCAAGTGATCTTGAACTCTTGATGCTCTCTCCCAGTGTATGACCCAGCAGCCCAGGTCTCATTAGGTCCCTTCTCTTCCAGCACATCACCCAGGATCACACGTCACTTTTCCCTCTCAAAACCTTGAGTGTGGAATCAGCATTCTTAACAATGTCCTTCACGCCCTCTTCTCCAATCTCTGGACTTGCAGCTCTTAGCCAGTTCTGATTCCAATCTCCTGCCCTCACTCTCTCTCTCCTCATGGCTGCACTGTTGCAGAAAGTCACAAAATCTTGCTGACTGGGTCCACTTGAACTTCATACTATAACTAGAACTTGACCTTCTCACTAGACAATGACTCTTCTGCATAAATTCGCTCCCCACTCCATCCACTGACTGCATTCACTTTTTTGTTGAAGAATCAGAAGACCCAGATGCAAATCCTGACTGCTAACTATGTGACTTGAAGCCAATCAGTGTTCTCCTCTGGGTCTATTTTCTCATTTACAAAATGAGACTGAATAGACAACTCTCCAATTTGGAACTATGCTCAAAAAGTTATCAAACTGTGCATGCCCTTTGACCCAGCAGTGCTACTACTGAGCTTATCCCCCAAAGAGATACTAAAGAAGGGAAAGGGCCCTGTATGTGCCAAAATGTTTGTGGCAGCCCTCTTTGTAGTGGCTAGAAGCTGGAAAATGAATGGATGCCCATCAATTGGAGAATGGTTGGGTAAATTGTGGTATATGAATGTGATGGAATATTATTGCTCGGTAAGAAATGACCAGCAGGAAGATTTCAGAGAGGCCTGGAGAGACTTACATAAACTGATGCTGAGTGAAATGAGCAGGGCCAGGAGATCATTATATACCTCAACAACAAGACTATATGATGATCAATGGACCTGGCCATTCTCAGCAATGAGATGAACCAAATCAGTTCCAATGGAGCAGGAATGAATTGAACTGGCTACACCCAGCGAAAGAACTCTGGGAGATGACTATGAACCACAATGTAGAATTCCCAATCCCTCTGTTGTTGTCCGCCTGCATTTTTGATTTCCTTCACAGGCTAATTGTACACTATTTCAAAGTTTGACTCTTTTTATACAGCAAATTAACTGTTTGGACATGTATACATATATTGTATTTAACTTATACTTTAACATATTTAACATGTATCGGACAACCTGCCATCTGGGGGAGGGGGTGGGTGGAAGGAGGGGGAAATTTGAAACAAAAGGTTTGGCAATTGTCAATGCTGAAAAATTACCCATGCATATATCTTCTAAATAAAAAGCTATAATAAAAAACAATAAAAATTAAATTAAATTAAATTAAAAAAAAAAAAAAAAAAAAAGAATAGACAGCTCTCTCAGGTCCCTTCTAGGTCTAAGTCTAAATCAGTAACCTTGGGCTCATCTGAGTGGTAGATTTCCAGTCCTAAATCCTGGAGGTGAAATCCCAGATCTGTTATTCTGGACATCAACTCAGGCACTTTTCAAGGACTTGGCACTCTCCCCTGGAACATCTGGAGGGCAGACTAGCTTCTCCAAGGCACTTTTGAACGTCTAAATTTCATGAACCTGCACCTGTAGGAATTTGGATTATCAATCATTTCCTCTTCTTCCCCTCCTACCAAAACCCACCAGCCAAAAACTTCTGCTTCCCATAGGCCTTAAAAAGGCATTTCTAGATCTTGCTGCTGTCCTGTGGCTTGTTCCCTTTGTACTGTCCAGCTTCTACACTCCATCCTCTCACTACTTTTCCATTCCTTTGTAACCTGGACTTCCCTCAGATCCAGCCTCCATAAGGCCCTGGGTACAAGAGCACCGGATATAAATGTAAGATCACTAAGCTCATCACAGAAAATGACAAATAGGAGGGAATCCAAGAAGCCTAGAAAGACCTACATGAACTGATGCAGAGTGAAGCAGAAAGAACAATAAAGTGAAATCGAGTAACACTATGAGGATGACTGATTTTGGCTTCCCTTCCCTCCCTCTTGTCCGGGACCCAAGGGCCCAGAAGATGGAGCATGGCAACCCGCTCTGCTGTATTTAAATCAATCCACCAGCATTTACCAAGTATGTGCTATGTGCCAGGCCCTGTGCTGAGTGCTGTAAAACAAATATCATGACTGTGACAACTCTGACTTACAAAGGCAAGCTGGGGAAGGAGATGTGACAGCCAATCAAAGGCCTCTATAAACCATTTGGGGAGTTAAGAGGAACTAGGTTTAAACACTGCTTTGCTCTTTCCTACCTCTTGTGACCCTGGAGAAGCTGCTTCGTCTGTAAAATTAATGGAACTCAATGATTTCTACAATCTCTTCTAGCTATAAAAACCGCATTCTCCTACCAGTGTCACTACTCATTGTCAGCCTTTCTCTAGGGCCCTCTTCTCTCTTAACACTTTCATCCTTGGCAATTTCAACCACTCTCCTCCATTCAATTAACATCTCTACAAAGATGACTCAGTCAATGAGTCTTTTGAAAAAGTCAATTCTGTTTTCTTTTCAGTTTTGAATTCTCTCCCTCCCACATCCTCTGCCACTACCCATTGAGAAGGCAAGAAAAACAAAGCCCATTACAAATGTGGCTGGTCTTTCACATTAGTCATGTCTAAATATAAGAAAGAAGGAAAAGAAAATACACCCCCATCTGCCCTGAGTCCATCCAGTTTCTCTCTCTCTGGAGGCAGAGAGGCTGTTTCATCATGAATTCCCTGGAATTACGGGAGGTCATCGTGCTGATCAGCACTTCAGGTCTGTCACGGTTGTTTGTCTACTATTTTGCTGTATAAATTCAACAAACATTTCTTAAAGGCCTGCTATGCTGCAGGCTGGATGATGATACAGAGATAGCCCTACTTTAAAGGACATTCTACTCTATCTATTCAGCCTTAATATAGCTAGCTGGTGCAGTGGATGAAATTCCAGTGAGGAAGACCTGACTTCATAGACAAATCACTTGGCCTCTCTGCCTCAGTTATATCATCTGTAAAATAGGAATCATAATAACATACCATCCAGGATTGTTATAAGGATCAAATACAAGCAGAATTGTAAAGCCAAGACATAGCATGTGCTATATAATTTCACCTCTTTCATTTTCCTTCTCCTTCTCATTATTACTCATGTTTTTCTGAATCCCAGTCCCACATTCCCATGTCCCTGAAAGCCATCTCCATGGGGAAGTCCTGTTGGCAACCCGAGATGAATTTATCACGTAACCCCCCAAAAGTCATCCTTCCCAATAGAATTAAAGCACATTAGGGACAGGGGCTATGTCCTTTTATCCTTATGTGTTCAGTGCTCTCTCCATCACAGAGGAACAAAATCCTAGATCTTAAGATAGAAAGATCCACAGAGGTTGGTCACGGAATCATCCTTCATTTGACGATGAAGACATTCAGTCCTAGGCAGGTTAAGTGACTTGTCTAGGGCCATAAGCTTGGAAGGATCAGAGGTTGGAGTTCAAGAGAGGTTGCCCTAACTCAAATTATTCAATTTATAAGAAATTAAAACCAATATGCTAGTATTCAGTAAACCCCAAAACCAATTCAATTCAATTACGAGAAATTAAAACCAAGATGCTAGCATTCAGTAAACCCAGAAACCACAATTCCTAAAGCGAAGACTCAATATTCGACAAAAAACTGCCAACAAATTGGACAGCAGGATGGAAGTTAGATAACAAGTCACAACTTCTATCAAGATAAGCTCCAAATGAGTCCATGACTTAAAGTCACATCATAAACAAATCAGAGAAATGTGGAAAAAATTTACTCATCAAATCTATGGAGGCTTAAGGACAAAATAAAGGAAAGAGATGATCACAGAAGATAAAATGGATCATTTTGATTACACAAAATTTAAATTTTTTTGTACTACAAATACAATAAAACTAAAATTTAAAGGGAAACAACTAGGGAAAAACTATTTGCAAAGATCTGAAAAAGGATTCATTTCTACGATATATGTATAGACTTGTGATGGAAAGAACTATCTGCCTCACGAGAGAGAACTATGCAGACGGATTGTGGATCAGAACATGGTATTTTTACTTTTTTTGTTGTCGTTTGGTTGATTTTTGTTTTCTTCTCATTTTTTTCCCTTTTTGATCTTATTTTTCTTTTGCATCGTGACAACTGTAGAAATATATATAGAAGAACTGTACATGTTTAACATAGATTACTTACTGTCTAGGGGACAGGGTGGGGGGAAGGGAGAAAAATTTGGAACACAAGGTTTTGGGAGGATCAATGCTGAAAACTATCTTTGCGTATATTTTGAAAATAAAAAGCTATTATTAAAAAAAAGAAAGATCACATTAAAAATCACTAATAGTTAGAGAAATGCCATTTAAAGAAATCCCGAGATTCCATCTCAGTCCCATCAGAATTTTAAGGATGACAAAAATGAAAATGAAAATGTTACAGAGGCTGTGGGAAAAACAGACACATAGATGGTGGAGCTGTGAATGGGTACAACCGTTTGGGAAAACAATTTGGAATTATTCACAAAACGTCACTGAACATGTGTGTCCTTTGATTCAGCAATGCACTGCTAGGCCTATCCCCAAAAGAAATCAGAGAATGAAGAGTTCTATATATACAAGAATATTTAGAATAACTCTTTCTATGGTAACCAAAAAAAAAAAACTGGATGCCCATCAACTGAGGAATGGTTGAACAAATTATGATATAAGAAGGCGATAAAGTGTTATTTTGCTGTAAGAAATGAACGAATGGATGTCTTCCAAATATCATGGAAAGATTTATATAAACTGATACAGAATGAAATAAGTAGAACCAGTTGAACCATGTATACTATAACATTGATATTACACAAATGAACAATTCTAAGGACATTTATCTACTGATGGGTGAGATAAGGAGAAACAGGAGAATAATATATACACTACTAACAATGTAAAAACATGATCAGCCATAATGCCAGAGGACCAGTGAGGTAACATCTTATCTAGGACAGAGAGGTGATTTATTTCCAGGGGAGAATAAGCCATAGATATTTTTGCATACAACCATTGAGGGAACTTATTTTGCCTAGCTTTGCATATTCATTTCAAGGAATTTGCTTTGCATTTGTTTTCTCAGCCAAGAAAAAATGACCTTTGCACTAGGAAAGCTGGGAAAGGGATGGGGCGGAAAGGGGGGGAAATAGAGAAAGTTCACAGGGAGTAGATATCTAAGATCAGGAAGGCAATAAAAAGAGAGACTCTGGATGCCCTTGATGAATTCAAGTCCCCAAAGTCCAAATGAACATTGTCCTTAGGTCCTGATAAAACTGAAAGGTGAGATTGCTGCACTACTGTCAATGATCCTGAAGAGATTTGGAGAAAGGGAAAGGTTCATTAGGGCTGGAGAAGCAAATCTTGTCCAGATTTTCAAAAGAGGAAAGAGAACAGTTTCCAAACTACGGGCCAGAGAGTTTGACTTCTGTTCCCAGGAAATGTTAAAGCAAATCATTAGGGTTAGGGAACATCTCAAGAAGGAAGTAAGGAGTACAAAGAGCCATTAGGATTATCTTGTCAAGGCCAGATCATGCCATGCCAGATCAAATTTAGCTCCTTTTTAAATTAGATTAAGCTAATACCAGGCCATATACTACAAATGAAAATAATAGAATGAAAAAAAGGAGGATCAAAGAAAAAAGCTACGAATTACCCATCTCTTTCAACCGAAAACTGAAAAAAAACCAAACCCAAAATCTGAGTGCTCTGGTTCAGGAAATTGTAAGAACCAAATACAGAGGACAAAGTCAAGATTGGTGAAATGCTCAGGACACCAATACTACCCAGCTTAGGCATTCATTTTTTAAGCAAACTATAAGAATTCTGGATACAAAGATACAATTCATTTCTACAAAGCCACAATTCAATTGTGGTTTAGAAATGCAGTGAAATAGTCTTAGGCAGTAAGAAACGACAGAAAAAATGTAGAGAAACTTGGGAAGATTTAGAGAAACAATCTCTAAATAAAGAGATATTCCTTTTGGTTTCATTCTGTCCCAAGTTTCTCGAAATTTTTATATATACATACTACAATAATATAAAGAAAATCAGATTTTTAAAAAAAAATGATCAATCTTGATTCCAAAAAACTGATACCATTTCTTTCCTCCCATAAGTGAAGGCCTACAGATGCAGAATATTGCACTGCTTGGTCATCGTGCTACTTGGCTCTGGTTTGGTTTTGTTTTCTGGATTATAATGGAGGTTTTGATTAAGGGCTAAAACATTGGAAACATTGGAAAATAGTACCCAAAAAATCAATAAAGCATAAAACAAATGGCCTGTAAGTGCACCAACCGGAACTGCACAAGTTTCTTTGTCCACAGAAAGAAGCGAAACGTGACACACATTGAAACGTGAAGGAAATGGCCTGCAACTTAAAATGGCTTGCTCAGAAATACAGGCCCTCTCTTTTCCTAAGAAAAAGACAGGGATTGGAACTAGACCTATGATGTCACAATCTTTCTCTCCATTTTACAGTTGTATAAAGCGGCCGGCCAGGAGTTGGCTCCCAAGCTACCTTTATCACCCCGGGCAACAATATCTCAAGAAAAAGATATCGGAGGTGGTGGGGGTGGGGGTGGGGGTTAATTTTCTTAGGATGAGGCCAAACTCAGCAGGACATAAAAACCGACCCCAAAACATCAACGAGGTAAATCTTTTAAGCTAGTGAGTGCCCACGAAAGGGGGAAAAAATTACATTTTCTGGGAAACCAAAAGACTGTTGTTCCTTTGAAGCCCAAGAAAAACAAGAGCTAAGAATAGAATTGCAAACTCTACAGAAGGAGATCAAAAGGAAGCAAAGGACTTTAGGTGGGGGCGGAAGAAAGGTAACTGAGAGGAGAAAGGAAAGCTTTTGTACCTTGAACTTCGAAAATCCAGACAAAGGCTGAGGCTGGCAATCCTTGAGCAGCCCTATCTGAAGTGGACTGATAATAGAGGAGGGTTAATGAAGCTTACTACAGCAAAACTAGGGAGCAGTGCTTAGCATGGAGGGGAGAGAGTAGGTCCAAAGTCTAGTTTGGGAGTGACCCTCGTGGAATATAAAATGGGATTATAAAACAGTTAACCAACAGGATATGACACAGAGAAAATAAAAATTAATTATAATATGCAATATCCAGTATGCTCAATATACCTAGATATAATTACAATACTGAGTATACCTGATCTCACCTATCAAAAGGAAAAGCCTAACAGTTTTACTCAAACAATCTGGGGCTATGAGCCCATTTCCCTTGCTTCTCAATAGCTATTATTCGTAAAAAAGAAACTTTCCCAAATCTAACAAAATGTTGCCTGTAAGAAATGCACCTAAAACATAGACACATGGACATACACAAATGCAAAGTGAGTCTAGAATAAAATGTATTTTGCTTCAGCAGTGAGTCTGCACAGAAAATGGTAACTCGAGGAGGAGTCTTTCTCATCCAGGGAGTTCCCCACATCAGCAAAATCCCAGGTCCATTCCCCCAGCCTAAATTTCTGTTTCAGCAAATCTTAAAAATAAAATCAGGACTCGCCATCGTGCCATTGGACAAAGTGGAAGATAAACACAGCGGTCAACCGAGATGAACGGAAAACAGACCGTGCTGAAAGGCTTCATGTCAAACGGTACCTAACACATCTGCATCAACTGACGGAGCAATTAAAGAGAAAAAGATAAGCTTCTTGAAATGGAAGAGAGAGAGAACCCATGATGGCCATGTTTGATTTCCTTTGATTAATTATTATGATTTGGGACTCGAGGTCATTCTTCCTGCAACTTTTAGTTAACCGAAAGGCCATTCTGTTAATATTAACTTCACCTGACCAAAACCTGCCTCACAGAATAATAATGTAAAGGGAAGACTATTGGACATTCATCAGATAAAAGCCAAAGGGGAATCTGATCTTCCCAAGAACTGCCCCCTGACTCCTTGGTTATCTTGGCAACATGTAAATCCCTTTGGGACATTGTGAACCCTCTCAATGCAGTTTAATCTGTAACATGACTTTTTAACTAGGTTTGTTTTCTTGGGGGATGGATATGACTCTGCTTAACTACGTTTTCTCAGCTTTGATGATACTGAAGAAAGCATGGGATTATAAATCTGTCTTTTAAACTTATATGAAGGATTGTTAAGAAATCATCTGGGGATCTCATTATCTCAGTTGACTATTTCAATTGGCTACTTTACAATGCTGGTGCCAACAACAACAAAGTTTAGGACAGAAAGAAAAAAATACTTTGAAGGGTTCAGCGATTCTGATTTGGCAAAAAAAATTTGGTTCAAATTTGTTTTTTGGGGGGGTCTCTCGGATTCTGGTTCAGATATTTCAGGTTAAAAAAAAAGAATTTACACTAAAATATAGGACCTAGTCAGTCCATATGTTTTAGAGATACTCCTACAGGTTGTTTCCTGGTTAGTTTTGGGGGGGAAAAATCCTTTCAAGGAATCCAATTTTAAATCTTTGTGAAAATGTTTGGATTAACTTCAGGGGAAAGATATCCTTGGCCCTGAGAAAAATCCTTACATCCAGTTTGGGCTGAGACTGATTATAGAAAATTAGTATCTTTACCAAATGGCTTATTGGCACTTTTGGGCAAACATTGGATCATCAAAAATTACACCCTAAATCTGAAAAACAATCACCTTTGATAGCTATTTCTACAGATGTGTCTATGGGTTTTGATGATCAGAAAAACCCACTTTGTTATGTTACAGAAGAATTAGGATCCTAACCCTACTCCCCCTGTAACTCTTCCCAGAAAAAAAATGGTCAAAGAATAAACTAGAACAGGTTTAGGGAGCTTAGAATGGTGGGGAAGACCACACACATACCACTCATTTGGTATCAAGCCTCTTCTAAGTGGTCTGTATCATAAGAGATGGTTCTTTTTAAAATGAAAATCTTGCATGAGCTTAAGTCAGTGACTGAAGTTTCCTACCTGCTTTTCGTGATATGCTACAGTTCTGATGCTAAGTTCTTCTCGATGAGCAGGGACTTATTTCCACTGACCCTTTTATCAGACTTTCAGTGGGACATTTAAAAAAAAACCCAAACCGGCAAGATAATCTCTTCTCCATCTTCTCAGCCCTGTCCAGGTTGAGGTGCGGAGATGAAAACAGGTAAGTAAGTGAAATAAAAAGTGGTGGTTATTCAAGTTGTTTTTTCATCACCGAGGTTATCTTTGGCAAAGATTGGAGGGGTTTGCTACTTCTTCTTCACTTCATTTTATAGGTGAAGAATTAAGGCAAACAGGGTTAAGTGACTTGCCCGGGATCACAAAGCTTCTAAGCGTCTGAGTTTGAATTTGAACTCAAGTCCTCCCGAATCACAGGCTTGGCACTCTATCCACTCTACCATGTAGCTGCCCCAATTTTCTTTCTCTGTTCAGTAGAAATTTCCAAATTATGATTTGAATGTTTTTGTAAATTCTGAAATATCTTAGTGGATTCAGAGAAAGGGATGCAGTTCTCTAGGATTAAGATTATGTGAAAACAGCACTTAAGACTTCTTTTTTTAGTCACCTTCTTTTAGAGAGAGAGTCATTAAGACAGCCTCAAAACAAAGGGGAAAACATGATTTGCAGTCCACAGTCTTTAGGCCTCTTAGGTAAAAATTTAATCTTGGAGGGATGTTTTCCCATAGTACTATCTTTTTTTTCTGTGAACGATTTAACAGATTTTAATTGTTTAGGCCGGAAAGTCACCTAAAAGAAACTGAAATAGACCATGTGACTCAAAATGTAAAAGTTGTGCACTTAATTAGTGTAGCATGAGAAAATCTGTAAAGGAGATTCAGTGGCGTGTTAGCTTGAGTGATACGATTGGGAAAAAAGAAAAGAAAAAAAGATGAGACAGACTAAGAAAGGCAGTGAGGTTAAATGAAGGGCTAAATCAGAGGGTAAAAAGAAAGGGGCAGTTTTCGAGTTTGTAAGTCTTTGATATTCAGAGTCAACTGTAGGAAGAGGGAAGGTTTCTAAGAAAAGCTGGAGTCTGCACTGAAACTCTGAATAGAAAGTTAAAAAGTTAAGAGTTTGGAGTTTGAGAAAGAGAAGTTGATGAGGCTGTTTTCTATCAGTAAGATAAGGAGGAGGAATTTGAATGTCATTTGAAAAATGCCTGTGTTGACAATACTCTGTCAAGTTATAACATTTGCCAAATGGAAACTACAGTAATCAATTTGTAGCGGGGTATTATTTGAGTATGGCATCCTAAAACTGTGTCCTTTAAGTATCACTACAGGGGTGTGTGCCAGTCTTTATGTGGAGGATACAGTCATAATGTTATGTTTACAATTTCCATATTATAGAAGAGCCTTATGGCCCCCAAAGAGGGAAATGAGAATGCGAGTGCCACCATAAATTCGTGAAATTGAACTAACAGAAAGCAGAAGGCTTTATGATTTGGGACGCAGGCAACTGATGGCTCCTGGAAAAAGCGAAATTTGAATGATATCATTTGTAATTGCAAATTCAGATTGGATTTGTCCCCAAACTAAATTACAGTGTGGTCTTATTTAAAGTGAAATGTATTCTTTTTGGATAAATGTGATGTCTGACCCTCTATAGGTAGATCATGGTTTAATACAAAATATACTTGATATTTGGCATTAAGGTAAATATGCTTTAGAAACTCCATGAATGAAAACTACAAGTGAAAGGGGAATTTTATTTTTTATCAAAGATGAATTTTAGAAGAATTTAAAATGAAATTACTGTGAAAAATGAAAAAGAATAATACTCTGTCCTGGTTTTTCAATGCACGACTGTGGATAGAATGAAGTGATTTTCTATATAAGATGATTCAAAACTGCATTCAAATGAATGGATGTTATCAGACTTGCAGTACATTTTGTGTTGTGTTTTAAAAATCCATCATCTTGTTTATGTTGTTAGGCTTCTAATTTTTCTTCTATTGTTATTTGGGGAAATCACTGTATATGAAATACTGTGAATCTGAAAAAAAAAAGATATCTAGAGAGTGATTGTAATCTTTGGAAATTTATTAAACGGGATGCTGTTAGATTATGAATTGAACTGTTAGAGAATGTGATCACAATGTTTAAAAACTGTTGAGTATCTGAGTATATTTTGCTTTAAAATCAATAATAATAATGATAATAAAAATTCGCGCTTGAGAAAAATACAGTAGTGCTCACAATTTTCGTTATTCGCAAAGTTCTTTGGGGGCTTACCAGTTTTCCTGAGACTTCACACACACACACACACACACACACACACACACACACACATCTATATCTATATCTATATACAGACGTATTTTTTTCAAAGTAGGGAATAGGATAAATATAAGATAACGATATAAAAGTTTGAAGTTTCATATTTTATGTAAAAGTTTTCATTTTAATGGAGTAGTGAAATTCACTTTGAGAAAAGCAACAAGATTAGACTTTTTGAATCCCTAATCACTAGACATATCATGATTAGATTTCACACGTTTCTTTTAAGAACAATAACAAAAGGAAAAGTCAATATGATGCTCCTGGATGGTATTTTCTAAAATGTTTTGGTTGATCCTGAAGGTAATAAAGAAAAAGGCTGAAAAAGTAGAACAAAGTAATTTACACAGATGAATTAAAAAACATTTTTTTCTCTCTTCTTTCTTCCACCACCCCCATCCCCACTCCCAGCAGGGATATACAAGCTTTGATTATGTTTTAATAAGGTCTCAAAATCAGATTAAGGATTATGCATATATAATAAGTGCATTAATAATTGTAAGAAATTTTTCATCCTTTTTTTTCTCGTTTTGAAGTCTCTATCTGATAATATTAAGAGACAGAAGGGCTCATTTTCCAAGTCGGGCCCTCATGGACGCTTTTAAAAATTCTTCCTTTAGTTTGTAAATAGCATTCAGTAGAAAGGTCATTCTCTGAACTTTTAGGGGGAATTATGGGTTCCTTTGGTGTAAATAAGGTTAACTCCACAATATTTGAACTTGTTTTCACCACATGAAATAATCACTGGAAGGCCAATTTTTTTTTCCCCTGAGACAACTGGGGTTAAGTGACTTGTCCAGAGTCACACAGCTAGGAAGCATTAAGTGTCTGAGGCCAGATTTGAACTTGGGTCCTCCTGACTTCAGGGCTGCTGTGCCTGGAAGGCCAATTTTAAGGGGTCTTACAAAATTGTATTAAGTCATATCACCAGCAGCTTGTAGTAGCATTACCTCGGGAATCTCTGCAAGTTGTTTGGAACAAGAGAAGTTTATTTGCTGGGAGGAACTCCTTCCCGGCACTGCCCTTGGAATGAAGCCTATTCCAGAATTTCCAAGGGAAAATGTTTCCTAAGATCACAAGGCTACGGACAGCTAAGACAAAAGATGAAATAAGCTGTTTAAATTGTCATTTTGAGTGGGTTAGCAGGAACAGGCTGGATCAAGGAGACCGCATGTTATTTAATACTGATGATCATTATTGTGTTACTCAGGTTTTAATGCTTGTCAGAAAATTCAGATCTTGGTTCAAGGTTATTTTCCCCCCTGAAACTTGAGTCTGTGCTTAAGCATAATAAAACTTAGGCTTTTCTTATCTCTCTAATTTCTGTTGTGTTATATTTATTGCAGCAGCAATAACCTATCATAGGAACTCAAAGAGGAGATATTTCTACCATGATAAAAGTAAGACATTAATAAGGACAGTGGCTAGACCAGCGATTGATTTCATTGGGAAAATTCTCTCCAATACATGTCTGTACCTTTGAGGTCTTGAGGGAAAATGACTGCCTGAGGTCACACAACTAGTTCAGTGTCTGAGATTGGATTTTAACTCGGGTCTTCCTAAGCACAGGTTCAGTGCTTTTCCCACAGCACCACAACTTTTAGCACAGCTTAGGTCTGACTAGTGTGCCCTATTTGTCTGCAGAAATGTATACCCAAATTCTGATAAGAATACACCAGTTTATAATGTGTGCAATGACAGAAAGATAATGCAGCTCTCTGTGATCAAAATGGGGAAAACCAGGATGGGAGTTTTTGATTTCCAATTTTTTTTTTTTATTAATTCCTAGTATTTGTGGCTTGGAGCCCTTCTTCCTATAACTTTTGGTTAACTGAAAGCCCATTTTCTCACCTGATCAAAACCTAACTCATAGAGTAATAGTATAAAGGAAAGACCGTGACATTTCTCAGATAGATGCTAAAGGGGAACCTTCCCAAGAAGAATCCCAACTGTCCTCAATAATACCTTCATTATTTTGGAGACAAGGTAACAAAGGAGTAAAAATCCTCTACATGCAGTTTAATCTGGAACCTGACTTTAGTTTACCTATAGAGTCTCTTTAACTAGGTTTATTTCCTTAGGGGATGTATAAGATTCTGATTCTGCTTAACTAAATTTTCTCAACTTTCATGACATTAAAGAAAAGTGTGAGATTATGAATCTGTCTTTTTTTAGTTTTTATTACCTAAGAGGATGTATGGGATTGCATTATATAAAATAATTAGTTCCCTGTCTCTCTGATGTAACAAACAAAAGGTTGTCAAAAAATTCAAATCTTGGCTCAAGGTTATTTCCCCTCCTGAAGCTTGAATCTGTGTTTAGCCATAATAAAATTGAAGTTTTTCTTACCTAGTCTTTATAGACTAGGTGTCGTGACAGATTTATTTCAGCGGCAATAACCTATCATAGGAACTCAAAGAGGAGATATTTCTTCCATGACAAAAGTAAGACATTAATAAGGACAGTGGCTAGACCAGTGATTGATTTCATTGGGAAAATTCTCTCCAATACATGTCCCTACCTTTGATGCCTTGAGGTAAAATGACTTGCCTGAGGTCATACAACTAGTTAAGTGTCTGAGGTTGGATTTTAACTCGGGTCTTCTAAGTAGAGGCACAGTGCTATTTCCACAGCACCACAAACTGGATGAAAACTTACAGCAGAGCTAGGTCTGGACTAGTATGAATAACGAATCCCTTTAAATGGGAATTCTCATTACATATTTCTATGGAGGTAGAACCATATTTTACATTAATTATAACTTTCAAGGTGCTTCAAATCACTGCTGATCAGAGAAATGCAAATTAAGACGACTCTGAGATACCACTGCACACTTCTCAGATTGGCGAAGATGACAAGTGTTACTACTGGGCTTCTATCCCAAAGAGATCTTAAAGGAGGGGCAGGGACCCACATGTGCAAAACTGTTTGTGGCAGCCCTCTTTGTAGTGGCCAGAAACTGGAAACTGAGTGGATGCCCAGCAATTGGAGAAAGACTGAATAAATTGTGGTATATGAATGTTATGGAATATTATTGTTCTGTAAGAAATGACCAGCAGGAGGATTTCAGGGAGGCCTGGAGAGACTTCCACAAACTGATGCTGAGTGAAATGAGCAGAACCAGATCATAGTACATGGTAACAACAAGATCATACGATGATCAGTTCTGATGGACGTGGGTATTTCCAACAATGAGATGACTGAGGCCAGTTTCAATGATCTTGTGATGAAGAGAGCCATCTATGCCCAGAGAGCGGGCTGTGGGAACTGTGTGTGGTTCACAACATAGCATTTTCACTCTTTTTGTTGTTGTTTGGTTGCACTTTATTTTCCTTCTCATTTTTTTCTGTTTGATATGATTTTTCTTGTGCAGCAAGATAATTGTATATTAGATTTTTATTTTTTATTATTTTTCCTGAGGCAATTGGGATCAAGTGACTTGCCCAGGGCCACACAGCTAGGAAGTATTAAGTGTCTGAGATCATATTTGAACTCAGGTCCTCCTGACTTCAGGGCTGGTGCTCTATCTACTGTGCCACCATGCTGCCCCATATATTGGATTTAACATATATTTCTACCATGTTTAACATATATTGGATTACTTGCCATCTAGGGGAAGGAGTGGGAAAGGGGGGAAATTGGAACACCAGGTTTTACAAGGGTTAATGTTGAAAATTATCTATGCACGTGTTTTGAAAATAAAAAGCTTTAATAAATATAAAAAGGTTTAATTTTTAAAAATTCAGGCTATTCACTGGAAGGTCAAATATGAAAGCTTAAATACTTTGGCCACATAATGAGAAGACGGGGCTCATTGATAAAGACTCTGGTGTCGGGAAAAATTGAAGGCAAAAGGAGAAGGGAATGGCAGAGGATGAAATGACAGAATTACCGAAGCAACAAATATGAGCTTGGACAGACTCTGGGAGATGGTGGAGAATAGAAGGACCTGGTGTGCTATGGTCCATGGGATCATAAAGAGTCATCTGTGATTGAATAAATCACAAAATAAACGTGATGATATAGTTTAAGAATAAAATGCATTTACCAATGGCCTACTAAGTGGTCCAAAGATAAGAACATACAGTTATTTAAAGAAATGCAAACAACTAACCTTTTTAAGTGCTTAAAATCACCAATAATCAGTAACATTTCAATTAAAAGAATCTGTTTATTTTCATTGACAAATGATAGAGATGTAGAAATCAATGCCAGTGGAACTACTCTGCTTTAATATGGAGTGAGTTACAGGAGAAACATTCCCTAAATGTTGTTGATCCTACAGTCCTCCTTTAAGTTTATATCCCAACAAAGTTATCAGGAAGAACCCATATGTAAAAAATTATCAAAGCAACACTATTCGGAAGAGCAAAAACTTGGAAACAAATTGTTATATGCCGGGCAATTAGGCAATGGCTTGTGGTACGTGAATGAAATGGAATTTTATTGTGCTGTAAGGAACAATGACTGTGAAGGGCGCAAAGGAAGATGGGAAAGCTGAAGCGATGGCAAGCGAAAAGAGTGCACCAAAGAAGAGACACACTGACCTCAACATCAAATAACAATAAAACTCACAATGACAAACTGTCAGGAGAAGCCAGCGGCACTTGCAAACTATCATCCTTTACCTCCCAGTCATGGCAAAAACAAACCTCTAGAAAAAGTCATCTGTGAAATGAGTATTTCTCAGAAGGGCCTGCTACTGACTGCTTGCTAACTGCCTCATAATCCACCCATCCCTTCCTGACAGTTAGCACCTCCTATCTCTTCTCCTCTTGGTGGTTAAACTCCTTGGGAAGGCAGTCTGCTACAGAGAGCTACACTTCCGGCAGCCTGGCTTCCTACATCATCATCCCACTCAAAATCCTTTGCCAAATTTACTCATGATCCCTTCACTGCCCAAGTCAGTGGTTCTGTTCTCAGTCCTCATCCTCCTTGACCTCTCTGCAACCTCTGACACTGGTGGTCACCGTTTCCTCCTGGACATTCCCTTCTCTCCAGGCTTTTGGGCCCATGTCCTCTCCTGCTTCTCCTTTCACCTCGGATGGCTCCTTGGCCTCCTTCCTTTGCTGGATACTCTTGTAGGTCACACTCACTAATAGGGGTCAGAGGGAGGGTATTTCCCAGGAGTCCTAGTCCCTCTTCTCCTTCCCCTCTATATGACTTTGCTTGAGGATCTCAACAGCTCTCACGAATTCAACGACTATTTCTATGCTGATGATTCTCAGGTCTATTTATCTGAACCTAACCTCTCCTGGCCTAGAATCTCATCTCATCAGCTTCCTATTGGCTGCCTTGAATCGGACATGCCACAGACATCCTAAATTCACCGTTTGCAACCTTACCCCAACCTCCTGCCTTTCCAACTTCCCTATTAGTGAGCGCCAGCATCCTCCCGGCCACGCAGGCTCAAAACGTGGCTATCGGCCTCCACTTGTCACTCTTGCCATACACCTTTTTCCCCATTGGTCATAACCAATAACTTGCCTAGTCCTGTAAGTTCTACCTTAGCAAGATCTTTCCAATCTGCCCCCTCTCCTCCGATTCTATCCTCAGTCTGGCTCTCACCTCACACCTGGACTATTGCAATTGGCTGCGTGAGAGTCTGCCTCCCCCAGACTCTCCCCACAACAGTCTATTCTCTAATCAGCTGTCAAAGTGATCTTCCTAAAACACAGGTCTAACCATATCACCTCCATATTCCATAAACCCCGGGGGGGGGGCAGGAGGAAAGAGAAGAAAATAAGTGTTTAGGGGCTCGGCCTGCTATGTCCCAGGCACTGTGCAATAAGCACTTTATAAATATCACCTAATTTGTTCCTTATAACACTCCTTCGAGCTAAGGGCCATTATTATCTCTATTTTACAGTTGAGGCAGTAGTTAAGTGACTTTCCCTGGGTCACATCGCTAGTTAATAGTCTGAGGCTGAGTATGAACTCAAGATTTCCTGACTCCAGGCCCAGAGCTCTAGCCACTGGGCCACCCACCGAACCATTACCTCCAGAATCAAATATAAAATCTTGTGTGGTTTCTAGAGCCCTTCAGAAGCTGGTTCCTTCCTCCCTTTCCAGTCTTTTTACATCTTCCTTCCATGAATTTGTTGATCCAGTGATACCGATTTCCTGGCTCTTCTGCAAATAGGATGTTCCTGCTCCTAAGTTTGGACATTTCTTTTGTCTGTCTCCCGTGTCTGGGATTTTCTCCTTCCTCATGTGCACTGAATGCCTTTCTTCCTGTTTCAGCTAAAATCCCGCCTTCTGCTTTTTTCAGACTAATTCACTTTTTACAAGAAGCCTTTCCTGGTCTTCCTCAAGATTTTTCCTCTTCAATTGCTTATTTGTCTTGCACAGAACTTGGTTTGTACACAGTTAGCAGGCAAGCGTGTGTGCCTTCCCCCCCCCCCCCCCCAGAAAGGGAAACTCCTTAGGGCAGAGACTGTATTTTTGCCTTTCTGTGTATCCCCAGGGCTTATCCCAGTGCCTGGCACCCAGTAAGTACTGAATAAATATTTGTGAAGGATGAAGCAAGAGTGACTGAGGAGGGATCAGATAAGTAAGGGGCAAAGCAGAAGAGCGGTACCATGGAAACCTGAAGAGGAACAAAGCCTGTCCTGGAGGAGAGGGCAGTCACCGTGTCAAACGCAGCCCAGCGGGGGAGAAGGATGAGCTTGGAGAAGGAGCTATCGGATTGAGCAACTGACAGATCATTGATACTTTGGGAGGCCCCTTCCATGTCAAAGTTCAGCCCCTAGATGCCATGGAGTCATATGAAATCATATACTCCCCACCACTCTAGCTTCCTTTGGCCATCATTATGGTTGAAGAGCCCAATGGCTTTCCTATGTCCTGCTCCTCTTCCTCCTCTCTCCATACGCAAATTCTTCGAGCCGGAAAGGGCCACGAAGGTCATCGAGTCCAACTGGTACCGAAATGACAATCCCTCTCTTGGATGTCACTGACAAATGGTCATCTGGTCTCTACTAGAACAGTATCAGTGGTGACAAACTCACTACTTCCCAACGCAGATAAATGAATAAACTGAAAGACAAAGGATAAGAGGGAAGAAAGGACATCCAAGAAACAAAGAGGTGGATGGTGTATAAAGAGGACAAATCAGGGCAACCGCAGGGCCAACCTTGCCTGAAGAAACCATCCGCAGGGGAGTTCAAAGGGCACTCAATGGCCCCAAACCAGGTGGGACAAAATAAAATGAAGAGCAACCTCTGGGCCACTTAGCAAAAGACAAAGGGCTGGGCCCAGTCCAACCCCCACCCACCTCCTGAGCAGCTACTCCCCCCACGTTGGCACACGTGTCTCACCTACACACACACACACACACACACACACACACACTCTGATGGAGTGGGCCTGGAAGCCTAGCATTGCTCCCCCTTTCCCTGGTACCTCAGCCACTTCCCTTAGTCTGTGTAAGCTTATCCACATGCTGACTCAGTCTCTGGTTGGCAGTTTTCACACTGAGGTCCAAGGTCCTCTTCTAAATCTAAGATCTGCTGATTTCTCTGAGGCCCAGTGTCTTCTTATGCAAAGTGAAAAAACTTCACTTGGGGAGCCTCCCTAGAACTACAGGGTTCTCAATGATCTCCCCAAGAGCAGGGAACTGGCCTCCATGCCACAATCATTGCTGGAGGTGGGGAAAATGACAGAAAGAGAAAGAGCCAGAAAAGCCGAGAGAGGGAAAGTGAAGGGAAAAGAAGGGGAGAGACAGAGACACAGAGGAGAGAAGGGCAGCAGGAGGAAGACAGAAAAAAACAGAGAAAGGGAGAGGACAAACACGGAAGAAGGAAGAAGGGGATGGGAGAAAAAAAAAGGAGAGGAAAGCTGGGGAAGGACAGAAGGATAAGAGAGATGACAGAAAGATTTTCTTTTTAAAGAAAGGGACCAGGATATGAAAATTATGGAATATTACTGTTCTGTAAGAAATGACCAACAGGATGATTTCAGAAAGGCCTGGAGAGACTTACAAGAACTGATGCTGAGGGAAATGAGCAGGACCAGGAGATCATTATATACTTCAACAACAATACTAGATGATGACCAGTTCTGATGGATCAGGCCATCCTCAGCAACGAGATCAACCAAATCTTCTAATGGAGCAGTAATGAACTGAACTAGCTATGCCCAGAAAAAGAACTCTGGGAGATGACTAAAAACCATTACATTGAATTCCCAATCCCTATATTTATGCCCACCTGCATTTTTGATTTCCTTCACAAGCTCATTGTACAATAATTCAGAGTCTGATTCTTTTTGTACAGCAAAATAATGTTTTGGTCATGTATACTTATTGTGTATCTAAGTTATATTTTAATATATTTAACATCTACTGGTCATCCTGCCATCTAGGGGAGGGGGTGGGGGGGTAAGAGGTGAAAAATTGGAACAAGAGGTTTGGCAATTGTTAATGCTGTAAAGTTACCCATGTATAAATCCTGTAAATAAAAGGCTATTAAAAAAAATAAATAAAAATTTTGGTTTATGGAATAAAAAAAAAAAAAGAAAGAAAGGGACCAGGGAGCCAGACTTCTAATTCCTGGGAAAGTTCTAGAAGCAGTCCACTGAGAGCTGGGTAATGAACATCTGGAAAGATTGCTAAGAGCCAGGCCGGCTTCATCAAAAACAGGCCACTCCCGGCCAGCCATTTCTTTTAGTAGATGAGGGGATGCTAGAGCTCTTGGGGCTGCAGAATTCTTGTGGAGACGACACAAGAAAATGATTCTAACAACGCTAGATGGCCGGCTAACCTCGAAAAGTAGTTCAGACTTCAGTGTCAACATGGAAGTCTCCAGTGGCCAATGGCAGGGACCCGGGCTTCGCCCTGGGCTATTGAAAGAGCTTTTTAGCAAGGACTTGGATAAAAGCATAGGACGACATGCTCATGAAATGACCCCAAAATAAGAGGGATGACTCACTGGAAAGGACTAAGATCCTACATGATATTTTTTTTTTGTGAGATCATTGGGGTTAAGTGGCTAGTCCAGGGCCACACTGCCAGTAAGTGTTCAACTTAATTCAACATTGGACTAAATTTCATAAGAAAAGATTCACAAGGAATCCCAAAAGTCAATCTCGCAAACGTAGGAAGGAGAAGCATTGAAAGACAGCAATTCTTCTGGAAAAGAATAAGAGGTCTGAGTGAACCACAAACTTGATGAGTCAGCAGAGATGGCATTACAGGGGTATAGCTTCCAGGAAGAAGAAGCTGACACTCTTCATGGACTCCACAAAATTGCAAAAGGGTAACTTAATGTCAGGAGGAAACTTCTTTTTTTTGCATGTAATTTTTCATTGTATCATGATCTGAGAAAAATGTATTTCCTATTTCTGCCTTTCTCTGTTTGATTTTGAGGTTTTTATGTCGTAATATATGGGTCAATTTTTGTATCGGTTCCATGAACTGCCGAGAAGAAAGCGTACTCCTTTCTGTCTCCATTCAGTTTTCTCCAAAGATCTATCATACCTAACTTTTCTAGTATTCGTTATCTCTTGAACTACTTTCTTATTTATTTTCTGGTTTGATTTATCTAGTTCTGAGGGAGCAAGGTTGAGATCCCCCATAGTATAATTTTGTTGTCTACTTCTTCTTGCAGCTCTCTCTCTCTCTTTTTTTTATTATAGCTTTTTATATACAAAACCTATGCCTGGGTGATTTTTCAACATTGACCCTTGCAAAAACCTCTGTTGCAACTTTTCCCCTCCTTCCTTCCACCTCCTCCCCTATATGGCAGGTGGTCCCATACATGTTAAGTATGTTAAAGTCTATGTTAAATACAATATATGTATACATATTTATACAGTTGTCTTGTTGCGCAAGAAAGACCAGATTTAGAAAGAAAGTGAAAATAACCTGAGAAGAAAAAAACAAAAATGCAGGCAAACAATAACAGAAAGAATGGAAATGCTATGTTGTGTCCACACTCATTTCCCAGTGTTCTTTCTCTGGATGTACCTGATTCTGTTCATTACTGATCCATTGGAACGGATTTGGTTGATCTCATTGCTGAGGATGGCCAGGTCCATCAGAATTGATCATCATCTAGTATTGTTGTTGAGGTATAGAATGATCTCCTGGCCCTGCTCGTTTCCCTCAGCATCAGTTCGTGTCAGTCTCTCCGGGCCTCTCTGAAATCCTCCTGCCGGTCATTTCTTACAGAACAATCATATTCCATAATATTCATATACCACAATTCATTCAGCCATTCTCCAACTGATGGGCATCCACTCAGTTTCCAGTTTCTGGCCACTACAAAGAGGGCGGCCACAAACATTTCGGCACATGTGGGTCCTTTTCCCTTCTTTAAGCTCTCTTTGGGATATAAGCCCAGTAGTAACACTGCGGGGTCAGAGGGTATCTTCTTACAGCTCTCTTAACTTCTCCTCTAGGAATTTGAATGCTCTAGCACTTGGTGCATATATGTTTAGTCTTTATTGATAATACTTCATTATCTATGGTACCTTTATATAGGACATAGTTTCTTTCCTTACCTTTCTTAATTAGATCAATTTTTGCTTTGGCTTGATTTGAGATCAGGATGGCTACCCCTGCTTTTCTTTTTTTTTAAACCTCAGCTGAAGCATAATAGATTCTGCTCCAGCCCTTCACCTTCACTCTGTATGTATCACTCTGCTTTAAATTGTTTCTTGTAAACAACATATTGTAGGATTCTAGCTTTTAATCCAGTCTGCTGCTCTATTTTATGGGAGAGTTCATCGGCTTCACATTCACAGTTAAAATTACTAACTCTATTTCCTGCCATCTTATTTACGTCAAGTTATGCTTTTGTCTTCCCTTTTTCCCTTTTCCTCCTCCCCAGAGTTTTGTCACTGATCACCCCCTCCCTCAAACAACCCAACCCCTTTCCTCTCCTATTTCCCTATAGGGTGAGACGAGCTTTTCTGTGAAGAGGGGGAAACTTCTTAATAACTAACACTCACAACAGTAGTCCAGATTTCTCCCCCTTCGGAGGTTTTCAAGCAGAGGCCAGTTGAGGAGGACTTGGCTATTTCTACAGCGGCCATTCCTCTTGGGTGTGAATGTCCAAGACCCCTTATAAATCTCAAATAATACCATTCTACATCGCTGAACTCCAGAGCTTCGTGAGAACAAAGGCCTTAACCCTCCAATTCAAACATTAACAAAGGCTCCCATAGGAGCCTTTCCCTTGGTGCAGAGGTCAGGCAGCGAGCTCCCACGTAGGCCTCAGCTGTACACTCCCTCCCCCACTCCACCCCACTTTCATGCCTGCCCTCCAGGCTGTGCCCCTCTTCAGAGCCATCTGCTCAAAGTGCCAGATTTAGTTCCTATTGAAAGCAGAGATGGAAGGAGATTGACTCTGAGGTCATCGAAGCTAGCCTCTTCACTTGGCCCAGAGTAGGAAGGGCCCTTGCTCAAGCTGACATACACTTAAGATGTGGCAGAGCCAGGGTCTAAACATAGATTCTGACTCCAGGATTCTCTCCACTGCCCCTCACTGCCTCCCTATTTTGTTCTCCCTCCTTTCATACACTGGCAGACAAACCTTAGAATTCATAAATCAGGCCTCCCAGGTCACAATTGCTTCGGCACAACCATATTCCTAGAACTCCAATTCGGAAGGACAGAGTGACTTTCCTCCCTAGTAAAATATCTTGTAAATAAAAAGCTATAATAAAAAAAAGTAAAGATCATGCATACGTATAAAAAAAGAAATACCATGACAAATAATTCTTTTCTTTCTAGTAAATTTATTTCCTTTCATAGTTGATGATCACACAATTCTTGCCATTACTGTGTACAATGTATTCCCGGTCCTGCTCATTTCCCTCAGCATCAGTTCATGTGAATCTTTCCAGGCCTTTCTATAATCAGCTTGTTCATCATTTTTTTACAGAACAATAATATTCCGTTACCTGCATATTCCACAACTCATTCGGCCATTCCCGAATTGATGGGCATCCGCTCAGTTTCCAATTCTAAAGACTGACAAAATGAAGAAAATGGAAGCTAGCTGAGATAAAAAACAATTGCCCTAGAGAACAGGTCAAGGAAGGATCATTTTTAAATCACTGGAATCCCTGAAAGCCACAACCAAAAAAAGGGACTGGACATAATATTTCATGAATAATATATGAAAACCAACCAGAATCTGTTACAACTAGAGGACCAAGATGGAAGGATTCTATCAATCACCTCCTGAAAGAAAGACCGGAAGACATCCCACAGCTCAAATCTAGGATGAACCTCAAGGAAAAGGTACTTCAAACAGCAGAAAGAAGCTTCCAAGTCCCCCAAAACTATACTAGAGATCATAAGACCTGGGAGGCTCTATTTAAAATGAAAGCTCTTAGAATTCCAAAAGGAAAAAGCCACAACCAAGAATAACTGACCCAGAAATGGTAGAAAAATCAACCCTTAACATATAGGCCTTGAAAGTACTTTGAAAGAAGAGACCAGAACTCAGTAGGAACTTCGAATTGGGAAAACAAGAATCCAGAGAAACCCAGTAAAATCAATGTATTAGCACAATTAAAAGTAAAAGTTTAAAAAAAAGTGTTCTAAATAGGGGAAATAGGGTGGAGAAACAAGTGAGTGACCCTTCAGATCTTTAATGTCTTCAAAGGGTATAAAGGTATAAATAAAAAGAAACCCTGGGGCTGAATAGTTTCTTTAAAAATAATAATAATTGATTATTTCCTATTCTTCTTAAATTTTGAGTTACAAATTCTCTCCCTCCCTACATTCCTTCTCCACCCACCAAGAAAGCAAGCAATATCGGTTATACATGTGAAATCATGTAAAACACATTTTCCATATTAACCATATTTTCAAAAAAAGAACAAAAAAACAAAAAGTGAAAAAATTATACTTTGATCTACAGTTCTCTCTCTGGAGGTGGGGCAACATTTTTCATCATGGGTCCTTTACAATTATCTTGGATCAGAATAGCCAAGTTTTTCACATTTGATCATGATTATAGTATTGCTATTAAGGTACACAATGATCTCCCAGTTCTCACTTCTTCTGACATTAATACATATAGGTCTCTCCATGTTTTTCTGAAACCACCCACCTTGTCATTTTTCATAGCATAACAGTATTCCATCACAATTATATGCCATGTTCCTCAACTGTTAGGAATCTCTTCAATTTCCCATTCTCTCTCTGCCACCACAAAAAGCTGCTATAAATATTCGGGTACATATAGGTCCTTTCCCCCCATCTTTGATCTCTTTAGGATACAGAGCCAGTAGTGGTACTGCTGGGTCAAAAGCTATTCACAGTTTCATAACTCTTTGAGCCTAGCTCCAAATTGTTCTCCAGGATGGGTAAATCTATTCATTCTGCCAACAGTTCATTAGTGTGCCCATTTTTTCCCTTATTCTCTCCAACATTTGTTATTTCTGATAGGTCTCAAGTGGTACCTCCGAATTGCTTTAATTTGCATCTCTGCAAATTAAGACAACTCTGAGATACCGAATTGGGCTTGCAAGTAAAAAAGCTAGAAAAAGAACAAATTAAAAACCCCCAATCAAATACCAGACTTGAAAGTCTAAAAAGGAGAGAGCAATAAAATTGAAACTAAAAAAAAACTATTGAATAAATAAAACTAAGAGTTGATTTTATGAAAAAACCAACAAAAGATAAACCTTTAGTTAATTTGATTAGAAAAAGGAAAGCGGAAAATCAAATTGTTAGTTTCAAAAATGAAAAGGGAGAACTTTCCACCAATGAAGAGGAAACCAGAGCAATTATCAGGAGTTACTTTGCCCAACTTTATGCCAATAAAGTGAAATGGAGGAATACTTACAAAAATAGATTGCCCAGATTAACAGAAGAGGAAATAAATTACTTAAATAATTCCATTTTAGAAAAAGAAATAGGACAAGCTATTAATCAACTTGCTAAGAAAAAATCCCCAGGACCAGATGGATTTACATGTGAATTCTACCAAACATTTAAAGAACAATTAACCCCAATGCTATAGAAACTATTCGAAAAAACAGGGAATGAAGGAGTCCTACCAAACTCCTTTTATGACACAGACATGGTGCTGATACCTAAACCAAGTAGGACCAAAACTTCATAACAACACAGCATTCTCAGTCTCTCTGTTATTGTTTGCTTGCATTTTGGTTTTTTTCTCCGTTTTTCTTTTCCTTCCTTCTTGATCTGATTTTTCTTGTGCAACAAGATAACTGCATAAACATGTATACGTCTATTGCTCTAACATGTATTTCAACATATTTAACATGTATTGGACTACCTGCCAGCTAGGAAAGTGGGGGGGGGGAGGAGGGGAAAATTTGCAACAAAGGGTTATGCAATGGTCAATATTGGAAAAATTACTCATGCATATGCTTTGTAAATAAAAAGCTTTAATTAAAAAAAAAAAAAAAAAAGGAAGGAAGGATCAATAAAGCAAAATGACTGCCTGATCAGGCTTTACAAACAAGTGAAGAAAGCAGGAAAGCAAAAGGGAAAGATATAACCATCTGAATGAAGAATTCCAAAGAACAGTAAGGAGAGATAAGAAAGTCTCCTTAAAGAAGATTTAAGAAAACAATAGAATGGGAAAGACTTTAGATAATTTCAAGAAAGTTAGATATCAAGGCAAAGCTTCAAAAATGGGCAAGATAAAAGAAAAATGATAGAGATTTAACAGAGGAGGAAGAGATTAAGAGGTGTGAAGAATATACAAAACTTTAGAAGAAAGATCCTGACATCAGCAAGTCAAATGGAGCTTAGGGAAGCACGGCCAACAATAAGCCTGGTGAAGGTGAAGAGATTCCAGCAGAGCTATTTGAAACCCTAAAAGCTGATGCAGTTAAAGTGCTGCACTCAATAAGCCAGAAAATTTGGAAAACAAAACATAGTGGTCTCTGGATTAAAAAATGAGTTTATATGCTCAAAGGGCTATCAAACTGTGCGTATCCTTTGATCCACCATTGTTACTACTGGGCTTATATCCCAAAGAGATACTAAAGAAGGGAGAGGGACCTGTATGTGCACGAATGTTTGTGGCAGCCCTCTTTGTAGTGGCCCCAAACTGGAAACTTCCATCAATTGGAGAATGGCTGAATGAATTGTGGTATATGAATGTTATGGAATATTATTGTTCTGTAAGAAATGACCAACAGGATGACATCAAAGAGGCTTGGAGAGACTTACATGAATTGATGCTGAGTGAAATGAGCAGAACCAGGACTTCACTGTACACTAGCAACAGCAAGATTATAAGATGATCAGTTCTGCTGGACCACGGCTCTTTCCCATACTGGGACGATTGATGTTAGTTCCAATAATCTTGTGATGAAGAGAGCCACCACACCCAGAGAGAGAACTGTGGGAATTGAGTGTGAATCACAACATTTTCACTTTTTGTTGTTGTTTGTTGGCTTTTTGTTTTCTTCCTCGTTTTTTCTTTCTTTTTTTTTTTTTTTCTTGTGCAGCATGATAATTGTGGAAATATGCATAGAAGAATTATACATGCTTAACATATATTGGGTTAAACAAAGAGAACAAATTTTGCCTCGTGGAGAACATAGACTGGTGAAAAATCAAGAGTCTTGGGGCAGAACAAGAGTCCTCTAAGTACAACCTCAAAAGATATGAAGAAAGCCCTTGGCCAGGAATGAACCTGTGTAAAGTAGAAACGCCTCGGGCTAGTTGTGGACAAACACCCAGCGGCCCCCTGGGACTAGCTGGGTTTGGCCTGAGCCTCAGGAGGAACCCACAGGACCTTTCACTACCCAGGCCGTGGGCACCGTTTGGGAAGACAGAGTGAACCTCAACTGAGCAGGACACTAAGCTCAGCTCTGTCACAGAGACAAAGTCCTGGGAGAGAAGGAGCCAGCACACCGGAAGTACAGAGGCAAGGGAGCAGGCACGCTGCTGGCTGCGGGCACTTGCAGGAGTGGGGAGCTTTTGGTTTGGGGTTTCAGGGCAGAGGGAAGAGCTGGACTGAAGCTAGAGGCATCATCTTTAACACTTCCTAGCTGTGTGATCTTGGGCAAGTCACTTAATCCCAATTGCCTCAGTTTAAAAAAAAAAAAAGATGAAAATAATTCTTTGAAAATTAGAATTGGGCAAAAGGAAGCCAGTGAAGCTATAAGAGACCAAGAAATAACAAAACCGTTTATAAAGAATGAAAAGAAAATAGAACAGAACGTGAAATATCAGAAAAACAGATCTGGAGAACAGATCAAGAGACAATATAAGAACAATTGGACCAAAGCAAAATGAACCTTGATACAAAAATGTAAGAAATAATCCAAGAACTATGCTCAAAAAGTTATCAAACCGTGCACGCCCTTTGATCCAGCAGTGTTACTACTGGGCTTATACCCCAAGGAGATACTAAAGAAGGGAAAGGGACCTGTATGTGCACGAATGTTTGTGGCAGCCCTGTTTGTAGTGGCCAGAAATTGGAAACTGAGTGGATGCCCCAATCGGAGAATGGCTGACTAAATTGTGGTATATGAATGTTATGGAATATTATTGTTCTGTAAGAAATAACCAGCAGGATGAATACAGAGAGGCTTGGAGAGACTTACAGGAACTGATGCTGAGTGAAAAGAGCAGGGCCAGGAGATCATTATACACGGCAACAACAAGACTATATGAAGATCAGTTCTGATGGCCGTGGCTCTCTTCAACAATGAATTGATTCAGACCAATTCCAATTGTTCAGTAATGAAGAGAGCCATCTACACCCAGAGGACTGTGGGAACTGAGTGTGGATCACAACATAATGTTTTCACTCTTATTGTTGTTGTTTGCTTGCATTTTGTTTTCCTTCTTAGGTTTTTCTTTCTACGTCCAATTTTTCTTGTGCAGTAAGATAACTGTATGAATATGTATACATATATTGGATTTAAAATATATTTTAACATGTATTGGAACACCTGCCATCTAGGGGAGGGGGTGGGGGGAAGGAGGGAAAAATTTGGAACAGAAGGTTTTACAAGGGTCAATGTTGAAAAATTACCCATGCATGTTTTGTAAATAAAAAACTGTAATAAAAAAATTTTTTTAAAGAAAGACAGAATCCAAGAAAATTGTCCTGAAATGATGTAACATGAGGGGAAAGTAGAAATAGAAAAAACCCACCGGGCATCACCTCAAAGAAACCTTTGGAGAAAATGCATAGGGGAAAATGTATCATTGCCAAATTTTGAAATCCTCAGATCAAAAAGAAAATTTTGCAAGAAACAAACAAACAAAAAAAAACCTCAAATACTTTGGAGCTACAATTAGAACTGTATAGGACTTAGCAGCAGCCACAACAAAAAACTGCAGGTCCTAGAATCATATATACCAGCAATCAAAAGAACTAGGCCTGGGGCCCAAAAAAAACATATCCAAAAAATTATCCATAATATAGGATGGAAAAAATGGATATTCAATGAACTTAGATTTTCAGGGCATTTTTTTTTCAATCAAACCCAAACTCAACAGAAAATTTAACAGATAAGAACCAACCAACATCCAAGATTAAATTCAAAGAACTTAACATGGATAAATTGTGTGAAAACATATACCATATGTTTAAGATTAACAATAGCAATGGGGTAGCTCAAAAGAAAGATTGGGGAAGAATTAAGGCAAAAATAGTAATTATGTTCTACAAATGAGGTACAGAGGAAGACAGAGGCATTGGGGAGGAGAAGGGCTCATAGTTCTGAAAATCTATTCATATAGGGAATGGGTTCAATAGGCAACACTACATATATATCATGAAAGGTATAGCACCCTCCAAAATCTATAAAGGAATAAGGGGGGAGGAATGAGCTGGGAAAGCAAAGGGTGACGGAAGACATAGGAAGAATCCACGGATGAGGGAGTTTAAGTAATAGCAAGGCAATAATGGAGCAGAATTAAAGCAGAGGAGTTGGTAGGGATAGGAAAGATGTGTGTGTTTGTGTGTGTGTGTGTGTGCACGCATGCATGCATACAAATATTTTGTCAGTAAACTACAGCCTGCCTGAGGAGGGGGTTGAGGAGGGATGAAAGAGGAAAAAAAGAATAAAGTTAAAAACCTGTGTAGCAGAGAACAAAAGGAAGTAAAGATGGACACTTATGAATATAATTTCTACTATTACTTATCCTTTCTTGCACTAGTAATTTGTTATATATCTTGACCCCTCCCTGATGTTCCACTGGGCACATGACATGCTCTGTTTCATCTTGTTTTCTTTTGTTTTCCTTTGCTGTTTTTCTTTTTCTTTTTTTTTTTTTTAATTCTGTCTTTTCCCCAACAAAATAAATTTTTTTAAAAAGAAAAAGATCAGTTTACATCCCAATTTTAAAGAAAGAAAATGCCAAGGAATGTTCTGGATACTGAGTGGCTGCCCATCAATTGGAGAATGGCTGAATAAATTATGGTCTATGAATGTTATGGAATATTACTGTTCTGTAAGAAATGACCAACACAGGATGATTTCAGAGAGGCCTGGAGAGACTTATAGGAACTGACGCCGAGTGAACTTACTGAATTTGCACCCGTTTCCCATGCCAGCAAAGTTACATTCAAGATTCTGCAAACTAGATTTCAGCAAAATGTGAATAGAGAATTACCAGAAGAGAAGTCTGGTTTTTAAAGAGTGAAAGGAACTAGAGACCAAATCGGTAACATCTGCCAGATTATGGAGAAAGTAAGGGAGTTCCAGAAAAACATCTATCCCTGCTTCATTAGCTACACTTTGTGTCAATCTTTGGCTACAGCTTTGATCTAGCCTTCCATTGGATCACAACAAAGTGTAGCAAGTCTTCAAAGAGACTTTGACTTGTCGCCTAAGGAATCTGTATGCAAGCCAAGAAGAACAGGTAGAACTGTACATGGAATACGATAAGGCTATATGTGATCACCCTATTTATTTACCTTATAAGCACAGTACACCATGTGAAATGCCAGGCTGGAGGAATCAAAGCTAGAATTAAGGCTTCTGGGAGAAATATCAACAATCTCAGATAGACAGGTGATATCACTCTGATGGCAGAAAGTGAGGAGGAATTAAAAATCTTCTTAATGAAGATGAAAGAAGAGAAATAATGTAAAAGTTGATAAAGCTTAACATCAAAAAAAATAAGATCTTGGCAACTGGTCCTATCTTGCCTGGCAAACAGAGGGAGAAGAAATGGAAACTGTGTCAGATTTTATATTCTTGGGCTCAAAGATCACTGCAGATGGCAAATGCAGCCATTAAATTAAAAGATGCTTGCTGTTAGAAGGGAAAGCTAGGTAAGTCTGGATGGCATACTAAAAAGCAGAGACGTCACCTTGCCAGCAAAAGTCCACATAGCCAAAGCAATACACGTCTGCAAGAGTTGGACTAGGACGAAATCTGAACGCAACAGAATTGATGTATTAGAATTACAATGCTAGAGAAGAATTTTAAGAGTCCCTTGGACCCCAAGAAGCTCAAATCATTCACAACTTAAAGAAATTAACTGACTATTCATAGGAAGGTCAAAGACTGAAGCTGTAGCTAAAATACTTTGGCCATATGATAAGACAGAACTCAATGGAAAAGACCCTGATTCGGGGAAGGATTGAAAGTAGAGGATAATGCCATGGAAATAGCGAATGTGAGCTTGGACAGACTTTTGAGAGATTGTAGAGTACAGAAGGACCCGATATGCCACAGCATGGGGTCATAAAGAGTCAGACATGACTTCACAACTGAACAACAAATTAGATAGCTTTGATTTCTTCTGAAAACTTCTGAAAACAAGAAAAAAAAGCCTGCCCGTTTTTACCTCTTGATTATTTATCCATTGGGGAATGGTTCTTTTTTCTTCTTGTTACACATTTGACTTAGTTCTATACACAATACCTAGTTGAGAAACGAGGCGTTTTATCAGAGAAATTTGCTGCAAAAGTTTTTGATATTATTTCCTTGTCTATGGTGCCTTTGAGCAAAATGTAGTCTCCCTGATTCTCTTTTAATTATCCCTATTTTTGCTTTCGTGTGTCTAGTTTTGATGGCTTGAAAGGAAAAAAGAAAAGAAGTGAAAAGATGTCTGCTCATTTCTTAGTGCTGAGTTGGCTTCCAGCTTGGAGAGAGAAAGTGAACTAAGTCAACCTCCCTTCAGGTTGCCAAATGGAGAAAGGGCTGAAGAGAAAGAGGGACTATATCCCAGGCAAAAGGTGAGACACTAAACTGATGCTAAACAAAAGGAGCAGAAGCAGGGGAGCCATGGATACAAACTAATGAATGCACCCTGACCAATGGAAGCTCAACCAGAGCTCCAGCTCCTGACAGAGGAGATGGACGCAAGGTGCAGCAAAAGACAGAACTTCCAAGACATAGCCATTCAATGGGTATGTTTGATTTGTTAGAATGCACTTACCTTCTTTATTTGGGGGGTGGAGCGGGGGGGGAGAGGAAAGGAGGGAAGGGAGAAATACTGAGAGGGAAGGAGAAAAATTTGGAACACAAAGTTTTACAAAACTGAATGTTGAAAACTTCGTTATATCCATTTGGAAAAATGATTGGAAACATTATTGAGGGGAAAAAAAGTCAAATAAAATGTTAGCAAAGAAAAAAAATTTTTTTTTTTTTTTGCTGAAAAGTACTGTTTCCGAAGTACTTTCTTTGAAACAACCCCCTGAGGGAGGCAATGGAAGCATTATTATCCATCCCTTTTTTAGAGTCAAGTAAATTGAGTTTCACAGAAGTTCTCCAAAAGGAAAAAAACACAGCTCTCCTGCAGGCATAGCTCCAACTTACTTCAAAAAGACACAAAAGCAGAAGAAGAGAGGTCCCTGGCTTTTGGCAAGGATTGGTACAAAAGATTAGGAAAAAGAGGAAGTGAGAGCAGAATGTCTACTAGGCTGGAGGGAGGATTGGTGTTTCTCACTTCTCCTTGCCTCCACAACTAGAATACAGCAGATGCTTCCTGATGGCTCAGAACACATGACAAATTGACATAGAGGCTGCCTGAAGAATACCAGCTTCACTTGACTGAGTCAGGGCAAATACCTGGCAAATTGCTCTCCTGCTGACTGGCTTTTGAGAGTTTCCAACAGCTGAGAGGCTGAACTAAACCCATCTGTGTTTGGGTCAGTCTCTTGAGGTGTCCCCCTCATCCAGAGAACAGCCAACGGGACGGTGGCTGGGCATGCTCTGCTAAAAGTCGGGATGATCAGCGACAGGGCCAGCTTCTCCCCTGGGTCCTTTCTCCACAATTATTGTGGTCAGCTTTCTGGCACAATCATCAAAGAAATGTTATCCGTCTTCCCAAAAGACCTCCCTCAGTATTGGAACATATTTTCCTTTATTCTGTATGCACCTAATTATTTACATGTTATCTCTCCAATAAACATTTATTAAGGCCCTAAACTAAGCTCCTTGAAAACTGGGACCACTTGGTGGTATCCTCAGCTCTTGCTACAGTGCTTGACACAATGGGACACCTCGATACATGCTGATAGGTTCCCATTCTCCTCCCTGCCTCCATTCTAGAAAGCCAAATAGAATTCCCCTGCTATTCCATTGCTGCTGCCTTCTTTTCAACACCAACCCCATGTGGGAAAATCGGGACCCTGATGCATTGTTGGTGGAGTTGTGAGCAGATCCAACCATTCTAGAGAGCAGTTTGGAACTCTGCCCAAAGGGCTATCAAACCGGGCATGCCCTTTGAGCCAGCAATGCCATCAGTGGGTCTGTATCCGGAGGAAATCTTAAAGGAGGGGAAAAGACCCACGTGTGCAAAAATGTTTGTAGCGGCTCTTTTTGGGGTAGCAAAGAATGGGAAAATGAGCGGATGCCCATCAGTTGGGTAATGGCTGAACAAGCTGTGCTACACCAAGGTCATGGAATAGTACTGTTCTATACAAAATGCTGAAGAAGCTAATTATAGACAGGCCTGGAAGATTTCCATGAACTGATGCTGAGTAAACCAAGCCGAAACAAGCAGAAATACATTGCACACAATAACAGCAAAAATGTGTCATGATCGACTATGAAAAGCTTGGTTCTTCTCAATAGTTCAGTGATCCAAGGAATCCTAATAAACTTGGGACAAAAAATACCATCTGCATGCAGAAAAAGATCTAAGGAGACTGAATGTAAATCAACACACGCTATGTTTATTTGTCTTTTCTGTTTTGTTTTGTTTCGCTTCCATGGTTTTTCCCTTTTGCTCTGATTTTTCTCTCCCAACATGATTCACAAAAGCAATGTGTCTTCAAAAATTAGTAAACTTACAATTAAAAAACAAGACCATTCCCCAAAGGAAATTCAACAAGTAGTCATCCAGTGCCTACTAGGAGAGGGGCAGCAAAGGCCAGGAGAGCTGGCCTCTAGGTCTAGGAGTTCAAGTCCCACCTGAGCGAGGTGACCCTGAGCAAGTAAGTCCCAGTTGCTCTTTGGGTACCGGAGCTAAAGACAGAAATGAATGAGCCTTACTCTCAGGAAACTGACATTTTACCAAGAGAAATAAGGGGATATAGAGCAATTTGAGGAAGAGAGAAAGAAGGAACAACCATAGTTTTCCAAGCAGTCTTTGAATAATTGAGATCCATTTCAGAGCTAGGACATCCAAAGGTCACCAGCTTTGTTTTACAGAACGGAAAAAGGCCATCAAAAAGGTGACAAGCCCAAGGTCACAGATTTGCCACAGGTCTCGAGGACTCCAGTTGGAGCCGCAGCCCAGACCCCAAGTTTCTCAGCCATTAAATGGATGCCTGCCACAAAGTAGGCGTTTAATACATGTTAATGACTATTGACAGAGATCTAAACGACGAAAGATCAGAACAAACAAGTTAAAAACAAGTACTTAACATTTCTTAACCTGACTATCAAGATTTGCCATCCAGGGGCCTGGAGCAAAGTCTGATCCACATAGCCCCAGGGGGTCTTGGGAGAGAACAGGTCACGTTGGTTAATAAAGAAAAGTCATAAAGTTATAGGACAGGGCAGGGCCACCTCTGGGGCCATAAAAAGGGGACAGAGAGCACTCTCTAAGTTGCTTCCGGCAATTTCTGTGCTTTCCATTACAAAAAGGTCTAGCTCTGACCGGGGAGACCAATCTTTTCCTGGAGAAAAGGAGCAGCCTCAGTGATCCGGTGGCTTCTGGGAAAAGGGTCAGCTCTATCTCTGTATGTACTACCTTGTTGGCCAAAGGTGAACACGCAAGCTGAGCCTGAACCTAGCTTCTCTCCTCTGTCCCTCGGCATAGATATGTGGCACCTGAAGGTACCCAGCCAGACCTAGCCCGGGGAGGAGACGCCACAAAATGCACAAACTCTGACTAAGCAAGCACAGCCCAGGAGACATCAAAATGTCAAACCCCCTTCCATCCCGCCCCGACACTGGTCATACTAAAAATATTAAATGGCGGAGCTGCATTCATTTTGCAAAGCCCGTTCTCACACCAGCAACTTCAAGAGGTAAGTAAGTGGGCAGGTGTTACATGCCCCTTTACAAATGAGGAAACTGAGGTTTAGGAAGAGTAAGTGACTCGGAGAGACCTGACCCTGGTAATCTGGGCTGGGCAGCAGGCATCGGGTTCTAACCCATTTCACCCATCCACGAGCCCAGCACTATTTTTTCCCCTGCAAGGCAAATGAAGCTAAGGACTTGCCCAGAGTCACACTGCTAGTATGGGGTTATGATTTGAACTCAGGTCCTGACTCCGATGCTCTATCCACTGCACCATCGAGCTGCCCATAGGCACCATTCCCAGGATACCACCTTCCAGTCCTCTAGCCCCTAAACACTTCTCCCCAGGCCAGGATTAGTCAACCCCCTGGGGAGGGGAGGAGAGAGGGCCGATAAACGGAACCATCCAGAAGGGGAGGGAGCTCATTCATTTCCGGCTTCCCCCTCTCCCTACAGGGGACTGAACGCACCCCGACTATCAGCTGAGAAGCAGAAAGGCCCTCAGATAGCAGCCAGAGGGCGTAAGCGTGGGCATTATCTCCCCTACCCAGCTGCTGAAAATCTCACTAAATCAAATGACCTTGCAATCTGGCCTCGGGTTCTGGCTTCTCCTGCCGTTCCTCAGGTTACCATGGGCGGAGGGAGAAGCGGGCAGCCAGGGAGGGCCAGAGGGAGAAGCGGGCAGCCAGGGAGGGCCAGAGGGAGAAGCGAGCAGCCAGGGAGGCGGGCGGAGGGACCGCCCTGGGGAAAACCGGGAGGGCTGCCCCGGGCTGGGAGGAGGCCTCCAAGGGGAAAACTCTGTCCAAAAGCTTTAGTGAGGCTCATCAGGTGGCCTTATGGCATGCAATAGGCCGTGCAAATAACTGAGTCCGGGTGATCCCCAAGCACAGCAGGAAGAGACAGGCAGCTGGGGGGGGGGAAGAGCTGAGTTCTAGTCACATGACATCAAGCAAGTGGACCTAGGTCCAGAACAAAGGAGGGCGCAGGACCACTCTAATGTATCTGTGGCATTCCCTCTAGAACGCTACCTTTTAAAGTTTTTAAATAACATTTTCCTAATAGATGTAGATAGTTTCACATTCATTGCTGTAAGAGCTTGTGTTCCCGATTTTTCTCTCTCCTTTCCTTCCCCCTCCCCAAGACAGCAAGCAAAGTGATACCAATTAAATCTCTGCCATTCTTTTCAATGTATTTCCATATTTGTCGCGTTGTTCAAGAGAAATCAGACCAAAAAGAAAGGAAAAAAATACAAGAAAGAAAAAGCAAACAATCAACAAGAAAAAGGTGCAAATATTATGCTTCAGAGCATGCTTAGTCTCCGTGGTTCTCTCTCTGGATGCCAATGGCATTTTTCCATCCCAAATCTACTGGATTGCCTTGAATCACTTCATTGTTGAAAAGAGCCAAGTCCATCCAAGGCAATGTCAGTAAACTTTGCAAAATAGGGAAAAAAAAAAAAAAAGCCAAGTCATCACAGTGGATCATCACATAATCTTATTGCCGTCTACAATATTCTCTTGGATGTGCTCACTTCCCTCAGCATCAGTTCGTGTCAGTCTCTCCAGGCCTCGCTAAAATCCTCCTGCTGGTCATTTCTTACAGAACAATAATATTCCATGACATTCATATGCCATAATATATGAGCCATTGCCCAGCTGAGGACCAGCCACAGTTTCCAGTTCCCTGGCACTACAAAAAGGGGGCCACAAACATTTCCATACACATGGGTCCTTTTAGAAGGAGGCGGGGATCAGGCCGGGAGGGGACTCAGTTATCTGCAAATCTGTGGAAGGCCAGAGAATGCTCAGCCTACAAGGGGGGAGTGTGTGGTTAGGGGAGACAAGCATCACGGGAGAAGCTCTGAGGGCCCGAGCCAGGACCAGTGATTGGCAGCTATGTGGAGGAAACAGACTTGGCCTCAATATGTGGGAAAACATCCCACAGGGCTGTCTGAAAATGAAACACATCGCTCAGTTCTGTAGTGAACCTTCCTTCTTTCCAGCAGTGGTGAAGCTCAAGCAGAGGTCACTGGGGGAAAGCAATGGTTTTAGAGTTCAAAGAGGCTGGAGGCTTATCTCTACCCTGTACCCACTCTGTGACCTTCAGGGAAGTCATTGAATTGTTCTGAGCATCAGTCTCCACTCAAAAAAAAAAAAAAAAAAAAAAAAAAAAGGAGGGGGCAGGGAGGGAGCTAACGCTACTTATACAAGCCATCTCAGAATTGGTAAAGAGAACAAAAATGCCAGCTGCAAAGTGCCCCGTCACATTCTCATGGTGCCTCAGTTGTCTCATCTATAAAATGGGAATAACACTTGTCCTGGGAAATAAAGCTCAAAAACAATGAACTTCCTGGCCCAGGAAAAGTCTGAGGAAATCCTAATAGGCCAAGGTCTCAAAGTACACATTGTCTCATTTTGTTTTGCTTGACCGTCCATATCTGTAAGGCAGATTTTGTTTTTCTTTTTCAATGAAAGGAGAGAAAAGGCAACGGATGGGTCTTGGTTTTGTTTTGACCTTTAATTTTTAAAAATCCTGAAGAAAAACTGCAGGAGATAATGGGAAATAATTCACCCACGTCTCCACTTCCTCCTCTATCAAATGAAGGAATTGGCCAAGCTGGTCCTAGAGCTGTTACTATGATTCCATCTTGAGGCCTTTAAGGTCTATAAACTCTGTGGTGTGCTAGGAATGGTTCGTGGTTTGGCTGTTCTTTACTGCCCGTGTGATCTTAGGCCTCAGTTTCCTCTGATCTTAAACGAGCCTGACTGAAATGGCTCCTGAGCCCGGCTTCTCGCTTGTACACCTAAAGGCCGGCGTTCTCTAGAATCCTGTCCTCTCCATTAGGAGCCGAGTCCAAGCACAGACCGGAGCTGGGGCCGGTGGTTTGGGCGCCCATCGGGTCTGAGGTTTGGGGACCTGATCCTGTAGCTCGCAAGGTCACAAAGAACGGAGGCCGCTCTTAGCCGTGCCTTCTCTTTGGCCACCCGTGTACCTGTCCAGGGGATGGTCGCTCCTTACCCTCCCTCCCTCCTCTCCAGTTACTCTGGGTCCCACCCACCTGGCACTCGGACCGGGGAGGCCCATAACTCCGGGCGCGCCGTTCTGAAGGAGGGCCCCACCCCCAAGGGCCGCCGGGGGGGGGGATCCCACTTCGCCTGCTCGGGAGCAGAATCCCCGAGGGAAGAAGCGGCTGCTCCCATTGCCACAGAGTTAGCCTTCCTTCGGCCCGGCCACGTGAAGATTCAGGCGCCGACGTTAGTCAATCTCCAAATCGGCCAGAGCCCTGGCTGTCCGTGGGGAGGGGGCAGACTCACGAGGGCCGTTTATAGCCACGTAACTTACTCTCCAAATCCAGACAGCAAAGGACCCCCCCTTTGGTGAGAACTCAATCCTGCTCGCTTCATTGGGCGAAACAGGAGGCTGAACTAGGGACCCTTGACTCTAGCCTCAGGCACGGCCCGGGGGGGGGGGGGCCTCCCCAGACTCCCACGACTGGCTTCCAGCCTCGGGAGGAAGAAACGCCTGTCGGAGGTCGGAGCCCAGAGGAACAGAGGAGTGGGGGTGGGGGTGGGGATGGGGAAGGGAGGGGGCATCGCGACTGCGGAAGTCAGGCGGGGGGATCTCCGACTCTTCCCTTTCTTCCCCTTCATCTTCTCCCACCCCCTTCCCCTTTTCCTCTCCCCCCCCACCCCATCGCCCCAAGCTTCTAACTGCAGAGAGCGGCCCCGAGTGCTGGGAACAGCCGCAACACTAAAGAAGCTCCAGAACACGCCCCTCCTCCCTCCGCGGGCGCCCCCAGCCGGCTCAGGTGCGGGGCGATTCGGGTGTCTTCACCGCCCCCTCCCCAGGGCGCCCCGCGGCCCCTTCTCCAAGGGGCGCCCTTCTCCTCTTGTGTCCCGGGGCTCCCGCCGTCCTCCCGCTCGGACTTCCCCAGCGCGCTCCGTTACCGCCCTGGTAACGGGTGGGAAGCCTTTAGGCCGGGGCCTCCGCCACGCACGCGGGGGCCTCGGGCGTCCGGCCCGCACCCCGGAGGGCCCGCGATGCCCCGCGGGACCGGGCCAAGAGGGCTTCGGCTCCCCCCCACGACCCCGGCCCGAAGCCTCCCGCACCCAAGCCGGCCCGCAGCCTCGGCTCTTCCCGCAGCCGCCCGCTCACCTCGGGCTTGGTGCGGTTCTGCAGCAAGTGCTCCAGGTAGAGGTCGGACAGGGCCGTCCGCATGCTGCTCACGCTCTCGCTCCGGCTCGACTTGAGCGTCATCTCGGGCCAAAAGCGAGTCTGCCCGGAGCTTGCCGGGAGCCTGGCACCGCTAGCGATGCGGCGGGGCGCTGACTTGACTGACTGATCGGACGCCGCTGCAGCCGCCGCCAGGCAACAGCCAGGAGCTCCCGGGCCCAGAGGGAGACCGAGACGAGCCGGGGAGGGAGATGGAGAGAGACCAGCGCGAGGGGGTAGATGCGGAGAGATCTAGAGAGAGACTGCGAGAGAGGGACGCGCAGAGAGAGAAGGGCGGAGGAGGCGGGGGCGAGGGAAGGAGGAGGAGCTACGGCGCCGCCGACGCCGACGGGGGGCCGGCAGCCTGCGGAGCACCCAGCTCCCCCAACTCCGCCCCCGCTGCGGAGGCCCCGCCTCCGGGCCTCTCCGGCAGCCGCGCCGAGCCAAGGAGAGGCCACGTCACCCTGGGCCGGCCCGACCCGGCCGGCCGAGCACCCCGCGGCTCCGAAAGCCATGGGGGGGGCGGGGGGGGGGGGAGCCGAGTCTGCGCCGCGGGCACCGCCCCCACCTCCCTCGCTCCGCCCCGGCCCCCTGCCCTCCCCCTCCCCTTCTCGGCTGCCCGGCTTCCAGCCTGTCTCTGCCTTGGCCCGTTCCTCCTGCAGAACCCGCTCTGGGGACTGCAGCTGGGTGCCCGGGCAAGGGGCATGACCCCAGAGAAGGGCCCTTGGGGGGCAGCGCCCCGAAAGGGATCTTGGAAGAAGCCACCGGCGGGATCACGCGACCCGTGCTAGAGCCAGCTCCCCCAATTCCGCCTCTAATGAGTCCTCGCACACCGGCCAAGACTCTCCGTTTCTGGGAGTGGTCTGCCCCCAGGCCAAGCTTTCCCTCGTTCCCCTTTGCCCCTACATCCCTCTCCCCTCTCCCCTTTCCCCTACTTCCCTTTCCCCTATTCCCTTTCTTCTGTGCCCTTTACCCCTATTTCCCTGTCCTTCCCTCTCCCCAACCTCTATTCCTCTATCCTCCTTTCCCCCATTCTCATGGAAAATCCACAGCAAAGTGTAGACGCATGCCCGCCCACCCTACGAGATGCTCGCTTACATTATAGGATGCCCAGTTCTGACAGACGTGGCTCTCCTCGACAATGAGATGATCCAAGCCAGTTCCCGTGCTCTTGGGCTGAAGAGAGCCATGTACCCCCAGTGAGAGGTCTTTGGGAGCCGAGTGTAAATATAAGTGTGTATACATATGTATATGTGTATGTACCTGTGTATACATGTGTATACTTTTAACCATGTTTAACATATATTGGATTACTTGCCATCTAGGGGAGGGGTGGGGGAAAAGGGGGGGTTGGAACACAAGGCCAATGGTGACAATTTCTTTTTACATGTTTTGAAAATAAAAAGCTTCAATAAAAAAGGAAATACTTACTTAAGCAAAATATCAGGAAAGAAAATCCATTGAAGTGTGTGTTGGGGGGGGGGGCGATTCCAAGGATTATTTTCCAAAGGGCATTAGGTGGTTGGCTGCAGTGCCCTCTCGGGTCATTTGGGGCATCGCTGAATGCAAGGCCTGACCCAGGCTGCACACTGACGACTTCTGGACCTCTGAAATCCCTGAGTTGCCCACCAATGGACAATGGAACTTCCCCCACGGAACAGCTTGCAGTAATCTATAAAAAAGAATGCGCGCTAAAGGCTACAGCCAATCCAACAAGTGTAGATTCATAAGCCGTACTAAGACTCAGAAGGGTAAATGGCTAAAAGGGCCCTGCCTCAGTCAATCAAATGATTTTGATTTATGAAGCGGCCGCTATGTGCCAGGCACTGTGCTAAGCTCTGGAGGTTCAAAGAAAGGCAACAGACAATCCCCGCTCCCAAGGAGTCCACGGTCTAAATCAGGGAGACACCAAGCAAACGGAGATGTCCAGACAAGCTATTTATAGGGAATAGTGAAGAGAAAAGGCACTAAGTCTAAAGGGATTTGGGAAAGACTTGCAGCAAAAGATGAGGATTTGGTTAAGACTCAAAGGAAGCCAAGGAGGTCAATGATTGGAGTAAAAGAAGGAGAGCACTCCAGGCACGGACGATAGCAAGAGAAAAATGCTTGGAGTCAGGTTGTATCTTGTTCAGGAAACAGCCAAGAGGGGACTCACTTCGAGTGCATTAAGGTGTGTGTGTGTGGAGGGGAGGGTGATGGCAAGTCACTGGGATTGATTGAATGGGGGGACGATCAGACCTGAGCATTCGGAAAATCACTGGTCGAAGACTGGAGGATGGATTGAAATGGGGAGAGACTTGAGGCAGGCAGAGCTATCAGCAGACTAAATCCATAGTTCAGGTGCGTGGCAATGAGAGCCTGCACCAGGGTGCCAGCAATATCAGAGAAGAAAAGGAAGCATATTCGAGATTTTGCAAAGGTGAGAGGGGAAACTTGGGCAACACCTTAGGTGAAGGGGAGAGACAGGGACGTATACTGAAGAACTGAGGAAGACACCTAAGTTGTGAGTCACACTCTGAGGGGCCACAACCCAGAGAGGATGGTGGTGCCCTCAACAGTAACAGGGAAGTCTGGAAGAATCCTCTCCCAAACGGTTTAAGGGGAAAGAAGAGTTTGGTTTAGATCATGCTGAGTTCCAGAACTAGCATGATCCAGGTCATGGTCCAGGTCCAAGGGAAACAAATATCCAGTTTGAGATATCCAAAAAGCAATTGGAGATGCAAGACTCAAGGTCTGGAGACAGATTGGGGCAGAATAGATAGATTTGGAAACCATGAGCATAGAGATGGTATTGAAATCCCTGGGCGCTGATGAAATCCCCAAGTGAAGTAGTATAGAACCAGAAGACAAGTCCCAGTCCAGAACCCTAAGGGACAGCTCCAGTTAGAGGGCATGATCTGGAGGAGAATCCAGCAAAGGAGACAGAGGAGGAGCAGTCAGAGAGGGAGGAGGACAATCAGGAGAGACGGCTGTCCCAGAAACCTAGAGAAATGAGTCTGTCCGGGAGGAGACAATGGTCAGCAGGGCCAAAGCTGCAGAGAGCTCAAGGAGAATGAGGCCATTGGATTTAGCGACTAAGAAATGAAGCTTTTTAGCATCAGTAACTTGAGAGAGAGCATTTTTAGTAAAACGAGGAGGTCAAAGACCAGATTTTAAAAAGCCAGAGCCAAGATGGCAACCCAGCTGAAGTCTCTCAACATTCCTCTCTAAATAATTTTAAAATGATGCCTCAAATCAAACTTTGGAGTTAGGGTGAGCCATTTCTCCAGCCTAGGAAACTGAGGAGGTCGGCAGGCAGTTTGCGTCACATACAACCCCAGCAATACTTGGAGCAACAACAGCACCAGCTTTGGGAGCTCTCAACCGGAGATGGCGAGGGGGTCAAGCGACTGGCCAGAAAGATGAGGGAGATCTTTTGCTGGCACTGGGTACAGATGATGCCGATAACTCTATTACCCTTACATAGGTCTGATCACAGTTTCAGATCAGAGACAAGTGCTAGAGGTCAGTCACAAGGGAGCAGGGGTCCTGGTCAAAATTCCAAAGCGGAGAGAACCTCATGATTGTGGCTCCAGGGGAGTAGGAGCCCTTCTGGGCCGTGCTCCCGCTCCCACTGACACCTAATGACCTGCTCCTACATTCTTTTCAATAGTATCTTCCACACAGTTCTAAGAGACCATAAATGATGAAGTAATATTACAAAAAGTGTGAGTTTCTACTTAAATACATACTGAATATAGAACTGAGTAAAACTGATAAAAATGCAGCCATTCCCCAATTAATACATTACCAAAGAATATAAACAGGCAGTTTTCAGAAGAAGAAATCAAAGCTATCTAGAGTTATATTTTTTGAAAATGCTCTAAATCACTATTGATTAAAGAAATGCAAATGAAAACAACTCTGAAGTGCCAGCTGAGACTGGTGGTACTCACCACTAGTGATGAGATGACAAATGCTAGCATAGTAGAACAGGGAAAAATAGGTACACTAACAAAACTGTTGGCGAAGTAGTGAACTGGTCCAACCATTCCGGAGACCAATTTGGCCAAAGGGCTATAAAATTGCACATATCCTTTGACTCAGCGGTACTACCACTAGGTCCCTATTCCAAAGAGATCAAAAGAAAAGCAGAAGGACTTTACATGTACAAGAATATTTATTGCAGCTTTTTAAAAACATTCAATAATATTTTATTTTTCCAATTATGTAAAAAGATAATTTTCAACATTTGGGTTTCTTCTTTATGAATGCTTTTTATTTGTCAGAACATAGGCATGGATAATTCTTCAACATTAACCCTTGCAAGACCTTGTATTCCAATTTTCCCCCACCCCCTTCTCTAGACGGCAAGTAGTCCTATCATATTGCTATTACTTTGTACACAGTACATTTCACTTTGCTTGAGCTTATGGAGGACTTGGCAGGTTTTTTCAGAGTGTCCTGCTCATCATTTCTCACGGAACAAAAATATCTCATCATAATCACATATCGCAATTTATTCAGCCATTCCCCAGCTGATGGGTATCCTCTCACTTTCCAATTTTTTGCCCTGAGAATAAAGTTGCTATAAATATTTTTGTATTTTGTACATATAGCTCCTTTACCTTTTTAAAAAAACGTCTTTGGGTCGTAGTGGTATTGTTAGGTCAAAGCATATGCACGATGTTATAGCTCTTTGGGTATAATGTATGTCTTTTGAACATTTATCAATTGGGGAATGGTTATTTTTTATAAATTTAACTCAGTTCCTTTTATGTTTGAGAAATGAGGCCTTATCCATTTTTAAAATATAGACTTGGCTCAAATTTATAAGAATTCAAGCCATTCTCTAATTGATAAAGAGTCAAAGGATAGGAATAATTTTCAGATGAAATTAAGACCATTTCTGGTCACATGAAAAGGTGCAAGTCTTAATCACTATTGATCAGAGAAATGCAGATCAAGACAGCTCTGAGATAGCACTGCACACCTGTCAGATTGGCTAAGATGACAGGAAAAGATAATGCGGAATGTTGGAGGGAATGTGGGAAAACTGGGACACCGATACCTTGATGGTGAAGTTATGAACGGATCCAATCATTCTGGAGAGCAATTTGGAACTATGCTCAAAGACTTATCAAACTGTGCATCCCCTTTGACCCAGCAGTGTCTCTACTGGGCTTATATCCCAAAGAGATCTTAAAGGACGGAAAGGGGCCCACATGTGCAAGAATGTTTGTGGCAGCCTTTTTTGCAACAGCAAGATCATAGGATGATCAATTCTGCTGGACGTGGCTCTTTCCCATACTGGGATGATTACTGCCAGTTCCAATGATCTTGTGACGAAGAGAGCCATCTACAGCCAGAGAGAGGACTGTGGGAACTGAGGGTGGGTCACAGCATAACATTCTCACTCTATTTGATGTTGTTTGCTTGCATTTTGTTTTCTTACTCATTTACTCTCTTTTTCGATCTGACTTTTCTTGTGCAACAAGAGAATTGTATAAATATGTTTATACATATTGAAATTAACATCTATTTTAATATGTTTAACGTATTTTGGACTGCTTGCCATCGAGGGGAGGGGGTACGGGGAACGAGGGGAAAATCTGAAACACAAGGCTATGCAAGGGTCAATGTGGTCAAATTATCCGTGCATGTGTTTTGAAAATAAAAAGCTTAAAAAAAAAAAGGAAGGAAGGAAGGAAGGAAGGAAGGAAGGAAGGAAGGAAGGAAGGAAGGAAGGAAGGAGGCCTTATCAAAGAAATTTGCTTCAAAATTTGTTTTACTTCTGCTCACTGTATTCTCCCCCATTTATTCTATTCTTGCTCTCCTTTACCCTGTCCCTCCTCAAAAGGGTTTTGCTACTGACCACTCCCTTCCCCCCATATGCCCTCTCCTCTCTCACCCTCCCAGCTTCAACTTCTGATAGCCCTCCCCCCTACTTTTCTGCAGGGTAAGAGAGATTTCTATATCCATTTTGAGTGTGTATGTCATTTCTTCTTGGAAGCAATTTTGATCGTGCTCATCATTCTTCTAGAACAGTGATATTCCATTACATTCACCTACCAGGCCTAACCCAGCCATTCCCTAATTTATGGTTGTCCACTCGTTTTCCAGTTCCTTGGATGGCAGTTGGTTTTGTCGTGGCAAAGACCCAAAGGACCCTGGTGGAAAAATGCTATTCTCCTCCAGAAAGAGAACTGATCGACCCCAACTTCAAATTGAAGTATAATTTTCTTGCTTTTTGCTAAGTATGGCGAATCTGGACATAGGTTTTGCATGATTTCACACATATAATTGTTACTGTTCGCCTTCTCCACAGGTGGAGGAGGAGATGGGAGGCAGGAAAAGCACCTGAACTCAAAAGTTAAAAAGAATGTATATGTATACACACAGAGGGGAGAGAGAGAGAGAGAAAGACACAGAGACGAGAGAGATAGAAAAGGAGACACAAAGAGAGAGATTTAAAAAAAAGAATGAAAGGAGAGATGGAGAGATAGCGGAAAGATCAGTTGTTAAAGGAATTCTCCAGGAGTTTGCTACCAAGGACAGAAGCGATAACGGGATAATTGTTATTGGTAAAGTAAAGATCAACTGCGGGCTTTTTGAGGGTGGGGCAGTCATGGGGGCCTGTTTATAGACAATATGGCCAGGAGGCAGAGATTCAAGATGAGAGATAGCGTCGTGGTGACGGAGGAGGCCACACCGGGGAGGAGAAAGGATAGACCGGCCTGCTCGCGAGGGTAGAGCCTTGGCAAGGAGTTAGGCCGCTTCATCATGTGAGCGGGGGGTGAAGGAGGAGATGGTTGCACAAGGCCTCTGAGTAATGAGATGTATGGAAGGGAGAGAAAGAACTCACACAAATGGCCTCCGAGTTCTCAGCTTGGGGGGGGGGGGGAGTGGCAGGTGGCGGAAAGTCTGAGGAGGGATGACAAGATTTGGAAGAGCTACTGCGGAGAGTGAGGTGATCAAGGAGGGAAAAGGAGGCTTGCTTGGCAGCAGCGAGGGCACAGTCGCGGTTGTGTAACACGGATTTGTTCCAGAGCCAGTGGGAGGGATTTCGTGATTTTCTCCATCTCCCTTCAGCGGCGCGTGTAGGAGGAAGGCAGTGGGTGGTGGGAGTGATCTCAGGCTGAGGTCTGGCAGGTGCATTCAGCAAAGTAATCTGGGGCAGCTTGGGAACGCAAGAGGACAGGGTGACCTCAGCAAGGGCTCAAGATGGAGAAAGGAGGGAGTGGCTGCTTCCCAGGATGATCTCCAGGTCAGAACTGAGACACCAGGAGAGCGGAAGCTGAAGAGCAGGGTTTGTTGAGGGAAATCGGAGAGAGGGAAAAAACAAACCAATAGAGTGTCATCATATGAAGGCATTAGTTCGCCTCTCGAATATGGAGGTGACGTATTGGTGGAGATGAGCATCTTTGTACACGGCTGAGGGAGGACAGCGGTTATAGGAAGGGAGGAGGTTGAGGAACTGAGTCATCAGGCCGGCCACAAGTCAGTCCCTGTGTGATCTAGCCCCTACATTTGCCGGAGAAGAAAACTCGGGGAGATGGGAAGGAGGGGGAAAGGAATGGCGTCATCTAAAGCTCTGCTGCAAGTAACTTTCCAGGCCTTGAACTCCTGACTCCTGGGCCGCTTCTTTGGGCATTTGTAGGAAGCACATTCGTCATCTAGCATTAAACGAGAATAATTCTTCTTATAGGCAACGTTTACGTGGCAGACCCCGGGCTAAGCAATTCTAGAAATTCTCTCCTTTGCTCCCCACAGCCCTAGGAGGTGGCTGCTAATGGTGAGATTCAGCCTCATTTTAGCCAAATGCAGGTTAGGTGACTTGACCAGGGCCCTATAGCTGGTAAGCGGCTGAGGTCAGATCTTCCCGTGGGCCCAGTGTTCTCTCCACGTGCCGCTGGCTGTCTCCCGCGGGGCAGGCAGTTGCTCTGCATTTGTACATAAAGATGCTGCTGCCAGCAAGATAACTGGGCGACTGTGTGTGCATATGCTGGCTGTAACCTCTAGCTTGCCCATGTCTCACCCGTAATGCATTGCTGCCATCTGGGGGAGAGGGTGGGACAAGCGAAGAGCAGAGCACAAGGTTCTGCAAGGGTTAACGGGGACAAATTATCCAGGCATGACAAGGCTTTGCTACAAAAAGCTGCGGCCGCTGGGAGGGCCTGGGCAGAGAGCACTTTCTCCAGATTAGCTCATGTGAAGCGCGCGGCCCCGGGAGGTGGGCGCTGCGCCGCGGCGGCTATTATTATCTTCTGGCCGAGTGACAGATTTTCCGAGGGGAAGCGACTGCTGGCTTCAGGGAGGAGGGTGGCACTGAAGTCCCAGCGTCAGGCTTGGCGAGCTAGAAGGGCAATCTGGAGCCAGGGAAGCGGGGCAGCCGCAGGCAGAATTGGGATCAACCCGGCCTCCACTTGGGCTCCAAATGAACCACGATCTGCACTGGGCCGCACTGGGCCGCGCCGGGGGTACGTGGCTCCTCTGCTCCAGGACTCTCAAGAAGACAGCTGGGAGGTGCAGTGGAGGGAGCACCAGCCCTGAAGTCGGGAGGGCCTGAGTTCAGTGACCTCAGACACTTAACCCTTACCAGCTGTGTGGCCCTGGACATGTCACTTAACCCCAATTACCTGGCAAATAAATATTGTTTTAAAAAGGACTGCGGTTGGAGGAGCCACACTTCCCCCTTGGTTTATGAGAGAAAGCTTCGGATTGTTTTGCCTTCCTCCCCCTCCCCCCCCCCCAAGCATTCTCTTTCATACAGGCAACCTCCATAGGGGTGGGAGGACGGGAGAGAGAAGAGGAAGACAAAGGTGTGCCTTCCTCCTGGCAAATGGCCGCAAACAATAAGTGGACGTGTGTCTGTCCAGACAAGCCTGGGAACGGAATTGTGGCCCCCTCCCCCCGACTTCCTTCCCGTTCCTTTTCTGAACCCAGGCCAGGGGCGCGCGTTCCGGGAATGGGGTTTCTTGCGGAGTTCGCTGGCCTTCCCCGAGGTAGGAGGCCTTCTGGAGAAAGAAGGGGTCCGCACTGGGAACCAGGGGGCAAGGGGGTGAGGGGGTGAGTGTTCCGGCATGTCCATGCGCTCCGGGGAGCGCTGGGAGGAGGCCCAGCCTGTCCCATGTACCCACGCCCGAGGCGGGGCGCCTGCAGGCAGACACGAAGCCCAGAAGGAACGGAAACCCCAAAACTTTATTGCCACATTTTGAATCTCATGCAGAGAATTGGGATCCACTAAAACTCCGTCTTCCCTTTGGGGAGCCAAGCGCCAAACTTGTACTCCTGGGTGAAGCCCGGGAACCTTCGGCAGCCTTCTTAGTAGCTTCTGTCTCGCATGAAAATCCTGGGGAATGAGAAGATAACGAGGAGGTGAAAAGTTGGCCAAAGCCACAAGAGGAAACGAAACCCAAAAGGCCACGGGATCCCCACTGGAGCCCAGAGCTAAGGACCAGGAGAAAATCCCGCCCTAATCTAGCACCCCTGCTCCCGCATTTAAATCCAAAGGAAACCAGCAGAAAAATTCTCCAGGAGATCTCTGGGCAAAGATGGGGAGGCCTGGCTGCTGGAAGGCAAAGCGAGAACGCTCTGCTCCCAGCCAGCGGCGGGGAGGGGGGGGGGGGGGGGGGGGAGCACAATCACAGATTGGAAGTCTTTCGGAGCAACAAGATAGAGAAGCCTGCTCCTCAGAACCTCGCCCAGCTCTCCAGAATCGGATTTATGCGCCAGAGAGAAAGCTCTCGGCGTCTCCGAGGGCTGGGGCTCCAGGAGTTCCCACAAGGCCAAAACTCCATGACCCAACAGCAGAGAGGGCCCATGTTCCCTAACCTCTCCCGCGGCCAGCTGCGGCAGCTGAGGACGGTTAGCCCCCTCCCGCAGGGCTAGGAAGTTTCTTTCTTGAAAGGCCCATCAAACAAAGTTTTTGTTTTCGCTCTAGTCCGGCCTCCGACAGTCTGAGGGACAGGGAACTGGCCCCTCTTTAAAAAGTTGGAGGAGCCCTGCTAGAGTCTAAGGCCTGATTACCTACCGCGCTCCCAGCAGCAGAACTCTGCAAGCTGACCCCCGGGCTCACCCCAAAACGCTACTCACGCCCTGCCCCCCCCCCCAGTGCCTTAGAGACTCATAGTCCAAATGGCAGAAATTTGCCCAATAGCCGGGGGCAGCGCTCTGGGCTGCAGGGCCACAGACCTGAAGAGCAGAGGGAACCGCCAGCACGTGGGGGTGGGGAATGCGCAGAGCGCTTGAGGCAGAGAGCCCGCACCCGGCTGGGGCCTGCTCCGTCCTAGAAATCACTTGGGGCAGAAACCAAGGCTGGCGAACCGTGAAGGCTTCACAGCGGGCAAAAAGTTGGCAGGTTTTGACATCCAGCCCCCAAAGCAACCTCCATCAAAGGGAGGAGGCATAAGGTTAGAGGAGGAAGAAAGAGCTGTTTGAAGACCCCCAGAGGGCGGTTGTGTGTGGCTTGAAGGGAGGCAGAATAAACACATCCAGCCTCTTCTCCCTCCACCCTTCCCCAAGGGAGACTTTCATTCCTGCCGGAAGGGAAAGCAGGAAGTGGAAGCCAGAGGCTACTCCGTTCTACTGGCAGAGGCTGGAAGCATCTCTGTCCCCCTTTCCATAGTCTGCATCTAGAGGACAGGGCTGAGCTCCCTCGTGCTTCTGGTCCCTCTGACACTTGTGGGGGAAAAGGGAACCCCAAGGACTACATCCAAGGCTTGATCCCATTCCCGTTGAACTCCTCGAGGAGCACACTTCATGAGGAACAAGGAAACCCCTTTATCCAAAGCCCAGCAAAGCAGAAATTAGAAAAGGCAGACAGAGGACGTATAATGGACACGAAGGAGCTCCCATTGGGAGCGAGGTAACTCAGCCCGACCAAGCCAGAAGGTCCCGGATCGCAGCCGAGAGGACACTCCCCGCAGCTCTAGTGTAGCAGGCTGGGAATGGGACGGGACGGAGACCCTGGTTCCCGGCAAGTCTTTCCAGAGTCTTACTCTCCTTTCAGCAAACTGAAGGGAAGTTGCCTTTGTGGGAAGCCAGAAGAGCCTGAAGTGACTACAATGCTTGAAGAGTCCTGAAGAAAGCTGGTGCTGACCTTGAAGAGTCAGGGGGAGGGGGAGGAAGAGGGATTCCAAGGCGACTCTCCCTTGTGGAATCCTGAAGGGGACTGGTGCAAGCTGGAACTCTCGGGCCTCTCAGCAACTCTGCCACCCTGACCTTCACATAGGCAAGGGCAGTCCTCTATCAATAGTCCCATAGCAATGGCTTTGGGGACAGAAGTTACAGGGGAAATAGGAGAAAATGACGGAGAAAGACTGATGTTACCAAAGATCTCAGGGGGGAAAAAACATAAGACATTAGACATAAGCAGATAAATCAACGGGGAAAGCATTAACAGCACAGAGCGATCTGATCTAGTAGAATTCTAACATCTCTGAAGATAAAGGACAAGGAATCGACTTGGACTAAACAGAGCAGAAGACCTGAAGAGCACATGAGACAGATGTCTTGGATTAAAGCAAGAAATAAGAGTTGGGAGAGCAGAATTGACGGTGTGCACAGCAGAAAGACTGGCAGAATAGAAAAATTGGAAGCCACAGGGCCAAAGATGAAAGAAACAAGAGAGAGGATTAGTCACTGGAATGGCAATACATGGAGGTGAAAGATCATTGGCAAGAAGAGTTGCACAGAGCAGCGATGGTTAAAGAAAGCAAGGTTTCTAGACATCCAAGCAAAAATTGTGATTTCCAAGGCAGTACGCCAAGGGACAACAACAATTCTTGGGCTTCCAGAGAAACATAAGTTAAACAAAACCAAACCCGAACCCCATCATGCAAGAAATAATACAAAACTTCTGAACCCAGAAGAAGACTACTAGGCAAAAGGGTACTTGGCTTCCAAGAAAAAGAAAAAACTTAAATTGCCAACTTCAATACACAGCTCTTCCACTGAGAAACAACAAATACAACAACCAGGAGGAAGATCTTCGGATATAAAGGAAATTCTACCAACCCGAGCCTGATCTCCACCCATCAGAAAGTGCTGGAGAGAATGGAACGTGATCTGGAGGGCACTGGCACTCAAAGATACAGCCTGGGGTGACCTCCGTGAAAACCGAAAAAGGGAATCAATGGAGATTTAAGAATGAGTTTAAAACATTTCTAGGAAGACCCGAAGAGATTATTTGCTTCTCAAACATCTCAGAAAGTAGAAATACAGGAGAAGGTAAAGAACACAGCCCCCGAGGACAATACTACAAATTATCAAGCACGAGAAAACCAGGGGGAAAGTCGCATTTACTGTACAAACATCTACAAACATCTTTATAACAAGTCTCTTAGCAGTAGCCAAAAATGGGAAATGGTGTCATGTCCAGGTAGGGCGGCCCTGCGCGGTATGTTAAGAAAAGGCGGCAGTTTAGAAGCATCTTGTGTGGCTCAGACCGCAGCACTAGAGGCCGGTCTCAGTTCCAGCGAGGGACCGGGGTTAGCAGCAATCACTCAGACCAGGTCGGGAACTTGTAGAAGTCAGACCAGTGGGCAGTGAGCCCTGCCTCAGACTACTCTGGAAGCATTGGCAGTTTGCCCATCCCCTGTCTGAATTGGCCCAAAGATTCTGAAATAACACAACACTCTCCACCAAGAGAGTAGCAAGGGGACCAGCGCAGATCTTGCCAGAAATGCCCAGAACCCAGCCCTAACATCAAGTTCAGTCAGGAAATAGACTGGGAGAACGGGCAAACAACAAATCAAAAAAGGGACACTCGAGATCCAAACCTTTGGGGCCCATGGTGGTGGTGGCGGTGGCGCCGGCTACAACATAACTCGGGCACGAGTTCAACTAAAATTACTAGAAGAGATGAAACAAGAGCTAAAAAGAGGTGTGTACGCATACATCTACATGCAATCGAGGGAAAAAATGGAGAAAAAAATGGCAGCTACGGGAGAAAGAATTACAAAAGGAATGAACGGCTTGGCACAGAAGGTATAGAACCTTGCCCAAGCAGCAAATGTTTTTCAAAATTGGAATGGATCACTTAGAAATCCCAAACCACAAATGTTACCATGGGTACCTCCTAAGGAAACATACTTCCTCCTTCACATCAGAGAGGTGGGGAATTACTACAGCTGAATATTGTCTACATGACTAGAGAAAAATCTCTGTAATGGATATTTTTGCTTAGTTGGTTTCTTTGTCACAAAAGAAGGTTCAGTTTGAGAGAAAGGCTGGGAAATGGCTTTTAAAGTCATGAAGAAAAAGTTTTTCAATCAGTAAAAATCCTTCTCACCTTCCTACTCTTAACTGCTCCCCCCCCCCCATAAATAACAACAGCACTGGCAAACTGCAGACATGTATAGTCAGGCAAACCTCTACATCATCTTTTCCCCTTAAGATAAACAGCCCTCCAGCTACAACTGTCCCATCTCGCATCTTTGGGGATGTTTTTTTTTTTTTTTAAAAATCTACATTTATTCCTATTAAATTTCATCTTGTGAAGTCTTGCTTAGTTAAGATCGCTCAGTCTCTCTTCTCCTAACGACTGCCTCTGTCAAGGAGGTATAGAAAACCAGGGCTTACGTGAGACAGAAGAGAAAGATTATAATTGCAGAACAAACCACCATAGCATAAACAGCCGCCCGTGGAAATAGTTCCAAGATGTTGGTCCAGAGGTCAGTCAGGGAGAACATCCGCAGGCTTCTCCGATTTCCTGCAAGGAAGACAGACGCCCTGGTTATAAGGTGGCAGCCGTGAGGAGTAAAGGCAGAGGAGAGGCTGACTCCCCAATGAAACCAACCAATGCACTTGCATCTTGCCTAAGGCATGGTCCCAAGGCAGAGGAGAAATTTTTCGGACTCAGAAAGGTCCTTGACTTGTGTTTGGTTTTGTGGGCATTTTGTGTGGTTCGCTTTCCTGCACAATGTGTCTAGTCCGTGGCAGGTGCTTCAGAAATGCTGCAAAACCAAATCGAATCAAATCGAATTGGTTTGCTTGAACTCTTTAAAAAAATGAAGCGGAGGTAGGAGGAGACCTACACCCAATAGGTCCAGATCCTTGTTTTATACAGGACTGAAGTACGATTAAGAGGTGGAAAGCTAGATCAGCCCCCCATTTCCTGCCAGCTACCCTGCTCTTGGCCTTCTGTCAAGCCTTCCGGCATACCTTCCTTCTCCAAAGAAACTCTTCATTGGGAAACCTCATTATCCTGCAAGGTTCAACTGACCTGGTCCCCATATCTCCGCAGCTCCCTTTGATTGGCCCCTCTGACTAGAGAGCAGGGCCAGGGGCTTCTGGAATGCCATTTCAGGAGTGGGATTAGAACAGTCTCTATACCATGGATTTCCTCAGCTTTCGTTTTTTTCACTCTCCATCAGGTTCCCTGTATGTTTTGACTTCCCCCATTAGGTTATGAGCTCCCTAATGACAAGAACTGTCTTGTATTTGTTATCCCCAGTGTCGGGAGCACAGAAGACACATCATGTTCATTGATCGTTGAGATCCTGGTATTCCAATCTGTTCACTATTGTCCTCTAGGATATGGCCAAATTCGGGGATTCTTGGTCCCTGCTGCTTACGGGATCCCAGCTGAGTATGGGGCAAGAGAACAAGGGTGAGAGAAAACAAACTTTTGGCAGAGGCCTCAGGGAATTTCTAGTCTGGGAGGAGGTGTGGACACATTCTTCCACAGAAATGATAGCCATCCACGAATGATAAGAGATGGAAGCCTCAAGTGGAATGTGAGCTCATTTCAGATCGCCAAGATTTAGGGACAATGATGGGGGTCATCGGTCGGTCGGAGAAATAGGAGAGGGAAGGGGAAGGATGAGAAGATCATGGCATCAGAGAACACCGGGATAAAGCTGGAAGAGAGAGACAAAGATAGACATAGAGAGAGAAAAACAGAGAGAAAGAAATAGATAAAGTAAGACACCAGAAAAGAAGGCGAGATAGACAGAGAAAGAAAGAAACAGAGATGTAGTAAGATAAAGACAGAGAGAGAAACATGAGAAAAAGAGAGACAGAGCCAGAAGAAGGGAGACAGAAAGAGAGGACAGAGACAAAAGAGACAGAGAGAAAACAGAAGAGGAAAAAGAGACGGAGAAATGGACAAATAGAGGAAGAAAGGAAGAGTAAGAGAGACAAAGACAGATAAAGAGACAGGTTGAGACAAAGAGACAGAAAGACAGGGAGAATAAGAAAGAGATTTATGTAAATATGCCTATATGGGGGTGTGTGTGTGTGTTTGGCGTGTTTATATGAGCACATATCTGTGTGGATTTTTTTAACTTATATGTGTGCATATATGTGTGCATGAGTGTGTGCTTGCATGTGTCTGTGTCTGTGCAAATATGCGTGTGCATATATGTATTTGTATATATGTGTGTGCATGTGTGGAAATATGTGTGTATGTGTATATACATGTGTGTATATGTGTATATTGCACACATTTGTGTGTATGTATATATGTGTGTGTATTTTATATATACACGTATGCATATGTGTAGGTATGTGTGCATTTTTACGTGTGTGCATGTCTGTGTGTGTGTGTGTGTGTGTGTGTAATTTGGTCTTATTTGAATGTGAATATATGTGCATATATATGTTTCTATGTATATGTGTATGTATATTTATAAATATGTATGTAGGAATAGTGGCCTGGTATGTATGCTTAATAGGTGTGTTTGTATGCATATGTGTTTGTATGCATATTGTTTGTGTATTGTGTAGTTGTGTGTATGTGATTTTATCTGTGTGTATATAATGTGCACATGTGTGTATATATGTGTATGCACATACTACTGTGCATGTGTATATACACGTGCATGCATGTGTGAATATATGTGTATGTGCATGTGTCTACTGTGTATATATGTACATACACATGTGTGTGTTTGTATATGTGTACGTATGTGTACTTACATATATACATCTTTGTACAAACATGTGGTTTTGTACTTAAACAGGGGATATATTAAAATGTGGGCTCATATGTATAGTGTGTTACTATACATGCATGTATGTACATATATGTTATTGTAATATTCTCCTTTGGCCCCACATTAGGCGCCAAAATGTAATGTTCTTCTCTAAAATATAATGTTCTCTGGGAGCAGGTTTCTTGGGGGGCTTTGGGGAGCAGCCTTTGTTTCAGTTCAGAGTAACAATCACCTCAAATGCAGCCAGGAGTTAAAGTCCAACTCCTTTATTGTTTCCTTCAAAATAGCCCGGTTAGCATTCTTTGAGGCCTATCTCTCTCCTTGATTTCCCAAGAGCTCCTGCTGCTAATCCTTTGCCTCTGGCAGCTTCAGCCTCCAGCCAGCACAGAGGGAAGATGGAATGAATCTGTCTCCTCCTCAGAGAGTGGGCTTGTGGGAGCTCCTCCTTATATATGCTCTTTTAAAGTGTGAACTCTAATAAGTACTAAGTACATAAGCATTGTCTCTCTCAATTCCAGTGACTTAGCACCTTGTTTCAAGTTCTGGCCCATAACATGGCATGAGTACACAGCCATATTATATGTGTGTACACATGTATATTATACACATATGTGTTTTGTGTATTTATAGGTGTGCATACATCTTTACGTAAATATTTATGAGTATGTATATATGTATGTGCGCTGCATGTATTTGTGTGTGTCTATATCTTTGTATGTAATTTGTGTGTCTACATAAAGGTGTGCATGTTTATATTTCTATGTATGCTTATATGTGTGTATTTGGCATGTGCATGTGTGTATGTATATATGTATGTTGTGGGGGTGTATGTGCATGTGCACGTGTATAGGAAGAGAAAGATAGGAGACAGATAAAGACAGAGGCACAGAGAAAAAGACAGGGAGAGATAGAGAAACAGACACAGAGAGGGAGAGAGAAAGGGACAGATACATACATACGCACACACATAAATATACATATTCAAACACACAGATACAAACATGTACACACATACCTACGTATATAAATACACAGAGAGAGCCAGAGGGAGATTCCACTCAGCAATCTGCAGGGCAAGGGAAGGGAAGAGAAAGTGGCAGGGGGCAGCAGAGAGCAGGGAGATCACAGGCAAATATCCACAGGGATACAAGGGGAAAGAGACCAGCAGCTAAGGGGAAGGGAAGAGAAAGTTGAAAGGAACATCAAAGAGCAGAGAGATCTAGGGCGGACTCCCCCATGGAAATCAGGGACTCAGACCCCCCCATGGAAATCAGGGAGCTGGAAGATCAAGGGCAGAGACCCCCTATGGAGATCAGGGGAATAAATCAATAACAGAAGACAGATATGGAGTCCAAGGGAAGAGAAGAGGCAGTGAGTAGGAAGCAACAGAGTGCAGGGGGATTAGGGCCATAGAAACACAGGGAGATTAGGTGCAAAGATGAACCAGGAGATCTGGGGCAGAGAACCCCGATGGAGTTCACGGGAATAGGCCTGCAGCTCAAGGGAAGGTAGGAGAAAGTTGAAACGAAAAGCAGCTGGCAGGGAGATCAGGGGCAGAGGCCTCCTCGGGGATCAGGAACAGAAATCTGAAGTCCCTCAAGTGAAGGGAAAAGGAAGTACGAGGGAGCAAAAGGGTGCAAGGAGATCAGGAGTAGAGAGCATAAAGACATCAGGGAGAAGAGACCAGAAGCATGAATATAGGGAAGAGTTGCAGGCAGGAGACAGCAGAAGGCAGGGAGATCAAAGGGAGAGACCTAACTCATGAAGATCAGGGGGGAGACATATCCAGGGACAGAACTCCCCCCCCATGGGGAGCAAGGGCAGTGATCCACGGGGAAATGATAAACACAGACCTGGAGTGCAAAGTATTGGAACAGGAGGTGGCAGGAGACAGCACAGTGGGGGGAGATTGAAGTAAAAAAGCCACATCAAGGAGAGAGGGAAGAGATCAGGAGTTCAGTGGAAAGGACCAGTATGGGGCAGGGAGATTGGGTGCAGACAACGCCACCCCCTGGAGATTAAGAGAAGAGACCACTCTCAAACAGATCAGGGGAAGAGATCTGGAGTGCAAAGTACAGAAAGAAAAGGTTATAGGGCACGACAGTTTGCAGGGAGAAAAGGGGCAGAGATCCACAGGGAGTTGAAAAGAGACATCAGGAGCTCAAAGTAAGGGAGAGAAAACTTGTCAGGAACAGAAGAGGGCAGGGAGAACTGGGGGAAGAGACACCACCCAATAGAGATCCAGGGCACAGACCTACAAGAAGATAGCCTCCATAGGGATCCAGGCCACAGATCTACAGGAAGACCAGGGGAAGAGACCCCCCCATAGGGATCTAGGGCACAGATTTACAAGGAGACCAGGGGAAGAGACCCATGCCCCATAGAGATCCGGGGCACAGACCTACATGAAGAGAGCCCACATAGAGATCCCAGGCATAGATCTACAGGAAAATCAGGGAAGGAAACCACACATAGAGATCCTGGGGGGAAAAACCTACAGGAAGATCAGGGGAAGAGACCCCCACATAGGGATCTGAGGCATAGACCTACAGGAAAGCACCCCCCAAAGGAATCTGGGGCACAGACCTACAAGAAGACACGCCCAATAGGGATCCAGAGCACAGACCTACAGGAAGACAAGGGGAAGAGACGCCCCCCCATAGAGATCTGGGGGACAGACCTACAGGAAGAGACAACACATAGTGATCTGGGGCACAGATCGATAGGAAGATCGGGGGAAGAGACCTGCCCATAGGGATCTGGGGGACAGACCTACAGGGAGACCAGGTGAAGAGACCCCCCCATAGAGATCCAGGCCACAGACCCCTATAGGGATCTGAGGCAGAGACCTACAGGAAGATCAGGAGAAAAGAACCCTATAGGGATCCATGGCAGAAACCTACAGGAAGGGACCCCCACATAGGGATCTAGAGTACAGACTTAAAGGAAGACCAGGGGAAAAGATCCCCCATAGGGATCCAGAGCACAGATCTACAGGAAGAGACCCCCAATAGAGATCCAGGGCACAGACCTACAGGAAGAGACCCACTATAAGGATCTGGGGCAGAGACCTAAAGGAAGACCAGGGGAAAAGATCCCCCATAGGGATCTTGGGCACAGATCTACAAGAAGAGACCCCCATAGGGGTCCAGAGCACAGATCTACAGGAAGATCATGGGAATACACTCCCCCATAGGGACTGGGCCACAGACCCACAGGAAGACGGGAAGGAGACACAACAGAGATCCGGGGCAAGACCTGAGGAAGAAACCCCCATAGGGATCCAAGGCACAGATCACAGGAAGACCAGGCAAAGAGACCCCCTTTAGGGACCAGAGCAGACCCACAGGAAGACCAGGGGAAGAGACCCCCAAAAGATCCGGGGGACACACCCAGAGGAAGAAAACATAGGACCAGAGCACAAACCTAAAGGAAGAACCACCTAGGGACTGGGGAAGATCTAAGGAAGATCAGGGGAAGGGACCCCCCCAATAAAACAGATCCAAAGACAGGATCCACAAGACCCGGGGACCCCAGGAAAAAGGGAAGAGACCCCCATAGGGATCGAGCAAGACCTGCAAGAAGATCAGGGAAGAGACACCCCTTAGAGATCCAGGGCATGAACCACAGGAAAACACCCCCATAGGGATCCGGGGAGAGACCCAAGGAAGATAGGGGAAGAGACCCCCACCATGGACCGGGGCAAGACTTACAGGAAGAGGACCCCAACCAGAGAGATCCGGGGCACAGAACTAAAAGAAGAGACCCCTAGGGTCCAGAGCACAGACCCAAGAAAGGACCACACATAGGGACCAAAAGGATCTACAAGAAAATCAGGGGAAGGGACCCCCCATAGAGATCCGGGGTATAGACCTACAGGAAGAGACCCCCCATGCCGATCCAGGGCACAGACCTACAGGAAGAGATCACACATAGGGATCTAGGGCACAGATCTAAAGGAAGATCAGGGGAAGAGACCCCCCCCATAGAGATGCGGGGCACAGCCCTATGGGAAGAGAAACCCCATAGGGATTCAGACCACAGACCTGCAGGAAGATCAGGGAAAGAGACCCCCATAGAGATCCAAAGCAGAGACTGGGGGAAACGACCCCCCCAGAGAACTCCCCATAAGGGTACAGGGCAAGAGGAAACCCCCCAATAGGGACCTGGGGGACACACCTACAGGAAGACCAGGGAAAGAGACCCCCCCAATAGAAATCCGGGATACACACCTAGAGGAAGAAATCCCACATAGGGATCCAGAGCACAAACCTAAAGGAAGAGACCGCCCATAGGGATCTGGGGCACAGATCTACAGGAAGATCAGGGATGGAGACCACACATAGAGATCCCAGGTGAGAAACCTATAGGAAGATCAGGGGAAGAGACCCCCCTATAGGGATCTGAGGCATAGACCTACAGGAAGAGACCCCCATAGGGATACAGAGCATAGACCTGCAAGAAGATCAGGGGAAGAGACACGCCCCCTTAGAGATCCAGGGCAGAAACCTACAGGAAGAGACCCCCCCATAGGGATCTAAAGCACAAATCTCCAGGAATACCAGGGGAAGAACACCCCCACACACACACATAGAGATCCAGGGCACAAACCTACAGGAAGATATCCCCTATACGGATCTGGGGCAGAGACCTACAGGAAGACCAGGGGAAAATATCCCCCATGGGGATCTTGGGCACAGATCTACAAAAAGAGACTGCCCCTAGGGATCCAGAGCACAGATCTACAGGAAGATCAGGGGAAGAGACCCCTCATAGGGATCTGGGCCACAGACCTACAGGAAAATAAGGGGAGGAGACACACCAATAGAGATCCAGGACTCAGACCTGAGGCAGAGACCCCCCATAGGGATCCAGGGCACAGATCTACAGAAATATAAGGGGAATATACCCCCCCCTTGGGATCCAGGGCACAGATCTATAGGAAGAGACCCCCAATAGAGATCCAGGGCACAGACCTACAGGAAGATCGGGGGAGTAGACACCCCAATAGAGATCCGGGAACACAGACCTGAGGCAGAGACCCCCCATAGGGATGAAGGGCACAGACCTACAGGAAGACCAAAGGAAGAGACCCCCCCCCATAGAGATCTAGGGCACAAACCTACAGGAAGAGACCCCTCATAGAGATCTGGAGCACAGACCAACAGGAAGACCAGGGGAATAGACCCCCATAGGGATCTGGGCCACAGACGTACAGGAAGATTGGGGGAAGAGACCACCCCCATAGAGATCTGGGGCACAAACCTACAGGAAGAGACCCCCCACTTTGAGATCTGGTGCACAAACCTACAGTAAGAGACCCCACATAGGGATCCGGAGCACAGACCTACAGGAAGACCCAGGGAAGAGATTCCCCCCCATAGGGATAAAGGGCACAAACCTGAAAGGAGTTCCGGGGAAGAGACCCCCCTTAGGGATCTCGTGAACAAATCTACATGAAGATCTGGGGAAGAGACCCCCCCCCCCATAGAGATCCAGGGCACAGACCTAAAGGAAGAGATTCCCTATAGGGATCTGGGGCAGAGACTTACAGGAAGATCAGGGGAAAAGACCCCCTATAGGGATCCAGGGCAGAAACCTACAGGAAGAGACCCCCACATAGGGATCTAGAGTACAGACTTAAAAGGAAGACCAGGGGAAAAGATCCCCCATAGGGATCCAGAGCACAGATCTACAGGAAGATCAGGGGAATAGACCCCCAATAGGGATCCAGGGCACAGATCTACAGGAAGAGACCCATAATGGAGATCCGGGGCACAGACCTACAGGATGATCAGGGGAGGAGACACCGCAGTAGAGCTCTGGGGCACAAACCTACAGGAAGAGACCCCACATAGAGATCCCAGGCATAGATCTACAGGAAAATCAGGAAAGGAAACCACATATAGAGATCCTGGGGGGAAAAACCTACAGGAAGATCAGGGGAAGAGACCCCCCCCATAGGGATCTGAGGCATAGCCCTACAAGAAGACACGCCCAATAGGGATCCAGAGCACAGACCTACAGGAAGACAAGGGGAAGAGACGCCCCCCCCATAGAGATCCGGGAGACAGACCTACAGGAAGAGACCACACATAGTGATCTGGGGCACAGATCGATAGGAAGATCGGGGGAAGAGACCTGCCCATAGGGATCTGGGGGACAGACCTACAGGGAGACCAGGTGAAGAGACACCCCCCCCCATAGAGATCCAGGCCACAGACCCCTATAAGGATCTGAGGCAGAGACCTACAGGAAGATCAGGGGAAAAGAACCCTATAGGGATCCATGGCAGAAACCTACAGGAAGGAACCCCCACATAGGGATCTAGAGTACAGACTTAAAGGAAGACCAGGGGAAAAGATCCCCCATAGGGATCCAGAGCACAGACCTACAGGAAGAGACCCACTATAAGGATCTGGGGCAGAGACCTAAAGGAAGACCAGGGGAAAAGATCCCCCATAGGGATCTGGGAACAATCTAAAGAAGACCCATAGGATCCAGAGCACAGATCTACAGGAAGTCATGGATACACTACATAGGGATCTGGGACAGACCTACAGGAAGATCAGGAAGAAGACACTATAGAGATCCGGGCACAGACCTAGGAAGAACCCCCATGGGATCCACAGCACAGATCTACAGGAAGCCAGGAAAGAGACCCCCATAGGGATCCAGAGCACAGACCTACAGGAAGACCAGGGGAAGAGACACCCCCCCATGAGATCGGATAAACCTAGAGGAAGAACACCCTAGGGATCCAGAGCACAAACCTAAAGGAAGAGACCACCATAGGACCGGGACAGATCTAAGGAAGATCAGAAGGGACCCCCCCATACAGATCAAGACAGATCTAGGGAAGATCAGGTATGGAGACCACACATAGAGATCCGGGGACAAACCACAGTAAAACAGGGGAAAGAACCTATAGATACAGAGCATAGACCTGCAAGAAGATCAGGGGAAGAGACACCCCCCCTTAGAGATCCAGGGCATAAACCTACAGGAAAACACCCCCCATAGGGATCCGGGGCCGAGACCTATAGGAAGATCAGGGGAAGAGATCCTCCATAGAGATCCGGGGGACAGATCTACAGGAAGAGACCCCCATACAGATCCAGGGCACAGACCTACAGGAAGAGACCACACATAGGGATCTAGGGCACAGACGTACAGGAAGATTGGGGGAAGAGACCACCCCCATAGAGATCTGGGGCACAAACCTACAGGAAGAGACCCCCACTTTGAGATCTGGTGCACAAACCTACAGTAAGAGACCCCACATAGGGATCCGGAGCACAGACCTACAGGAAGACCCGGGGAAGAGATTCCCCCCCATAGGGATAAAGGGCACAAACCTGAAAGGAGATCCGGGGAAGAGACCCCACATAGGGATCTCGTGAACAGATCTACAGGAAGATCTGGGGAAGAGACCCCCCATAGGGATCTGGGGCATAGACCTATATTAAGAGACCTGCCATAGGGACCCAGGGGGCAGACTTACAGGGAGACCGGGAGAAGAGACCCCCCCCATAGAGATCCAGGGCACAGACCTAAAGGAAGAGATTCCCTATAGGGATCTGGGGCAGAGACCTACAGGAAGATCAGGGGAAAAGACCCCTATAGGGATCCAGGGCAGAAACCTACAGGAAGGGACCCCCACATAGGGATCTAGAGTACAGACGTAAAAGGAAGACCAGGGGAAAAGATCCCCCATAGGGATCCAGAGCACAGATCTACAGGAAGATCAGGGGAATAGACCCCCAATAGGGATCCAGGGCACAGATCTACAGGAAGAGACCCATAATGGAGATCCGGGGCACAGACCTACAGGACGATCAGGGGAGGAGACACCGCAGTAGAGTTCTGGGGCACAAACCCACAGGAAGAGACTCCCCCTAGGGATCCAAAGGATAGATTTACAGGAAGATCCAGGGCACAGATCTATAGAAAGACCAGGGGAAGAGACGCCCCCATAGGGATCCAGGGCACGATCTACAGGAAGACCAATGGAAGAGACCCCTCATAGGGATCTGGGGCACAGATCTACAGGAAGATCAGGTGAAGGGACCTCTCCCATAGAGATCCGGGGCACAGATCTGCAACAAGACCAGGGGAAGGGATCCCCCCATAGGGATAAAGGGCACAAACCTGCAAGGAGACCAGGGAACGAGACCCCCGATAGGGATCTCGGGAACAGATCTACAGGAAGATCAGGGGAAGAGACCCCAGGGATCTGAGGCACAGACCTATATTAAGAGACCCGCCATAGGGATCCAGGGGACAGACCTACAGGGAGACCGGGGGAAGAGACCCCCCCATAAAGATCCAGGGCACAGACCTAAAGGAGGAGACCCCCTGTAGGGATCGGGGGCAGAGACCTACAGGAAGATCAGGGGAAAAGACCCCCCAAAAGAGATCCAGGGCAGAAACCTACAGGAAGGGACGCCCACATACGTATCTAGTATAAAGACTTAAGGAAGACCAGGGGAAAAGATCCCCCATAGGGATCTTGGGCACAGATCTACAAGAAGAGACCCCCATAGGGATCCAGAGCACAGATCTACAGGAAGATCATGGGAATACACTACCCCATAGGGATCTGGGCCACAGACCTACAGGAAGATCAGGGAAGGAGACACTCCAATAGAGATCCGGGGCACAGACCTGAGGAAGAAACCCCCCCATAGGGATCCAAGGCACAGATCTACAGGAAGACCAGGCAAAGAGACCCCCCATAGGGATCCAGAGCACAGACCTACAGGAAGACCAGGGGAAGAGACCCCCCCCTCATAGAGATCCGGGATACACACCTAGAGGAAGAATTACCACATAGGGATCCAGAGCACAAACCTAAAGGAAGAGACCACCCATAGGGATCTGGGGCACAGATCTATAGGAAGATCAGGGGAAGGGACCCCCCCCCATACAGATCCAAGACACAGATCTACAGGAAGATCAGGTATGGAGACCACACATAGAGATCCCGGGGGACAAACCTACAGGAAAATCAGGGGAAGAGACCCCCCATAGGGATACAGAGCATAGACCTGCAAGAAGATCAGGGGAAGAGACACCCCCCCTTAGAGATCCAGGGCATGAACCTACAGGAAAACACCCCCCATAGGGATCCGGGGCAGAGACCTATAGGAAGATCAGGGGAAGAGACCCCTCCACCATAGCGATCCGGGGCACAGACTTACAGGAAGAGACCCCAACCAGAGAGATCCGGGGCACAGAACTAAAAGAAGAGACCCCCTATAGGGATCCAGAGCACAGACCTATAGAAAGAGACCACACATAGGGATCTGGGGCACAGATCTACAAGAAAATCAGGGGAAGGGACCCCCCATAGAGATCCGGGGTATAGACCTACAGGAAGAGACCCCCCATGCCGATCCAGGGCACAGACCTACAGGAAGAGATCACACATAGGGATCTAGGGCACAGATCTAAAGGAAGATCAGGGGAAGAGACCCCCCCCATAGAGATGCGGGGCACAGCCCTATGGGAAGAGAATCCCCATAGGGATCCAGAGCACAAACCTAAAGGAAGAGACCGCCCATAGGGATCTGGGGCACAGATCTACAGGAAGATCAGGGATGGAGACCACACATAGAGATCCCAGGTGAGAAACCTATAGGAAGATCAGGGGAAGAGACCCCCCTATAGGGATCTGAGGCATAGACCTACAGGAAGAGACCCCCATAGGGATACAGAGCATAGACCTGCAAGAAGATCAGGGGAAGAGACACCTCCCTTAGAGATCCAGGGCAGAAACCTACAGGAAGAGACCCCCCCATAGGGATCCAGAGCACAAACCTAAAGGAAGAGACCGCCCATAGGGATCTGGGGCACAGATCCATAGGAAGATCAAGAGAAGGGACCCCCCCATACACATCCAGGACACAGATCTACAGGAAGATCAGGTATGGAGACCACACATAGAGATCCCAGGTGAGAAACCTATAGGAAGATCAGGGGAAGAGACCCCCCTATAGGGATCTGAGGCATAGACCTACAGGAAGAGACCCCCATAGGGATACAGAGCATAGACCTGCAAGAAGATCAGGGGAAGAGACACCTACCCTTAGAGATCCAGGGCAGAAACCTACAGGAAGAGACCCCCCCCCATAGGGATCTAAAGCACAGATCTCCAGGAAGACCAGGGGAAGAAACCCCCCCCGCCCCACATAGAGATCCAGGGCACAAACCTACAGGAAGATAGCCCCTATAGGGATCTGGGGCAGAGACCTACAGGAAGACCAGGGGAAAAGATCCCCCATGGGGATCTTGGGCACAGATCTACAAAAAGAGACTGCCCCTAGGGATCCAGAGCACAGATCTACAGAAAGATAAGGGGAATAGACCCCCCCATAGGGATCTAGGGCACAGATCTATAGGAAGAAACCCCCAATAGAGATCCAGGGCAAGACCTACAGGAAGATCGGGGGAATAGACACCCCAATAGAGATCTGGAACACAGGTCTGAGGCAGAGACCCCCCATAGGGATCAAGGGCACAGATCTATAGGAAGACCAGGGGAAGAGACCCCCCCCCTCATAGAGATCTGGAGCACAGACCTACAGGAAGACCAGGGGAATAGACCCCCATAGGGATCTGGGCCACAGACGTACAGGAAGATTGGGGGAAGAGACCACCCCTACAGAGATCCGGGGCACAAACCTACAGTAAGAGACCCCACATAGGGATCTGGAGCACAGATCTACAGGAAGACCAGTGGAATAGACCCCCATAGGAATCTGGGCCAGAGACATACAGGAAAATAAGGCAAAGAGACCCCCAATAGAGATCCGGGCACAGATGTACAGATAGAGACCCCCTTTAGGGATCTGGAGCAGAGACCTACAGGAAAACCAGGGGAAAAGGCCCCTCATAGGGTAGGGATCTTGGGCACAGATTTACATGAAGAGACCCCTCCATAGGGATCTAAAGTACAGATCTACAGGAAAATCTGGGAAAGAGACCCCCCCCCCCATAGGGATCTGGGGCTAAACCTATATTAAGAGACCAACCATAGGGATCCGGGGGACAGACCTACAGGGAGACCGGGGGAAGAGACCTCCCCCATAGAGTTCCAGGGCACAGACCTAAAGGAAGAGATTCCCTATAGGGATCTGGGGCAGAGACCTACAGGAGGATCAGGGGAAAAGACCCCCTATAGGGATCCAGGGCAGAAACCTACCGGAAGGGACCCCCACATAGGGATCTAGAGTAAAGACTTAAAGGAAGACCAGGGGAAAAGATCCCCCATACGGATCCAGAGCACAGATCTACAAGAAGATCAGGGGAATAGAACCCCCATAGGGATCCACGGCACAGATCTACAGGAAGAGACCCACAATGGAGATCCGGGGCACAGACCTACAGGACGATCAGGGGAGGAAACACCTCAGTAGAGTTCTGCGGCACAAACCTACAGGAAGAGACTCCCCCTAGGGATCCAGGGAATAGATCTACAGGAAGATCCAGGGCACAGATCTATAGAAAGACCAGGGGAAGAGACACTCCCATAGGGATCCAGGGCACAGGAAGACCAATGGAAGAGACCCCTCATAGGGATCTAAAGCACAGATCTCTAGGAAGACCAGGGGAAGAAAGCCCCCCTCCCAATAGAGATCCAGGGCACAAACCTACAGAAAGATACCCCCTATAGGTATCTGGGGCAGAGACCTACAGCAAGACCAGTGGAAAAGATCCCCTATAGGTATCTTGGGCACAGATCTACAAAAAGAGCCTGCCCCTAGGGATTCAGAGCACAGATCTACAAGAAGATCAGGGGAAGAGACCCCTCATAGGGATCTGGGCCACAGACCTACAGGAAGATAAGGGGAAGAGACTCCCCATAGGGATCCAGGGCACAGATCTACAGAAAAATAAGGGGAATAGACCCCCCCATAGGGATCCAGGGCACAGAGCTATAGAAAGACCAGGGGAAGAGACACCCCCATAGGGACCCAGGGCACAGATCTACAGGAAGACCAATGGAAGAGACCCCTCATAGGGATCTGGGGCACAGATCTACAGGAAGATCAGGTGAAGGGATCTCCCCCACAGAGATCCAGGGCACAGATCTACAACAAGACCAGGGGAAGAGAGGCCGCCATGTGGATCCAGAGCACTGAACATAAAAAGAGACCCCCCCAGAGATATTTGGGACACAGACCTACAGGAAGAGCCCACCCATAGGGATCTAAAGCACAGATCTCCAGGAAGACCAGGGGAAGAAACCTCCCTCCCATAGAGATCCAGGGCACAAACCTACAGGAAGAGGCCCTCCATAGAGATCCAGACCACAGACCTATAGGGAGACCAGGGTAAGAGACTCCCCCCATAGAGATCCGGGGCACAGACCTACAGGAAGATCAGGGGAAGAGACTCCCCATAGGGATAAAGGGCACATACTTGCAAGAAGATCAGGGAAAGAGACCCCCATAGTGATACAGAGCACACACCTACAGGAAGACCAGGGGAAGAGACCGGTCCCCCATAGAAACTCACAGCATAGAGATACTGGAAGACACCCCAATAGAGATCCAGGGCAAAGACCTATAGGAAGAGCAGGGGAAGAGACCCCCCATAGAGATCCGGGGCACAGACCTACAAGAAGAGACCCCCAATAGGGATCCAGGCCACAGATCTACAGGAAGACCAGGGGAAGAGACCTCCCCATAGGGATCCAGAGCACAGACCTACAGGAAGACCAGGGGAAGAGACCCCCCCCCCCCAAGAGATCCAGGACACACACCTAGAGGAAGAAATCCCACATAGGGATCCAGAGCACAAACCTAAAGTAAGAGACCGCCCATAGGGATCTGGGGCACACACCTAGAGGAAGAAATCCCACATAGGGATCCAGAGCACAAACCTAAAGTAAGAGACCGCCCATAGGGATCTGGGGCACAGATCTACAGGAAGATCAGGGAAGGAGACCACACATAGAGATCCCAGGGGACAAACCTACAGTAAGATCAGGGGAAGAGACCCCCCCATAGGGATACAGAGCATAAACCTGCAAGAAGATCAGGGGAAGAGACCCCCCACAGGAATAAAGGGCACAGACTTGTAAGAAGATCAGGGAAAGAGACACGCCCTCCCCTTAGAGATCCAGGGCATAAACCTACAGGAAAACACCCCCCATAGGGATCCGGGGCAGAGACCTACAGGAAGAGCAGGGGAAAAACACCTCATAGGGATCTTGGGCACAGATCTACAGGAAGAGATCCCCCATAGGGATTCAGAACACAGATCTCCAGGAAGATCAGGCAAAAAGACCCCCTCCATAAAGATCCAGGGCACAGACCTACAGGAAGACACCCCCCCCATAGGGATCTGTGGCACAGATCTACAGGAAGATGAGGAGTTGAGACGCCCACTCATAGGGATCTGGGGCACTAACCTACAGGAAGACCAGGGGAAGAGACCCCCCCCCATAGAGATCCGGGACACACACCTAGAGGAAGAGACCACTTATAGGGATCTGTGTCAGAGATTTACAGGAAGATGAGGGGAAAAGACCCCCCCATAGAGATCCAGGGCACAAAACTACAGGAAGAGAACCCTTATAGGGATCTGGGGCACCGACCTACAGGAAAAGACACCCCATAGGGATCCAGAACATAGATGTATAAGAAGACCAGGGGAAGAGAACCCCTATAGAGATCCGGGAAAGAGACCAGGGGAATCCAGACATTCCCCCAGAAACTTACCAGAGAACGTACCTATAGAGATCCCAGGAACAAACCTTCAGGAAGACACCCCCCACAGGGATCCAAGGCAAAGATCTACAGGAAGACCAGGGGAAGAGAGCCCCCCCCATAGAGATCCAGAACACTGACGATAAAGAGACCCCCCCCCCAGAGATATCCAGGGCACAGGCCTACAGGAAGAGACAACACATAGGGATGTGGAGCACAAACCTACAGGTAGAGAACCCCCCTGGGTCTGGTAGATCAGACCCAGGGCACAGCTCTACAGGAAGATCAGGGGAAGAGACGCCCCCATAGGGATCTGGGGCATAGACCTACATTAAGAGATCTCCCAGAGTGATATGGGACACAGACCTACAGGAAGGGAAACACCATAGAGATCCAGGGCACAGATCTACAGGAAGAGACCCCCCTTAGGGGTCCAGGGCACAGATCTATATGAAAACCAGGGGAAGAGACCCCTCCATAGAGATCCAGGGCACAGACCTACAGGAAGAGACCCCCCCCATAGGCACACAGATCTACAGGAAGATCAGGCAAAAAGACTCCCCCCATAAAGATCCAGGGCACACAGCTAGAGGAAGAAATCCCACATAGGGATCCGGAGCACAAAACCTAAAGGAAGAGACCGCCCATAGGGATCTGGGGCATAGATCTATAGGAAGATCATGGCAAGGGACTCCCCCATAGAGATCCAGGGCACAGACCTACAGGAAGACCAGGAGAATAGACTCCCTCATAGGAATCCGGGGCACAGACCTAAAGGAAGAGACCCCCCATAGGGATCTGGGATACACACCTAGAGGAAGAAATCCCACATAGGGATCCATAGCACAAACCTAAAGGAAGAGACCACCCATAGGGATCTGGGGCACAGATCTATAGGAAGAGCGGGGAAGAGACCCCCCACAGGGATCTGAGGCATAAACCTACAGGAAGGGACCCCCATAGGGATACAGAGCATAGACCTGCAAGAAGATCAGGGGAAGAGACAACCCCCCTTAGAGATCCAAGGCAGAAACCTACAGGAAGAGACCCCCCCCCATAGGGATCTAAAGCACAGATCTCCAGGAAGATGAGGGGAAGAAACCCCCCCCCTCCATAGAGATCCAGGGCACAAACCTATAGGAAGATACCCCCTATAGGGATCTGGGGCACAGATCTACAAAAAGAAACCCCCCCTAGGGATCCAGAGCACAGATCTATAGGAAGATCACAGGAATAGACCCCCCCCCATAGGGATCTGGGCCACAAACCTACAGGAAGATCAGGGGAAGAGACCCCTCATAGGGATTTGGGGCACAGATCTACTGGAATAGACCCCCCATAGAAGTCCCGGGCACAGACCTACAGGAAGACCAGGGTAAGGACCACCCACAGGGATCCAGGGCACAGTTCTACAGGAAGATCCAGGAACAGACCCCCAATAGAGATCCAGGCACAGACCTACAGGAAGAGACTCCCCCTAGGGATCCAGGGCATTGATATACAGGAAGATCCAGGGCACAGATCTATAGAAAGACCAGGGGAAGAGACGCCCCAATAGGGATCCAGGGCACAGATCTACAGGAAGACCAGGGGAAGAGACCCCTCATAGCGATCTGGGGCACAGATCTACAGGAAGATCAGGTGAAGGGACCTCCCCCATAGGGATCCGGGGGTCAGACCTACAGGAAGTGACCCCCGCATAGTGGTCCAAGCACAAACTTAAAGGAAGAGACCCCCATACAGATCCAGGGCACAGATGTAAAGAACCATCAGGGGAAGAGACACCCCATAGGGATAAAGAGCACAAACCTGCAAGGAGATCAGGGGAAGAGACCCCCCATAGGAATCTGGGGCATAGACCTATATTAAGAAACCCCCTATAGGGATCCGGGGGAGAGACCTACAGGGAGACAGGGGAAGAGACGCCCCCATAGAGATCCAGTGTACAGACCTAAAGGTAGAGACCCCCTATAGGGATCTGGGGCAGAGACCTACAGGAAGATCAGGGGAAAAGACCACCGCATAGAGATCCAGGGCAGAAAGGTACAGGAAGGGATCCTGCATAGGGATCTAGAGTATAGACTTAAAGGAAGACTAGGGGAAAAGGTCCCCCATAGGGATCTTGAGCACAGATCTACAGGAAGATTAGGGGACTAGACGCCCCCATAGGGATCCAGGGCACAGATCTACAGGAAGAGACCCCCAATAGAGATCTGGGGCACAGACCTACAGGAAGATCAGGGAAGTTGCCACCTCAATAGAGATCCGGGGGGAAGACCTGCAGGAAGATATCCCCCATAGGCATCAAGGGCACAGATCTACAGGAAGACCAGGGGAAGAGACCCCCCCCCATCGAGATCCAGGGCACAAACCTACAGGAAGAGACCCCCCATAGAGATCTGGAGCACAGACCTACAGGAAGACCAGGGGAATAGACCCCCATAGGGATCTGGGCCACAGACGTACAGGAAGATTGGGGGAAGAGACCACCCCCATAGAGATCCGGGGCACAAACCTACAGGATGGGACCCCCCACTTTGAGATCTGGTGCACAAACCTACAGTAAGAGACCCCACATAGGGATCCGGAGCACAGACCTACAGGATATTCGTAAAATATCTTGTTCATCATTGAGGTTATGGATGATGGAGCTGGAGCATAGGAATAATATTGCTTTAAAGAAGGCGTGTGTACAAATGTGTAAGAATGCCAGGTGCGGCTGATTTAGGCCTAATGCTACTATTATTAGGCCTAGTTGGCTTGATGTAGAAAAAGCTACGATTTTTTTAATGTCATTTTGGGTAATGGCACAGATAGCAATAAATAGAGTTGTAATTCTTTCTAGGCATAGTATGATAGTCAAAGCTGTTTGGTTGTTTTGTGTAATAGGGCTAAATCGGATTAGGAAGAAGATACCTGCAACAACTATGGTGCTAGAATGTAGTAATGCTGATACAGGAGTGGGGCCTTCTATGGCTGAAGGTAGCCATGGTGTAGGCCGAACTGGGCTGATTTCCCAGTTGCCGCAAGGATTAATCCAAGAAGGGCTAATGTGTTGACGTTTGTTTTGAAGATGTGTTGGATGTCCCAGGAGTTGTTATTAATTATTAGGCATGCTATGGCTAGCATGAATCCAATGTCTCCAATTCGGTTGTATAGGACGGCTTGGAGAGCAGCGGTGTTTGCGTCGGTCCGTCCGAACCATCATCCAATGAGCATAAATGATATGATGCCTACACCTTCCCATCCAATGAACAGTTGAAATAGGTTGTTTGCAGATACAAGGATGATTATGGTGAATAATAATTAAGTATTTGAAAAAGCGGTGAATATTTGGGTCGGTGTGCATGTATCAAATTGAGAACTCTAGAATGGATCATGTGGACGATAATGCAAATGGGGATGAAGATAATGGAGAAAATAGTCAATTTAAAGTTTATTGTTAGGTTAAATGTATCTATAGAAAACCACTGTCAATTTGAATTTGGTTTTTCCCAGAGGGATGAACAAAGGGCTAAGGGGATGAGGCTAGTGAAAAAGGCTAGTTTGACTGTGTTTTTACATAACAGTTGGAAGTTGCTGGTTTTGTGCGGTAGAAGCATGTTATAGGCTAGGGGGAAAGTAAGTATAATGATCGCTAGTAGTAGGGAAGAATTCAATAAATAGTTAATTACTTTTATTTGGAATTGCACCAAATTTTTTGGTTCCTAAGACCAATGAATGACTATTATCCTTTAAAAGTGAGAAAGTGACCAGATCATCATTATATACTTCAACAACGGTACTATATGATGACCAGTTCTGATGGATCAGGCCATCCTCAGCAACGAGATCAACCAAATCATTTCCAATGGAGCAGTAATGAATTGAACCAGCTATGCCCAGAAAAAGAACTCTGGGAGATGACTAAAAACCATTACATTGAATTCCCAATCCCTATATTTATGCACACCTGCATTTTTGATTTCCTTCATAAGCTAGTTGTACAATATTTCAGAGTCTGATTCTTTTTGTACAGCAAAATAACGTTTTGGTCATGTATATTTATTGTGTATCTAAATTTATATTTTAATATATTTAACATCTACTGGTCATCCTGCCATCTAGGGGAGGGGGTGGGGGGTAAGAGGTGAAAAATTGGAAAAAGGTTTGTTGTTAATGCTGTAAAGTTACCCATGCGTTTCCTGTAAATAAAAGGTTATTAAATAAAAAGAAAAAAAAAAAGAAAAAAGAAAAATAAAAAATAAATAAAAGTGGGAAAACCAATGGTTTTAACATGGGATAAAATTAGCAGTTCTTTAACTTTCTAGCATATAAGGGGTTTAAACTCCTAATTTTAGATTACAACCTAATGTTTTTATTAAACTATATTTTCAATATTAATACGAGAATAAATTTGGGCGAATCGGAAATGATAAGAGGGGAGTAGAAGGTTAGGGTTATTAATAATTCTCGGAAAAGTTGGTTTGATAGGGTAATGTGGTGTGTTAAATTTGCCTCGTTGGGAGGAATTAGTATATTAATAGTAGAGGCTGTGATGACTGTGTTGATGCCTAATAGGACGAGTGAAAAGTTAGATCAGGGAGAATGAAGAAATTCTAAGGTTCTCCTAGAAGGTTAATGGAAGGGAGGGTTAGGCTAGGTTAGCTGGAACACAAAGTCATCAGGCGCATATTAGTGGAAGAATTATTTGGAGACCCGGGTTGGGATAAGGGGTTCCTTGTGGATGGTTTGGGTTTGTTGGCTGGACAGAAAAGTATTGGGGAGGTGAGACCAAAGGGAATTAAGGCACAGTGGCCCTAAGTGGGAATTGTATAAGGGGTTGCAATGATTACCCAAACCCTGTGGCTTGACGGAAGAATATGCGATGGGTTTAAGATCTGTTTGTTGTAAGAGATGGAACTTTTATAATCTCCTAGGGATAGGGATTATAAAATTAACATAAAGTTGATGTGGTTGGTTCCTGTTGGAAGGGCTGTGGTTGTATAATGCCATAACCACCTAGCTTTAAGTAGAATGGCAGCCAAACTATAGAGCCCCAGGGGACCCACATGTGCTTGGGCAGTCAAAGATGGAGGCCATATGGTGGTTTTTAACTTAAACGCCATTATGCAGGCTATAAAGTGGAATCGATATAAATTCTAATGGGTGATACTAGTGGTTTATAAGGTATGTGAAGGGGCCTGATTGTTGTGTAGGTAAAGTAATTTGCTACCTAGAAGGGGGAGGAGCCCACCAATTTTAAAAAGGAAATATGGGTCTCGTTAGGTCGTTGTTTTTACCTCAGGTGTAAATAGGAAGGGTGGGGTTAAAGGGAAATTTCAAATAAGATATAGAATATAATTAGTTAAAGATGAAGGTGAAGGCAAAAGGAAGTTGGAGGATAATAAAGTGGTTTTTTTTTTGTCAATGGCCTTATGGGCTAGAATGGTTTGACCTAAATGATTATTAGTAAGGAGTCAGGATGGAATAAGTAGAAATTGATAAAAAGAGTCTAGGGAGAAAGAGTTATTGTAATTGAGCCCTAAGTCAAAATTATGATAGAACAAAGTTAACTTCAAATGCTAATAATAAAACTGTGTGGAGTGGTATTAATTCCAACTAGGATTTTTTGGAGCACCAATGTTAGATAAGATGAAGGTTGATGTAAAATTTTTAGCATTGTAGTAAGGTTTTAAATTTTGGAATGTAGTCATTACAATTGGGTTGTTAGATTTTTTATTAATAAGTAGGACCCAATTCCTGTTCAAGCCAGAAGACTAGTAAATTAAAGGGTTATTGGAATATTAGGGAAATATGGAAGTGGGTAATTGGGGGTTAAAAGGATGAAGGGACAATTTATTCCTTCCAAACATAGAAGGGTTGGATATTAGGTGTGATCGGTGAACTAAAACCCTGTGGAGGGGCTAATGAAAAGGCTACAATTAGGGTTTAGGTTAATTAGGGAGATAAGGTATTATTAGGGTAGAAGCATGGAATTGGTCAAAACCAAATTTATCTATTAAAAAACCATTCGGGTTATTCAAGGCCTTTTGAAACCAATTTGTATTGAGACCTCCTGAAGGCGGATGATGATGGAATATCCCAAGATAAGTATGGTGCTGGTAGAATAGTTGGATGGCTCAGGGTAGGGGGAGGGGAAAGGGCAATCTCAGGTCAAAAATAGGAATGTGATAGCAACTAGGAAAAATTTTATTGAGAAAGGGAAGATGGGGAAGCCTGAAGGGTCAAATCCACATTCCATAAGGACTGGATTTTCTAGGTATAAATAGGTTGGTGGTCAGAAAGCAATAAGGACTCATTGGTTTTGAGAGCAGAGTTGATTGGAAGGGAATAAGGTTAATTATTTTTCTGGTTTCACCCCAGAACCCAATGATTGGAAATCCAAAGGACTTTATACTAGAAAAATAGGAGGGCCTCCTAAGATGGAGACAAGAAATGTCATACGACATCTCGGGAAGTGTCAAATCAGGCTGCAGCTTCCAAAGGGTGTGTAGATGGAAATGGTAGAAGAGTTGTTGAAGGAGGCAAACAATTAAGAACAAGGGCCAATAATTTTGTAAACCATGAAAACCGGTTGCTCAAAGAATGTTGACCGAAAGCCATCAGAGATAGTAAAGGGGCCTTAAGTATTCCTGTAGCTTGGAATGGAAAATAAGCCCAAAGCAATGGTAGTTACCAAGGCTTGGATTATTTGTTTTGGTCCACCCTTCTATTAGGGCCATGATGGGCCCAGGTGATGGAGGCCCTGGAAGGAAAGAATGGCTGTTTTTAATAAATGGTACCTAGTGGATTAAGGGATGGAATTCCACAGGGGGTCCAGCAGCCCCTAACTTGGTTTGGGGATGGGCTTGAGGTGGTAGAAAGCCCAGAAAAAGCCTGGGAAAAGAAAACTTTGATGTAAATGAAAATTATGCCGTAGGTGTTATTTTTGGACCACGGGGGGGTGTGGATGTCCCTTGATGGGTCCCTTCCTCGCAAATCCCGTCACATTGATAATTGTTTTTGGGGGTTGTTGAAATCCTTAAATTAAGGTAGTGAGAGTGGGGGAACCCATGATTATTCCCCTGAGGTGGGGCCTGAATTGTCCTGGGTGGTCATGGGCCGGGATTTACCATTGGTGCCACGGGGTTTTGGGTCATTAGAGCCACAGGTTCGATCCTTAAATATAATTATTTCGTGAACCATTTAAACTAGTATAAAGACAAGGCCTGGACCAAGCCACGGCCAGTTTGAAAAGGTAAAGGGGAGATGAGTGAATTGAGGAAAACCAATTGAATAGGAACCGGTCAGGGCGGCAGACTTAATTAGGGAATTAATGATGGCCAGCAGGATGTTGGCCATTAGTCTGCACCAATGCCAATTATTTGGATAAGGCTAATTGATTCGATGACAATTTATAGGAAAAGGGTGAGGGTTCCTTTGGGTAGGAAGTGGGCTGAAGCTTTTGGATTTTGGCCCAAAACCCATGCCCATTCCAAAGGGGGATAGTTATGCCAAATTTATGAAACCCGTTATTGGGTGAAATGAGAGGGTAAAGGCCCAGAAGGTTTGTGGTTGCAATTAAAGGATAAGGGTTATAAGTATAAGGGCACAAACCGACCCAGATTATTACATTGTTTTATTTTTTGGTCATGAGTCGGATAAAATTTTAAATTTGGATTCAATTAAGCCAACGTTTAAGGGTTGTGAAAAATAAGACAAGGGAAAATTATGATAAAAGGGTGGGTGGGTCCTATAATAGTAGGGCAGATGAAAAGGCAAAAGATTTTGTTCCATTTTTCCTCCTCAAGGGAATGGAATTCTGGGAGTTTGAGGATTTCCTTCTGGAGGATAAATATAGTTATTTCCTACCAGAGTTGTAGGTTGGAACGGGCAGAAAAATTTGATGGTTGGGCCGGAAACATAAAATCATGCTGATGTTTCAATTGAGGCATCTTTGAGGAGGTATCAAACCTGTTAATCTTAATACTATGTTTTGGTTTCAAAGATGTTTGCATTATATTGACCAGTTTTCAAAATATTTTAGGGTCCATCTCTAGTACAATGGGCATGAAGCGTGGTTAACCACAAATTCCTGAACATTGGGCCAAAAAAACCCAAGGGAGTGGAGGTTGAGTGGCTTAATTTAATCGTCCAGGGATAGCATTTGCTTTTTTAGCCCTGAGAAAGGTACTGTCATGCGTGGAGTCCTCCTGATGAAATTAACATTAATTAAGTTCTATAGGAAGAACTATTCGATTGTCAACCCTTGGGTCAGTTGTCCTGGGGGGCCAGTCTTGCTTGGTACCATGTTGAGTCGAAGGATAAACCTCAAGTCCGTGAATTCAAGCTTCCAATACCATTGATGTCCATTTAACTGTAAGATAAGGGTTAAAAAATTTCATCTATTATATAAAAAATGAAGGAAGGAAGGGCGATTAGACTAGGAATAACTGGTTAATTGTTCAAATAGTTTCGACTTCTTGGGCGTCTATAATTCTGGTATGTGTTGGTTGTAAACTTGGAATTGGCACAAAAGGTACCAGGGAGCCAAAAAGACGATTATGAGGTGTGTGGGTCATGGAAATATATGGGTTCTTCTATGATGGGAGGGGAGCATCTTGAAACCCAACTGTATGGATTGGCTGATAAGATATCAGGGGTTAAACCAAATTTAACTTGGGCAAAGGTTAAAATTGTTAACAATTTTAGAGAAAGTCATAATGGTTATGGGGTTGACTTGAAATCAACTTTTTGGGGGTTCAATTCCTTCCTTTCTTGTCTATTTAAGTTTTAATGAAAACTGGTTGTTCGAATGTGTGGAATGGTGGAGGGCAACCATAGAGTCAGTAGTTAGTTCTACAGAAGATACTTTTCGTTTAGATGCAAATGCATCTCAGATAATGAATACTACTAGGATGACAGCTGTAAGAGAAATGAAGGAGCCAATTGAAGATAATACATTTCATGCTGTGTAAGCATCTGGATAGTCTGAGTATCGTAGAGGTATAACTGAAAGTCCTAGGAAGTGCTGAGGGAAAAAGGTTATATTGACGCCTACAAATATAATAAAAACAAATTTTTGCTCTCCCATCGTTTATTATATAGCCTGTGAATAGGGAACGTGGACAAAACCTCCTATAATGGCAAAACGGTGCCTAATGGATAGGAACTTTGGAAGTGGGCTTGGCCATGTATGGGGAACAAATCTAAGGATGAATTGGCTAACACGATACCAGGGCACAGATCTACAGGAAGACCAGGGGAATACACCCCCATAGGGATCTGGGCAACAGATGTACAGGAAGATCGGGGAAAAGACCCCCCCAATAGGGATCCAGGGCACAGACCTACAGGAAGAGACCCCCCATAGGGATGATGAACACAGATTTAAAGGAAGACCAGGGAAGAGACCCCCCCAATAAAGATCCCGGGCACATACCTACAGGAACATATCACCTATAGGGATCTGGGGCAGAGACCTACAGGAAGACCAGGGGAAAAGACCCCTCATAGGGATCTTGGACACAGATTTACATGAAGAGACCCCCCATAGGGATCTAAAGCACAGATCTACAGGAAGACCAATGGAAAAGACCGCGCCCCCCCCATAGAGATCCGGGGCACAGACCTAAAGGAAGAGACCCCCTATAGGGATCTGGGGCACAGATCTACAAAAAGAGAACCCCCTAGGGATCCAGAGCACAGATCTACAGGAAGATCACGGGAATAGACCTCCCCATAGGGATCTGGGACACAGACCTACAAGAAGATCAGGGGAGTAGACACCCCAATACAAATCTGGGGTACAGACCTGAGGAAGAGACCCCCCATAGTGATCTAGGGCACAGATCTACAGGAAGATCAGGGGAAAAGACCCCCCCCATAGAGTTCCACGGCAGAAACCTACAGAAAGGGACACCTACATACGGATCTAGAGTAAAGACTTAAACGAAGGCCAGGGGAAAAGATCCCCCATAGGGATCTTGAGCACAGAAGTACATGAAGAGACCCCCCCATAGGGATCCAGAGCACAGATCTAAAAGAAGATCAGGGGAATAGACCCCCAATAGAGATCCAGGGCACAGACTTACAGGACGATCAAGGGAGGAGACACCACAGTAGAGATCCGGGGCACAAACCTACAGGAAGAGACTCCCCCTAGGGATCCAGGGCATAGATCTACAGGAAGATCCAGGGCACAGATCTATAGAAAAACCAGGGGAAGAGACGCCCCCATAGGGATCCAGGGCACAGATCTACAGGAAGACCAGGGGAAGAGACCCCTCATCGGGATCTGGGGCACAGATCTACAAGAAGATCAGGTGAAGGGACCTCCCCCATAGAGATCCGGAGCACAGATCTACAAGACCACCAGGGGAAGACAGGCCGCCATAGGGATCCAGAGCACTGACAATAAAAAGAGACCCCCCCCAGAGATATTTGGGACACAGACCTAAAGGAAGAGACCCCCCATAGGGATGTGGGGCACAGATCTATAAGAAGACCAGGGTAAGAGAACCCCTCATAGAGGTCCAGGGCAGAAACCTACAGGAAGAGACCTCCCCAGAGGGATCTAAAGCACAGGAAGAGACACCCAATAGGGGATCTGGGGCAGAGGCCTACAAAGAACCAGGGGAAAAAGACCCCCATAGGGATCTTGGGCACAGACCAATGAAGAACCCCCCCCAATAGCGATCTAAAGCACAGATCTACAGGAAGACCAGGGAAGAACCCCCAATAGACCAAACACAAACCTCCAGGAAGACCAGAGGAAGGACTCCCCAAGAAACCCTGGGGCAGAGAATCGTGAAGAGACCCCATAGAGATCCAGGAAAGGACCAGGGGAATCTCCCAGAACACAAGGAACTCCTATGAGATCCCAGGCACAGACCTACAAAAAAGAGACCCCCATACAGTTCTAGGGGCACAGACCACAGGAAGGCCCAAGAAGAGATGCCCCATGGGATAAAGGAAAAACCCGGAAGGAGATCAGGGGAAGAGACCCCCATAGGGATCTTGGGAACAGATCTACAGGATGATTAGGGGAAAGACCCGGGGATCTGGGGTGAACCCATATTGAGACCCGCCAAGGGATCCTCGGGAACAGGATCTACAGGAAGATCAGGGGAAAAGACCCCCCATTGAGATCCAGGGCAGAAACCAAAGGAAGGGACCCAACATGGGATCTAGGTAAAGACTTAAAGGAAAACCAGGGAAAAAGATCCCCAGGGGATCTTGAGCACAGATCTCAGAAATACCCGGAGCACAGACCTGGAAAGAGACCCCACTTTGGAGATCTGGTGCACAAACCACAGTAAGGGCCCCACAAAGGGACGGGCACAGGTCTACAGGAAGACCAGGGAAGAAACCCCCCAGAGGGTCTGGGGGACAGACCAAAGGAAGAGACCCCATAGGGACCCGGGAGACCCCGGGAAGACAAGGAAAGACCCCCCATAGGGATCTTTGGCGCAAATCTACAAGAAGAGACATCCCTAGGGTTCCAGAGCACAGATCTCCAGGAAGATCAAAGGAACAGACCCCCGCCATAGGGATCTGGGACACAGACCTACAGGAAGATCAGGGGAGGAGACACCCCAATAGAGATTAGGGGCACAAACCTGAGGAAGAGACCCCCCATAGGGATCTAGGGCACAGATCTACAACAAGACCAGGGGAAGACAGGCCGCCATAGGGATCCAGAGCACTGACAATAAAAAGAGACCCCCCCAGAGCTATTTGGGACACAGACCTAAAGGAAGAGACCCCCCATCGGGATGTGGGGCACAGATCTACAAGAAGACCAGGGTAAGAGAACCCCCCATAGAGGTCCAGGGCGGAAACCTACAGGAAGAGACCTCCCCATAGGGATCTAAAGCACAGGAAGAGACACCCAATAGGGATCTGGGGCAGAGACCTACACAAAGACCAGGGGAAAAGACCCCTCATAGGGATCTTGGGCACAGACCTATATGAAGAGACCTCCCCCATAGCGATCTAAAGCACAGATCTACAGGAAGACCAGGGGAAGAGACCCCCCCATAGAGATCCGGGGCACAAACCTCCAGGAAGACCAGAGGAAGAGACTCCCCCCATAGAAACCTGGGGCAGAGACCTACAGTAAGAGACCCCATAGAGATCCAGGAAAGAGACCAGGGGAATCTCCCCAGAACACTACCAGAGAACGTACCTATAGAGATCCCAGGCACAGACCTACAAAAAGAGACCCCCCCATACAGTTCTAGGGCACAGACCTACAGGAAGACCCAGAGAAGAGATGCCCCCATAGGGATAAAGGGAAAAAACCTGGAAGGAGATCAGGGGAAGAGACCCCCCATAGGGATCTTGGGAACAGATCTACAGGATGATCAGGGGAAGAGACCCCAGGAATCTGGGGCATAGACCTATATTAAGAGACCCGCCATAGGGATCTCGGGAACAGATCTACAGGAAGATCAGGGGAAAAGACCCCCCCCATTGAGATCCAGGGCAGAAACCTAAAGGAAGGGACGCCCACATAGGGATCTAGAGTAAAGACTTAAAGGAAGACCAGGGGAAAAGATCCCCCATAGGGATCTTGAGCACAGATCTACATGAAGATACCGGAGCACAGACCTACAGGAAGACCAGGGGAATAGACCCCCCATAGGGATCTGGGCCACAGACGTACAGGAAGATCAGGGGAAAAGAGCCCCCAATAGGGATCCAGGGCACAAACCTACAGGAAGAGACTGCCCACTTTGAGATCTGGTGCACACGAATGTTTGTGGCAGCCCTTTTTGTAGTGGCTAGAAACTGGAAACTGAATGGATGTCCATCAGTTGGAGAATGGCTGAATAAATTGTGGTATATGAAAATTATGGAATATTACTGTTCTGTAAGAAATGACCAACAGGATGATTTCAGAAAGGCCTGGAGAGACTGACACAAACTGATGCTGAGTGAAATGAGCAGGACCAGGAGATCATTATATACTTCAACAACAATACTAGATGATGACCAGTTCTGATGGATCAGGCCATCCTCAGCAACGAGATCAACCAAATCATTTCTAATGGAGCAGTAATGAACGGAACTAGCTATACCCAGAAAAAGAACTCTGGGAGATGACTAAAAACCATTACATTGAATTCCCATTCCCTATATTTATGCCCACCTGCATTTTTGATTTCCTTCACAAGCTAATTGTACAATAATTCAGAGTCTGATTCTTTTTGTACAGCAAAATAACGTTTTGGTCATGTATACTTATTGTGTATCTAAGTTATATTTTAATATATTTAACATCTACTGGTCATCCTGCCATTTAGGGGAGGGGGTGGGGGGGGTAAGAGGTGAAAAATTGGAACAAGAGGTTTGGCAATTGTTAATGCTGTAAAGTTACCCATGTATATATCCTGTAAATAAAAGGCTATTAAAAAAAAAAAAGAGATCTGGTGCACAAACCTACAGTAAGAGACCCCACATAGGGATCCGGAGCACAGAACTACAGGAAGAGACCCCCCGATAGAGATCCAGAGGAATAGACCCCATAGGGATCTGGGCAACAGACATACAGGAAGATCAGGGGAAAAGAGCCCCCAATAGGGATCCAGGGCACAGACCTACAGGAAGAGACTGCCCCATAGGGATGCCGAACACAAATTTAAAGGAAGACCAGTGGAAGAGATTCCCCCCTTAGAGATAAAGGGCACAAACCTGAAAGGAGATCAGGGGAAGAGACCCCCGATAGGGATCTCAGGAATAGATCTACAGGAAGATCAGGGGAAGAGACCCCCCCATAGGGATCTGGAGCATAGACCTATATTATTAAGAGACCCGCCATAGGGATCCGGGGGACAGACCTACAGGAAGAGACCGCCCACTTTGAGATCTGGTGCACGAACCTACAGTAAGAGACCCCACAAAGGGATTCGGAGCACAGATCTACAGGAAGACCAGGGGAAGAGCCCCCCCATAGAGATCTGGGGCACAGACCTAAAGGAAGAGACCCCTTATAGGGATCTGGGGCAGAGACCTACAGGAAGACCAGGGGAAAAGACCCCCCATAAGAATCTGGGCCAGAGACATACAGGAAGATAAGGGGAAGAGACCCCCCAATAGAGATCCGGGCACAGAACTACAGGAAGAGAATCTCTATAGGGATCTGGGGCAGAGACCTACATGAAGATCAGGGGAAAAGACCCCCCCCCATAGAGATCCAGGGCAGAAACCTACCGGAAGGGACCCCCACATAGGGACCTAGTGTAAAGACTTAAAGACCAGGGAAAAGATCCCCCATAGGGATCATGAGCAGAGTTCTACATGAAGAGACCCCCTATAGGGATCTGGGGCACAGACCTACAAGAAGATCAGGGGAAAAAACCCCTCATAGGGATCTTGGGCACAGATCTACATGAGGAGACCCCCCCCATAGGGATCTAAGGCACACATCTATAGGAAGACCAGGGAAAAGACCCCCCAGAGATCCGGGAAACAGATCTACAGGAAGACCAAGGAAGGAGACCCCCCCATAGAAACCTGGGGCACAGACATATAGGAGCGACCCCCCCATAGAGATCGGGGAAAGAGACCAGGGGAATCCAGAGATTCCCCCAGAAACCTACCAGAGAACCTACCTATAGAGATCCCAGGCACAAACCTACAGGAAGAGACCCCCAATAGGGATCTAGGGCACAGACCTATACGAAAACCAAGGGAAGAGACCCCCACCCATAGAAATCCAGGGCACAGACTTACAGGAAGAACAGGGGAAGAGACCCCTCATAGGGGCACATAGGGCCCTGGGATTTGGGGCACAGATCTCCAGGAATAGACCCCCCCATAGAGATCCGGGAAATAAACCTACAGGAAGAACGGGGAAGAGATCCCCCCAATAGAAACCTGGGGCAGAGACCTACAGTACAAGAACCCCAATAGAGACCCCAATAGGACCAGGGGAATCCAGAGATTCCCCCAGAAACCTACCAGAGATGTGGGAAAACAGGGACACTGATGCATTTTTGGTGGAATTGTGAATACCTCCAACCATTCTGGAGAGCAATTTGGAACTATGTCCAAAAAGTTGTCAAACTGTGCATACCCTTTGACCCAGAAGTGTCTCTACTGGGCTTATTCCCCAAAGAGATACTAAAGAAGGGAAAGGGACCTGTATCTGCCAAAATGTTTGTGGCAGCCCTGTTTGTAGTGTCCAGAAGCTGGAAAATGAATGGATGCCCATCAATTGGAGAATGGTTGGGTAAATTGTGGTATATAAATGTTATGGAATATTATTGTTCTGTAAGAAATGACCAGCAGGAGGATTTCAGAAAGGCCTGGAGAGACTTACACGAACTGATGCTGAGTGAAATGAGCAGAACCAGGAGATCATTATATACTTCAACAACGATACTGTATGAGGATGGATTCTGAAGGAAGTGGATTTCTTCAACAAAGACAAGATCCAACTGAGTTTCAATTGATCAAGGATGGACAGAAGCAGCTACACCCAAAGAAAGAACACTAGGAAACGAATGTAAACTGCTTGCATTTTTGTTCTTCTTCCCGGGTTATTTCTACCTTCTAAATCCAATTCTCCTTGAGCAACAAGAAAACTGTTTGGTTCTGCACACATATATTATATCCAAGATCCACTGCAATCTATTTAACATGTATAGGACTTCTTGCCATCTTTGGGGAGAGGGCAGAGGGAGGGAGGGGAAAAATCAGAACAGAAGTGAGTGCAAGGGATAATGTTGTAAAAAACTACCCTGGCTTAGGTTCTGTCAATAAAAAGTTATTTTAAAAAAATGAAACCTACCAGAGAACCTACCTATAGAGATCCCAGGCACAAACCTACAGGAAGAGACCCCCAATAGGGATCTAGGGCACAGACCTATATGAAAACCAGGGGAAGAGACCCCACCCATAGAAATCCAGGGCACAGACTTACAGGAACAGGGGAAGAGACCCCTCATAGGGGCACATATGGCCCTTGGATTTGGGGCACAGATCTCCAGGAATAGACCCCCCCATAGAGATCCGGGAAACAAACCTACACGAAGACCAGGGGAAGAGACCCCCCCCCAATAGAAACCTGGGGCAGAGACCTACAGTACGAGAACCCCAATAGAGATCCGGGAGAGACCATCCCAAAACACACCCCAGAGACCTGACCTGATCCAGATGGTGGACAGATCCAGCACAGACCTAGCGAAGCAGATTCCTATAGGATCTTAAAGAGACCTGTAGTTGATCACAGCAGAAAAGACCCTCCATAGAGCTCCAGGGCAGAAAACTAAAGGAAGGGTTAGGGTTACAGGAAGAACAGGGGAAGAGACCCCTCATAGAGGTAATATAGGGCCCTGGGGCAGCAAAGGAAAAGGATTTGGGGGCACAGATCTCCGTGAACTGGGACCCCCACAGAGATTCCGGGCACACGCACAGAAGAGACCCCTATAGAGATGGTGGAAAGGACCTGCAGGAAGACTGATAGGGAATAGGACCCCCATAGGGATCCACACAGACCTACAGGACGATCAGGGGAGAAAACACCCCACTAGAGACCCGGGGCACAGAACTACAGGAAGAGACTTAGGATCCAGGGGTACAGATCTACAGGAAGACCAGGGAAGGAGACCCCCCCCCCATAGAGATCCGGGACACAGACCTACAGGAAGAGAACAACCCATAGGGATGTGGGGCACAGATCTACAAGACGACCAGGGTAAGAGAACCCCCCATAGAGGTCCAGGCAGAAACCTACAGGAAGAGACCCTCTATAGGGATCTGGGGCAGAGACCCACAGGAAGACCAGGGGAAAAGACCCCTCATAGGGATCTTGGACACAGATTTACATGAAGAAACCCCCCTATAGAGATCTAAAGCACAGATCTACAGGAAGACCAGGGGAAGAGAACCCCCCCATAGAGATCCGAGACCATAGGAAGAGACCCCCCCAATAGGGATCCGGGGCACAGACCTACAGGAAGAGATCCCCCATAGGGATCCAGAACACAGATCTACAGGAAGAGCAGGGTAACAGACCCCCTCTCTGCGATACCCCCACATAGATCCAGGACAAACACATAGAGGAACATCAGAGGAAGATAGGCCCCATAGAGATTCCAAGCATAGACATACAGGAAGAGACCTCCATAGGGATCTGGGGCACAGACCTACAGGAAGATCAGGGGAAAAGACCCCCCAATAGAGATCCAGGGCACAGACCTACAGGAAGAGACCGCTTATAGGGATCTGGCCCACAGACCTACAGGAAGATCAGGGGAAGAGAGCCCCCCATAGGGATCTGGGGCACAGACCTACAGGAAGAGACCCTCCATAGGGATCCAGAGCATAGATCTACAGGAAGTTCAGGGGAAGAGACCTCTCATTGGGATCCGGGGCACAAACCTACAGGAAGACAACCCCCCCCATAGAGATCTGGGGCACAAACCTACAGAAGTCCGGTGGAAGAGACCCCCCCACAGAAAAAAAGGGCACAGACCTGCAAGAAGATCAGGGGAAGAGACCCCCCATAGGGATCTGGGCCACAGACCTACAGGAAGATCAGGGGAAAAGACCGCCCCATAGAGATCTGGGGCACCGACCTACAGAAAGAGACGCCCCATAGGGATCGGTGGCACAGATCAACAGGAAGATTAGGGGAATAGAGCCCCCCCATAGGGATCTGGGGCACAAACCTACAAGAAGAGACTCCTTATACGGATCTGGGGCACAGACCTACAGGAAGATGAGGGTAGTAGACACCCCAATAGAGATCTGGGGTACAGACCTACAGGAAGAGACCCCCAGAGATCCCAGTTACAGATCTACAGGAAGACCAGGGGAGGAAACACCCCAAAAGAGATCTGGGGCACAAACCTACAAGAAGAGAACCCCCACCGAGATCCGGGGCACAGATCTACAGGAAGAGACTCCCCCTTAGGGATCCAGGGAATAGATCTACAAGAAGACCAAAGGGATAGACCCCCCATAGGGATCTGGGCCACAGACCTACAGGAAGACCAGGGGAAGAGACCCCCCCAGAGATCCACCCATATTGATCCGGGACAAACACATAGAGGAACATCAGAAGAAGATAGGCCCCATAGAGATTCCAAGCATAGACATACAGGAAGAGACCTCCATAGGGATCTGGGGCACAGACCTACAGGACGATAAGGGGAAGAGACCCCCCCATAGGTATACAGAGCACAGATCTACAGGAAGATCAGGGGAAGAGACCCTCCCCAATAGAGATCCAGGGCACAGACCTACAGGAAGAGACCGCTTATAGGGATCTGGCACACAGACCTACAGGAAGATCAGGGGAAGAGAGCCCCCCATAGGGATCTGAGGCACAGACCTACAGGAAGACAACCCCCCCCATAGAGATCTGGGGCACAAACCTACAGAAGTCCGGTGGAAGAGACCCCCCACAGAAAAAAAGGACACAGACCTGCAAGAAGATCAGGGGAAGAGAACCCCCATAGAGATCCAGGGCACACACTGACAGGAAGATCAGGGGAAGAGACCCCCCCCAGAGATATCTGGGGCACAGATCTACAGGAAGACCACGGGAAGAGATTCCCACCATAGAAACCCGGGGCATAGACCTACAGGAAGAGACTCCCCCTCATAGAGATCCAGAGCACAGACCTACAAGAAGATCAGGGGAAGAGACCCCCCCCCATAGAGCACCGGGGCACAGACCTACAGGAACATCAGGGGTCCCCCCATAGGGATCCGGGGCACAGACCTACAAGAAGATTAGGTGCAGAGACCTTCCAATGGAAGATTAGGCATGTAAGGAAAGAGAGAAAAGTAGTGAAGCACATTGCAAGGGAAAACTGGGGCAAAGACCTTGCCCGGAGATCAGGGAAAGAATCTCCCCATGGAGAGCTGGGTCTGAGACAGCTATGGAAAACCGGGGCAGAGATCCACAGAGAGATGACAGACAGATCTGGGGTGCAAGGGAGAGGGAGAAATTGTGGTAGGAGGCAAGAGGTTGCAGGGAGATCCGGGGCAGAGATTCACAGAAACATCAAGGGGGAAGAGATCAAGAGCTCATAATAAGGAAGGGGAAAGTTGAAATGGACAGCAGGGTGCAGGGAGAGGAGGCAGAGACCCCCACTGAGAATTCACAGGGAGATGAAAGAGATCTAGGGTCCACAGTACTTGAAGAGGAGATGGCAGGGGACAGCAGAGTGGGTGGAGAACAAAGGCAAAAATCCACAGGAAGATGAGTGGGAAGAGATCGGGAGCATGGGGATAAGGAGAAGAAAGGTAAAAGAGACAGCAGGGGGCAGGAAGATCAGAGGAAGAGATTCCCCACAGAGATCAGTGGAAGAAACCCCCAAGAAGATGAGGGGAAAAGACCTAGAGTCCAAGATGCAGGAAGCAAAGTTTATACAGGGCAGAGAGTTCAGGGTACAGATTCACAGGACCATCAGCTCAAGGGAAGGGAGGGGAATATTGAAAGAACTACTAGTAGGGGGCAGGGAGAATAGGGGAAGAAACCCACAAAGCGACCAGGAGTCCAAGAACAGGAAGAAAAGGTTGTAGGGAGCAACACTGTAGAGAAATCAGGGGAAAGAGATCAGGAGCTCAGAGTTAGGATGGAGAAAGTGAAAAGGAACAGCAGGGGGCAAGATGATCCAAGCAGAATGCCTGGACAAGGAGTTGGCAAGAGAAAGCAGAGTGTGGGGAGAAAAGATCCAGAGGAAGTTCCCTGGGAGGAGATCAGGAGCTCAGGGTTAAGGAGGGGAAATTGGAACAAACAGCAGGGGGCAGGTAGATCAGGGACTGAGACCCCCATGGACACAAAGGGCAGAGATCCACAAGGACATGAGGAAGGGGGATCTGGAGTCCAAAGAAAGGAAGAGAAGGGGGTGGGGAGCATCGGGGTCCTGGGAGGTCAGGGCTGAAGAGACCCCCAAGACTGACAGAGGAGGGGTTGGTGCACAGCGGGACAGTAGGGCCAGGAGGTCGGGGCAAAGATGCACAGGGAAGGTGGGGGCAGATTTCCTCAGCTGGGGAAGGCCTGATCTTGTCAGCAGGGACCCCTCAGGGGCCATTTTGAGGCTCCTCGCCTTTTTGCCCACCCTCCTAAGGCAGTTCCTGGATGAGGGGCCGGTCTCAGGACCCAGCACACAGCGTGTGGGGAGTGCAGGGAAAGTGGAAGCAGCGTTTCTAGCCAGTCGGGGATAGAACTTTGGGGGCAGTAGGCCTTTGGGCCCAAATCCAGCCCCAAATCAGTTTGCTACATTATACCCTTGGACAAATGTCTCCCATGTCCAAGTTCCTCCTTACAAACCGGCATGAGAGAGCGCCACAAACCTCCTGGGTGATGGGATTGGGTAAGAAGCGCACCCGCGCCTGGCAAGCTAACAGGTGCCAGAGACCAAGCGGCTCGTGGTGTTACATACGCCCGCCCTCCCACCTCGTCTGAGGCTGAGGCGCAGCGCGTAGTCTGAACCAGCCCAGCCAGGAGATCATCATTTATTTGAAACTAAAGAAGCAATAGGCGACCATAGCGAGGGAATAGGGCCCGGGTCTTCGGCACTCACTGCACGCCTGCCTCCCTCCTCGCTGGTCGTTGAGAAACTCACTCAGCTTCGGGTCTCTGCACAATGTACTTGTGGCTGATGCTGAAGACGTAGCCACTCTGGGCGTGAGAATGTGGACGCGCCTCAGAGGGTTTTGGCGCACCGCCTCTTCTTCAGCCTCGATAAACCTGCTACTCGGGGAGAGTAGACGCGGACCCAGGTAGGGGGGCAGTGGCATCAGTGAGGCAGAGTAGAAGCAGGTTGCTCTGCCCAGAGAGTGTCAGCCTCTGACACCGCCCTCCTGAGCCTGGCATAGGCTGCTCCGGTTGGCGGTCTGAGGACAGAGAACCGGGGAGGTTGCGGCTGGAACTGCAAGGGAGCAGATGGCCTAGAGCTCAGAACCCCTGGGAAGGGGGTTGGAGCCCGGAGCCCTGGGGCAGAGTGATGGGGTGGGGCCTCAGGGGCACAGCATCCCCACTGGCTGGAATCGGGGTAAGGAACAGACCTCACCGGCTCAGTTTTCCAAATGGCTCCTGCTTTGTGCAGGTGTGGGCCTGTGGGAGAGCGCCGCCCCGGGACACGTGGCAACACCAGCCTTTTCAAAACCGTGTCCCCAGTTTACTTTGCCCGACACGTATAGGACTGTGTCGGCCAATCGCTGTAGCGCAAAGTTTTGCATCCCAAAGTTTTCCTCTTCCCCTCCCCAGACAGCAGTGAGGTTGAGCAGGTACAAACCCTTAAAACCACTTTCCACCGCATGTTTGACACACACATTGGACCACTCGAGGTCTAGGGAGTTGTGAAGGAGGGAAAATTAGAACACAAGCATCTGTAAGGGTGGATGTGCAAAGTTATCCATGGGGACATTTAGGAAACAAAAAGCTTGAAGGAAAAAAGCAGCACATTTCCCCACTTGTCAGCCATGCAGCCTTTGGGGGCATTCCCATGTCCTTGGTTTTTCTGGGTTTCTTTTGTTAGGTCTGGTGTTTTTGAGGAGTCTGAAGGGTTTCCTGGATCCTGCTGCGGGTGGTGACTTGTAGCACTTGCGAGATTTGGGGCAAATTATTGCCCCTTCCCACCCCTGGGCCTTGGGGCCAAACTAGATAATGGGGGGGGGGGCTTCAAGTTCTGGAGACTGAAGCCTGGGAAGTGATTTGCTTGTAAAGCCCTAAAAAGCCCAGTAGTTCCCATTTCCCACAAGGCCTCCCCTCATCTCTGTCCTGGAGGTGAATGGCACTCACCACCAGCAGTGACTCCAAGTGGTAAGTGCTCCCCCCCAAGGCAAGGTCAGATATGGTCTCCCTCTGCCCTCTGGCCCTCTCCGGCTCTGGCTCCAGTGTGCTGCTGAGCTTCAGGAGCCCCGGGATAAGACCAGTGGGCAGCCTCTATGAGGTCACTGGGTCTGTTACCCAACATTCCCTGTTGCCATGACAACGGAGCCCAAGCAGCCTGAGCTCCAAACAGGTGGGGACAGCTGCCCAGGACGGTAGGCTTTTCTAAGTGGGGGCTCCCTCCCTTAACGAATGAGGCCCGGCGCCCTGCCTCCGAGCCCTCTGTCCCCATGGAGGAGCCACTGCGCTCTCACTCACCAGGGCCCCCGCCTTCTTCCCCGGTGTTCTGGCACAGGCTTGCCCAGACGTGACCTCCATCAAAGCGCCCCTCCCCATCCCTGCCTGACCAAATCCACACCAAACGCCTGGTCCCCTAAGTAGTGCTCCCTACCCCTCCTCCACCAGTCCCAAAAACGCTCTTAGCCTAAGCTGGCCCAAAAGCCGCTCCTGAGACAGTTCTGGCTCTCACCGCTGATGGGAATGCCTTTGACCCTGACCGGAATCATGACCCAGTTGGAGGCATCCCCAGTGGGGTCCTAAGTACCGTGTGATCAGGCTAGGCTGCAGGGCTGTGCCCCAGAAGGCGGAGGCCCCTATTACTCCTCGCTATGTTCCATGCCAAGAAGTCTTCTCAGCTGATGGAGGATCTGGCCGGCCCAGAGTCCCATGTGTCTCAGCGCTCAGGTGGGGTGGGGGTGGGGGGGCTGGAGGCTCCAGAAGGTACCAAGCTAGTCCAAGCCCCTGCTGGGGTCAAAGAGGGCCCCAAGCACTAAGAGGAGGCAGGCCTTCCAGGTTCCCAAAGCAGCCCCTTTGGTTCTGTGTGGAGTCCCATGGGCCTCTGTGAGGCTCCAGACTACCTGGGCTCTTGGAGTGTCTGCTCATGGGTTGAGTAGCTGTGAGACAGCTTCCAAGCTGAAAGATTGGCCCATTTTCCTCTTCCCTGGATTTGGAGGGAAGTTCTGGACACTTGTCCTAGCTTGGTCTTTGACAGGACACGGGTCCCCCTTGACGGGAGAGACGCTGGGGAAGACTCCCAAACACTAGAGCAGGGCTGCTGGGGCGGGCGAGCGGAACCGAGGCAGAAAACTGGGACTCAGGGTGACTGTCCTTGCTGGCAGGAATGATGACCCGAGAGTGGCCCTTCTCCCGGGAGGTATGGAGGGGAAAAGGACAGGCACTGTTGCTGCTGCCCACCCTGTGCTTTCTCCTGCCCCACACTGTCAGCCATGGGCTGTATCTGAGGGACTGCAGGAAGCACGGTTTGGCCGGGCCAAGTATACACAGCCAGGAGCCCGGTGAGGGGACACTGGGAACATCAGTTGGATTCGGCTTATTAAAGACCTTGAGGGCCACAATAAAGATCAGAGACTGTGTCTTTCACCTGGGCCCGCATTTTGGCCATCGTGTTCCCAGGACTTTTCCTTTGGTTTTCCCTGGAGGTCACTGGTAGATGCTGTTTCCACTGGGCCTTCTGGTTCTCAGACAGCCGGACAGTTTGCACAGAGGATTCTTTTTTCTTTTTCTCTTTTTGGTTCAGACGCCCAGGTGATGCTTACATTTTTCTCCTCCATCTATTCTCCTGGTCAGTGATTTTTACCTGACGTTTTCCTCTTCTCCTTTGTCAGGCTCATCCAAGTGCAGTTCTTTCTGGGCCTGCCCATCCTCCCAAGCTCCTTGCTGACTTCAGGCTCGGCCTTGGCACTCTGGCAGGAGGGTCCGGGCTGGGCAGGCGGCTCCTGCTTCCTCAGGGAGTATCACTTGGGCTCTCAGGAGCAGCTTGGAGGCAGAGCCGACAAGCTTTCAGTGCTCTCAAAAGGAGCAAATCCATGGCAGGGCCTGGTGGCTGCCTCTGGCTCTGGAGCCCTTCACCGCCCGAAGTCTGAACAGTGATGCCGTAACGGTTATTGTTGTCAGCCTACTGGCAAGCTCAGCTCAGTCCATGCCAGGCAGTTTCTCTGACCAGAACTGGTTGTGAGGTTACAGGCTTCCTTGTGGCCCAGGATTTCTGCCCTAATATTTGCTCTACAGGCTGGGCTAGAGGTTAGAACCTCTGTCCCTTCTCCCTCCGGCTCCCTGGCGGTCTTTGTTCCCCCTTCCCTACTCTGGAGCTCAGCCCCGGCCCCCCATGTCACTGCTGGCTTCCAAACTCCTCTCTTCTAGGCCCATGGCCCACACTGCCCAGTGCCCTCTCTCCCCAGGAACCCACCCCAGGGATGGGTGCCTTGCTCAGGCTGCCCTGGATCCAGGATCCACCCATAGGGAGCCGGCCCCAAAGCCACAGGGCTCCAGTCCAGCTGCAGAAGTAGCAGAAGAGGCAGGAGGGTTAAGGACAGCCTGTGATGGTCATTGTTAGAAGATATGAGGCTGTTTGGAAGCAAAGGAAGAGAAACCAGTGGGAAGGGAGAGAGTAAAAACACCAAAGGGACAAGGGAGGACTCCCTGAAGCCCCCGTCATTGCCTTTACAGAGGGCAAGGGTTGAAGACCCTGTCAGAGACCAGCTCTCTCCAGGGGTCCACTGCCCTCTCCAGCGGTTCACTGCCCTCTCCAGGGGTCCACTGCCCTCTTCAGGGGTCCACTGCCCTCTCCAGGGGGCCCACTGCCCCCTCCAAGGGTCCAATGCTGCTTTCCCCTTAACTAGAGCTAAAGAGAGGAGAGCTTTTTTAACCCTCCTCTTCTTTCCCATACCCCTTCCTCTCTCCTTCCTCTTTCGCTTTCCTCTGACCTCCCTCCTCCCCTGTCCAGTTTGTCTTTCTTCTTTCTAGCTCTCTCGCATTCTACACTCCCTTTCCCCCTACTCAGGAACTTCCCTACAGGGAAAGGAGATGGAAAGGCCGTTTCAGTCCCTTAGGTTATGCTGGCAAAGCAGGGAGGGAAAGACACTTTTTGACACTTCCACTGGTCATCACACCATGTCTGCCTTTTCTCAGCGAGGCAGTGGTGCCGAGGACCCCGGGGAGGACCTCCTGTTGTGGCCTCGCCTATGGGGTTTCAGCAGAGCCTTCCCAGGCACATCTCTGATAGGGAGGAGCCGTTGCTGACACAGATGATGGCTGTTGCGGCTGGTCTGGAAGCAGGCCCGGTGATCTCTGGGATTGGGGGGAGAGAGAGCAGGCCCCTCCTTCCCAGAGGCTGCTCCCCCAGACAGAGGGCTTGGAGGCTTGGGTTGCTGCATGGGGACAAGGGGAACGGTTCTTGAACTCAAAAGTCCTAAGTTGTCTCCACTAGGGTCTGAAAGGAAGTGGTTGGGGAACCGGGGAGCCCCTGAGAAGTGGCTCTATTTTTCCTACGGGGACCTGCTCGGTCACAGAAAGGATATCCAAGGGTTCTTCAAGGCTGAGGTCTGGGCCCTTGTTTGCCAGAGGAGGCGAGTGAAGCCTCGGAGAAGCTCAGTGACCAATTCCAGTTGGGAAAGCGTATTTTCTCCCAATTTCTGAGCCTCTTTTGTGTCCTTTACAGGATGACCCAGTTTCACCTGAACCCCGAGGGGGTCTAATCATTTCAGGGTGATGTCAGGTCGGCTTCTGGCGGCTGCAGGACCAAATCCCCACCTACATCGAACGAGGGACTGAAGCAACTCAGAGGAACCCTGGTCAGTCCTCTGTAAGGCGATGGGGAAGTGATGTTCTAGCCCCCAGGCTGAGATTGGAGCCAGGCCCTTAAACCCAAGTGATCAGCAGCTTCAGGAGGCAAAGGAGCTCAAGAATTCTCTGGCCTAGGTAGGGGCCTCCTACAGCCAAACACAAGTGGTCCAGGGAATAAGAGACAGGGAGGGGGAGCAGGGGGAGGGAAGGGGGACCAGCAGGAGGAGAAGTGGAGAAAACAGAAAGGAGGAAGGAGGACCAAGAGAGGAGAAGGAGGAACAGAGGGAGGGAAGGGGGACCAGCAGGAGGAGAAGAAGGAGGAATAGAGGGTGGAAGGAGGAAGAGAGGGAGGGAAGGGGACACCAAGAGGAGGGAGAAGGAGGAACAGAGGGAGGGAGAAGGGAGAAACAGAGGAGGAAGGGGGTAAAGGGGGGAAAGAAACCCTCTGACCAGCCAAGCCAGGCTGAAACTTCTTCTGCAGACGAGTCTGTCACCAGAACCCCCCTCCCCGGTGACCTTTAAACTTGCTTCCTCCCCTGCCAGGTTTCTGGGGGCATCCAGTAAGAAAATTCCCAGGAGGCCATCCTGGTCTCAGAGGAAACGCTCATCAGTCTTCCTGAACTGGCCAAGGAAATGGAGTGAATTCCCCCGTCAAGGCAGGCCAGTCCTTGGGGCCTCCCGAGTGGTGCCGGAGGCCGGCTCTGCTGAGAAGGTCCCCTCACTGAGAGGGCAAAAGCCATCCCAATCTCGGCCTTCCTCATGGGGCTTACAGCCCGTGGTTTAGGCCCCTTAGGCCGCCAGGCCTGGACTCAGAGGCCGGAGAGCAGCTTCTGAATGACACTTTGCGACCCTCGCCCCCTCCGTCAACCCAAGCGCCATCTGCAAAGCGCTTAGCCCAGTCCTGGCACACAGTAGGCGCTTAATCCTTCATGTGCTTCCCCCTTCATAATAAGGCCCGTGCTTCGTGCTCGTGTCCCCTCCCCGTGCTCAGAGCTCGTGTCCCCTCCCCAGCCTTGACGGGACTGGGCATTGCGCCTCCGTGGGCGGGAGTCATGCCTGTTCAACCGCCCCGGGGCTGTTCCTACTTCTGTGGAGCCCAGCGACTTTTGACTGGTGGTTCTGATGAAAGAAGGTCCAGCGCTTGCCATCTCGGCTGCTGGAGAGCAAGAACTCTCTCACGAACATGCTGGTGAGGATGGACTTCACTCCCTGGGTTGTCACTCCCGTGACTTTCATCAGCTTCCCGAAGTCCACCTGCAGCCACTCCCGCCCGCCCGTTCTCCTGCGGAAGGACGGGATCGGGCGTCGGCCGCCGCTGCCCCCCCCAAGTCCACCCGGCGCCCGCGGACATTCAGGCGGCCTTCCCGTGCCCGGGCCTCGGCCACGCCGGAGCCACAGAGCCAAGGGGCCCAGTGCGGAGGCCTTGCGCCAAGGAGCCGGACTAGGGGCCGGATCACCGGACCCCACCCCCACCCCCCGCGGAGCTTCAGCCCCGACGGGGCTCGGACTCGGACGTTTGCCCCCACGGGCTTCCGTCCCCATGGACAGGGCGCCACGGCCGCGACCTTCTCCCGCCGCTCCACCATCCTCCGCTCCCAGAATCCCATGCTGGAAAACGGACCTCCCCGTTGTAACTCAAACACGACCTTCCTTCTCCAACTGCGGCTTCCGCCTCAGGGGGGAGGGGGGGACAGTACCCGGGCGCGGGGAGGGCGGCCCTGAGTCAGACCCGGCTCACAGCTTTCCAGGCCTGGATGCTCTTCCTTCTCATCTCGGCTCCCTTAAAGTCCCGCCTTCCCCAGGACGCCTCCCCGGGGCCGGCGCCTCCGCCGCTGAGCGCCTCCACCATCCCTGCCCAAATAAGCGCCCATCATCCTCCCAACAAGCGCCCATCATCCCTGCCCGGGGCCGAAGCGCCTCCATCATCCCTCCCCGGGGCCGAAGCGCCTCCACCATCCCTGCCCGGAGCCGAAGCGCCTCCATCATCCCTGCCCGGGCCAAAGCGCCTCCACCATCCCTGCCCGGGGCCGAAGCGCCTCCATCATCCCTGCCCGGAGCCAAAGCGCCTCCATCATCCCTGCCCGGGCCGGCGCCTCGGCCGCTGAGCGCCTGCAGCCCTTTGCTGTTCATGGGCACCGGGAGTCCCGGGGGGCAGCCTTGCCGGCCCAGGGCTTAGCGTGGTGCCCGGCGCGGAGGAGGAGGGTTTCCCCAGACGCAAACGCAGGGCCGGGGACGTGGGATGGGAAGGGAGCTGGAGCTTGGAGGGCGAGGCAGGTGGAGGTTTGGGCGGCCCCCCTCCCCCCCCCGGAAGCCGGGGACTGCCTGGAGGGCAGCCGAGCAACGGGGCGATGCCAGCCCGCCCCGCCCGTGGTCACCCTCGGGGAAAGCTGCGAGTCTTCCCCTGGCCCCTGGGCGCTGGAGCAGCGCACTCACTTGCGCCTTAGTCAGGGCTCGGCTGGTCCGGGTCTGCCACAGGCAAGAGGCAGTGCTGCGCGAAAGCAGCTTATCCCCAGCTCGCTAAGCCTCACAGGGACCCGCCTCCCTCTCCCCACGGCCGCCCCTTCAGCAGTTACTTACCCGGGGCCTCCAGGCATTGGTTCGGCCCTGAAGGTTCAGTCGCGCTCGCCAAGGGGCCCAGGTGGCAAACACGCTGGCCTTGTGGGACGACGCTGTGAGCTGTGCCTGAGATGGCCCCTGCTTCACACCCAGGGGGAGGCTGCAGCCTGGGGGGGGCCCGGGGGTCAGCGCCGGGCAGTTCGGTGCTGGGGTAGCCGCCCCCCGTTCAGCTTCTCCGTTTCTCCCTCCCAAGCTTCAGGCCGGGACCCTCCTTTGGGTACACAGGCCAGCGGGGGGGTGGCGCAGCCCGCGGGTCACGCCTCAGGTTCGCCGCCGTGGGCCCAGGTCCCAGGGAAGCTTCGGGTACCACTGAAATTAGCCTCACAGCCCAGCAGTTTTACGCGCAGCGCATCTGCACGCTGAAGTGAGAGGGCCGGGCAGGTACGCAGGAACCGGGCGATCACGGGAGGGTCAAACGCATTCTCCTTGATCCCTGACGCATCCACGTTCCCAAAGAAGACCTGCAAGGGGCCGGGCATAGAAGGGACCCGAAGCAACGGCCGGGGCTCCCAGGAGCCCGCGGGAGCCCCAGCCGCCCCTCCCACGGCAACGCCCCCAGCGGGCAGCCAAGGTCTCTCACAGACGAGCGGGCACGTGCTCAGAGACCCCCCCCAGCCCCACCCCAACTTGGGAGCCGAGTCACCGCTCTCGGACCGTCCCGCGCCCACTGCTCTCGTCCCCAACGCGAGCAGACTCTGCCCCGAGGCGCTCATGCTCGCCCAGCTCCCGTGCCGTCCCTCGGTCCCCGAAGCGCTCGTGCCCGCTCAGCTCGCGCTCCCTCTGCCCCACAGCCTCTGCCCCGGGAGGCGCTCGTGCCCGCTCAGCTCGCGCTCGCTCCCTCTGTCCCCAAGGCGCTCGTGCCCGCTCAGCTCGTGCTCACGTTCCCTCTACCCCCGAGGCGCTCGTGCCTGAACCGGTCCCCTCCGCCCCCTCCCCCAGGCGCTCATCCTGGAGGCCCGCCTGCAGCACCCTCCCACTCCCAGCCTGTGAGCCGCCCGCCTCCCTGCCCTTCCCGTTCCAGGCCCGAGCTGCTCCTGCCACAAACCGTTGTTCCCCGCCCCCCCCCCCCCGCCCTCCCCACGCTCGTGCCCTGGTGCTCGTGCCCTGGTGCTCGTGCCCTGGTGCTCGTGCCCGTTGCAGTGTGCCCAGATCCCAGCCAGGTGTAGGCAACAGTGGTCATCCTGGAGCTGCCCTGTCCTTTCCCGGGTCACTAGGCCGCGCCTGCCCCCGACAAGGATGACTGCCCGCCCATGACACTGAGCCTCGGGCTCGCCGAGTAGGTCTGGCTCCTGGTCCCGAGCCCAGCAGAGGTGCGCTCATGCGCTTCCCACTCCTCCCCGGAGCCGCTTGCTCGACCTCGAGATCCCAGGAGAGCAGATCTGAGCAGGATCTCTCCCGCCCAACAGCCGCCCCTGCAGGCTGCTAGCAACGGTTCCCAAGCACTGAGGCTCACCCTGTCTGAAGCTCTCCCCTCAACCCCTCTGTGTGCTCACTCACACCTGTTCTGTGCTTGGAGGCGGACGAGCAGCACTGCCCTCCTGCCAAAGAACCGTGTAGGGTTCAACTCTGGGGCCACCTCTTTGGCCAACGCTCAGACTCATGGAAAACCTCAGAAGGGACCAAAGGCGCAGGGCCCTCCCTCCCCCATGGCTGGGGAGCACCCAGCAGGCTCCCGGGCCCAGGGCTCTAGCCTAGCGAGGATGAGCCCGGGGCCCGCGGACGGAAGGTTTTCCGGCATTTCAGCCCCGTCCACTCTCCCTGACCCCATCTGGGGTTCTCTCGGGAGACGTACTACAACAGCTTGTCATTTGTCAGGTAATAAATCTGGAATCCAAAAGTGGTGTACAGCCAGTAGCAGGGACAGCACAATGGTGGGAGATCAAAAGAAAAAAATCACAGGAAGATCAATGGGACCAGATCAGGAGATCAGAAAAAAGAGGACAAAGTTGAAAGGGACAGTGGAGAGAAGAGGGTTACTGGCAGATCCAAGAGAAACTCCCAAGACATCAGAATGGTATATGGAGCCAAAGGCAAGAAGAAGAAAAGTGCCGTAGGCAACATTTTACTGGGAGCTCAGGAGAAAGAGATATGCAGTCCAAGGGCAGGAAGAAAAGATTTTAGGATACAACAGGTTGCTGGGAGTTTCGGGGCAGAGATTCACAGGAACATATTGGGGAAGTGATCAGAGCTCAGTGCAGAAGAGGAGAAAGTTAAAAACAACAGCAGGGGACTGGGAGATCCGGGAAAGACCCCCATGAACAACAAGAAGTGACCGCCAGGAGATGACAGAGATGGAGACTACGGGCAGACAGGATGCCAGTGGACAGCAGAGTCGGGGGAGAGCAAAAGAAAAACCGGAGAAAACCAGAAGAAGACCAGGCTAAAGCGTCGTAATACTCAGACGCACAAACCTACAGTAAGAGACCCCACATAGGGATCCGAGCACAGAACTACAGGAAGAGACCCCTGGATAGAGATCCAGAGGAATAGACCAGGACCAACAGACATGGAAGATCAGGGGAAAAGAGCCCAATAGGGATCCAGGGCACAGACCTGGGTTATGGAAGAGACTGCCCCATAGGGATGCCGAACACAAGAAGAAGACCAGGAAGAGATTCTTAGAGATAAAGGGCACAAACCTGAAAGGAGATCAGGGAAGAGACCCCGATAGGGGATCTCAGGAACAGATCTACAGGAAGATCAGGAAGAGACCCCCCATAGGGATCTGTATCCATATTATTAAGAGACCTCATAGGGATCCGGGGACAGACCCACAGGAAGAGACTGCTTCCACTTTGAGATCTGGTGCACGAACCTACAGTAAGAGACCCCACAAAGGGACCTGGAGCACAGATTCACAGTGAAGACTCAGGGAAGAGCCCCATAGAGATCTGGGGTACAGATCTAAAGGAAGAGACCCCTTATAGGGACCTGGGGCAGAGACCTACAGGAAGACCAGGGGAAAAGACCCCCCATAAGAATCTGGGCCAGAGACATACAGGAAGATAAGGGGAAGAGACCCCCCAATAGAGATCCGGGCACAGAACTACAGGAAGAGAATCTCTATAGGGATCTGGGGCAGAGACCTACATGAAGATCAGGGGAAAAGACCCCCCCCCATAGAGATCCAGGGCAGAAACCTACCGGAAGGGACCCCCACATAGGGACCTAGTAAAGACTTAAAGACCAGGGAAAAGATCCCCATAGGGATCAAGGGAGCAGAGTTCTACATGAAGAGATCTCTATAGGATTCAGCAGACCTGCTGAAGATCAGGGGAAAAAACCCCTCATAGGGATCTTGGGCACAGATCTACATGAGGAGACCCCCCCCATAGGGATCTAAGGCACACATCTATAGGAAGACCAGGGAAAAGACCCCCCAGAGATCCGGGAAACAGATCTACAGGAAGACCAAGGAAGGAGACCCCCCCATAGAAACCTGGGGCACAGACATATAGGAGCGACCCCCCCATAGAGATCCGGGAAAGAGACCAGGGGAATCCAGAGATTCCCCCAAAACGCTACCAGAGAATGTACCTATAGAGATCCCAGGCACAGACCTACAAGAAGAGACCCCCAATAGGGATCTAGGGCACAGACCTATACGAAAACCAAGGGAAGAGACCCCCCCCATAGAAATCCAGGGCACAGACTTACAGGAAGAACAGGGGAAGAGACCCCTCATAGGGGGACATAGGGCCCTGGGATTTGGGGCACAGATCTCCAGGAATAGACCCCCATAGAGATCCGGGAAATAAACCTACAGGAAGAACGGGGAAGAGATCCCCCCAATAGAAACCTGGGGCAGAGACCTACAGTACAAGAACCCCAATAGAGACCCCAATAGGACCAGGGGAATCCAGAGATTCCCCCAGAAACCTACCAGAGATGTGGGAAAACAGGGACACTGATGCATTTTTGGTGGAATTGTGAATACCTCCAACCATTCTGGAGAGCAATTTGGAACTATGTCCAAAAAGTTGTCAAACTGTGCATACCCTTTGACCCAGAAGTGTCTCTACTGGGCTTATTCCCCAAAGAGATACTAAAGAAGGGAAAGGGACCTGTATCTGCCAAAATGTTTGTGGCAGCCCTGTTTGTAGTGTCCAGAAGCTGGAAAATGAATGGATGCCCATCAATTGGAGAATGGTTGGGTAAATTGTGGTGCATATAAATGTTATGGAATATTGTTCTGTAAAAAATGACCAGCAGGAGGATTTCCAGAAAGGCCTGAGAGACTTACATGAACTGGATGCTGAGTGAAATGAGCAGAACCAGGAGATCATTATATACTTCAACAACGATACTGTAATAAGGAGATGGATCTCAAGGAAGTGGATTTCTTCAACAAAGACAAGATCCAACTGAGTTTCAATTCGATCAAGGATGGACAGAGCAGCTACACCCAAAGAAAGAACATCACTAGGAAACGAATGTAAACTGCTTGCATTTTGTTCTTCTTCCCGGGTTATTTCACCTTCTAAATCCAATTCTCCTTGAGCAACAAGAAAACTGTTTGGTTCTGCACACATATATTATATATCCAAGATCCACTGCAATCTATTTAACATGTATAGGACTTGCCATCTTTGGGAGAGGGCAGGAGGAGGGGAAAAATCAGAACAGAAGTGAGAGTAAGGGATAATACAAAAAATCACCCTTATTAGGTCTGTCAATAAAAAGTTATTTTAAAAAAATGAAACCTACCAGAGAACCTACCTATAGAGATCCCAGGCACAAACCTACAGGAAGAGACCCCCAATAGGGATCTAGGGCACAGACCTATATGAAAACCAGGGGAAGAGACCCCACCCATAGAAATCCAGGGCACAGACTTACAGGAACAGGGGAAGAGACCCCTCATAGGGGGACATAGGGCCCTGGGATTTGGGGCACAGATCTCCAGGAATAGACCCCCCCATAGAGATCCGGGAAACAAACCTACACGAAGACCAGGGGAAGAGACCCCCCCCCAATAGAAACCTGGGGCAGAGACCTACAGTACGAGAACCCCAATAGAGATCCGGGAGAGACCATCCCAAAACACACCCCAGAGACCTGACCTGATCCAGATGGTGGACAGATCCAGCACAGACCTAGCGAAGCAGATTCCTATAGGATCTTAAAGAGACCTGTAGTTGATCACAGCAGAAAAGACCCTCCATAGAGCTCCAGGGCAGAAAACTAAAGGAAGGGTTAGGGTTACAGGAAGAACAGGGGAAGAGACCCCTCATAGAGGTAATATAGGGCCCTGGGGCAGCAAAGGAAAAGGATTTGGGGGCACAGATCTCCGTGAACTGGGACCCCCACAGAGATTCCGGGCACACGCACAGAAGAGACCCCTATAGAGATGGTGGAAAGGACCTGCAGGAAGACTGATAGGGAATAGGACCCCCATAGGGATCCACACAGACCTACAGGACGATCAGGGGAGAAAACACCCCACTAGAGACCCGGGGCACAGAACTACAGGAAGAGACTCCCCCTAGGGATCCAGGGCACAGATCTACAGGAAGACCAGGGAAGGAGACCCCCCCCCCATAGAGATCCGGGACACAGACCTACAGGAAGAGAACAACCCATAGGGATGTGGGGCACAGATCTACAAGACGACCAGGGTAAGAGAACCCCCCATAGAGGTCCAGGCAGAAACCTACAGGAAGAGACCCTCTATAGGGATCTGGGGCAGAGACCCAGGAAGATTCAGGGAAAAGACCTCTATAGGACTTTGGACACAGATTTACATGAAGAAACCCCCCTATAGAGATCTAAAGCACAGATCTACAGGAAGACCAGGGGAAGAGAACCCCCCCATAGAGATCCGAGACCATAGGTAGTAATCTCCAATAGGGACCCGGTCTGGGGCACAGACCTACAGGAAGAGAGCCCCCATAGGGATCCAGAACACAGATCTACAGGAAGAGCAGGGTAACAGACCCCCTCTCTGCGATACCCCCACATAGATCCAGGACAAACACATAGAGGAACATCAGAGGAAGATATGCCCCATAGAGATTCCCAGCACAGACATATAGAAAGAGACCCCCTATAGGGATCTGGGGCACAGACATACAGGAAGGTCAGGGGAAAGACCCCCAATAGAGATCCAGGGCACAGACCTACAGGAAGAGACCGCTTATAGGGATCTGGCCCACAGACCCAAGGTGAAGATCAGGGGAAGAGCTCCAGGGATTCAAAGCACAGACCTCAGAAGAGACCCTCCATAGGGATCCGAGCATAGATCTGTGAAAGTTCAGGAAGAGACCTCTCATTGGGATCCGGGGCACAAACCTACAGGAAGACAACCCCCCCCATAGAGATCTGGGGCACAAACCTACAGAAGTCCGGTGGAAGAGACCCCCCCACAGAAAAAAAGGGCACAGACCTGCAAGAAGATCAGGGGAAGAGACCCCCCATAGGGATCTGGGCCACAGACCTACAGGAAGATCAGGGGAAAAGACCGCCCCATAGAGATCTGGGGCACCGAGCTACAGAAAGAGACGCCCCATAGGGATCGGTGGCACAGATCAACAGGAAGATTAGGGGAATAGAGCCCCATAGGGATCTGGGGCACAAACCTACAAGAAGAGACTCCTTATACGGATCTGGGGCACAGGACCCCAGGGTGGAAGATGAGGGTAGTAGACACCCCAATAGAGATCGGGTACAGACCTACAGGAAGAGACCCCCAGAGATCCCAGTTACAGATCTACAGGAAGACCAGGGGAGGAAACACCCCAAAAGAGATCTGGGGCACAAACCTCAAGAAGAGAACCCCCACCGAGATCCGGGGCACAGATCTACAGGAAGAGACTCTGTGGGGATCCAGGGAATAGATTCATGTTATTAACTGGAAGGATAGACCCCATAGGGATCTGGGCCACAGACCCACAGACATCTACATAGGGAAGAGACCCCCCCAGAGATCCACCCATATTGATCCGGGACAAGCACGTAGAGGAACATCAGAGGAAGACACCCCCCATAGAGATTCCAAGCATAGACATACAGGAAGGACCCAGTGAGATTCCTGGGCACAGACCTACAGGACGATAAGGGGAAGAGACCCCCAGTACACAGAGCACAGATTCAGGAAGAACGGGGAAGACCCCCCCAATAGAGATCCAGGGCACAGACCTACAGGAAGAGACCGCTTATAGGGATCTGGCCCACAGACCTACAGGAAGATCAGGGGAAGAGAGCCCCCCATAGGGATCTGAGGCACAGACCTACAGGAAGACAACCCCCCCCATAGAGATCTGGGGCACAAACCTACAGAAGTCCGGTGGAAGAGACCCCCCACAGAAAAAAAGGACACAGACCTGCAAGAAGATCAGGGGAAGAGAACCCCCATAGAGATCCAGGGCACACACTGACAGGAAGATCAGGGGAAGAGACCCCCCCCAGAGATATCTGGGGCACAGATCTACAGGAAGACCACGGGAAGAGATCCCACCATAGAAACCCGGGGCATAGACCTACAGGAAGAGACCCCCCCCCATAGAGATCCGGGGCACACACCTACAGGAAGATCAGGGGAAGAGACCCCCCCATAGAGATCCGGGGCACAGACCTACAGGAACATCAGGGGTCCCCCCATAGGGATCCGGGGCACAGACCCTGCCAAGAAGATTAGGGTGCAGAGACCCTTCCAATGGAAGATTAGGCATGTAAGGAAAGAGAGAAAAGTAGTGAAGTACATTGCAGGGAAAACTGGGGCAAAGACCTTGCCCGGAGATCAGGGAAAGAATCTCCCCATGGAGAGCTGGGCCTGAGACAGCCATGGAAAACCGGGGCAGAGATCCACAGAGAGATGACAGACAGATCTGGGGTGCAAGGGAGAGGGAGGAATTGTAGTAGGAGGCAAGAGGTTGCAGGGAAATCCGGGGCAGAGATTCACAGAAACATCAAGGGGGAAGAGATCAAGAGCTCATAGTAAGGAAGGGGAAAGTTGAAATGGACAGCAGGGTGCAGGGAGAGGAGGCAGAGACCCCCACTGAGAATTCACAGGGAGATGAAAGAGATCTAGGGTCCACAGTACTTGAAGAGGAGACAGCAGAGTGGGTGGAGAACAAAGGCAAAAATCCACAGGAAGATGAGTGGGAAGAGATCGGGAGCATGGGGATAAGGAGAAGAAAGGTAAAAGAGACAGCAGGGGGCAGGAAGATCAGAGGAAGAGATTCCCCACAGAGATCAGTGGAAGAAACCCCCAAGAAGATGAGGGGAAAAGACCTAGAGTCCAAGATGCAGGAAGCAAAGTTTATACAGGGCAGAGAGTTCAGGGTACAGATTCACAGGACCATCAGCTCAAGGGAAGGGAGGGGAATATTGAAAGAACTACTAGTAGGGGGCAGGGAGAATAGGGGAAGAAACCCACAAAGCGACCAGGAGTCCAAGAACAGGAAGAAAAGGTTGTAGGGAGCAACACTGTAGAGAAATCAGGGGAAAGAGATCAGGAGCTCAGAGTTAGGATGGAGAAAGTGAAAAGGAACAGCAGGGGGCAAGATGATCCAAGCAGAATGCCTGGACAAGGAGTTGGCAAGAGAAAGCAGAGTGTGGGGAGAAAAGATCCAGAGGAAGTTCCCTGGGAGGAGATCAGGAGCTCAGGGTTAAGGAGGGGAAATTGGAACAAACAGCAGGGGGCAGGTAGATCAGGGACTGAGACCCCCCCATGGACACAAAGGGCAGAGATCCACAAGGACATGAGGAAGGGGATCTAAGTCCAAAGAAAGGAAGAGAAGGGGGTGGGAGCATCGGGGTCCTGGAGGTCAGGGCTGAAGAGACCCCCAAGACTGACAGAGGAGGGGTTGGTGCACAGCGGGACAGTAGGGCCAGGAGGTCGGGGCAAAGATGCACAGGGAAGGTGGGGGCAGATTTCCTCAGCTGGGGAAGGCCTGATCTTGTCAGCAGGGAATCAGGGGCCATTTTGAGGCTCCTCGCCATTTTGCCCACCCTCCTAAGGCAGTTCCTGGATGAGGGGCCGGTCTCAGGACCCAGCACACAGCGTGTGGGGAGTGCAGGGAAAGTGGAAGCAGCGTTTCTAGCCAGTCGGGGATAGAACTTTGGGGGCAGTAGGCCTTTGGGCCCAAATCCAGCCCCAAATCAGTTTGCTACATTATACCCTTGGACAAATGTCTCCCATGTCCAAGTTCCTCCTTACAAACCGGCATGAGAGAGCGCCACAAACCTCCTGGGTGATGGGATTGGGTAAGAAGCGCACCCGCGCCTGGCAAGCTAACAGGTGCCAGAGACCAAGCGGCTCGTGGTGTTACATACGCCCGCCCTCCCACCTCGTCTGAGGCTGAGGCGCAGCGCGTAGTCTGAACCAGCCCAGCCAGGAGATCATCATTTATTTGAAACTAAAGAAGCAATAGGCGACCATAGCGAGGGAATAGGGCCCGGGTCTTCGGCACTCACTGCACGCCTGCCTCCCTCCTCGCTGGTCGTTGAGAAACTCACTCAGCTTCGGGTCTCTGCACAATGTACTTGTGGCTGATGCTGAAGACGTAGCCACTCTGGGCGTGAGAATGTGGACGCGCCTCAGAGGGTTTTGGCGCACCGCCTCTTCTTCAGCCTCGATAAACCTGCTACTCGGGGAGAGTAGACGCGGACCCAGGTAGGGGGGCAGTGGCATCAGTGAGGCAGAGTAGAAGCAGGTTGCTCTGCCCAGAGAGTGTCAGCCTCTGACACCGCCCTCCTGAGCCTGGCATAGGCTGCTCCGGTTGGCGGTCTGAGGACAGAGAACCGGGGAGGTTGCGGCTGGAACTGCAAGGGAGCAGATGGCCTAGAGCTCAGAACCCCTGGGAAGGGGGTTGGAGCCCGGAGCCCTGGGGCAGAGTGATGGGGTGGGGCCTCAGGGGCACAGCATCCCCACTGGCTGGAATCGGGGTAAGGAACAGACCTCACCGGCTCAGTTTTCCAAATGGCTCCTGCTTTGTGCAGGTGTGGGCCTGTGGGAGAGCGCCGCCCCGGGACACGTGGCAACACCAGCCTTTTCAAAACCGTGTCCCCAGTTTACTTTGCCCGACACGTATAGGACTGTGTCGGCCAATCGCTGTAGCGCAAAGTTTTGCATCCCAAAGTTTTCCTCTTCCCCTCCCCAGACAGCAGTGAGGTTGAGCAGGTACAAACCCTTAAAACCACTTTCCACCGCATGTTTGACACACACATTGGACCACTCGAGGTCTAGGGAGTTGTGAAGGAGGAAAATTAGAACACAAGCATCTGTAAGGGTGGATGTGCAAAGTTATCCATGGGGACATTTAGGAAACAAAAAGCTTGAAGGAAAAAAGCAGCACATTTCCCCACTTGTCAACCATGCAGCCTTTGGGGGCATTCCCATGTCCTTGGTTTTTCTGGGTTTCTTTTGTTAGGTCTGGTGTTTTTGAGGAGTCTGAAGGGTTTCCTGGATCCTGCTGCAGGTGGTGACTTGTAGCACTTGCGAGATTTGGGGCAAATTATTGCCCCTTCCCACCCCTGGGCCTTGGGGCCAAACTAGATAATGGGGGGGGGGGTTCAAGTTCTGGAGACTGAAGCCTGGGAAGTGATTTGCTTGTAAAGCCCTAAAAAGCCCAGTAGTTCCCATTTCCCACAAGGCCTCCCCTCATCTCTGTCCTGGAGGTGAATGGCACTCACCACCAGCAGTGACTCCAAGTGGTAAGTGCTCCCCCCCAAGGCAAGGTCAGATATGGTCTCCCTCTGCCCTCTGGCCCTCTCCGGCTCTGGCTCCAGTGTGCTGCTGAGCTTCAGGAGCCCCGGGATAAGACCAGTGGGCAGCCTCTATGAGGTCACTGGGTCTGTTACCCAACATTCCCTGTTGCCATGACAACGGAGCCCAAGCAGCCTGAGCTCCAACCAGGTGGGGACAGCTGCCCAGGACGGTAGGCTTTTCTAAGTGGGGGCTCCCTCCCTTAACGAATGAGGCCCGGCGCCCTGCCTCCGAGCCCTCTGCCCCTATGGAGGAGCCACTGCGCTCTCGCTCACCAGGGCCCCCGCCTTCTTCCCCAGTGTTCTGGCACAGGCTTGCCCAGACATGACCTCCATCAAAGCGCCACTCCCCATCCCTGCCTGACCAAATCCACACCAAATGCCTGGTCCTCTAAGCAGCGCTCCCTACCCCTCTTCCACCAGTCCCAAAAACGCTCTTAGCCTAAGCTGGCCCAAAAGCCGCTCCTGAGACAGTTCTGGCTCTCACCGCTGATGGGAATGCCTTTGACCCTGACCGGAATCATGACCCAGTTGGAGGCATCCCCAGTGGGGTCCTAAGTACCGTGTGATCAGGCTAGGCTGCAGGGCTGTGCCCCAGAAGGCGGAGGCCCCTATTACTCCTCGCTATGTTCCATGCCGTTGTCTTCTCACAGTTTGGATGGAGGATCTGGCCGGCCCAGAGTCCCATGTGTCTCAGCGCTCAGGTGGGGTGGGGGTGGGGGGGCTGGAGGCTCCAGAAGGTACCAAGCTAGTCCAAGCCCCTGCTGGGGTCAAAGAGGGCCCCAGGCACTAAGAGGAGGCAGGCCTTCCAGGTTCCCAAAGCAGCCCCATTGGTTCTGTGTGCAGTCCCATGGACCTCTGTGAGTCTCAGATTACCTGGGCTCTTGGAGTGTCTGCTCATGGGTTGAGTAGCTGTGAGACAGCTTCCAAGCTGAAAGATTGGCCCATTTTCCTCTTCCTGGATTTGGAGGGAAGTTCTGGACACTTGTCCTAGCTTGGTCTTTGACAGGACACGGGTCCCCCTTGACGGGAGAGACGCTGGGGAAGACTCCCAAACACGAGAGCAGGGCCGCTGGGGCGGGCGAGCGGAACCGAGGCAGAAAACTGGGACTCAGGGTGACTGTCCTTGCTGGCAGGAGTGATGACCCGAGGGTGGCCCTTCTCCCGGGAGGTACGGAGGGGAAAAAGACAGGCACTGTTGCTGCTGCCCACCCTGTGCTTTCTCCTGCCCCACACTGTCAGCCATGGGCTGTATCTGAGGGACTGCAGGAAGCACGGTTTGGCCGGGCCAAGTGTACACAGCCAGGAGCCCGGTGAGGGGACACTGGGAACATCAGTTGGATTCGGCGTATTAAAGACCTTGAGGGCCACAATAAAGATCGGAGACTGTGTCTTTCACCTGGGCCCGCATTTTGGCCATCGTGTTCCCAGGACTTTTCCTTTGGGTTTTCCCTGGAGGTCACTGGTAGATGCTGTTTCCACTGGGCCTTCTGGTTCTCAGACAGCCGGACAGTTTGCACAGAGGATTCTTTTTTCTTTTTCTCTTTTTGGTTCAGACGCCCAGGTGATGCTTACATTTTTCTCCTCCATCTATTCTCCGTCGCGATTTACCTGACGTTTTCCTCTTCTCCTTTGTCAGGCTCATCCAAGTGCAGTTCTTTCTGGGCCTGTCCATCCTCCCAAGCTCCTTGCTGACTTCAGGCTCGGCCTTGGCACTCTGGCAGGAGGGTCCGGGCTGGGCAGGCGGCTCCTGCTTCCTCAGGGAGTATCACTTGGGCTCTCAGGAGCAGCTCGGAGGCAGGGCCGACAAGCTTCCAGTGCTCTCAAAAGGAGCAAATCCGTGGCAGGGCCTGGTGGCTGCCTCTGGCTCTGGAGCCCTTCACCGCCCGAAGTCTGAACAGTGATGCCGTAACGGTTATTGTTGTCAGCCTACTGGCGAGCTCTGCTCAGTCCACGCCAGGCAGTTTCTCTGACCAGAACTGGTTGTGAGGTTACAGGCTTCCTTGTGGCCCGGGATTTCTGCCCTAATATTTGCTCTACAGGCTGGGCTAGAGGCTAGAACCACTGTCCCTTCTCCCTCCAGCTCCCTGGCGGTCTTTGTTCCCCCTTCCCTACTCTGGGGCTCAGCCCCGGCCCCCCATGTCACTGCTGGCTTCCAAACTCCTCTCTTCTCGGCCCACGGCCCACACTGCCCAGTGCCCTCTCTCCCCAGGAACCCACCCCAGGGATGGGTGCCTTGCTCAGGCTGCCCTGGATCCAGGATCCACCCCCAGGGAGCCGGCCCCAAAGCCACAGGGCTCCAGTCCAGCTGCAGAAGTAGCAGAAGAGGCAGGAGGGTTAAGGAGAGCCTGTGATGGTCATTGTTAGAAGATATGAGGCTGTTTGGAAGCAAAGGAAGAGAAACCAGTGGGAAGGGAGAGAGTAAAAACACCAAAGGGACAAGGGAGGACTCCCTGAAGCCCCCGTCATTGCCTTTACAGAGGGCAAGGGTTGAAGACCATGTCAGAGACCAGCTCTCTCCAGGGGTCCATTGCCCTCTCCAGGGGTCCATTGCCCTCTCCAGGGGTCCATTGCCCTTCAGGGGTCCACTGCCCTCTCCAGGGGGCCCACTGCCCTCTCCAAGGGTCCAATGCTGCTTTCCCCTTAACTAGAGCTAAAGAGAGGAGAGCTTTTTTTTTTTAACCCTCCTCTTCTTTCCCATACCCCTTCCTCTCTCCTTCCTCTTTCGCTTTCCTCTGACCTCCCTCCTCCCCTGTCCAGTTTGTCTTTCTTCTTTCTAGCTCTCTCGCATTCTACACTCCCTTTCCCCCTACTCAGGAACTTCCCTACAGGGAAAGGAGATGGAAAGGCCGTTTCAGTCCCTTAGGTTATGCTGGCAAAGCAGGGAGGGAAAGACACTTTTTGACACTTCCACTGGTCATCACACCATGTCTGCCTTTTCTCAGCGAGGCAGTGGTGCCGAGGACCCCGGGGAGGACCTCCTGTTGTGGCCTCGCCTATGGGGTTTCAGCAGAGCCTTCCCAGGCACATCTCTGATAGGGAGGAGCCGTTGCTGACACAGATGATGGCTGTTGGGCATGGTCTGGAAGCAGGCCCGGTGCACTCTGGGATTGGGGGGAGAGAGAGCAGGCCCCTCCTTCCCAGAGGCTGCTCCCCCAGACAGAGGGCTTGGAGGCTTGGGTTGCTGCATGGGGACAAGGGGAACGGTTCTTGAACTCAAAAGTCCTAAGTTGTCTCCACTAGGGTCTGAAAGGAAGTGGTTGGGGAACCGGGGAGCCCCTGAGAAGTGGCTCTATTTTTCCTACGGGGACCTGCTCGGTCACAGAAAGGATATCCAGGGCTTCAAGGCTGAGGTCTGGGCCCTTGTTTGCCAGAGGAGGCGAGGAAGCCTCGGAGAAGCCCAGTGACCAATTCCAGTTGGGAAAGCGTATTTTCTCCCAATTTCTGAGCCTCTTTTGTGTCCTTTACAGGATGACCCAGTTTCACCTGAACCCCGAGGGGGTCTAATCATTTCAGGGTGATGTCAGGTCGGCTTCTGGCGGCTGCAGGACCAAATCCCCACCTACATCGAACGAGGGACTGAAGCAACTCAGAGGAACCCTGGTCAGTCCTCTGTAAGGCGATTGGGAAGTGATGCTCCAGCCCCCAGGCTGAGATTGGAGCCAGGCCCTTAAACCCAAGTGATCAGCAGCTTCAGGAGGCAAAGGAGCTCAAGAATTCTCTGGCCTAGATAGGGGCTCTACAGCCAAACACAAGTGGTCCAGGGAATAAGAGACAGGGAGGGGGAGCAGGGGGAGGAGAAGGGGGACCAGCAGGAGGAGAAGTGGAGAAAACAGAAAGGAGGAAGGAGGACCAAGAGAGGAGAAGGAGGAACAGAGGGAGGGAAGGGGGGACCAGCAGGAGGGAGAAGGGAGGAACAGAGGGAGGGAAGGGAGGAAGAGAGGGAGGGAAGGGGGGACACCAAGAGGAGGGAGAAGGGAGGAACAGAGGGAGGGAGAAGGGAGGAACAGAGGAGGAAGGGGGTAAAGGGGGGAAAGAAACCCTCTGACCAGCCAAGCCAGGCTGAAACTTCTTCTGCAGACGAATCTGTCACCAGAATCCCCCTCCCCAGTGACCTTTAAACTTGCTTCCTCCCCTGCCAGGTTTCTGGGGGCATCCAGTAAGAAAATTCCCAGGAGGCCATCCTGGTCTCAGAGGAAACGCTCATCAGTCTTCCTGAACTGGCAAAGGAAATGGAGTGAATTCCCCCGTCAAGGCAGGCCAGTCCTTGGGGCCTCCCGAGTGGTGCCGGAGGCCGGCTCTGCTGAGAAGGTCCCCTCACTGAGAGGGCAAAAGCCATCCCAATCTCGGCCTTCCTCATGGGGCTTACAGCCCGTGGTTTAGGCCCCTTAGGCCGCCAGGCCTGGACTCAGAGGCCGGAGAGCAGCTTCTGAATGACACTTTGCGTCCCTCGCCCCCTCCGTCAACCCAAGCGCCATCTGCAAAGCGCTTAGCCCAGTCCTGGCACACAGTAGGCGCTTAATCCTTCATGTGCTTCCCCCTTCATAATAAGGCCCGGTGCTTCGTGCTCGTGTCCCCTCCCCGTGCTCAGAGCTCGTGTCCCCCCCCCAGCCTTGACGGGACTGGGCATTGCGCCTCCGTGGGCGGGAGTCATGCCTGTTCAACCGCCCCGGGGCTGTTCCTACTTCTGTGGAGCCCAGCGACTTTTGACTGGTGGTTCTGATGAAAGAAGGTCCAGCGCTTGCCATCTCGGCTGCTGGAGAGCAAGAACTCTCTCACGAACATGCTGGTGAGGATGGACTTCACTCCCTGGGTTGTCACTCCCGTGACTTTCATCAGCTTCCCGAAGTCCACCTGCAGCCACTCCGCCCGCCCGTTCTCCTGCGGAAGGACGGGATCGGGCGTCGGCCGCCGCTGCCCCCCCCAAGTCCACCCGGCGCCCGCGGACATTCAGGCGGCCTTCCCGTGCCCGGGCCTCGGCCACGCCGGAGCCACAGAGCCAAGGGGCCCAGTGCGGAGGCCTTGCGCCAAGGAGCCGGACTAGGGGCCGGATCACCGGACCCCACCCCCACCCCCCGCGGAGCTTCAGCCCCGACGGGGCTCGGACTCGGACGTTTGCCCCCACGGGCTTCCGTCCCCATGGACAGGGCGCCACGGCCGCGACCTTCTCCCGCCGCTCCACCATCCTCCGCTCCCAGAATCCCATGCTGGAACACGGACCTCCCCGTTGTAACTCAAACACGACCTTCCTTCTCCAACTGCGGCTTCCGCCTCAGGGGGGAGGGGGGGACAGTACCCGGGCGCGGGGAGGGCGGCCCTGAGTCAGACCCGGCTCACAGCTTTCCAGGCCTGGATGCTCTTCCTTCTCATCTCGGCTCCCTTAAAGTCCCGCCTTCCCCAGGACGCCTCCCCGGGGCCGGCGCCTGAGCGCCTCCACCATCCCTGCCCAAATAAGCGCCCATCATCCTCCCAACAAGCGCCCATCATCCCTGCCCGGGGCCGAAGCGCCTCCATCATCCCTCCCCGGGGCCGAAGCGCCTCCACCATCCCTGCCCGGGCCAGCTACCCATCATCCTGCCCGGGGCCAAAGCGCCTCCACCATCCCTCCCCGGGGCCGAAGCGCCTCCATCATCCCTGCCCGGAGCCAAAGCGCCTCCATCATCCCTGCCCGGGCCGGCGCCTCGGCCGCTGAGCGCCTGCAGCCCTTTGCTGTTCATGGGCACCGGGAGTCCCGGGGGGCAGCCTTGCCGGCCCAGGGCTTAGCGTGGTGCCCAAGTGAGGAAGAGGGTTTCAGACGCAGAAACGCAGGGCCGGGACGGATGGAAGGGAGCTGAGCCGAGGGCGAGGCAGGTGGAGGTTTGGGCGGCCCCCCCCCCCCCCCCGGAAGCCGGGGACTGCCTGGAGGGCAGCCGAGCAACGGGGCGATGCCAGCCCGCCCCGCCCGTGGTCACCCTCGGGGAAAGCTGCGAGTCTTCCCCTGGCCCCTGGGCGCTGGAGCAGCGCACTCACTTGCGCCTTAGTCAGGGCTCGGCTGGTCCGGGTCTGCCACAGGCAAGAGGCAGTGCTGCGCGAAAGCAGCTTATCCCCAGCTCGCTAAGCCTCACAGGGACCCGCCTCCCTCTCCCCACGGCTGCCCTTCAGCAGTTACTTACCCGGGGCCTCCAGGCATTGGTTCGGCCCTGAAGGTTCAGTCGCGCTGCCAGGGGCCCAGGTGGCAAACACGCTGGCCTTGTGGGACGACGCTGTGAGCTGTGCCTGAGATGGCCCCTGCTTCACACCCAGGGGGAGGCTGCAGCCTGGGGGGCCTGGGGTCAGCGCCGGGCAGTTCGGTGCTGGGGTAGCCGCCCCCCGTTCAGCTTCTCCGTTTCTCCCTCCCAAGCTTCAGGCCGGGACCCTCCTTTGGGTACACAGGCCAGGGGGGGGGTGGCGCAGCCCGCGGGTCACGCCTCAGGTTCGCCGCCGTGGGCCCAGGTCCCAGGGAAGCTTCGGGTACCACTGAAATTAGCCTCACAGCCCAGCAGTTTTACGCGCAGCGCATCTGCACGCTGAAGTGAGAGGGCTGCAGGCGCAGGAACCGGGCGATCACGGGAGGGTCAAACGCATTCTCCTTGATCCCTGACGCATCCACGTTCCCAAAGAAGACCTGCAAGGGGCCGGGCATAGAAGGGACCCGAAGCAACGGCCGGGGCTCCCAGGAGCCCGCGGGAGCCCCAGCCGCCCCTCCCACGGCAACGCCCCCAGCGGGCAGCCAAGGTCTCTCACAGACGAGCGGGCACGTGCTCAGAGACCCCCCCCAGCCCCACCACAACTTGGGAGCCGAGTCACCGCTCTCGGACCGTCCCGCGCCCACTGCTCTCGTCCCCAACGCGAGCAGACTCTGCCCCGAGGCGCTCATGCTCGCCCAGCTCCTGTGTTGTCCTCGAAACCCTCAGCGCTCGTGCTCACCAGCTCAAGCTCCCTCTGCCCCACAGCCTCTGCCCTGAGGCGCTCAGCCTGCTCAGCCTGCGCTCTGCCCTCTGTCCCCATGCCTGTGCCCGCTCAGCTCGTGCTCACGTTCCCTCTGCCCCCGAGGCGCTCGTGCCTGAACCGGTCCCCTCCGCCCCCTCCCCCAGGCGCTCATCCTGGAGGCCCGCGGCCCGCAGCGGCCCTCCCACTCTCAGCCTGCGGAGCTCGTGCCCGCCCTCCCCTGCCCTTCCCGTTCCAGGCCCGAGCTGCTCCTGCCACAAACCGTTGTTCCCCGCCCCCGCCCTCCCCACGCTCGTGCCCTGGTGCTCGTGCCCTGGTGCTCGTGCCCTGGTGCTCGTGCCCGTTGCAGTGTGCCCAGATCCCAGCCAGGTGTAGGCAACAGTGGTCATCCTGGAGCTGCCCTGTCCTTTCCCGGGTCACTAGGCCGCGCCTGCCCCCGACAAGGATGACTGCCCGCCCATGACACTGAGCCTCGGGCTCGCCGAGTAGGTCTGGCTCCTGGTCCCGAGCCCAGCAGAGGTGCGCTCATGCGCTTCCCACTCCTCCCCGGAGCCGCTTGCTCGACCTCGAGATCCCAGGAGAGCAGATCTGAGCAGGATCTCTCCCGCCCAACAGCCGCCCCTGCAGGCTGCTAGCAACGGTTCCCAAGCACTGAGGCTCACCCTGTCTGAAGCTCTCCCCTCAACCCCTCTGTGTGCTCACTCACACCTGTTCTGTGCTTGGAGGCGGACGAGCAGCACTGCCCTCCTGCCAAAGAACCGTGTAGGGTTCAACTCTGGGGCCACCTCTTTGGCCAACGCTCAGACTCATGGAAAACCTCAGAAGGGGACCAAAGGCGCAGGGCCCTCCCTCCCCCATGGCTGGGGAGCACCCAGCAGGCTCCCGGGCCCAGGGCTCTAGCCTAGCGAGGATGAGCCCGGGGCCCGCGGACGGAAGGTTTTCCGGCATTTCAGCCCCGTCCACTCCCTGACCCCATCTGGGGCTCCTCTCGAGACGTACTACAACAGCTTGTCATTTGTCAGGCAATAAATCTGGAATCCAAAAGTGGTGTACAGCCAGTAGCAGGGACAGCAACAATGGTGGGAGATCAAAAGAAAAAAATCACAGGAAGATCAATGGGACCAGATCAGGAGATCAGAAAAAAGAGGACAAAGTTGAAAGGGACAGTGGAGAGAAGAGGGTTACTGGCAGATCCAAGAGAAACTCCCAAGACATCAGAATGGTATATGGAGCCAAAGGCAAGAAGAAGAAAAGTGCCGTAGGCAACATTTTACTGGGAGCTCAGGAGAAAGAGATATGCAGTCCAAGGGCAGGAAGAAAAGATTTTAGGATACAACAGGTTGCTGGGAGTTTCGGGGCAGAGATTCACAGGAACATATTGGGGAAGTGATCAGGAGCTCAGTGCAGAAGAGGAGAAAGTTAAAAACAACAGCAGGGGACTGGGAGATCCGGGAAAGACCCCCCCCCCCCATGAACAACAAGGACAGAGATTCACAGGGAGATGACAGAGATGGAGACTACGGGCAGACAGGATGCCAGTGGACAGCAGAGTCGGGGGAGAGCAAAAGAAAAACCGGAGAAAACCAGAAGAAGACCAGGCTAAAGCGTCGTAATCTCCAGGGGTCCATTGCCCTCTCCAGGGGTCCATTGCCCTCTCCAAGGGTCCAATGCTGATTTCCCCTTCACTAGAGCTAAAGAGAGGAGAACCTTTTTTTTTTTTACCCTTCCCTCTTTCCCATACCCCTTCCTCTCTCCTTCCTCTTTCCCTTTCTCCTTTTCTTTTTTCTGCTCTCCATCCCTCCTCTTCTCTTCCCTCCTCCCCCTCTCTTGTCCGTTGGTCTTTCTCTTCTTTTTCTAGCTCTCCCGCGTGCCCCACCCCCTCACGATGGATTCTGTCCGACTTGTTTGAAGGAAAACGCAGCCAAGCAGAACTTCGAGCACAGGAGTCAGAAGCGATCCCAGTGACGATGTAGAGGCGATGCTTGGTCAGCAGCGCTGGAAACCAGCGGGCGTTTATTTAGGCGACCCCAGATTGTGGGCCATGGATCAACAGGACCCGGTTAGCAAAGAGCTGTTTAATGGGATGCTAGAAAGTCACAGATAATCCACCTCACCCCACCCCCAGCAACCCCCGAAACAGGCGAGCCCCCAGGCCACGGCCACGTTATTTCCTCCTCAATCTGGGGTACTCTTCTGGGCTAAACTGCCCTGTTCTAGGTGAGGGAGGCCAAGATCACCATTCCTCCTGGGAGAGAAACTAGAGGGAGCGGGGTCACAGCTGAGAGGGAGGGGGATTACAGCTGGGAGGGAGGGAGGGGATCACAGCTGGGAGGCAGTGGGATCACAGCTGGGAGGGAGGGGGATCACAGCTGGGAGGCAATGGGATCCCAACTGGGAGGGAGGGGGATCACAGCTGGGAGGGAGGGGCCACCTCCTCTCTTCTCCTCTCTAGGCTGGGCCTGAGGTGGTTGGGAATCCCAGAAAGCCCCCTTGCCCCACATGTCCAAGTCCCCTCTTGGCATCCCCCGTGGCAGGGTGGCTGAGCTAGGTGGGGAGCACGTCCCGCCCACACTGGAGCCATTAGGACGGCTGCTGAGTGTCACAACCCAGAACCTCCACCCTCAGAGCAAATGTGGTTGGCCCAGCGCCAGGGTGAACTCAGATGGCTGGCAAACAGGGGAGGCTCCACAGGGTTCACCACGGGGCTCGAATGATTCCGATTTCCTTAAAGATCTGAAAGAAGAAAGAGGAGGTTTGTTGCTCAGAGCAGCAAGGAAGTGCGGTCCCCACACCCAACGGCCAAGGGAGCACGGGCAGCGTCCCCAACCGACACCTGGAGGTGAGGGAAAGGGCTACACGGCCCTCCCCTGCAAAGGCAGCAGCAGGGTTGGGGCGGCTGGTCCCCTGGGGCCCCTGCCCATGGGAAGGTCTGGAGCACAGGCTCAGAGCCTCGAGGATGTGAGGAGCCAAAGAGCAGAGCCCGTCCCGGAAGGGGGAGACTTGGGGCCAGAAGGGACCAGGCTGGGGGAACCCAAGCCTCAGAGCCCTGAGGAGGTGCTGCCCCCAGAGGGCCTCCCCTTCACCTCCTGCAGCCTGAAGCAAGAGAAACTTGAGACTGGGGCAGCTCAGGACCCCTGCTGGGCCCACCTCCTGCCCTGCTCCCAGATGCACCTGCTGCCCCGGTCACTTCCCCACTTTAGACCCAGAAAGGGCCTTCAACCCTTCTTTTTGGGGCTTCTACCCTCAGGGTGGGATGGTGGAGCCAGAAGATTTTCTCAGAACAGGGCTTTTCAAGGCATAAAAGAAAACAGGGCTCCAAGAGAAAGGGAGTGTGTTGTTATATCCCCAGCCCCTGCACTTCCCAGAGCCTTAGGTGAGAGACCCCTCTGCCCAAAAAGTTTCTGTCCCCGTCCCCATCCTGGAACTTGGAAGCAGTGAGGGGCAGCCCAGGACTAGAGGAAGGTGACACCTTTCTTGGCTCAAATCCTGTTTCTGGCACTCAAGAGCTGTGGGAGCTTGGAGAAGTTGCCACGTCTGCTAAGTTTCTGTTTCCTCAAGTGTAAAATGAATGAATGAACAAAGCACTGGGGATCCTTGCAGAAAACACACTCCCTCCCCCCTCAGGGGCTTCCCTACAGGGAAAAGACAGTCCCTCCCCACTCAGGGGTCTCCTTACAGGGAAAGGAGATGGAAAGGCCCTTTCAGTCCCTTAGGTTATACTGGCAAAGCAGGGAGGGAAAGACACTTTTTGACACTTCCACTGGTCATCACACCATGTTCTGCCTTTTCTCAGCAAGCCAGTGGTGCCGAGGACCCTAGGGAGGACTCCTGTTGTGGCCTGCCCAGTGGGCCTGGCAGAGCCTTCCCAGGCACATCTCTGATAGGGAGAAGCCGTTGCTGACACAGATGATGGCTGTTGCGGCTGGTCTGGAAGCAGGCCCGGTGATCTCTGGGATTGGGGGGAGAGAGAGCAGGCCCCTCCTTCCCAGAGGCTGCTCCCCCAGACAGAGGGCTTGGGGGCTTGGGTTGCTGTGTGGGGACAAAGGGGAACGGTTCTTGAACTCAAAAGTCCTAAGTTGTCTCCACTGGGGTCTGAAAGGAAGCGGTTGGGGAACCGGGGATGGGCCATTGGCCCTGGGAGCCCCGGAGAAGTGGCTCTATTTTCCCTACGGGGACCTGCTCGGGCACAGAAAGGAAATCCAAGGGCTCTTCAAGGCTGAGGTCTGGGCCCTTGTTTGCCAGAGGAGGCGAGTGAAGCCTCGGAGAAGCTCAGTGACCAATTCCAGTTGGGAAAGCGGTATTTTCTTCCCTAATTTCTGAGCCTCTTTTTTGTGTCCTTTACAGGATGACTCAGTTTCGAATTCTGAACCGAGGGGGGTCTAATCATTTTCAGGGTGATGTCAGGTCGGGCTTCTGGGATGTGGCTGCAGGACTCAAATCCCCACCCAAGGCATCGAACGAGGGGACTTGGCGCAATCTGCAGAGGAACCCTGGCCAGTCCTCTTGTGGCACAGATTGGGGAAGTGATGTTCTAGGCCCCCCAGGCTGAGATTGGAGCCAGGCCCTTAAACCCAAGTGATCAGCAGCTTCAGGAGGCAAAGGAGCTCAAGAATTCTCTGGCCTAGGGAGGGGCCCTACAGCCAAACACAAGTGGTCCAGGGAATAAGAGACAGGGAGGGGGAGCAGGGGGAGGGAGAAGGGGGACCAGCAGGAGGGAGAAGGGAGGAACAGAGGGAGGGAAGGGAGGAACAGAGGGAGGGAAGGGGAGGAACAGAGGGAGGGAAGGGGACCAAGAGGAGGGAGAAGGGAGGAACAGAGGGAGGGAAGGGGGGACCAGCAGGAGGGAGAAGGGAGGAACAGAGGGAGGGAGAAGGGAGGAACAGAGGGAGGGAAGGGGGGTAAAGGGGGAAAGAAACCTCTGACCAGCCTAAGCCGAAGCAAAACTCTTCTGCAGACGAAATCTGTCACCAGAACCCCCCTCCCCGGTGACCTTTAAACTTGCTTCCTCCCCTGCCAGGTTTCTGGGGGCATCCAGTAAGAAAATTCCCGGAGGATTCTGGTTTGGAGGAATGCTCGTTTTCCTGGAATTGGAAAGGAAAGGTGTGGTTTGTCGGAGGTAGTTTGGGCTTGAGTGGTGCGGAGGGTGGTTTTGTTTTGAGAAGGTTTGCCTGGAGAGGGAAAGGTTTGTGGTTTTTGCTGGGAAGCCGTGGTTTAGGGCTTTAGGTGGATAGAGGGGGAGAGAGCTGGAATGACTTTTGTGCCCCAAAGCGTATTGAAAGCTTGAGTTACGGTAGGGTTAATTTCTGTGTTTTTATAGGCCGGTTGGTGTTGTGTCCTCCTTGTGTGAGGTGTCTCGTGACTGAGGGGAGGGTGGTCGCTCGTGGGTGGGAGTTGGCGTTGTTTCCAACCGCCCGGGGTTTTGCTTTTTTAAGAGCCAGCGTACTTGGATTGGTGGTTTTGATGAAAGAAGGTCAGGCTTGTTTTCGGCTGTGGAGAGAAGAATTTACGAATGCGGGGAGGATGATCTTTTGTGTGGACTTTTTATGGCTTGGTACGGGGCATGCCTGCGTTTCCGGAGGACGGGATGGCGTGTGCCGTGTTAAGTCCCCGGGCGCCCGAATCAGGGGGTTTGCTGGGTGACGCGAGCCCAGAGAAGGGTAGGGAGGTTTGCGCAGGAGCGGATAGGGGGATCCGGACCTTTACCTTTGGGAGTTAGGAGGGCGGGATGGAGTTGTCACGGGCTTCCTTATGGAGGGCGCAGGGTGGCTTTTCGCCGTTCAATTCTTCGTGAATCTTAGTTGAAAATGGATTTCTTGTACTAAAACGACTTTTCCACCTGTGGTCTTTGGGGGGGGGGAGGCCGGGGGGAGGGGGTTTGAGTCGACCGGCTAAGTTTTGGCTTGGATGTTTTTCTCATCGCTTTTGTTCCGTTTGGGAGCCCCGGGGGGTGCTGGCTGAGCGCCCACTATTCTTGGAGGGGCTTATTATCTCGCGTGGTGTTTCCCTTTGCTCTGGGCCGAAGTGTATTGCCTGGGCCGGGAAGGCCTATATCCTCCCGGAGGCCGAAGGCCTTCCCTGCCCGGCGGGCGGCGCTGAGGCCTGCAGTTGCTTTTGGGACCGGGAGTTTGGAGTTTGTGGCCAGGGTTAGGTGGTGCCGGGCGTGAGGAGGGAGGGGTTTAGACGGAAACGAGGGGGGATGGATGGGAAGGGAGTGAGTGGAGGGAGGAGGTGGGGTTTTGGAAGCCGGGATTGCCTGGAGGGAAAGGAGGCAAGTGATGCTGGCCGTCCTGCCTGTGGTTCTGGGAAAGTGAGTTTCCTGGCCCTGGGGGGGGGACATGGCTTGCGGGCTTCGGCTGGGTTTCCGGGTGGGGAGGGGTGGGTGGGGAGGGGGGGTCCCGTGCTGTTTGGGATGTGGAGATGGTGTTTTACAAGGGGAGGTGGCCTGGGGGCCGGGTAGGGTGCCCGTTGTTTTCCCCTTCCCAAGTGCGGGGACCCTTCCTGGGCTGAGGGGGGGGGGTGGGCAGCCTGCGGGTTACGTAGGGGACGCCGTGGCCAGGGGGGGCTTGGGCATCACCAGGCTCAGCCAGAGTTACGCAGGTACCGCAGCTGGTGAGGGTTGAGGGCAGAAGGGCACAGGAGGGTTAAACGATTTTTGATTCCTTGGAGATCACGTTCCAAGAAGACTGGGGGCCGGGATGGGCCGGCCGGGGGTTCCGGAGCCGGGAGCCCCAGCGCCCTCCCACGGGTAACGCCCCAGGGGAAGGTTTCCAGACGAGGTGGCACGTGCAGAGACCCCAGCCCACCCTCCTTGGGAGTGAGCAGCTGGACGTTTCCCGGTGCCCATTGCTTGCCCCAACGCGAGAGATTCTGGCCCTAGGCGGCTATGTCGCAGTCCCGTGCCGTCCTGGTTCCCTGGCCTGTGCCTGCTCAGTGGCGGCTTCTGCCCACAGCCTCTGCCCTGGAGGGCTCGTGCCTGTGTTCCCTTGCCCTGCCGCCTTGTTGAGGGGTGTGTTTGCCAGTTTTGCCGTTTCTGCCCCAGAGGGCTTCGTGCCGCCAGTGGTGCTTGCTCCTCTGTCCCTGGGCGTTCGTGCCGCTCAGCTGTGCTCACGTTCTCTACCCCGAGGCGCTTCGTGTTTGAACTGGTCCCTCCGCCCCCTCCCAGGCGTTATCCTGAGGCCGTGGCCGCAGCGGCCCTCCCACTCTCAGCCTGCGGAGCTCGTGCCCGCCCTCCCCTGCCCTTCTGTTCCAGGCCGAGCTGCCCTGCCCAAAACTGTTGTCCCGCTCCCCCTGCCTCCCACGCTCGTGCCCTGGTGCTCGTGCCTTGGTGCTCGTGCCCTGGTGCTCGTGCCCGTTGCAGTGTGCCCAGATCCCAGCCAGGTGTAGAAAAGGGGCCAGTGGCCGACATCCGGAGCGGCCCTTGCGTCCTTTCCCGGGTCACTAGGCCGCGCCTGCCCCCGACAAGGATGACTGCCCGCCCATGACACTGAGCCTCGGGCTCGCCGAGTAGGTCTGGCTCCTGGTCCCGAGCCCAGCAGAGGCAGCGCTCATGCTTCCCACTTCCTCCCGGAGCCGCTTGCTTCTGACTCGGAGGAGATCCCAGAGAGCAGATCTGAGCAGGGATCTCCCGCCCAACAGCCGCCCCCCGCAGGCTGCTAGCAAACGGTTCCCCAAGCACTGAGGCTCACCCCGGTCTTCGGGAAGTTTCCCCCTCCCCTCAACCCTCTGTGTGCCTTTCACTCACACCCGGTTCTGTGCTTTGGAGGCGGACGAGCAGCGCCGCCCCCTTCCCTGCCAAAGAACCGCAGGGTTCAACCTTCCAAGCCACCTTGGCCAACGCTCAGACTCGGCGGAGGCCTCAGAAGCGGGACCAAAGGCGCAGGGCCCTCCCTCCCCCATGGCTGGGGAGCACCCAGCAGGCTCCCGGGCCCAGGGCTCTCAGTTCCAGGAGGATGGAGCCGCGCGGACGGAAGGTTTTCCGGCATTTCAGCCCCGTCCACTCTCCCTGACCCCATCTGGGGTTCTCTCGGGAGACGTACTACAACAGCTTGTCATTTGTCAGGTAACAGAAATCTGGAATCCAAAGTAGTGTAACAGCCAGTGGCAGGGGACAGCACAATGGTGGGAGATCAAAAGAAAAAAATCACAGGAAGATCAATGGGACCAGATCAGGAGATCAGAAAAAAGAGGACAAAGTTGAAAGGGACAGTGGAGAGAAGAGGGTTATCAAGTAGATCCAAGAGAAATCCCTAAAAGACATCAGGGGAATATATATGGAGCCAAAAGGCAAGAAGAAAAGGTTGTAGGGGGCAACATTTTACTGGGAGCTCAGGAGAAAGAGATATGCAGTCCAAGGGCAGGAAGAAAAGATTTTAGGATACAACAGGTTGCTGGGAGTTTCGGGGCAGAGATTCACAGGAACATATTGGGGAAGTGATCAGGAGCTCAGTGCAGAAGAGGAGAAAGTTAAAAACAACAGCAGGGGACTGGGAGATCCGGGAAAGACCCCCCCCCCCCATGAACAACAAGGACAGAGATTCACAGGGAGATGACAGAGATGGAGACTACGGGCAGACAGGATGCCAGTGGACAGCAGAGTCGGGGGAGAGCAAAAGAAAAACCGGAGAAAACCAGAAGAAGACCAGGCTAAAGCGCTCAGAACAGCTCAGAAAAACGGGACAAAAAGTTGAGAAAGACAGGGGTGGGGAGGGGGCAGGAAGATCTGTGAAATTTACCCAACATGGAGATAAGGGGAGGAGATATGGAGTCCAAGGAAGGGAAGAAAAGGTTGCCAGAGAAAAGAGACCCCCGTGAAGAACAGGGAAAAAGATCCACAAGGTGATTACAGAGATCTAGGTTCCAGCGCACTAGAAGAGGGGGCAGGAAACAACAGAGTTTGGGGAGACCAAAGACCCACAAGAAGATCGAGGGGAAGAGATCAGCAGCTCAGGGAAAGGGAAGAGAAATTAGAAAGGGATAGCAGGGGACAGGGACATCTGGGGCAGAGACTAGGCACAAAAACCCTCTAAGAGAACAAAGGAAAACATTTAGAGGAGATGCAGGGGATAGTGGAGTGAGGAAAGATAAAGATCCACAGAAAGATCAATGGGAAGAGATCAGGAGCTCAAGGTAAAGGAAGGGAAAGTTGGAACAAACAACAGGGGGCGGGGGGGGGCAGGGAGATCAGGGCAGAGACCCACCCCCCAGCCACTATCAACATAGAGAGCAGGGGAACAGATCTACAGGGAGATGACAAGAGATCTAGAATTCAAAGTACTGGAAAAGCAGGTGTCAGGGGACAGTAGAGTGAGGAGACATCAAAGTAAAGATCCAGAGGAAGTTCCCTGGGAGGAGAGCAGGAGCTCAGGGTTAAGGAGGGGAAATTGGAACAAACAGCAGGGGGCAGGTAGATCAGGGACTGAGACCCCCCCATGGACACAAAGGGCAGAGATCCACAAGGACATGAGGAAGGGGGGTCTGGCGTCCAAAGAAAGGAAGAGAAGGGGGTGGGGAGCATCGGGGTCCTGGGAGGTCAGGCTGAAGAGACCCCCAAGACTGGACAGAGGGAGGGGTTGGTGGCAAGGGCCAGCGGGGGCCAGCAGGGGCCAGGAGGTCGGGGCAAAGATGCACAGGGAAGGTGGGGGCAGATTTCCTCAGCTGGGGAAGGCCTGATCTTTGTGCAGGGACCCTCAGCATTTGAGGCCCTCGCCTGCCATTTGCCCACCCTCTTAAGGCAGTTCCTGGATGAGGCCGGTCTCAGTCTCCGGACCCAGCACACAGCGTGTGGGGAGTGCAGGGAAAGTGAAAGCAGCGTTTCTAGCCAGGCCGGGGATAGAACTTTGGGGGCAGCAGGGCTTTGGGGCTTCAAATCCAGCCCCAACTGTTTGCTACATTATGACCCTGGACAAATGCTCCCATGTCCCGGGTTCCTCTCTTATAAACCAGGCATGACAGCGCCACGAACCTCCCGGGTGATTGTGGGATTGGGTAAGAAGCGCACACCCGGCGCCTGGCAAGCTAACAGGTGCCAGAGACCCGGCGGCTCTCGTGGGTGTTGTTACGCCCCCCCGGCCCCCCTCCCACCCCGTCTGAGGGCTGAGGCGTGCAGCGCGAGTCTGAACCAGCCCAGCCAGGAGATCATCATTTATTTGAAACGCAAAGAAGCAATAGCGGGGACCATAGCGAGGGAATAGGGCCCGGGTCTTCTGGCACTCACTGCACGTCTGCCTCCCTCCTCACACTGCGCTGAGAAACTCACTCAGCCGGTCTCGCACTGGGCCGTACTTGTGGCTGATGCCAAAGACGTAGCCATCCTGCTTGAGAGCCAGGATGCGTCTCAGGAGGGCCTTATGCACCGCCTTCTTCTTCACAGCCTCGATAAAACTCACTGGGGGAGAGTAGACGGCGGACTCCAGGTAGGGGCAGCAGGAGATCAGGAGGGTCAGGTAGAGTAGAAGCAGGCTGCTCTTGAACAGAGAGTGCTTCATGCCTCTCTGACACTCGTGCTGCCCTCTCGAGCCTGGCATAGGCTGCTCCGGTTGGCGGTCTGAGGACAGAGAACCGGGGAGGTTATGGCTGAATCGGGCGGGAGCACATGGGTTTGGGAGTCTGTGAACCCCCTGAAGGGGTTGCTCGAGCCCCTGGGCAGGGGAGGTGATGGGGGGGTGTGGGGTCAGCCTCAGGGGGTGTGCGTCAGCTGTGAAAGCATCCCCACTTCCTGTCAGGAATCGGGGCAGCCCGCCCACCCCACCGGCTCATGCTCAAATGAGCCCTTGCTTTGGTGGAGAGAGGGTGGCCTGTGGGAGAGTGCTATCTTCAGACACGTGGCCACACCCAGCCTTTTCAAACTGTGTGTCCCCAGTTTTCACTTTGCCTGGACACGTGAGGGGACTGTGCTCAATTGGCTGTGGCAAAGCTTTGCGTCCTAAAGTTTTCTCCCTCCCTTCTCCTCCCCCCTCCCCCAGACAGCAGTGGAGGCTGAGCAGGTACAACCCCCTGAAACCGCTTTCCACCGCATGTGTTTGACATACATTAGGGCACTTGAGGTCTAGGGGAAAGGCTGGGGGAAGGGAGGGAAAATTAGAACACAAGCATCTGTAAGGGTGGATGTGCAAAGTTATCCATGGGCTGACGAAACAAGTCAGCGCGGAAAGGCAACATTTCACTTGTCAAATATGCAGCCTTTGGGCATTCCCATGTCCTTGGTTTTTCTGGGTTTCTTTGTTAGGTCTGTGTTTTTGAGGAGTCTGAAGGGCTCCTGATCCTGCTGCGGGTGGTGACCAGCACTTTGGTGAGACGAAGCAAATTATTGCCCTTCCCACCCCTGGGCCTTGGGGCCAAACTATATGGTGGGGGGGGCTTCAGTTCTGAGACTGGTCTGGAAGTGGATTTGCCTTTGTAAAGCCCAAAAGCCCAGCAGTCTCATTTCCCACAAGGTCTCCCTCATCTCTGTCCTGAGGTGAATGGCACCACCACCAGTGACCCAAGTGGTAAGTGCTCCCTGCTGCAAGGCGTCAGAGGTCTCTGCCCTCTGCCCTCTTCCGCTCTGGGGCTCCAGGCTGCTGAGCTTCAGGAGCCCCGGGATAAGACCAGTGGGCAGCCTCTATGAGGTCATCAAATTGTTACCCAACATTCCTGTTGCCAATGGAGCCCAAAGCAGCCTGAGCTCCAAAACAGGTGGGGACGCCGCCCAGGACGTGGCTCTTCTAAGTGGGGCCCCTCCCCTAACGACTGAGGCCCGGCGCCCGCTCCCGAGCCCCTGTCCCTGCTGGAGGAGCCACTGCGCCTCGACTCACCAGGGCCCCGCCTCCCTGGTGTACCTGGGCACAGGCTTCGCCCAGACGTAATCTCCATCAAAAGCGCCTCCATCCCTTGCCTGACCAAACCACACCAAACGCTCATCCCCTAAGTAGTGCTCCCTACCCCTCCTCCACCAGTCCCAAAAACGCTCTTAGCCTAAGCTGGCCCAAAAGCCGCTCCTGAGACAGTTCTGGCTCTCACCGCTGATGGGAATGCCTTTGACCCTGACCGGAATCACGACCCAGTTGGAGGCATCTCCCTCAGCAGTCTTGTCTCCCTTCCTACCTGGTTCAGTCCTGGCCCCCATGTCACTGCTGTATTTCCAAACTCCTCTCTCGGGCCCACACACACTGCCCAGTGCCCCTCCCAGGAACCAACGTCTCAGGGATGGGGTGTCTGCCCTAGCTGCTGCCCTGGATCCAGGATCCACCCATAGGGAGCCGGCCCCAAAGCCACAGGGCTCCAGTCCAGCTGCAGAAGTAGCAGAAGAGGCAGGAGGGTTAAGGAGAGCCTGTGATGGTCATTGATAGAAGATATGAGGCTGTTTGGAAGCAAAGGAAGAGAAACCAGTAGGAAGGGAGAGAGTAAAAACACCAAAGGGACAAGGGAGGACCTCAGTTCTATCATTGCCTCTTGTGGCAAGGGTTGAAGACCATGTCAGAGACCAGCTCTCTCCAGGGGTCCATTGCCCTCTCCAGGGGTCCAATGCTGCTTTCCCCTTCACTACAACTAAAGAGAGGAGAGCCTTTTTTTTACCCTTTCCCTTCCCAGCGGCTCCCTTCCTCTCCTGCTCTTTCCTTTCCTTTCTTTTCTGCTCTCCATCCCTCCTCTTCTCTTCCCTCCTCCCCCTCTCTTGTCCATTGGTCTTCTCTCTTTCTCTCCCGCGCCCCAATCACGTGATGGATTCTGTCCGACTTGTTTTGAAGTTGAAAACGCAGCCAAGCAGGAATTCGAGCACAGGAGACAGAAGCGATCCCAGTGATGATGTAGAGGCGATGCTTGGTCAGCAGCGCTGGAAACCAGCGGGCGTTTATTCAGGCGATCCCAGATTGCGGGCCATGGATCAACAGGACCAGGTTAGCAAAGAGCTGTTTAATAGGATGCTACAAAGTCACAGACAATCCACCCCCCCCAAGCAACCCCCGAAACAGGCGAGCCCCCAGGCCACAACCACATTATTTCCTCCTCAATCTGGGGTATTCTTCTGGGCTAAACTTCCCTGTTCTAGGTGACAGAGGCCAAGGTCACCACCCTCCTGGTCTCAGGAGCAGGATCAAGCGCTGGCAAGTGAGGGAATCATAGCTGAGCAAAAGGAGAAGTCTCACCAGGGGCTTCCCTACACATAAAGGACAGTCCCTCCCCACTCAGGGGGTTCCTTAACAGGAAAGGACTGTCCCTCCATATTCAGGGCTTCCCAACAGGGAAAGGACAATCCCTCACCACTCAGGGGGTTCTTAACCAAGAAAGGAGAATCCTCCCACTCAGAGAGGCTTCCCTTGCATGTAAAGGGACAGTTCCCCTCCACCAGGGGTTCCTCAGCGGGAAAGCCTGCCCAACTAAGGGGCTTCCTTAACAGGAAAGGAAGGTATCTCCCCACACAGGGGCTTCCTTAAAGGGAAAGGACAGTCCCACGCCACTCAGGGGGTTCCTTACAAGGAAACAACTGTCCCGCCCAAATAAGGGGGTTCCTAACCAGGAAAGAACAGTCCTCTCAATCCGGGGGTTTCTTATGTAAGGAAAGGAGTGTCCCTCCATATTCAGGGCTTCCCCACAGAGAAAGGACAGTTCCTCCCATACAGGCTTCCTTGAAGAGAAAGAACAGTCCCTCCCATTCAGGTCTCCCAAACAGGAAAGGAGAGAGTCCTCCCACTCAGGGGGGGGGGTTCCTAACATGGAAAGGACATTCCCTCCCCACTCAGGGGGTTCCTAACAAGGAAAGGACTGTCCATCCATATTCATGGGCTTCCCTAGAGGTAAAGGACAGTCCCTCCCCACACAGGGGCTTCCTTAAGGGGAAAGGACAGTCCCACCCCACTGAGGGGATTCCTTACAAGAAAATACAACCTGCCCAACAGTGTCTTAACATGAAAGGACGGTCCCTCCCCACTCAGGGGGTTCCTTACAACGAAAATGTCTGTCCCGCCCAACTAAGGGGCTTCCTAACAGAAAGGAAGGTATCTCAATAATAGGCTTCCTTAAAGGGAAAGGACAGTCCCACGCCACTCAGGGGGTTCCTTACAAGGAAACAACTGTCCCGCCCAAATAAGGGGGTTCCTAACCAGGAAAGAACAGTCCCTCCCCAATCCGGGGTTTCCTTACAAGGAAAGGAGTGTCCCTCCATATTCAGGGCTTCCCCACAGAAAGGACATGCCCTCCCCACACAGGCCTTGAAGAGAGAACCAGTGAACAGTCCCCTTCCCATTCAGGCTCTTCCTAAAACAGGAAAGGAGAGTCCCTCCCCACTCAGGGGTTCCTACCAAGGAAAGGGACTGTCCATCCATATTCTCATGGGGTTTCTCAGAGGTAAAGGAGTCCCTCCCACACAGGGGCTTCCTTAAGGGGAAAAAGAGCATCCCACCCCAGTGAAGGGGTTCAATATGGAAAATAACTGTCCTGCCCACCTAGGGGCTCTGTGAAAGGACGGTGCCTCCCCACTCAGGGGGTTCCTTACAAGGAAATGACTGTCCCGCCCCACTCAGGGGGTCCTTAAAAGGAAAGGACTGGCCCTCCATATTCAGGGCTTCCCAACAGGGAAAGGACAATCCCTCCTCACAGGGGCTTCCTTAAAGGGAATGGACAGTCCTACCCCCACTGAGGACCTTACAAGGAAATAACTGTCCTGCCCCACTCAGGGGGTTCCTTAAAGGGAAAGGAGAGTCCCTCCCCACTCAGGGGGTTCCTAACAAGTAAATAACTGTCCCGCCCAACTAAGGGGGTTCCTTAACAAGAAAGGACGGTCCCTCCCACCTGTGGGGTTCCCTTACAAGGGAACAACTGTCCCAGCCAACTAAGGGGTTCCAACTAGGGAAAGGACCGTCCTCCCTCACACAGGGCTTCCTCACAAGAAAACTACCATCCTGCCCAACTAAGGCCCTGAACAGGGGAAAGGAAGGTGCCTCCTCACAGGGGCTTCCTTAAAGGAAAGGACAGTCCCACCCCTGCTGAGGGGGTTCCTTGCAAGGAAATAACTGTCCCGCCCAACTCAGGGGTTCCTGTGCTGAAAAGGGAGAGTCCTCCTGACTCAGGGGGGTTCTTACAAGGAAATGACCGTCCTGCCCAACTAAGGGGTTCCTTCACGAAAGGAAGGCATCTCCCAACAGGGCTTCCCTAAAGCGGGAGTGGACAACCTCCCACCAGGGGTTCCCTAAAGGAAAGGACACCCCTCCACCAGGGGACTACAACAGAAGGGCCTGACCTCCCAATCAGGGCCTTCCCAGCGGGAAATGACGGTCCCGCCCCACTCAGGGGGTCCTTAAAAGGAAAGGACTGGCCCTCCATATTCAGGGCTTCCCCAACAGGGAAAGGACAATCCCTCCCCACCAAGTGGGTTCCCCAACCAGGAAGGAGATCCTCCCCACCCAGGCTCTCAGATGTAAAGGACAGTTCCCTCCCCACTCAGGGGGTTCCTTAATAGGAAAGGACAGTCCTACCCCACTGAGGGGATTCCTTACAAGGAAATAACTGTCCTGCCCCACTCAGGGGGTTCCTTACAAGGAAAGGAGGGTCCAACCCCACTCAGGGACTTCCTTAAGGAACGGAGAGTCCCTCCCACTCAGGGGGTTCAATGGGCAACAACTGTCCTGCCCAACTATGTGGGTTCCTCAACAGGGAAAGGACGGTCCTCCCACCAGGGGGTTCCTCCAAGGAAAATAACTGCCCTGCCTCACTCAGGGGTTTCAGGGAAAAAGGACAACCCTACCCACTCAGGGGCTCTTTAAAGGAAAGGAGTCCTTCCCCCACACAGGTTCCTCACCAGGAAAGGAGTGTCCTTCCCACTCAGGGGCTTCCTTAAAAGGAAATGACTGTCCCTCCATATTCAGGGCTTCCCAACAGGGAAAGGACAATCCCTCCCCACTCGAGGCTTCCTTGCATGTAAAGGACAGTTCCCTCCCCACTCAGGGGGTTCCTTACAAGGAAATGACTGTCCCGCCCAACTAAGGGGGTTCCTAACCAGGAAAGGACTGTACCTCCTCACACAGGGGATTCCTTAAAGGGAATGGACAGTCCCACCCCACTGAGGGGGTTCCTTACCAGGAAAGGACATTCCCTCCCCACTCAGGGGATAACAGGAAAGGACAATCGCTCCACAATCAGGGGGTTCCTTACAAGGAAAGGAGAATCCCTCCCCACTCGAGGCTTCCTCAGACAAAGGCCAGTTCCCACCCCACCTTAGGGCTCTTTAAAGAGAAGGACAATCCCTCCCCACCAGGGGTTCCCATAAGGAAAAATGACTGTCCAGCCCAACTAAGGGGGTTCCTTACAAGGAAATAACTGTCCGGCCCAACTCAGGTGGTTCCTTAAAAGGAAATGACTGTCCCTCCATATTCAGGGCTTCCCAACAGGGAAAGGACAATCCCTCCCCACTCAGGGGGTTCCTAACGAGGAAAGGACATTCCCTCCCCACTCAGGGGGTTCCTTAACAAGAAAGGACGATCCCTCCCCACTCAGGGGGTTCCTTACAAGGAAATAAGTGTCCCAGCCAACTAAGGGGGTTCCCAACCAGGAAAGGACGGTCCCTCCTCACACAGGGGTTTCCTTACAAGAAAATGACTGTCCTGCCCAACTAAGGGGGTTCCTTAAAAGGAAAGGACAGTCCCTACCCACTCAGGGGCTTCCTTAAAAGGAAAGGACAGTCCCTACCCACTCAGGGGCTTCCTTAAAAGGAAAGGACGATCCTTCCCCACTCAGGGGATTCCATAACAGGAAAGGATAATCCCTCCACAATCAGGGGGTTCCTTACAAGGAAAGGACAATCCGTCCCCACTGAGGGGTTCCCTTTACAAGGAAACAAATGGCCTGCCTAACTAAGGGGGGTTCCCAACCAGGAAAGGACCGTCCCTCCCTGGCCAGGGCTTCCTTAAAGGGAAGGACAGCCCACCACTGAAGGGGTTCCTTGGCAAGGAAATAACGGTCCGCCCAACTCAGGGGCTCTCAAAAGGAAAGGACGTCCCTCCCAATCATGGGGTTCCCTTAAGGCAGAAAGCCGACTGTCCCGCCCAACTAAGGGGGTTCCCAACCAGGAAAGCGATCGTCCTCCCTCACAGGGGCTCTCAAAGGGAATGGACAGTCCCACCCCACTGAGGGGGTTCCCCACAGGAAACAACTGTCCCGCCTAACTCCGGGGTGGGGTTCCTTAACAGGAAAGGACGGTCCCACCCCACTGAGGGATTCCCATAAGAAAACAACTGCCTGCTCACTCAGGGTTTCAAAGAAAAGGACAGTCCGTCCCCACTGAGGGGGTTCGTTGCTGAAAGGGACCTCCCACCTGTGGGACCTCACACGGAATGACCGTCCCTCCCACTCAGGGCCTTCCCAGAAAGGAATCCCTCCCACTCAGGGGTCTTTAAAGGGAAAGTGACGGTCCTCTCACTCAGGGGGTTCCTTACAAGGAAATGACTGTCCCGCCCAACTAAGGGGGTTCCTTAACAGGAAAGGAAGGTATCTCCCCACACATGGGCTTCCTTAAAGGGAAAGGACAGTCCCACGCCACTGAGGGGGTTCCTTACAAGGAAATAACTGTCCTGCCCAACTCAGGGGGTTCCTTAAAAGGAAAGGACAGTCCGTCCCTACTCAGGGGGTTCGTTCAAGGGAAAGGACAATTCCTCCACACTCAGGGGGTTCCTTACAAGGAAATAACTGTCCCACTCCACTGAAGGGGTTCATTACAAGGAAATAACGGTCCCGCCCAACTAAGGAGGTTCCTAATAGGGAAAGGTTTGGTCCCCACTCAGGGGTTCCTTAAAGGGTGACAACCTCCCACCCAGGGGTTCACAAAGAAAACACCGCCCCGCCCACAGGGTTCCCCATATGGGAAAGGACTGTCCCTCCACATTCAGGGCTTCCCAACAGGGAAGGACACCCTCCCACCAAGGGTTCCTAACCAGGGAGAAAGGGAGTGTCCTCCCACCCAGGCGTTCCCTTAAAGGGAAAGGACGTCCTCCCACCAAAAGCTTCCTGCATGTAAAAGGACAGTTCCCCTCCCAAGACCAGGGGGTTCCTTAAAAGGAAAGGACGGTCACTCCCCATACAGGGGCTTCCTTAAAGGGAAAGGACAGTCCCAGCCCACTCAGGGGGTCCTTACAAGGAAAGGACTGTCCCTCCATATTCAGGGCTTCCCAATAGGGAAAGGACAATCCCGCCCAACGGGGTTCCTGAATAGAAGTGACGGTCCTCCCACCCGGGGTTCCTAACCAGGAAAGGACGGTCCCTCCCCATTCAGGGGATTCCTTAAAAGAAAAGGACATTCCCTCCCCACTCAGGGGGTTTGTTGAAGGGAAAGGACAATCTCTCCCCACTCAGAGGGTTCCTCAATATGAAAGGACAGTCCCTCCCCACACTGGGGTTTCCTAACCAGGAAAGGAGAATCCCTCCCCACTCAAGGCTTGCTTGCATGCAAAGACAGTTCCCTCCCCACTCAGGGGGTTCCTTACAAGGAAAGGACAGTCCCTCCATATTCAGACCTTCCCCACAGAGAAAGGACAGTCCCTCCCCACTCAGGGGGTTCCTAACCAGGAAAAGAGAGTCCCTCCTCACTCAGGGGTTTACCCAAATGGAAAGGACAATACTTCCACACTGGGGGGGTTCCTTACAAGGAAATAACTGTCGCTCCCCACTCAGCAAGTTACTTACTAGGAAAGGAGACTCCCTCCCCACTCAGGGGGTTTCTTAACAGGAAAGGACTGTCCCTTCATGTCTAGGGCTTCCCCACTGAGAAAGGTCAATCCTTCCCCACTAAGGGGGTTCCTCACAAGGAAATAACATTCCCTCCCCACTAAGGTGGGAACAGAGGGAGGGAAGGGATGAGATGGAGGAGGAAGGAGGGAGGAACACAGGGAGGGAAGGCGGGAATTGGAGGGGGGAGGAGGGTGGAATAGAGGTTGGGATTGGGAGGAAAGGAGGAGGGTGGAGGTGGGAACAGAGGGAGGGAAGGGAGGAATTGGAGGAGGGAGGAGGGAGGAACTCAGGGAGGGAAGGCGGGAATTGGGGGGAGGAGGGGTGGAACAGAGGTTGATCAGAGGAAAAGAGGAGGGCAGAGGTGGGAACAGAGGAGTGGGAAGGGAGGAACTGAGCAGGAGGACAGAGGAACCAAGGAGGATAGTGGGAATTGGGGGGGGGAGGAGGGAGGAATAGAGGGTGGGATTGGGAGGAAGGGAGGAGGGTGGAGGTAAGAACAGGGGGAGGGAAGGGAGGAATTGGAGGAGGGAGGAGGGTGGAATAGAGGGTGGGCTTGGGAGGGAAGGAGGAGGGGGAGGGAACCGAGGAGTGAAGGGAGGGACTGAGGAGGGAGGAGGAGTGGATGAGGAGGGAAGGGAGGGATTGGAGGAGGGAGGAGGGTGGAACAGAGGGTGGGATTGGGATGAAAGAAGGAGGGTGGAGTTTGGAACAGAGGAAGGGAAGGGGGGGATGGGAGGAGGGAGGAGGGGGGAACAGAGGGAGGGAAGGGAGGAATGGGAGGAGGGAGGAGGGAGGAACCAAAGGAAGGGAAGGGGGGAACTGAGGGAGGGAGGAATGACAGGGAGTGGAAGGAGGAATTGGAAGAGGGAGGAGGGAGGAACAGAGGGAGGGATTGGGAGGAAAGGGGAGGGGTGGAGGTGGGACAGGAGGGAGGGAAGGAAGGAATTGGAGGAGGGTGGAGGTGGGAACAGAGGGAGGGAAGGGAGGAATTAGAAGAGGGAGGAGGGAGGAACAGAGGGAGGGAAGGGAGGAATGGGAGGAGGGAGGAGGGTGGAGGGAGGAACAGGGAGGGAAGGCGGTAATTGGAGGGGGGAGGAGGGTGGAAGAGAGGGGCTTGGGAGGGAAGGAGGAGGGTGGAGGTGGGAACAGAGGGAGGGAAGGGAGGGATTGGAGGAAGGAGAAACAGAGGGAGGAAGGAGGAATCAAGGAGGGAGGAGGGGTGGAAAGAGGGTGGGATTGGGAAAGCAGTGGAGGAGTGGAGGTGGGGAAGCTGAGGAGGGAAGGGAGGGATTGGAGGAGGGAGGAGGGAGGAAGAGAGGGTGGGATTGGGAGGAAAGGAGGAGGGTGGAGGTGGGAACAGAGGGAGGGAAGGGAGGAATTGGAGGAGGGTGGAGGTGGGAACAGAGGGAGGGAAGGGAGGAATTAGAAGAGGGAGGAGGGAGGGAGTGAATAGGGAGGGAAGGGAGGAATGGGAGGAGGAGGAGGGAGGAGGGAGGAACACAGGGAGGAACTTGGGAATTGGAGGGGGGAGGAGGGTGGAATAGAGGGTGGGCTTGGGAGGGAAGGAGGAGGGTGGAGGTGGGAAACAGAGGGAGGGAAGGGAGGGATTGGAGGAGGAGGAACAGAGGAGGGAAGGGACGAATTGGAGGAGGGAGGAGGGTGGAAAAGAGGGTGGGATTGGGAGGAAAGGGGGAGGGTGGAGGTGGGAACAGAGGGAGGAAGGGAGGGATTGGAGGAGGGAGGAGGGAGGAACAGAGGGAGGGAAGGGAGGGATTGGAGGAGGGAGGAGGGAGGAACAGAGGGAGGGATTGGAGGAAAGGGGGGGGGGTGGAGGTGTGAACAGAGGGAGGGAAGGGAGGCATTGGAGGTGGAGGTAAATGAGGGAGGAAGGGCTGGGAGATGGAGGCGGGTGGAGGAGGAAAGCAGTGTATAAAAGGCGGGAATTGAGGGGTGAGGATGGAGGAGGGAGGAACAAAACGAGGGTAGGGGGAATTGGAGGAGGGAGGAGGGAGGAACAGAGGGAGGGAAGGGAGGAACTGGAGGAGGGGAGGAGGCGGGGAAAGTGGGGACTGGGAGGAGGCAGGGAGGGTGAGGTGGGGAACAGAGGAGTGGAAGGGAGGATTGAAGGAGGAGAGGAGGAACAGAGGTGGATCGGAGGAAAGGAGGAGGCTGGAGGTTGGAATAGAGGGAGGGAAAGGTTGAGATGGAGGAGGGAGGAGGGAGGGACAGAGGGAGGGAATGATGGAATTGGGGAGGGAGGAGGGAGGAAGAGAGGGTGGGACTGGGAGGAAAGGAGGAGGGGGAGGTGGGAACAGAGGGAGGGAAGGGGGAAATGGAGGGGGGGGGAGGGAGGAACAGAGGGAGGGAAGGGAGGAATGGGAGGAGGGAGGAGGGAGGAACCAAAGGAAGGGAAGGGGGGAATTGGAGGAGGGAGGAGGGAGGAGGGAACAGAGGGAGGGAAGGTTGAAATGGAGGAGGGAGGAGGGTTAGGGTTAAAAATGAAAATGAAAGGACTGTCCCTCCTCACACAGGGGCTTCCTTAAAGGGAAAGGACAGTCCCACCCCACTGAGGGGGTTCCTTACAAGGAAATAACTGTCCTGCCCAACTCAGGGGTTCCAACCGAAAGGGACCTCCCACAAAGGGCTTCCTTAAAGGAAAGGACACCTCCCCACTAGGGGGTTCCAAAGGAAATGACTGTCCTGCCCAACTAAGGGGGTTCTTTAAAGGAAAGGGCTCCCCCCAGGGGCTTCCCTTAAAGGAAAGGACAATCCCTCCCCACTCAGGGGGTTCCTTACATGGAAATGACTGTCCCTCCCCACTCAGGGGTTTCCTTAAAGGGAAAGGACAGTCCCTACCCACTCAGGGGTTTCCTTAACAAGAAAGGACGGTTCCTCCCCACTCAGGGGGTTCCTTACAAGGAAATAAGGTCCTGCCTAACTAGGGGCCCTTAACAGGAAAGGAAGGCCTCCCAACAGGGTTTTAAGGAAAGGACAATCCCTCCCACTCAGGGGGTTCCGTACAAGGAAATGACTGTCCCTCCCACTCAGGGGTTTCCTTAAAGGGAAAGGACAGTCCCTCCCCACTCAGGGGCTTCCTTAAAGGGAAAGGACGATCCCTCCCCACTCAGGGGGTTCCTTACAAGGAAATAACGGTCCCGCCCAACTCAGGGGCTTCCTAAAAAGGAAAGGGATCCTTCCCCACTCAGGGGTTCCTTAAGGGGGACTGTCTCCAATACAGGGCTTCCTTGCATGGAAGGACAGTTCCTCCCCTCTGGGGCTCTTAAAAGGGAAAGGAGGTCCTCCCACTCAGGGGTTCCTTTAAAGGGGCAGCCCACCCCACTCAGGGGGTTCCTTACAAGGAAAGGACTGTCCTTCCATATACAGGGCTTCCTTGCATGTAAAGGACAGTTCCCTCCCCTCTCAGGGGCTTCCTTAAAAGGAAAGGACGGTCCCTCCCCACTCAGGGGCTTCCTTAAAGGGAAAGGACGGCCTCCCACTAGGGGCTTCCTTAAAGGAAGGAGAGTCCTCCCATAGGGGTTCCAAGGAAAGGGCACCCACCCCACTGAGGGATTCCTTTACAAGAAAAAATGTCCTCCCCCCCAGGGGCTTCCTTAAGAGAAAGGACAATCCCCTCCCATAGGGGTTCCTTACAAGGAAATGACTGTCCCGCCCAACTAAGGGGGTTCCTTAACAGGAAAGGAAGGTACCTCCCCACACAGGGGCTTCCTTAAAGGGAAAGGACAACCTCCCACTCAGGGGATTCCATAACAGGAAAGGACGGACCCTCCCCAATCAGGCCTTAGTGGAATGACGGTCCGCCCCACCAGGGGGTCCTTAAAAAGGGAAAGGACTGGCCTCTCAGAGTCTAGCCTCCCAACAGGGAAAGGACAACCTCCCACCAGGGGGTTCTTAACCAGGAAAGGAGAATCCTCCCACCTGTGCCTTTCCTTGCATGTAAGACAGTCTCCCACCAGGGGTTCCTAATAGGAAAGGACAGTCCTACCCCACTGAGGGGATTCCTTACAAGGAAATAACTGTCCTGCCCCACTCAGGGGGTTCCTTACAAGGAAAGGAGGGTCCAACCCCACTCAGGGACTTCCTTAAAGGGAACGGAGAGTCCCTCCCCACTCAGGGGGTTCCTTACAACGAAATGACTGTCCTGCCCAAGTAAGGGGGTTCCTTAACAGGAAAGGACGGTCTCCCACCAGGGGTTCCCATAAGAAAATAACTGCCCTGCCTCACTCAGGGTTTCCTAGCGAAGCACAGTCCTCACCACTCAGGGGCTTCCTTAAAAGGAAAGGAGTGTCCTTCCCCACACAGGGGGTTCCTTAACAGGAAAGGAGTGTCCCTCCATATTCAGGGCTTCCCAACAGGGAAAGGACAATCCCTCCCCACTCGAGGCTTCCTTGCATGTAAAGGACAGTTCCTCCCACTCAGGGGGTTCCTTTACATAAGGAAATGACCTGCCCAACTATAAGCCCCTAACCAGGAAAGGACTGTCCCTCCTCACACAGGGGTTTCCTTAAAGGGAATGGACAGTCCCACCCCACTGAGGGGGTTCCTTACCAGGAAATAACTGTCCGGCCCCACATGGGGGTTCCTTTATAGGAAAGGACGATCCTTCCCCACTCAGGGGGTTCCTTAACAGGAAAGGAGTGTCCCTCCCCACTCAGGGGGTTCCTTACAAGGAAATGACTGTCCCCCCCCACCTAGGGCTTCTCTTTGAAGGAAGACAATGCCTCCTCACTCAGGAGTCCTTACAAGGAAAGGACGGTCCTCCCACTCAGGGGGTTCCTTACAAGGAAATGACTGTCCTGCCCAACTCAGGGGTTCCTAAAGGAAAAGGCAACTCTTCTCACTAGGTTTCTTTATGAGGAAATAACTGTCCCACCACACTCAGGGGTTGCTCAGAAGGAAAGGACATTCCCTCCCCACTCAGGGGGTAATTTACAACAAAGGACAGTCCCCCCATATTCAGGGGGTTCCTAACATGGAAAGGAATGTCCTTCCTGCTCAGGGGTTCCAAAGGGCGACAGTCCTCCCCACTCAAAGCTTCCTCGGTATATAAAGGACAGCCCTCCCACCAGGGGTTCCTATGAGTGAAAGGACGGTCAAATACCCCACTCAGGTGGGGTTCATTGTCTGAAAGGACAACCCTCCCACCAGGGGTTCCCAACCAGGAAGAGTGTCCTTGCCCACCAGGGCGTTCCTTAAAGGGAAAGGACAATCCCTCCCCACTCAGGGGCTCCCAACCAGGAAGGAGAACTCCTCCCCACTCGAGGCCTTGTATGTAAGCACAGTCCCTCCCCACTCAGGGGTTCCTAATGGAAAGCACAAATCCCTCCCACTGAGGGACTACAAGAAAATAACCGCCCTGCCTCACTCAGTTTCTTTAAAGGGAAAGGACAGTCCCCACCCACTCAGGGGGTTCTTAACAGGAAAGGAGTGTCCCTCCCCACTCAGGGGGTTCCTTACAATGGTGCTTGATCGTCCTCCCCACTCAGGGGCCAAAGGGAAAGGGTCAAATCCTCCCACTGGGGTGTTCTAACCAGGAAGGGACAACCTCCCCACTCAGGGGTTCCTTACAAAAATAACTGTCCCGCCCAAATAAGGGGTTCCCAACTAGGTGCGACTCCTCCCCCTCACAGGGGTTTCCTCAAAGGAATGATGTCCACCACTGAGGGGGTTCCTTACAAGGAAATAACTGTCCGGCCCAACTCAGGGGGTTCCTTAAAAGGAAAGGACAACTCTCCCTCACTCATGTTCTAACTAGGAAAGGAGAGAATCCTCCCACTCGAGGCTTCCTTGCATGTAAAGGACAGTTCCCTCCCCACTCAGGGGTTCTCATATGAAAGGAGGGTCCCACCACCAGCTCTTTAAAGAGAAAGCTGCTGACCATCTCTCACTCAGGGGTTCCTTAAAAGGAAAGGACGGTCACTCCCCACTCAGGGGGTTCATTGTCAGGAAAGGACAATCCCTCCCCACTCAGGGGGTTCCTAACCAGGAAAGGAGTGTCCTTGCCCACTCAGGGCGTTCCTTAAAGGGAAAGGACAATCCCTCCCCACTCAGGGGGTTCTTAACCAGGAAAGGACAATCCCTCCACAATCAGGGGGTTCCTTACAAGGAAAGGAGAATCCCTCCCCACTCGAGGCTTCCTTGCATGTAAAGGCCAGTTCCCACCCCACTCAGGGGGTTCCTTAAAGAGAAAGGACAATACTCACCCAGGGTGTTCCTTACAAGGAAATAACTGTCCCGCCCAACTAAGGGGTTCCTAACCAGGAAAGGACTGTCCCTCCTCACACAGGGGCTTCCTTAAAGGGAAAGGACAGTGCCACCCCGCTGAGGGGGTTCCTTGCAAGGAAATAACTGTCCCTCCCCACTCAGGGGGTTCCTTACAAGGAAATGACTGTCCCGCCCAACTAAGGGGGTTCCTTCACAGGAAAGGAAGGTATCTCCCCACACAGGGGCTTCCTTAAAAGGACAACCTCCCACTCAGTCTTAAAAGGAAAGGACTATCTCCATATTCAGGGCTTCCCAACAGGGAAAGGGACAATCCCTCCCACTCAGGGGTTCTTAACCGTGAAAGGAGAATCCCTCCCACTCGAGAGGCTTCCTTGCATGTAAAGGACAGTTCCTCCCACCAGGGGTTTCTTACAGTGAGAGAGGAGGGCCCACCCCACTCAGGGCTTCCTGAAGAGAAAGGACAACCTCCCCACTCAGGGGTTCTTAACCAGGAAGGAGAACCCTCACTGAGGCTTCTCGCATGGGGCGACAGTCTCCCACTCAGGGGGTTCCTTAATAGAGCGACAACCCCTCCTCACACAGGGGCCTTTAAAGGGAATGACGTCCTACTGCACTGAGGACCTTACAAGGAAATAACTGTCCTGCCTTGTAATCAGGTGTTCTTACAAGGAAATAACTGTCCCGCCCAATCCGTGGGGTTCCTTAAAGGGAAAGGGACAATACCTCCCACTAGGGGTTCCTCACAAGGAAATAACTGTCCCGCCCAACTCAGGGGGTTCCTTACAACGAAATGACTGTCATGCCCAAGTAAGGGGGTTCCTTAACAGGAAAGGACGGTCCCTCCCCACTGAGGGGGTTCCTTACAAGGAAATGACTGTCCCGCCCAACTCAGGGGGTTCCTTACAAGGAAATGACTGTCCCTCCCCACTCAGGGGCTTCCTTAAAGGGAAAGGACAATCCCTCCCCACTCGAGTCTTCCTTGCATGTAAAGGACACTTCCCTCCCCACTCAGGGGGTTCCTTGATAGGAAAGGACAATCCCTCCCCACTCAGGGGGTTCCTTACAAGGAAATAACTGTCCGGCCCAACTCAGGGGGTTCCTTGATAGAGAAGACGTATCCTCCCAATCAGGTTCCTTATAAGGAAATGACCGTCCTGCCCAACTAAGGTGTCTCAACCAGGAAGCGATGGTAGTCCCTCCATATTCAGACCTTCCCCACAGAGAAAGGACAGTCCCTCCCCACTCAGGGGGTTCCTAACCAGGAAAAGAGAGTCCCTCCTCACTCAGGGGGTTTCTTAACAGGAAAGGACTGTCCCTTCATGTCTAGGGCTTCCCCACTGAGAAAGGTCAATCCTTCCCCACTAAGGGGGTTCCTCACAAGGAAATAACATTCCCTCCCCACTAAGGTGGGAACACAGAGGAGGGAAGGGTTGGATGGAGGAGGGAGGAATATGGAAGGAAGGGCGAAATGGAGGGGAGGTGGGTGGAATAGAGGGTGGGCTTGGGAGAGGAAGGAGAGGTGGAGGTGGGAACAGAGGGAGGGAAGGGATGAGATGGAGGAGGGAGGAGGGAGGAACACAGGGAGGGAAGGGAGGAATTGGAGGAGGGAGGAGGGAGGAACAGAGGGAGGGAAGGGAGGAATGGGAGGAGGGAGGAGGGAGGAACATAGGGAGGGATGGGTTGAAATGGAGGAAGGTGGAGGTGGGAACAGAGGGAGGGAAGGGAGGAATTGGAGGAGGGAGGACAGAGGAACAAAGGGAGGGATAGTGGGAATTGGAGGGGGGAGGAGGGTGGAATAGAGGTTGGGATTGGGAGGAAAGGAGGAGGGTGAGGGAAACAGAGGGTGGATGGGCTGAATGGAGGAAGGTGGAGGTGGGGAACAGAGGAGGGAAGGTGGAGGAATTGGAGGAGAGGAGGACAGGAACAAAGGAGGATAATAGGGACTGAGGTGGAGGGAGGGTGGAATGAGGGTGGATTGGGAGGGAAGGAGGAGGGTGGAGGGGAAACAGAGGAGGAAGGAGAATTGGAGGAGGTGAGGTGAACAGAGGGATGGGAGGAATTGAGGAGGAGGACAGAGAACAAAGAGGATAGGGAACTGGAGGGGGAGGAGGTGAACAGAGGGTGGGATTGGGAGGAAGGGAGGAGGGGTATAGTAGGAACAGAGGGAGGAAGGGGCTGAGGATGGAGGAGGAGGAAACAGGGAGGGAAGGGAGGAATTGGAGGATGGAAGAGGGAGGAGGGAGGAACAGGGGGGGGATTGGGAGGAATTGGGGGAGGGTGGAGGTGGGAACAGAGGGAGGGAAGGGAGGAACTGGAGGAGGGTGGAGGTGCGAACAGAGGGAGGGAAGGGAGGAATTGGAGGAGGGAGGACAGAGGAACAAAGGGAGGGATAGTGGGAATTGGAGGGGGGAGGAGGGTGGAATAGAGGGTGGGATTGGGAGGAAGGGAGGAGGGTGGAGGTGGGAACAGAGGGAGGGAAGGGTTGAGATGGAGGAGGGAGGAACAGAGGGAGGGAAGGGAGGAATTGGAGGATGGAAGAGGGAGGAGGGAGGAACAGAGGGTGGGATTGGCAGGAAAGGAGGAGGGTGGAGGTGGGAAACAGAGGGAGGGAAAGGAGGAATTGGAGGTGGGTGGAGGTGGGAACAGAGGGAGGGAAGGGAGGAATTAGAAGAGGGAGGAGGGAGGAACAGAGGGAGGGAAGGGAGGAATGGAGGAGGGAGGAGGGTGGAGGGGAGGAACACAGGGAGGGAAGGCGGAATTGGAGGGGGGAGGAGGGTGGAATAGAGGGTGGGCTTGGGAGGGAAGGAGGAGGGTGGAGGTGGGAACAGAGGGAGGGAAGGGAGGGATTGGAGGAGGGAGGAACAGAGGGGAAGGGAGGAATTGGAGGAGGGAGGAGGGTGGAAAAGAGGAGGTGGAGGTGGGAACAGAGGGAGGAAGGGAGGGATTGGAGGAGGGGGGAGGAAAAGAGGGTGGGATTGGGAGGAAAGGGAGGAGGAAGTGGAGGAGGACCCAAAGGAAGGAAGGGAATTGAGGGAGGGAGGGAGGAGGAGAATGAGAGGGAGGAAGAAGAAATGGAGGAGGGAGGAGGGTTAGGGTTAAAAATGAAAAATGAAGGATCCTCCCACTCAGGAGTTCTCATAAGGAAATGACTGTCCGGCCCGAATCCAAGTGGGGTTCCTTAACAGGAAAGGACAATCCCTCCCCACTCAGGGGATTCCTTAACAGGTGAAAGACAACCCCTCCCACCAGGGGTTCACATGAAACACTGTCCCTCCCACCAGGGGTTTCCTGAAGGGAAAGGACAATCCTCCCACTCAGGGGTTCCAACCAGGAAAGGAGAGTCCGTCCCACTCAGGGGGTTCAAGTTGAAGGGGAAAGGACAATCCTCCCACTTAGGGGCTTCAAGGGAGGGACAGTCCCTCCCACTCAGGGGGTTCTAACCAAGGAGAATCCCTCCCCACTCAGGAGACCTCAATAGGTAGCGACAACTCTCCCACTCAGGGGGCCCCAATCAGGAAAGGACAATCCCTCCTACCTCAGGGGTTCCCTTACAAAGAGCGACGGTTCCTCCACACCAGGTGCTTCCACAAGGAAACAACTGTCCTGCCTCAATCCAGGGGAAGGTTCCTTAACAGAGGACGGTTCCTCCACACTCAGGTGTTTCACAAGGAAACAACCGTCCCGGCCCAACTCAGGGGTTCCCGAACAGAAGGACGTCCTCCCCACTCAGGGCGTTCCTTACACGGAAACAACTGTCCCTCCCCACTCAGGGGCTTCCTTAAAGGGAATGGACAGTCCCACCCCACTCAGGGACCTTTAACAGTGAAAGGACAACCTCCCACTCAGGGGGTTCAAGGAAACAACCGCCCCGCCCAACTAAGGGGGTTCCTTAACAGGAAAGGATGGTCCCTCCCCACACAGGGGCTTCCTTAAAGGGAAAGGACAATCCCTCCCCTCTCAGGGGGTCCTTACAAGGAAAGGACTGTCCTTCCATATTCAGGTCTTCCTTGCATGTAAAGGAAAGTTCCCTCCCCACTCAGGCGGTTCATAGGAAGGACAGTCCTCCTCACAGGGGCCTTTAAAAGGGAAAGGACAGTCCCACCCCACTGAAGGGGTCTTTGCTGGGGAAACAACGGTCCGCTCAACTGAGGGGATCCTTAACAGGAATGACAGTCCCACCCCATCGAAGGGGTCTCATAAGGAACAACGTCCCGGCCTAACTCAGGGCTCTCAAAGGAAGGATTTATCCCTCCCACTGAGTGGGGTTCTCATAAGGAAATAACGGTCCTGCCCATCCAAGGGGGTTCTTGGGACCAGGAAAGGACTGTCCCTCTTCACAGGGGCTTCAAAGGAAAGGGACAGTCCCACCCCACACAGGGGGTTCCTTTATGAGGAAACAACTACTCCACCACACCTAGTTGCTTAGAAGGAAAGGACATTCCCTCCCCACTCAGGGGGTAATTTACAACAAAGGACAGTCCCCCCATATTCAGTTCCTAACATGGAAAGGAGTGTCCTTCCCCGCTCAGGGGGTTCCTTAAAGGAAAAGGACAGTCTCATCTCACCAAAAGCTTCCTTGCATGTAAAGGACAGTTCCCTCCCCACTAAGGGGGTTCCTTAAAAGGAAAGGACGGTCACTCCCCTGTCAGGGGGTCCTTACAAGGAAAGGAGAGTCCCTCCATATTCAGGGCTTCCCAACAGGGAAAGGATAATCCCTCCCCACTCAGGGGGTTCTTAACCAGGAAAGGAGAATCCCTCCCCACTCAGGAGATTCCTTAACAGGAAAGGAGAGTCCCTCCATATTCAGGGCTTCCCCACAGAGAAAGGACTGTCCCTCCCCACAGAGGGGCTTCCTTAAAGGGAAAGGACAATCCCTCCCCACTCAGGGGGTTCCTTAATAGGAAAGGACAGTTCCCTCCACACTCAGGGGATCCTGGTCAGGAAAATGACCAACCCTCCCACTCAGGGATTCCCAAAGAAAGGACAGTCCGTCCCCACTCAGGGGGTTCCTTGAAGGCAAAGGACAATACGTCCCCACTCAGAGGGTCCTTACAAGGAAAGGACGGTCCCTCCCCACTCAGGTGGTTTCTAAAAGGGAAAGGACAGTCCCACCCCACTCAGGGGGTTCCTTACAAGGAAATAACTGTCCGCCCAACTCAGGGGTTCCCTTAAAGAAAGGAGTCCTCCCCACTCAGGGGTTCCTACAACGAAACACTGTCCCGCCCAACTAAGGCAAGGTTCCTTAACAGTACCTCCCACACAGGGGCTTCCTTAAAGGGAAAGGACAGTCCCACCCCACCAGGGGGGTTCCATAAGGAAATAATTGGTCCTGCCCAAACTCAGGGGTCTCTAAAGGAAAGGGACAGTCCCTCCCACTAGGGTTCCTTAACAGGAAAGGACAATCCCCCCCCTCAGGGGGTTCCTTACAAGGAAATGACTGTCCCGCCCAACTAAGGGGGTTCCTTAACAGGAAAGGACGGTCCCTCCCCACTCAGGGGGTTCCTTACAAGGAAATGACTGTCCCGCCCAACTAAGGGGGTTCCTTAACAGGAAAGGAAGGTACCTCCCCACACAGGGGCTTCCTTAAAGGGAAAGGACAGTCCCACCCCACTCAGGGGGTTCCTTACAAGGAAATAACGGTCCCGCCCAACTAAGGGGGTTCCTTAACAGGAATGGACAGTCCCAACCCACTGAAGGGGTTCCTTACAAGGAAATAACGGTCCCGCCCAACTCAGGGGCTTCCTAAAAAGGAAGGACTGTCCCTCGCCACAGAGGGGCCTTAAAGGGAAAGGGACAATCCCTCCCCACTCAGGGTCCCAAGCAAGAAGGACGGTCCCTCCACTCAGGTGGTTCCTTAAAAGGAAAGGACTGTCCTCCATATTTAGGCTTCCTAAATAGGAAAGTACAACCTCCCATTCAGGGTTCTAACTGTGAGAAAGGAGAATCCCTCCCCTACTGAGGCTTCCTTGCATGTAAAAGGAAAGTTCCTCCCACTCAGGCTCCTTAATAGGAAAGCGACAGTTCCTCCACACTCAGGGGGTTCCCATGGGAAAGGACAACACTTCCCACTCAGGGGGTCTCAAGCAAGGGAGTGTGACGGTCCCCTCCCACTCAGGTAATCTTGTGCGGGAAAGGACAGTCCCACCCACTGAGGGGGTTCCTCAAGGAAATAACTGTCCCGCCCAACTCAGGGGGTTCCTTAAAAGGAAAGGAGGAGTCCCTCCCTCACTCAGGGATTCCTTAACAGGAGTACTGGTCCCTCCTCACCAGGGGTTCCTTTACAACAAAATGACTGTCCCGCTTAACTACAGTCTCAAAGGAAGGTACCTCCCCACACAGGGGCTTCCTTAAAGGGAAAGGACAGTCCCACCCCACTGAAGGGGTTCCTTACAAGGAAATAACGGTCCCGCCCAACTCAGGGGCTTCCTAAAAGGAAAGGACGGTCCCTCCCCACTCAGGGGGTTCCTTACAAGGAAATGACTGTCCCGCCCAACTAAGGGGGTTCCTTCACAGGAAAGGACGGTCCCACCCCACTGAGGTTCCTTACAAGGAAATGACTGTCCTGCCCAACTAAGGGGGTTCCTTAACAGGAAAGGAAGGTACCTCCCCACACAGGGGCTTCCTTAAAGGGAAAGGACAGTCCCACCCCACTCAGGGGGTTCCTTACAAGGAAATAACGCACTATTCAACTAAGGGGGTTCTTTAACAGGAATGGACAGTCCCAACCCACTGAAGGGGTTCCCTGATAAGGGAAACAACGGGTCCCGCCCAACTCAGGGGCTTCCTAAAAAGGAAGGACGATCCCTCCCCACTGAGGGGGTTCCTTACAAGGAAATGACTGTCCCGCCCAACTAAGGGGCTTCTTTAAAAGGAAAGGACGATCCTTCCCCACTCAGGGGGTTCCTTACAAGGAAATAACGGTCCCGTCCAACTAAGGGGGTTCCTAACCAGGAAAGGACTGTCCCTCTTCACACAGGGGCTTCCTTAAAGGGAAAGGACAGTCCCACCCCACTGAGGGGGTTCCTTACAAGGAAATAACTGTCCCGCCCAACTCAGGGGTTCTCAAAAGAGCACAGTCTCCACACTTCAGGGGGTTCTCAACAGAAAGGACACCCTCCCACTAGGGGTAATTTACAACAAAGGACAGTCCCCCCATATTCAGGGGGTTCCTAACATGGAAAGGAGTGTCCTTCCCCGCTCAGGGGGTTCCTTAAAGGGAAAGGACAGTCCCTCCCCACTCAAAGCTTCCTTGCATGTAAAGGACAGTTCCCTCCCCACTCAGGGGGGTTCCTTAAAAGGAAAGGACGGTCACTCCCCCACCTGTAAGGCTCAAGGAAAGAATAGTCCCTCCCCAGTCAGGGGGTCCTTACAAGGACAGGACGGTCCCTCCCCACTCAAGGGGTTCCTTAACAGGAAAGGAGAGTCCCTCCATATTCAGGGCTTCCCCACAGAGAAAGGACTGTCCCTCCCCACAGAGGGGCTCCTTTAAGGGAAAGGACAATCCTCCCCACTCACAGGGGGTCTCATGGGACAGGACGGTCCTCCTCACTCAAGGGGTTCCTTTACCAGGAGCGAGAGTCCCATATTCAGGGCTTCCCAACAGGGAAGGACAACCCCTCTCACTCAGGGGGTCTCATATGACAGGACGGTCCCCCCCACTCAAGGGGTTCCTTAACAGGAAAGGAGAGTCCCTCCATATTCAGGGCTTCCCAACAGGGAAAGGACATTCCCTCCCCACTCAGGGGGTTCCTTACAACGAAATGACTGTCCCGCCCAACTAAGGGGGTTCCTTAACAGGAAAGGAAGGTACCTCCCACACAGGCCTTAAAGGGAAAGGACAGTCCCACGCCATCAGAGGGGTCTTTATAAAGGAAAACGTTCCGCCCAACTCAGGGGGTTCCTTAAAAGAAAAGGACAGTCCGTCCCCACTCAGGGGGTTCGTTGAAGGGAAAGGACAATCCCTCCCCACTCAGGGGGTTCCTTACACGGAAATGACCGTCCTGCCCAATTCAAGGGGGTTCCCAACAGGAAAGGACGGTCCCTCCCACTCAGGGGTTCCTTACAAGGAAAGTCGCACGTCCTGCCCAACTAAGGGGGTTCCTGTGAAAGGAAGGCAATTTCACACACAGGGGCTTCTAGTGAAAGGACAGTCCCACCCACTCAGGGGGTTCACATGAAATAACGGTCCTGAAACTAAGGGGTTCCTTAACAGGAAATGGACAGTCCCAACCCACTGAAGGGAATTCCCTTACAAGGAACAACAACGGTCCCGGCCTAACTCAGGGCTTCCTAAAAGGAAGGACTGCCCTCACAGAGGCTTCCTTAAAGGAAAGGACAATCCCTCCCCACCAGGGGTCCCCATAAACAAAGGACGGTCCCTCCCACCCAGGTGGTTCCAAAGGAAAGGACTGTCCCTCCATATTCAGGGCTTCCCAACAGGGAAAGGTACAATCCCTCCCCATCGGGGTTCTTAACCAGGAAAGGAGAATCCCTCCCACTGGAGGCTTCCCTTGCATAAAGTGACAACCCTCCCACTCAGGGGGTTCCTTGAAGGGAAAGGACACCTCCCCACTCAGGGGGTCCTTACAAGGAAAGGACGGTCCCTCCCCACTCAGGTGGTTCCTAAAAGGGAAAGGACAGTCCCACCTCACTCAGGGGGTTCCTTACAAGGAAATAACTGTCCCGCCCAACTCAGGGGGTTCCTTAAAAGGAAAGGAGAGTCCCTCCCCACTCAGGGGATTCCTTAACAGGAAAGGACGGTCCCTCCCCACTCAGGGGGTTCCTTACAACGAAATGACTGTCCTGCCTGGGCTAAGGGGGGTTCCTTAATGGAAAGGAAGGTACCTCCCACACAGGCTTCCTTTAAAGGAAAGGGACAGTCCCACCCCTGACTCAGGGGTTCTCATAAGGAAAATAATGGTCCCAGTCAAACCAGGGCTTCCTAAAAGGAATGACGGTCCCTCCCGGGGTTCTTTATAAGGGGAAATGACTGTCCCGCCCAACTAAGGGGTTCTCAACAGGAAAGGACGGTCCTCCTCACTCAGGGGTTCTCAAAGGGAAAGGACAGTCCTCCCCACTCAGGTGGTCTCAAAAGGAAGGACCGGGTCCCTCCACATTCTGGGCCTCCTGCAACAGAGAAAGGACCGTCCCTCCCCACAGAGGGCTTCCCTTAAAGGGAAAGGACAATCCCTCCCACTCAGGTGGTTCCTTAAAAGGAAAGGACTGTCCCTCCATATTCAGGGCTTCCCAACAGGGAAATGACAATCCCTCCCCACTCAAAGCTTCCTTGCATGTAAAGGACAGTTCCCGCCCAACTCAGGGGCTTCCTAAAAAGGAAAGGGCGGTCCCTCCCCACTCAGGGGGTTCCTTACATGGAAATGACTGTCCTGCCTCACTCAGGGGTTTCCTTAAAGGGAAAGGACAGTCCCTACCCACTCAGGGGTTTCCTTAAAAAGAAAGGACGGTTCTCCCCACCAGGGGTTCCTTACATGTAGCCAAATGTCCCACCAACTCAGGGGGTTCCTGGGTGAAAAGGACAGTCCTCCCCACTCAGGGGTTCCTTAACAGGTGCGACAGTCCTCCCACCAGGGGTTCCTTTAAGGAAAATGACTGTCCCGCCCAACTAAGGGGGTTCCTTAACAGGAAAGGACGGTCCCTCCCCACTCAGGGGGTTCCTTACAAGGAAATGACTGTCCTGCCCAACTAAGGGGGTTCCTTAACAGAAAGGAAGGTACCTCCCCACAGGTGGGGCTTCCTAGTGAAAGGGACAACCACCCACTCAGGGGTTCTCATACAGTCAATAACAACGGTCCCGCCCAACTATGTGGGGTTCCTTAACAGGAATGGACAGTCCCAACCCACTGAAGGGGTTCCTTACAAGGAAATAACGGTCCCGCCCAACTCAGGGGCTTCCTAAAAAGGAAGGACGATCCCTCCCCACTGAAAAGGTTCTCACAAGGAAAATTGTCCCGGCCCAACTCAGGGGCTTCCTAAAAGGAAAGGACGATCCGTCCCCACTGAGGGGGTTCCTTACAAGGAAATAACGGTCCCGCCCAACTAAGGGGGTTCCTAACCAGGAAAGGACTGTCCCTCTTCACACAGGGGCTTCCTTAAAGGGAAAGGACAGTCCCACCCCACTGAGGGGGTTCCTTACATGGAAATAACTGTCCCGCCCAACTCAGGGGGTTCCTTAAAAGGAAAGGACAGTCCCTCCACACTCAGGGGGTTCCTTAACAGGAAAGGACATTCCCTCCCCACTCAGGGGGTAATTTACAACAAAGGACAGTCCCCCCATATTCAGGGGGTTCCTCACATGGAAAGGAGTGTCCTTCCCCGCTCAGGGGGTTCTCAGCGGAAAGGACAGTCCCTCCCACTCAAAGCTTCCTCAGTGTAAAGGACAACCCTCCCACCAGGGGTTGCTTAAAAGGAAAGGACGGTCACTCCCCACTCAGAGGCTTCCTTAAAGGGAAAGAATAGTCCTCCCCAGCTTCTGGGGGTCCCATAAGGACAGGACGTCCCTCCCACTCAAGGGGTTCAATAGAAAGGAGAGTCCTCCATTCAGGGCTTCCCCACAGAGAAAGGACTGTCCCTCCCCACAGAGGGGCTTACTTCAGGAAAGACAATCCCTCCCCACTCAGGGGGTCCTTACAAGGACAGGACGGTCCCTCCCCACTCAAGGGGTTCCTTAACAGGAAAGGAGAGTCCTCCATATTCAGGCTTCCTAACAGGGAGTGGGACAATCCTCCCACTCAGGGGGTCCTTACAAGGACAGGACGGTCCCTCCCCACTCAAGGGGTTCCTTAACAGGAAAGGAGAGTCCCTCCATATTCAGGGCTTCCCAACAGGGAAAGGGACATTCCTCCCCACTCAGGGGGTTCCTTACAACGAAATGATCAAGTTCTGCCCAATCTAAGGGGGGTTCCTTAACAGGAAAGGAAGGCACCCCACACAGGGCTTCCTTAAAGGAAAGGACAGTCCACGCTACTGAGGTTCCTATAAGGAAACAACGGTCCCGCCCAACTCAGGGGTTCCTTAAAAGGAGCGACACACCAGGGTTCCCAACAGGAAAGCGCGACAATCCTCCCTCAGGTTCCCTTACATGAAATGACTGTCCCGCCCAATCCAAGGGGTTCCTTAACAGGAAGGAATGGTCCCTCCCCAGGGGGTTCCTACAAGGAAATGACTGTCCTGCCTTAACTAAGGGGTTCCTTAACAGGAAAGGAAGGTACCTCCCCACACAGGGGCTTCCTTAAAGGGAAAGGACAGTCCCACCCCACTGAAGGGGTTCCTTACAAGGAAATAACGGTCCCGCCCAACTGAGGGGGATCCTTAACAGGAATGGACAGTCCCAACCCACTGAAGGGGTTCCTTACAAGGAAATAACGGTCCCGCCCAACTCAGGGGCTTCCTAAAAAGGAAGGACTGTCCCTCCCCACAGAGGGGCTTCCTTAAAGGGAAAGGACAATCCCTCCCCACTCAGGGGGTCCTTACAAGGAAAGGACGGTCCCTCCCCACTCAGGTGGTTCCTTAAAAGGAAAGGACTGTCCCTCCATATTCAGGGCTTCCCAACAGGGAAAGTACAATCCCTCCCCATTCAGGGGGTTCTTAACCAGGAAAGGAGAATCCCTCCCCACTGAGGCTCTCGCATGTAGCGCGACAGTCTCTCCCACCTCAGGGGTTCCTTATCAGGGAAAGGACAATCCTCCCACTCAGGGGTTCCTTGAAGTGGAAAGGACACCCCCACTCAGGGGTCCTTACAAGGAAATAATCAACCTGCTCAACTCAGGGGTTCCTTACAAGGAAATGACTGTCCCGCCCAACTAAGGGGGTTCCTTAACAGGAAAGGACGGTCCCTCCCCACTCAGGGGGTTCCTTAAAGGGAAAGGACAGTCCCTCCCCACTCAGGTGGTTCCTTAAAAGGAAAGGACTGTCCCTCCATATTCAGGGCTTCCCAACAGAGAAAGGACTGTCCCTCCCCACAGAGGGGCTTCCTTAAAGGGAAAGGACAATCCCTCCCCACTCAGGTGGTTCCTTAAAAGGAAAGGACTGTCCCTCCATATTCAGGGCTTCCCAACAGGAATGACACAACCCTCCCACCTGCTTCCTTGCAGTAGAAGGACAGTTCCTCCCACTCAGGGATTCCAAAGGAAAGGACGTCCTCCCCAGTCAGGGGGTTCCTTACAAGGAAACATCGTCCTGCCCAACTAAGGGTTCCTTAACAGGAAAGGAAGGTATCTCCCCACACAGGAGCTTCCTTAAAGGGAAAGGACAATCCCTCCCCACTCAGGGGGTTCCTTACACGGAAATAACGGTCCTGCCCAACTCAGGGGCTTCCTTAAAAGGAAAGGAGGGTCCCTTCATGTTGAGGGCTTCCCCATTGAGAAAGGTCAATCCTTCCCCACTAAGGGTTTTCCTCACAAGGAAATAACATTCCCTCCACACTCAGGGGTTCCTTAGAAGAAAAGGACATTCCCTCCCCACTCAGGTGGGAACAGAGGGAGGGAAGGGGAGGAATGGAGGAGGGAGGAGGGAGGAGGGAGGAACCAAAGGAAGGGAAGGGGGGAATTGGAGGGGGGAGGAGGGTGGACAAGAGGGTGGGATTGGGGAGGAAAGGGAGGAGGGGGGAACAGAGGGAGGGAAGGGTTGAGATGGAGGAGGGAGGAGGGAGGAACAGAGGGAGGGAAGGGAGGGAATGGGAGGAGGAGGTGAGGAACCAAAGGAAGGAAGGGGAATGAGGGGAGGAGGGAGGAAACACAGGGGAGGGAACTATAAATTGGAGGAGGGAGGGAGGAAACAGTGAGTGAAGGAGGAATGGGAGGAGGGAGGAGGGAGGAACCAAAGGAAGGGAAGGGGGGAATTGGAGGAGGGAGGAGGGAGGAACACAGGGAGGGAACGGAGGGAATTGGAGGAGGGAGGAGGGAGGAACAGAGGGAGGGAAGGGAGGAATGGGAGGGAGGGAGGAGGGAGGAACTAAAGGAAGGGAAGGGGGGAATTGGAATGGGGAGGAGGGTGGAATAGAGGGTGGGATTGGGAGGAAAGGGGGAGGGTGGAGGTGGAACAGAGGGAGGAAGGGAGGGATTGGAGGAGGGAGGAGGGAGGGAAGGGTGGAATGGGAGGAGGGAGGAGGGAGGAACTAAAGGAAGGGAAGGGGGGAATTGAAGGAGGGAGGAGGGAGGAACTCAGGGAGGGAAGGCGGGGAATTGGAGGAGGGAGGAGGGAGGAGGGAGGAACACAGGGAGGGAAGGTGGGAATTGGGTGAGGGAGGAGGGAGGAAGAGAGGGTGGGACTGGGGAGAAAAGGAGGAGGGTGGAGGTGGGAACAGTGGGAGGGAAGGGTTGAGATGGAGGAGGAAGGAGGGTGGAACACAGGGAGGGAAGGGAGGCATTGGAGGAGGGAGGAGGGAGGAACAGAGGGAGGGAAGGGAGGAATTGGAGGAGGGAGGAGGGTGGAAAAGAGGGTGGGATTGGGAGGAAAGGGGGAGGGGAGGTGGGAACAGAGGGAGGAAGGAGGATTGGGAGGAGGGAGGAGGTGGGAACAGAGGGAGGGAAGGGGGGAATTGGAGGAGGGAGGAGGGAGGAACAAAGTGAGGGAAGGGGGGAATTGGAGGAGGGAGAGGAGACGGTCCTGCCCAACTCAGGGGCTTCCTAAAAAGGAAAGGACGATCCTTCCCCACTCAGGGGGTTCCTTACAAGGAAAGGACTGTCCTTCCACAGGGCCTGTGCTGAAGACAGCCCTCCCTCTCAGGGGCCTTTGGGCAGTGAGATGTCCCTCCCCACTCAGGGCTTCTTAAAGGAAAGGACAGTCCCACCCCACTCAGGGGTTCCTTTAAAGGAAAGGACTGTCCTTCCATACAGGCCTGCATGTGGAAGGACAGTTCTCCTCCCTCAGGGGCTTCCTTAAAAAGGAAAGGACGGTCCTCCCACCAGGGGCTCTTGAAGGGAAAGGACGTCCTGCTCAGGGGCTTCCTTTAAAGGAACGGAGGAGTCCCCTCCCACTCAGGGGGTTCCTCATAGGAAAGACAGTCCCATCCCCACTGAGGGACCCTTACAAGAAAATAATCCTGCCCCACTCAGGGGCTTCCTTAAAGAGAAAGGACAATCCCTCCCCACTCAGGGGTTCCCCATATGAAATGACTGTCCCGCCCAACTAAGGGGGTTCCTTAACAGGAAAGGAAGGTACCTCCCCACACAGGGGCTTCCTTAAAGGGAAAGGACAACCTCCCACTCAGGGGATTCCATAACAGGAAAGGACGGACCCTTCCCAATCAGGCCTTAGTGGAATGACGGTCCGCCCCACCAGGGGGTCCTTAAAAAGGGAAAGGACTGGCCTCTCAGAGTCTAGCCTCCCAACAGGGAAAGGACAACCTCCCACCAGGGGGTTCTTAACCAGGAAAGGAGAATCCTCCCACCTGTGCCTTTCCTTGCATGTAAGACAGTCTCCCACCAGGGGTTCCTAATAGGAAAGGACAGTTCCCTCCACACTCAGGGGGTTCCTTACAAGGAAATAACTGTCCTGCCCCACTCAGGGGGTTCCTTACAAGGAAAGGAGGGTCCAACCCCACTCAGGGACTTCCTTAAAGGGAACGGAGAGTCCCTCCCCACTCAGGGGGTTCCTTACAACGAAATGACTGTCCTGCCCAAGTAAGGGGGTTCCTTAACAGGGAAAGGACGGCCTCCCACCAGGGGTTCCCATAAGAAAATAACTGCCCTGCCTCACTCAGGGTTTCCTAGCGAAGCACAGTCCTCACCACTCAGGGGCTTCCTTAAAAGAAAGGAGTGTCCTTCTCACACAGTTCCTTTAACAGGAAAGGAGTGTCCCTCCATATTCAGGGCTTCCCAACAGGGAGACAATCCTCCCCACTCGAGGCCTTCCTTGCATGTAAAGTGACAGTTCCTCCCACTCAGGGGTTCCTTTACATAAGGAAATGACCTGCCCAACTATAAGCCCCTAACCAGGAAAGGACTGTCCCTCCTCACACAGGGGTTTCCTTAAAGGGAATGGACAGTCCCACCCCACTGAGGGGGTTCCTTACCAGGAAATAACTGTCCGGCCCACATGGGGGTTCCTTTATAGGAAAGGACGATCCTTCCCCACTCAGGGGGTTCCTTAACAGGAAAGGAGTGTCCCTCCCCACTCAGGGGGTTCCTTACAAGGAAAATGACTGTCCTCCCCCACCTAGGGCTTCTCTTTGAAGGAAGACAATGCCTCCCCACTCAGGGAGTCCTTACAAGGAAAGGACGGTCCCTCCCCACTCAGGGGGTTCCTTACAACGAAATGACTGTCCTGCCCAACTCAGGGGTTCCTAAAGGAAAAGGCAACTCTTCTCACTAGGTTTCTTTATGAGGAAATAACTGTCCCACCACACTCAGGGGTTGCTCAGAAGGAAAGGACATTCCCTCCCCACTCAGGGGGTAATTTACAACAAAGGACAGTCCCCCCATATTCAGGGGGTTCCTAACATGGAAAGGAGTGTCCTTCCCGCTCAGGGGTTCCAAAGGGCGACAGTCCTCCCCACTCAAAGCTTCCTCGGTATATAAAGGACAGCCCTCCCACCAGGGGTTCCTATGAGTGAAAGGACGGTCAAATACCCCACTCAGGTGGGGTTCATTGTCTGAAAGGACAACCCTCCCACCAGGGGTTCCCAACCAGGAAGAGTGTCCTTGCCCACCAGGGCGTTCCTTAAAGGGAAAGGACAATCCCTCCCACTCAGGGGCTCCCAACCAGGAAGGAGAACTCCTCCCCACTCGAGGCCTTGTATGTAAGCACAGTCCCTCCCCACTCAGGGGTTCCTAATGGAAAGCACAAATCCCTCCCACTGAGGGACTACAAGAAAATAACCGCCCTGCCTCACTCAGTTTCTTTAAAGGGAAAGTGACAGTCCCCACCCACTCAGGGGGTTCTTAACAGGAAAGGAGTGTCCTTCCCCACTCAGGGGGTTCCTTACAATGGTGCTTGATCGTCCTCCCCACTCAGGGGCCAAAGGGAAAGGGTCAAATCCTCCCACTGGGGTGTTCTAACCAGGAAGGGACAACCTCCCCACTCAGGGGTTCCTTACAAAAATAACTGTCCCGCCCAAATAAGGGGTTCCCAACTAGGTGCGACTCCTCCCCCTCACAGGGGTTTCCTCAAAGGAATGATGTCCACCACTGAGGGGGTTCCTTACAAGGAAATAACTGTCCGGCCCAACTCAGGGGGTTCCATAAAAGGAAAGGACAACTCTCCCTCACTCATGTTCTAACTAGGAAAGGAGAGAATCCTCCCACTCGAGGCTTCCTTGCATGTAAAGGACAGTTCCCTCCCCACTCAGGGGTTCTCATATGAAAGGAGGGTCCCACCACCAGCTCTTTAAAGAGAAAGCTGCTGACCATCTCTCACTCAGGGGTTCCTTAAAAGGAAAGGACGGTCACTCCCCACTCAGGGGGTTCATTGTCGGGAAAGGACAATCCCTCCCCACTCAGGGGGTTCCTAACCAGGAAAGGAGTGTCCTTGCCCACTCAGGGCGTTCCTTAAAGGGAAAGGACAATCCCTCCCCACTCAGGGGGTTCTTAACCAGGAAAGGACAATCCCTCCACAATCAGGGGGTTCCTTACAAGGAAAGTAGAATCCCTCCCCACTCGAGGCTTCCTTGCATGTAAAGGACAGTTCCCTCCCCACTCAAGGGGTTCCTTAAAGGGAAAGGACAATACCTCCCCACTCAGGGTGTTCCTTACAAGGAAATAACTGTCCCGCCCAACTAAGGGGTTCCCAATCAGGAGAAAGGACTGTCCCTCCTCACACAGGGCCTTTAAAGGAAAGGACAGTGCCACCCCGCTGAGGGGGTTCCTTGCAAGGAAATAACTGTCCCTCCCCACTCAGGGGGTTCCTTACAAGGAAATGACTGTCCTGCCCAACTAAGGGGGTTCCTTCACAGGAAAGGAAGGTATCTCCCCACACAGGGGCTTCCTTGAAAGGACAACCTCCCACTCAGTCTTAAAAGGAAAGGACTATCTCCATATTCAGGGCTTCCCAACAGGGAAAGGACAATCCCTCCCCACTCAGGGGTTCTTAACCAGGAAAGGAGAATCCCTCCCCACTCGAGGCTTCCTTGCATGTAAAGGACAGTTCCTCCCACCAGGGGTTTCTTACAGTGAGAGAGGAGGGCCCACCCCACTCAGGGCTTCCTGAAGAGAAAGGACAACCTCCCCACTCAGGGGTTCTTAACCAGGAAGGAGAACCCTCACTGAGGCTTCTCGCATGGGGCGACAGTCTCCCACTCAGGGGGTTCCTTAATAGAGCGACAACCCCTCCTCACACAGGGGCCTTTAAAGGGAATGACGTCCTACTGCACTGAGGACCTTACAAGGAAATAACTGTCCTGCCTTGTAATCAGGTGTTCTTACAAGGAAATAACTGTCCCGCCCAACTCAGGGGGTTCCTTAAAGGGAAAGGACAATACCTCCCCACTCAGGGGGTTCCTTACAAGGAAATAACTGTCCCGCCCAACTCAGGGGGTTCCTTACAACGAAATGACTGTCATGCCCAAGTAAGGGGGTTCCTTAACAGGAAAGGACGGTCCCTCCCCACTGAGGGGGTTCCTTACAAGGAAATGACCGTCCTGCCCAACTCAGGGGTTCCTTACAGGAAATGACTGCCTCCCCACTCAGGGCTTCCTCAAAGGGAAAAGGACAACCTCCCACTCGGGAGTCTTCCTGCATGAAGGACACTTCCCTCCCACTCAGCTCCTTGATAGGAAAGGACAATCCTCCCACTCAGGGCCCCTTAGCAAGGAAATAACTGTCCGGCCCAACTCAGGGGGTTCTTGATAGAGAAGACGTATCCTCCCAATCAGGTTCCTTATAAGGAAATGACCGTCCTGCCCAACTAAGGTGTCTCAACCAGGAAGCGATGGTAGTCCCTCCATATTCAGACCTTCCCCACAGAGAAAGGACAGTCCCTCCCCACTCAGGGGTTCAACCAGGAAAGAGAGTCCTCCTCACTCAGGGGTTTCTTGCACAGGAAAGCACTGCTGTCCTTCATGTCTAGGGCTTCCCACTGAGAAAGGTCAACTTTTCCCCACTAAGGGGTTCCTCACAAGGAAATATCTCCCACTAAGGTGGGAACACAGAGGAGGGAAGGGTTGGATGGAGGAGGGAGGAATATGGAAGGAAGGGCGAAATGGAGGGGAGGTGGGTGAATAGAGGGTGGGCTTAGAGGAAGGAGAGGTGGAGGTGGGAACAGAGGGAGGGAAGGGATGAGATGGAGGAGGAAGGAGGGAGGAACACAGGGAGGAAGGGAGGAATTGGAGGAGGGAGGAGGGAGGAACAGGGAGGAAGGGAGGAATGGGAGGAGGAGGAGGAGAAACACAGGAGGGATGGGTTGAAATGGAGGAAGGTGGAGGTGGGAACAGAGGGAGGGAAGGGAGGAATTGGAGGAGGGAGGACAGAGGAACAAAGGGAGGGATAGTGGGAATTGGAGGGGGGAGGTGAATAGAGGTTGGGATTGGGGAGGAAAGGAGGAGGGTGAGGGAAACAGAGGGTGGATGGGCTGAATGGAGGAAGGTGGAGGTGGGGAACAGAGGAGGGAAGGTGGAGGAATTGGAGGAGAGGAGGACAGGAACAAAGGAGGATAATAGGGACTGAGGTGGAGGGAGGGTGGAATGAGGGTGGATTGGGAGGAAGGAGGAGGGTGGAGGGGAAACAGAGGAGGAAGGAGAATTGGAGGAGGTGAGGTGAACAGAGGGATGGGAGGAATTGAGGAGGAGGACAGAGAACAAAGAGGATAGGGAACTGGAGGGGGAGGAGGTGAACAGAGGGTGGGATTGGGAGGAAGGGAGGAGGGGTATAGTAGGAACAGAGGGAGGAAGGGGCTGAGGATGGAGGAGGAGGAAACAGGGAGGGAAGGGAGGAATTGGAGGAGGGAGGAGGGAGGAGGGAGGAACAGGAGGTGGATTGGGAGGAAGGCTTGAGGGAGGGTGGAGGTGGGAACAGAGGGAGGGAAGGGAGGAATTGGAGGAGGGTGGAGGTGGGAACAGAGGGAGGGAAGGGAGGAATTGGAGGAGGGAGGACAGAGGAACAAAGGGAGGGATAGTGGGAATTGGAGGGGGGAGGAGGGTGGAATAGAGGGTGGGATTGGGAGGAAGGGAGGAGGGTGGAGGTGGGAACAGAGGGAGGGAAGGGTTGAGATGGAGGAGGGAGGAACAGAGGGAGGGAAGGGAGGAATTGGAGGATGGAAGAGGGAGGAGGGAGGAACAGAGGGTGGGATTGGGAGGAAAGGAGGAGGGTGGAGGTGGGAACAGAGGGAGGGAAAGGAGGAATTGGAGGTGGGTGGAGGTGGGAACAGAGGGAGGGAAGGAGGAATTAGAAGAGGGAGGAGGGAGGAACAGAGGGAGGGAAGGGGAGGAATGGAGGAGGGAGGAGGGTGGAGGGGAGGAACACAGGGAGGGAAGGCGGAATTGGAGGGGGGAGGAGGGTGGAATAGAGGGTGGGCTTGGGAGGGAAGGAGGAGGGTGGAGGTGGGAACAGAGGGAGGGAAGGGAGGGATTGGAGGAGGAGGAACAGAGGGGAAGGGAGGAATTGGAGGAGGGAGGAGGGGCAAGAGGAGTGGAGGGGAAACAGAGGGAGGAAGGGAGGGATTGGAGGAGGAGTGAGGAAAAGAGGGTGGGATTGGGAGGAAAGGGAGGAGGAAGTGGAGGAGGACCCAAAGGAAGGAAGGGAATTGAGGGAGGGAGGGAGGAGGAGAATGAGAGGGAGGAAGAAGAAATGGAGGAGGGAGGAGGGTTAGTTAAAAATGAAAAATGAAGGATCCTCCCACTCAGGAGTTCTCATAAGGAAATGACTGTCCGGCCCGAATCCAAGTGGGGTTCCTTAACAGGAAAGGACAATCCCTCCCCACTCAGGGGATTCCTTAACAGGTGAAAGACAACCCCTCCCACCAGGGGTTCACATGAAACACTGTCCCTCCCACCAGGGGTTTCCTTAAGGGAAAGGACAATCCCTCCCCACTCAGGGGGTTCCTAACCAGGAAAGGAGAGTCCGTCCCCACTCAGGGGGTTCGTTGAAGGGAAAGGATAATCCCTCCCCACTTAGGGGCTTCCTTAAAGGGAAAGGACAGTCCCTCCCCACTCAGGGGGTTCTTAACCAGGAAAGGAGAATCCCTCCCCACTCAGGAGACCTCAATAGGTAGCGACAACTCTCCCACTCAGGGGGCCCCAATCAGGAAAGGACAATCCCTCCTACCTCAGGGGTTCCCTTACAAAGAGCGACGGTTCCTCCACACCAGGTGCTTCCACAAGGAAACAACTGTCCTGCCTCAATCCAGGGGAAGGTTCCTTAACAGGAAAGGACGGTTCCTCCACACTCAGGTGTTTCACAAGGAAACAACCGTCCCGGCCCAACTCAGGGGTTCCCGAACAGAAGGACGTCCTCCCCACTCAGGGCAGTCCTTACACGGAAACAACTGTCCCTCCCACCAGGGGCCTTCAAAGGGAATGGACAGTCCCACCCCACTCAGGGACCTTTAACAGTGAAAGGACAACCTCCCACTCAGGGGGTTCAAGGAAACAACCGCCCCGCCCAACTAAGGGGGTTCCTTAAAAGGAAAGGATGGTCCCTCCCCACACAGGGGCTTCCTTAAAGGGAAAGGACAATCCCTCCCCACTCAGGGGGTCCTTACAAGGAAAGGACTGTCCTTCCATATTCAGGTCTTCCTTGCATGTAAAGGAAAGTTCCCTCCCCACTCAGGCGGTTCATAGGAAGGACAGTCCTCCTCACAGGGGCCTTTAAAAGGGAAAGGACAGTCCCACCCCACTGAAGGGGTCTTTGCTGGGGAAACAACGGTCCGCTCAACTGAGGGGATCCTTAACAGGAATGACAGTCCCACCCCATCGAAGGGGTCTCATAAGGAACAACGTCCCGGCCTAACTCAGGGCTCTCAAAGGAAGGATTTATCCCTCCCACTGAGTGGGGTTCTCATAAGGAAATAACGGTCCTGCCCATCCAAGGGGGTTCTTGGGACCAGGAAAGGACTGTCCCTCTTCACAGGGGCTTCAAAGGAAAGGGACAGTCCCACCCCACACAGGGGGTTCCTTTATGAGGAAACAACTACTCCACCACACCTAGTTGCTTTAGAAGGAAAGGACATTCCCTCCCCACTCAGGGGGTAATTTACAACAAAGGACAGTCCCCCCATATTCAGTTCCTAATAGGAAAGGAGTGTCCTTCCCCGCTCAGGGGGTTCCTTAAAGGGAAAGCGACAGTCTCATCTCACCAAAAGCTTCCTTGCATGTAAAGGACAGTTCCTCCCCACTAAGGGGTCTTGCAAGGAAAGATTGGGTCACCCCTGTCAGGGGGTCCTTACAAGGAAAGGAGAGTCCCTCCATATTCAGGGCTTCCCAACAGGGAAAGGACAATCCCTCCCCACTCAGGGGGTTCTTAACCAGGAAAGGAGAATCCCTCCCACTCAGGAGACCTCAATGAAAGGAGAGTCCCTCCATATTCAGGGCTTCCCCACAGAGAAAGGACTGTCCCTCCCCACAGAGGGGCTTCCTTAAAGGGAAAGGACAATCCCTCCCCACTCAGGGGGTTCCTTAATAGGAAAGGACAGTTCCTCCACACTCAGGGGTTCCTGGTCAGGAAAATGACCAACCCTCCCACTCAGGGATTCCCAAAGAAAGGACAGTCCGTCCCCACTCAGGGGGTTCCTTGAAGGCAAAGGACAATACGTCCCCACCTGAGGGTCCTCGGCAAGGAAAGACGGTCCCTCCCCACCAGGTGGTTTCTAAAAAGGGAAAAGGACAGTCCCACTACTCAGGGGGTTCCTACAAGGAAATAACTGTCCGCCCAACTCAGGGGTTCCCTTAAAGAAAGGAGTCCTCCCCACTCAGGGGTTCCTACAACGAAACACTGTCCCGCCCAACTAAGGCAAGGTTCCTTAACAGTACCTCCCACACAGGGGCTTCCTTAAAGGGAAAGGACAGTCCCACCCCACCAGGGGGGTTCCATAAGGAAATAATTGGTCCTGCCCAAACTCAGGGGTCTCTAAAGGAAAGGGACAGTCCCTCCCACTAGGGTTCCTTAACAGGAAAGGACAATCCTCCCCCTCAGGGGGTTCCTTACAAGGAAATGACTGTCCCGCCCAACTAAGGGGGTTCCTTAACAGGAAAGGACGGTCCCTCCCCACTCAGGGGGTTCCTTACAAGGAAATGACTGTCCTGCCCAACTAAGGGGGTTCCTTAACAGGAAAGGAAGGTACCTCCCCACACAGGGGCTTCCTTAAAGGGAAAGGACAGTCCCACCCCACTCAGGGGGTTCCTTACAAGGAAATGACGGTCCCGCCCAACTAAGGGGGTTCCTTAACAGGAATGGACAGTCCCAACCCACTGAAGGGGTTCCTTACAAGGAAATAACGGTCCCGCCCAACTCAGGGGCTTCCTAAAAAGGAAGGACTGTCCTCGCCACAGAGGGGCCTTAAAGGGAAAGGGACAATCCCTCCCCACTCAGGGTCCCAAGCAAGAAGGACGGTCCCTCCACTCAGGTGGTTCCTTAAAAGGAAAGGACTGTCCTCCATATTTAGGCTTCCTAAATAGGAAAGTACAACCTCCCATTCAGGGTTCTAACTGTGAGAAAGGAGAATCCCTCCCCTACTGAGGCTTCCTTGCATGTAAAAGGAAAGTTCCTCCCACTCAGGCTCCTTAATAGGAAAGCGACAGTTCCTCCACACTCAGGGGGTTCCCATGGGAAAGGACAACACTTCCCACTCAGGGGGTCTCAAGCAAGGGAGTGTGACGGTCCCCTCCCACTCAGGTAATCTTGTGCGGGAAAGGACAGTCCCACCACTCAGGGGGTTCCTTACAAGGAAATAACTGTCCCGCCCAACTCAGGGGGTTCCTTAAAAGGAAAGGAGAGTCCCTCCCCACTCAGGGATTCCTTAACAGGAGTACTGGTCCCTCCTCACCAGGGGTTCCTTTACAACAAAATGACTGTCCCGCTTAACTACAGTCTCAAAGGAAGGTACCTCCCCACACAGGGGCTTCCTTAAAGGGAAAGGACAGTCCCACCCCACTCAGGGGGTTCCTTACAAGGAAATAACGGTCCCGCCCAACTCAGGGGCTTCCTAAAAGGAAAGGACGGTCCCTCCCCACTCAGGGGGTTCCTTACAAGGAAATAACTGTCCCGCCCAACTCAGGGGGTTCCTTAACAGGAAAGGACGGTCCCTCCACACTCAGGTGCTTCCTTACAAGGAAATAACTGTCCCGCCCAACTAAGGGGGTTCCTTAACAGGAAAGGAAGGTATCTCCCCACACAGGGGCTTCCTTAAAGGGAAAGGACAGTCCCTCCCCACTCAGGGGGTTCCTTACAAGGAAATGACTGTCCCGCCCAACTAAGGGGTTTCCTTAACAGGAATGGACAGTCCCAACCCACTGAAGGGGTTCCCTGATAAGGGAAACAACGGGTCCCGCCCAACTCAGGGCTTCCTAAAGAAGGACGACTCTCCACCGAGGGGTTCCTTACAAGGAAATGACTGTCCCGCCCAACTAAGGGGCTTCTTTAAAAGGAAAGGACGATCCTTCCCCACTCAGGGGGTTCCTTACAAGGATATAACGGTCCCGTCCAACTAAGGGGGTTCCTAACCAGGAAAGGACTGTCCCTCTTCACACAGGGGCTTCCTTAAAGGGAAAGGACAGTCCCACCCCACTGAGGGGGTTCCTTACAAGGAAATAACTGTCCCGCCCAACTCAGGGGTTCTCAAAAGAGCACAGTCTCCACACTTCAGGGGGTTCTCAACAGAAAGGACACCCTCCCACTAGGGGTAATTTACAACAAAGGACAGTCCCCCCATATTCAGGGGGTTCCTCACATGGAAAGGAGTGTCCTTCCCCGCTCAGGGGGTTCCTTAAAGGGAAAGGACAGTCCCTCCCCACTCAAAGCTTCCTTGCGTGTAAAGGACAGTTCCCTCCCCACTCAGGGGGTTGCTTAAAAGGAAAGGACGGTCACTCCCCACTCAGAGGCTTCCTTAAAGGGAAAGAATAGTCCCTCCCCAGTCAGGGGGTCCTTACAAGGACAGGACGGTCCCTCCCCACTCAAGGGGTTCCTTAACAGGAAAGGAGAGTCCCTCCATATTCAGGGCTTCCCCACAGAGAAAGGACTGTCCCTCCCCACAGAGGGGCTTCCTTAAAGGGAAAGGACAATCCCTCCCCACTCACAGGGGGTCTCATGGGACAGGACGGTCCTCCTCACTCAAGGGGTTCCTTTACCAGGAGCGAGAGTCCCATATTCAGGGCTTCCCAACAGGGAAGGACAACCCCTCTCACTCAGGGGGTCTCATATGACAGGACGGTCCTCCCACTCAAGGGGTTCCCACCAGGAAAGGAGAGTCCTCCATATTCAGGGCTTCCCAACAGGGAAAGGACATTCCCTCCCCACTCAGGGGGTTCCTTACAACGAAATGACTGTCCCGCCCAACTAAGGGGGTTCCTTAACAGGAAAGGAAGGTACCTCCCCACACAGGCCTTTAAAGGAAAGTGACAGTCCCACGCCATCAGAGGGGTCTTTATAAAGGAAAACGTTCCGCCCAACTCAGGGGGTTCCTTAAAAGGAAAGGACAGTCCCTCCCCACTCAGGGGGTTCCTTAACAGGAAAGGACAATCCCTCCCCCCTCAGGGGGTTCCTTACAAGGAAATGACTGTCCCGCCCAACTCAAGGGGGTTCCCAACAGGAAAGGACGGTCCCTCCCACTCAGGGGTTCCTTACAAGGAAAGTCGCACGTCCTGCCCAACTAAGGGGGTTCCTGTGAAAGGAAGGCAATTTCACACACAGGGGCTTCTAGTGAAAGGACAGTCCCACCCACTCAGGGGGTTCACATGAAATAACGGTCCTGAAACTAAGGGGTTCCTTAACAGGAAATGGACAGTCCCAACCCACTGAAGGGAATTCCCTTACAAGGAACAACAACGGTCCCGGCCTAACTCAGGGCTTCCTAAAAGGAAGGACTGCCCTCACAGAGGCTTCCTTAAAGGAAAGGACAATCCCTCCCCACCAGGGGTCCCCATAAACAAAGGACGGTCCCTCCCACCCAGGTGGTTCCAAAGGAAATGACTGTCCCTCCATATTCAGGGCTTCCCAACAGGGAAAGGTACAATCCTCCCCATCGGGGTTCTTAACCAGGAAAGGAGAATCCCTCCCACTGGAGGCTTCCCTTGCATAAAGTGACAACCCTCCCACTCAGGGGTTCCTTGAAGGGAAAGGACACCTCCTGACTAGGGGTCCTTACAAGGAAAGGACGGTCCCTCCCCACTCAGGTGGTTCCTAAAAGGGAAAGGACAGTCCCACCTCACTCAGGGGGTTCCTTACAAGGAAATGACTGTCCCGCCCAACTAAGGGGGTTCCTTAAAAGGAAAGGACAATCCCTCCCCACTCAGGGACTCCTTAACAGGAAAGGACGGTCCTCCCACCAGGGGGTTCCTTACAACGAAATGACTGTCCTGCCTGGGCTAAGGGGGGTTCCTTAATGGAAAGGAAGGTACCTCCCACACAGGCTTCCTTTAAAGGAAAGGGACAGTCCCACCCCTGACTCAGGGGTTCTCATAAGGAAAATAATGGTCCCAGTCAAACCAGGGCTTCCTAAAAGGAATGACGGTCCCTCCCGGGGTTCTTTATAAGGGGAAATGACTGTCCCGCCCAACTAAGGGGTTCTCAACAGGAAAGGACGGTCCTCCTCACTCAGGGGTTCTCAAAGGGAAAGGACAGTCCTCCCCACTCAGGTGGTCTCAAAAGGAAGGACCGGGTCCCTCCACATTCTGGGCCTCCTGCAACAGAGAAAGGACCGTCCCTCCCACAGAGGGCTTCCCTTAAAGGAAAAGGACAACCTCCCACTCAGGTGGTTCCTTAAAAGGAAAGCACCGTCCTCCATATTCAGCTTCCCAACAGGGAAATGACAATCCCTCCCCACTCAAAGCTTCCTTGCATGTAAAGGACAGTTCCCGCCCAACTCAGGGGCTTCCTAAAAAGGAAAGGGCGGTCCCTCCCCACTCAGGGGGTTCCTTACATGGAAATGACTGTCCTGCCTCACTCAGGGGTTCTCCTTAAAGGGAAAGGACAGTCCCTCACCCACCTCAGGGGTTTTAAAAAGAAAGGACGGTTCTCCCCACCAGGGGTTCCTTACATGTAGCCAAATGTCCCACCAACTCAGGGGGTTCCTGGGTGAAAAGGACAGTCCTCCCCACTCAGGGGTTCCTTAACAGGTGCGACAGTCCTCCCACCAGGGGTTCCTTTAAGGAAAATGACTGTCCTGCCCAAGTAAGGGGGTTCCTTAATAGGAAAGGACAGTCCCTCCCCACTCAGGGGGTTCCTTACAAGGAAATGACTGTCCCGCCCAACTAAGGGGGTTCCTTAACAGAAAGGAAGGTATCTCCCCACAGGTGGGGCTTCCTAGTGAAAGGGACAACCACCCACTCAGGGGTTCTCATACAGTCAATAACAACGGTCCCGCCCAACTATGTGGGGTTCCTTAACAGGAATGGACAGCCCCAACCCACTGAAGCGTTCTTTACAAGGAAATAACGGTCCCGCCCAACTCAGGGGCTTCCCAAAAGGAAGGACGATCCCTCCCCACTGAAAAGGTTCTCACAAGGAAAATTGTCCCGGCCCAACTAAGGGGCTTTTTAAAAGGAAAGGACGATCCTTCCCCACTAGGGGGCCTTTACAAGGAAATAACTATCCTGCCCAACTAAGGGGGTTCCTAACCAGGAAAGGACTGTACCTCCTCACACAGGGGCTTCCTTAAAGGAAAGGACAGTCCCACCCCACTGAGGGGGTTCCTTACAAGGAAATAACTGTCCCGCCCAACTCAGGGGGTTCCTTAAAAGGAAAGGACAGTCCCTCCACACTCAGGGGGTTCCTTAACAGGAAAGGACATTCCTCCCACCAGGGGGTACTTATTAACAGCGATGTCCCATATTCAGGGGGTTCCTAACATGGAAAGGAGTGTCCTTCCCCGCTCAGGGGGTTCTCAGCGGAAAGGACAGTCCCTCCCACTCAAAGCTTCCTCAGTGTAAAGGACAACCCTCCCACCAGGGGTTGCTTAAAAGGAAAGGACGGTCACTCCCCACTCAGAGGCTTCCTTAAAGGGAAAGAATAGTCCCTCCCCAGCTTCTGGGGGTCCCATAAGGACAGGACGTCCCTCCCACTCAAGGGGTTCAATAGAAAGGAGAGTCCTCCATTCAGGGCTTCCCACAGAGAAAGGACTGTCCTCCCCACAGAGGGGCTCTTCAGGAAGGACAATCCCTCCCCACTCAGGGGGTCCTTACAAGGACAGGACGGTCCCTCCCCACTCAAGGGGTTCCTTAACAGGAAAGGAGAGTCCTCCATATTCAGGCTTCCTAACAGGGAGTGGGACAATCCTCCCACTCAGGGGGTCCTTACAAGGACAGGACGGTCCCTCCCCACTCAAGGGGTTCCTTAACAGGAAAGGAGAGTCCCTCCATATTCAGGGCTTCCCAACAGGGAAAGGACAATCCCTCCCCACTCAGGGGGTTCCTTACAACGAAATGATCAAGTTCTGCCCAATCTAAGGGGGGTTCCTTAACAGGAAAGGAAGGCACCCCACACAGGGCTTCCTTAAAGGAAAGGACAGTCCACGCTACTGAGGTTCCTATAAGGAAACAACTGTCCCGCCCAACTCAGGGGTTCCTTAAAAGGAGCGACACACCAGGGTTCCCAACAGGAAAGCGCGACAATCCTCCCTCAGGTTCCCTTACATGAAATGACTGTCCCGCCCAATCCAAGGGGTTCCTTAACAGGAAGGAATGGTCCCTCCCCAGGGGGTTCCTACAAGGAAATGACTGTCCTGCCTTAACTAAGGGGGTTCCTTAACAGGAAAGGAAGGTACCTCCCCACACAGGGGCTTCCTTAAAGGGAAAGGACAGTCCCACCCCACTCAGGGGGTTCCTTACAAGGAAATAACGGTCCCGCCCAACTAAGGGGGTTCCTTAACAGGAATGGACAGTCCCAACCCACTGAAGGGGTTCCTTACAAGGAAATAACGGTCCCGCCCAACTCAGGGGCTTCCTAAAAAGGAAGGACTGTCCCTCGCCACAGAGGGGCTTCCTTAAAGGGAAAGGACAATCCCTCCCCACTCAGGGGGTCCTTACAAATAAAGGACGGTCCCTCCCCACTCAGGTGGTTCCTTAAAAGGAAAGGACTGTCCCTCCATATTCAGGGCTTCCCAACAGGGAAAGTACAATCCCTCCCCATTCAGGGGGTTCTTAACCAGGAAAGGAGAATCCCTCCCCACTGGGGCTCTCGCATGTAGCGCGACAGTCTCTCCCACCTCAGGGGTTCCTTATCAGGGAAAGGACAATCCTCCCACTCAGGGGTTCCTTGAAGTGGAAAGGACACCCCCACTCAGGGGTCCTTACAAGGAAATAATCAACCTGCTCAACTCAGGGGTTCCTTACAAGGAAATGACTGTCCCGGCCCAATCAAGGGGTTCTCAACAGGAAAGGACGGTCCCTCCCCACTCAGGGGGTTCCTTAAAGGGAAAGGACAGTCCCTCCCCACTCAGGTGGTTCCTTAAAAGGAAAGGACTGTCCCTCCATATTCAGGGCTTCCCAACAGAGAAAGGACTGTCCCTCCCCACAGAGGGGCTTCCTTAAAGGGAAAGGACAATCCCTCCCCACTCAGGTGGTTCCTTAAAAGGAAAGGACTGTCCCTCCATATTCAGGGCTTCCCAACAGGAATGACACAACCCTCCCACCTGCTTCCTTGCAGTAGAAGGACAGTTCCTCCCACTCAGGGATTCCAAAGGAAAGGACGTCCTCCCCAGTCAGGGGGTTCCTTACAAGGAAACATCGTCCTGCCCAACTAAGGGTTCCTTAACAGGAAAGGAAGGTATCTCCCACAGGAGCTTCCTTAAAGGGAAAGGACAATCCTCCCCACTCAGGGGGTTCCTTACACGGAAATAACGGTCCTGCCCAACTCAGGGGCTTCTTTAAAAGGAAAGGAGGGTCCCTTCATGTTTAGGGCTTCCCCATTGAGAAAGGTCAATCCTTCCCCACTAAGGGTTTTCCTCACAAGGAAATAACATTCCCTCCACACTCAGGGGTTCCTTAGAAGAAAAGGACATTCCCTCCCCACTCAGGTGGGAACAGAGGGAGGGAAGGGGAGGAATTGGAGGAGGGAGGAGGGAGGAGGGAGGAACCAAAGGAAGGGAAGGGGGGAATTGGAGGGGGGAGGAGGGTGGACAAGAGGGTGGGATTGGGGAGGAAAGGGGGAGGGTGGAGGTGGGAACAGAGGGAGGGAAGGGTTGAGATGGAGGAGGGAGGAGGGAGGAACAGAGGGAGGGAAGGGAGGGAATGGGAGGAGGGGGTGAGGAACCAAAGGAAGGAAGGGGAATGAGGGGAGGAGGGAGGAAACACAGGGGAGGGAACTATAAATTGGAGGAGGGAGGGAGGAAACAGTGAGTGAAGGAGGAATGGGAGGAGGGAGGGAGGGAGGAACCAAAGGAAGGGAAGGGGGGAATTGGAGGGGAGGAGGGAGGAACACAGGGAGGGAACGGAGGGAATTGGAGGAGGGAGGAGGGAGGAACAGAGGGAGGGAAGGGAGGAATGGGAGGAGGGAGGAGGGAGGAACTAAAGGAAGGGAAGGGGGGAATTGAGGGGAGGAGGTGGACAGAGGGTGGGATTGGGAGGAAAGGGGGAGGGTGGAGGTGGGAACAGAGGGAGGGAAGGAGGATTGGAGGAGGGAGGAGGGAGGGAAGGGTGGAATGGAGGAGGGAGGAGGGAGGAACTAAAGGAAGGGAAGGGGGGAATTGAAGGAGGGAGGAGGGAGGAACTCAGGGAGGGAAGGCGGGAATTGGAGGAGGGAGGAGGGAGGAGGGAGGAACACAGGGAGGGAAGGTGGGAATTGGGTGAGGGAGGAGGGAGGAAGAGAGGGTGGGACTGGGAGAAAAGGAGGAGGGTGGAGGTGGGAACAGGGGAGGGAAGGGTTGAGATGGAGGAGGAAGGAGGGTGGAACACAGGGAGGGAAGGGAGGCATTGGAGGAGGGAGGGGGGGAGGAACAGAGGGAGGGAAGGAGGGAATTGGAGGAGGGAGGAGGGTGGAAAAGAGGGTGGGATTGGGAGGAAAGGAGGAGGGTGGAGGTGGGAACAGAGGAGGAAGGGAGGGATTGGGAGGAGGGAGGAGGTGGAACAGAGGGAGGGAAGGGGGGAATTGAGGAGGGAGGAGGGTGGGAATAAAGTGAGGGAAGGGGGAATTGGAGGAGGGCAGGGAGACCAGGGCAGAGACCCTCCCCCCCCCCATGGAGATGACGGGAAGAAATACACAGGGTGGTGACAGAGATCTGGGGTCCAAAGTACTGAAATAGGCAGTGCTAGGGGGCAGCAGCAGTGGGGGGGGGGAAGGGGGAGATCAAAAGAAACGATCCACAAGAAGATCAGGAGCTCCAGGATAAGGAGGAAAAAGGTGAAAACAACAGGGGGCAGTCAGATCAGAGCAAAAGATCCCCCTTGAGGATCAGGAGAAGAAACTGCCCAAAGAGATCAGGGGAAGAGATCTGGAGTCCAATGAGCAGGAAGAAAAGGTTCAAAGGGCAACATGTTGCAGGCAGTTCGGGAGCAGAGATCCATGGGAAGATCGAGGGAAAAGATCAGGAGCTCAAGGTAGAGGTTAAAGTTGAAATAAACAGCAGGGGCAGAGATCCACAGGAAGATCTGGTGTAGAGATCAAAAGCTCAAGGTAAGGGAGGAGAAAGTTGAAAGGAACAACAGGGGGCAGGGAAATTTGGAGAAAGTTAAAAGGAATCACAGGAGACAGAGGCATCAGGGGGAAGAGATCACCCATGGAAAACGGGGGGAAAAACATCCCAAAGAGATCAGGGTAAGACATCTGAAGCTCAAGGGACAGAAAGAAAAGTCGATAGGGAGCAACAGGTTACAGCGCGATCAGGGGCAGAAATCCAAAGGAAGATCAGGGGGAAGAGATCAATGTCTCAAGGGAAGGGAGGGGAAAGTTGAAACAAAAAGCAGGGGACAGGGAGATCAGGGGAAGATATCAACTGTGGAGATCAGGGGAAGAACTCCTTCCCCCCCCAAAGAGATTGAGGAAAAGATCTGGAGGCCAAGGGTAAGGGTGGACAAAGTTGAAAGGAATTAATTGCAGGAGGCAGGGGGATGAGGGGGAAGAGATCACCCAGGGAAAACAGGGGAAGAGATCCACAGGTGATGACACAGATCTGTGGTCCAAAGTAGTGAAATAGGAAATGGTAGGGGACAGCAGAGTGGGGAGAGATCAAAGGAAAAGATCCACAGAAAGATCAATGGGAACAGATCAGGAACTTGAGGATAAGGAGATAGGTGAAAGGAACAGCAGGGTGCAGTCAGCTAAGAAGAAACCCCCCCAAATAGATCAGGGAAAGTGTTCTGGAGTCCAAGGGACAGGAAGAAAGGTTTATAATGGGCAACAGGTTCAGGGAGATCAGGAGCAGTAATCCAGAAGAAGATCAGGGGGAAGAGATGAAGAGCTCCGAGGGAGCTTCATAAGGGAGGAGAAAGTTGAAATAAATAACAGGGGACAGGGAGATCAGTTATCCTCCATGAAGATCAGAAGAAGAAAGCCTCTAAGACACCAGTGGAAGAGATCTGGAGTCCAACGTACTGGAATAAAAAGTGGCAAGAGAGTATGTGGAGATCAAAAATCCACAGGAAGATCAAGAGCAAGAGAAGATCAATGGGACAAGATTAGGAGTTCAGGAAAAGGGAGAAGTTGAAAGGAAGAGCATGAGGCAGGAAAAGCGGGGCAGACGAAGAACAGGGGAAAAGATGCACAGGGTAATGACAGAGATCTGGGGTCCAAGGTACCTGGGGAAGGAGGTAATAGGGGAAAGCAGAGTGGGGGGAGTTCAAAGGAAAAGATCCATAGGAAGATCAATGGGAAGAGAGTAGGAGTTCGGGGATAAGGAAGAGAATATTGAAAGAGACAGCAGGGGGGAGGGAGATCAGGTACAGAGACCCTCTATGGAGAGCAGGGGCAGAGATCCACGGGAAGATGAGGAGAGAGATCTTGAGTCCAAAGTACTGGAAGAGGAGATGGCAAGAGGCAGCAGAGTGTGGGAAGATCAAAGAAAAGATCCACAGGAAGATCAAAAAAGATCAGGAGGTCAGGGGAAGGGAAGCAAATTTTGAACAGGATAGCAGAGAACAGGGAGATCTGGGGCAGAGAGCCCCGATGGAGACTAGGGGCAGAAATTCTCAGATGGCAAGAGATCTAGAGGCCACAATACTGGGAGAGGAGGTGGTAGGGAACAGTAGAGTTCGGGGAGATCAAAAGAAAAGATAACAAGATCATCGATGGGACAAGATTAAGACTTAAAGAAAAGGGAGAAGAAAGTTGAAAGGGACAGCATGAGGCAGGGAAATTGTGGCAGAGAACCCCCATGGAAAACACGGGAAGAGATGCACAGGATGATGACAGAGATCTGGGGCCCAAAGTACTGGAAGAGGAGGTGGTATGGGACCACAGAATGCGGGGAGATCGAAGGAAAAGTTCCACAGGAAGAGCAATGGCAGAAGAGCAGGAGTTCGGGGAGAGGGAAGAGAAAGTTGAAAGGGACAGCAGGGGGGAGGGAGATCAGGTACAGACACCCCCTACGGGGACCAGGAGCAGAAATTCGCAGGGAGATGACAGAGATCCAGAGTCCAAAGTACTGGAAGAGGAAGTGGCAGGGGATAGCAGACTGGGGGAAGATCAAAGAAAAAGATCCCACAGGACGATGAGGGGGAAGAGATCAGGAGTTCAGGAAAAGGGAGGAGAAAGTTGAAAGCGGCAGCAGGGGGCAGATCAAGAGTTCGGAGATGAGGAGAAAGGTGAAAGGAAGAGCAAAGGGCAGTCAGATTAGGGGAAGAGATCCTCCATGGGGATCAGGGGAAGACATTCCCCAAAGAGATGAGGGGAAGAGATCCGGAGTCCAATGAACAGGAATACGACGTTTGAGGAAGCAACCGCCAGTAGGGACTTCTGGGAGAAGAGATCCTCAGGAAGATCAATGGGAAACGATCAGGAGCTCGGGGAGACGGAGGAGAAAGTGAAAGGAACAGCAGGGGTCATGGAGATCGGGGCAGAGACCCCTGGTAGAGATCAGGTGAAAAAATCCACAGGGTGATGACTGAGATCTAGGGTTCAAAGTACTAAGATAGGAGGTTGTAGGGGACAGCAGAGTGGCTGGAGATCAAAGGAAAAGATCCACAGGAAGATCGGGGAAATGATTGAATTTGTGGGGGGAAAATTTGTGGGGGAAGCAGGGGCGGGGATCCAGAAAACCCTATTTCCAGCAGGGCGACATCAACAGGGAGATGAAAGAGATCTAGAGTCCAAAGTACTGGAAGAAGCGGTGGGAGGAAACAGAAGAACGTGGGGGAGATCAAAGGAAAAGATCCACAGGAAGATCAATGGGAAGAGATCAGGAGCTGGGCGGAGGGAAAAGAAAGGTGAAAGTAACAGCAGGTGACAGATCAGGGGAAGAAATCCCCCATGAAGATAAATGTGATGGCCTTGCTAGCACCCCAGACATCCCAGAATCAGCCGGGTCGGATAAAAAAGTTCTTATCTTTAGCCGGATCGAAAGGTGACAGAATCTCCGGCCTTCTTTCCCCACCCCAAAGAATGCCCTGGCTCGTCTTCTCCACCCCAATCCCTCCAAACCTCCAACACCAATATTGAGCCAGCACAGGAAGTGGGAAAACCATTTTCAAGGCCCCAAAAGGGTAACGCCCAAATGCTTCAAACCGACCCGGTGCAACGATAAGAGTTTAGCCCTACAGATAACGGTCTGAAGTACAATAGTGAGGAAGAAAAATGGTGGAAAAACGGGGGAAAGATGGCCAGGAGATGGCCCCATCCAGAGTCCAAAACTGAGAGAGCGGCAGAGGAAAGAGAGTGGGAGAAGATAAGAAAAGAACCAGAGGAAAATCATTTGAAAGACACCAAGTGCTTCAGTAAATAATAATCGAAATTTGAAATGGACGAAAGGGGGAAGAGAGATGGAAGTACGGACCCCCCATGAAGAAGAGGGGAAAACGCTCAAAGAAAGGGTGCCGATGGAAAACTACGCTCCAAAGCACTGATACACAAAATGGCACGAGAAAGCAGATTGGGAAGAGATCTAAGAAATAGTCCACAGGAAGATGGAAAGCAATAGATCAGGGCCTCCGAAAAAGACTGCAGGAAGCAAAGGGATCTAGGAAGGGATTCCTTGGGGAGATCTAAAGCCGAGCTGCACATGAAGATGACAAGCAGGGATCTGGAGCCAAGGCAGCAGCAGAAACAACTGTTGGGAGAAAGGTTGAAGGCCCGCAGGACTGGGATCCAAGGGAAGGAAAGGAAAAGATCAGGGAGCCAGGGGTAAGGCAGGTCAAGGAATAGAGAAAAAAGATTGGGGCAGAGACCCCAATTCAGGAACAGGGTCCAAGAGAGATGACAGGGATCTAAATTCAGAAGGACTGGAATAAAAGGTGGCACGAGACAGCAGAGTCAGGGGAAGAACAAGAGGAAGGAACCAAAAAGAAGTGGGGCAGGAATGGCGCAGCAACGGAAAAGGGCAAATATGAAAGGAGGGGGCGACAGTCACATCCAGAGAAATGCCTGGGGGAGCAGGCCGAAATCCACCACGAAGTTGAGGGGAGGAGGTCTGAAGTAAAATAAGCAGGAAGACAAAAGGTGGAAAGGGCAACGGGTTGCACAGAGCCAAGGAAAGATGGAAGGGAGATCCAATCCAAGTCCAAATTGAAAGAAGCACAGAGGAAAGCAGAGAGGGAGAAGTGAAAAGAACCGGTGCTCAGTAAAAGAATCGAATTTAAAGGGAAAAGGAAAGAGAAATGGAGGGAAGACCCCCAGAAAAAGGGGGAAGAGAGGGTGCCGATGGAGAACTACGGTCCAAAGCACTGAATCAAAAAATGGCATGAGACAACATAGTGAGGAAAGATGTAAGAAATGGGCAACAGGAAGATCGAAAGGAGCAGATCAGGAGCCTGAAAACTGCAGAAAAAAGGATCGAGAAAGGCCCCCTGAGGAGGCTGGCCAAACCAGAAGGCAGGAATCGGAGCCAAGGCAGCAGCAGAAAAAAGTTATGGGAGAAAAGTTCAGACCCAGGACTGGGACTACGGAAGATGAGAAGGAAAAAGACGGTGGGGTAAGGCAGGAATTAGGTGGAATACAGAAAACAGGAATTGGGGCGAGACCCCCAATGGAATCAAAGACAGGAGTCACAGAAAGACACAGGTTGGACCAAAGTCTAGAAGAAGGAGGACAAAAGCCCAGCGCGGGGAGAATAAAAGAAACGATCCACAGGAACACCAATGGGAAGAGATCAGGTGCTGGGAGACAAGGAGGAAAAAGTGAAAGGAACAACACAATCAAACAAGAAATCTTTATGGAGATCAGCAAGGAAATCAAAAGGGAGATGGGGTAGTTCGCGGGAACAGGTGAAAGAAAAATATGTGGAAGAACCAACAGGTTGTTTGAGCTCAAGGGAAGGCCCAGGAAGATGGGATCCAGGTCCAAAGACTGGAGGGCGGGGCCGGGGAATGAGGGAAGATGAAAAAGAACCGGAAAATCATAAAAGAATCAATGCCAGTGAAGAAAAAAATTTGAACGGGATGAAAGGGGAAAGACAGATTGAGGTAGGCATCCCCCATGAAGAACATGGGGAAAGATTCAGAGGATGACGATTGAGAACTAGGGTCAAAGCACTGAAATAAAAATAAATGGATGAGACAGCAGAGTGAAGAAAAATCTAAGAAATGGTCAGCAGCAAGATGAAAAGCAACAGATTAGGGAGTTGAAAAAAGACTGCAGGAAGCAAAGCGATCAAGGAAGGGACTCCCCGTGGAGCTGGAAAGCCGAGGTGCACAGGCAGATGACGGGCAGGGATCTGGAGCCAAGGCATCAGAAGAAACGACTGTTGTGGGAGTAAGTTGACAAGTACCTGCAGGACTGGGATTCACAGGAAGATGAGAAGGAAAAGATCGGGAGCTCAGGATAAGGCAGGAGGGAGTCAAACCAACAGCGGGAAACAGGGAGACTGGGACAGAGACCCCCAATGGATATCACAGACAGGGTGTCACAGCAAGATGACAGCTCTAGACTCAGAAGTCCTAGAAGAGGAGGTGACAGGAAAGAGCATAGTGCGGGGGGAATAAAAGAAACAATCCACAGGAACACCAATGGGAAGAGAGCAGAAGCTAGGAGAGAAAGAGGAAAAAGTGAAAGGAACAGATTAAAATACATTAAAAGGAAGAAATCTTCCTGGAATAAAAGGAAATCAAATATGGAGATCAGGGGTAGTCGTCTGGCGCGTGTTGGAATCTTTACAAACTGTTAAGTCATTAAGTTATAGAACAATAATTATCCTTTAGCATGGTTCATTGATTGACGATCCTACGAGGTGATGTTATGGGGAACTTGAAACAAGGTAAGTAAACCTGATGACAATAATGCTTGGCCAACCTTTAGGCTCAAAAGCAAAGATTTGACTATTTGGGTTCAAAACGTTTGGGAGATTTGGGTTTGTATGAGATGTTGAATTAACCTCCCCTGGCTCTTAGGGGCCGGGGTTGGGAGAATCCCCAAATCCCCCTCGGAAGCAGAAAGAGCTCAGGAGCCATTGGGAGTTTTTACTTGGGAACATTCCCCAGGATGGAGAGGACCCCTGGGAGATTGAGGGGGCCTCCCTGGGCAAGGAATTCATTGCATCTTCCCTTGGTGTTGGCTGGGTAAAGAAAGCAGGGCGGGAGGACAGGCTGCAAGGCCTAACCCTGGAACAAGAGATACCTTAACTCTATACGAAAGACATAAAAAAGATCTGAAATCACCAGATTTGGGGTGTTATTTACTAACGAAACCACTGCCTCCAAAACCCCCGAAAACCCTCCCCCAGAAAATCAAATTTTAAAAGAAGAAAAACACCACAGGTGTGGAACAGGCTGAAAGAAAAAAATTGGAAAACCAACAGGGGCCAGGCTCAAATGGAAAGAACAGGGTGGGGATCCAGGGGTCCCAAACAACTGAGGAGGGCGGGGTCAACAGAGTTTTAAAAAAGAAAAGAACCAAGAAAATCATGGCCCAAAGGGTTTCCAGAAAGAAAAAAACAAAGGGACGAAAGGGGGAAGAGAAATGGAGGTATGGAGCCCCATGAAGAAGAGGGGAAAATGCTCAGAGGGTGCTGAAGGAGAACTAGGGTCTAAAGGGCTGAAACAAAAAATGGCACGAGAAAGCAGACTGAGAAGAGATCTGAGAAATGGTCCACAGGAAGATGGAAAGCAACAGATCAGGGCCTCTGAAAAGACGGGAAGCAAAGGGATCTGGAAGGCCCTGGGGAGATCTAGGCCGACGCAAACGCAGATGACAGGCAGGGATCTGGACGGGGGAGGAAAAAGGAATACAGAAAACAGGGGATTAAGGGCCCCAGTTGTCCTGCCCAGAGTCCCATGTGTTCCAGGCTCAGGTTGGGGGGGAAGTCCAAAAAATATCCAAGCCCTCTGGGGCAAAGAGGCCCGCACAAGAGGAGGGGGCCCCTTCCAGGTTCCCCAAAGCAGCCCCTTTGGTTCGAGTTGGGGGGTCCCAGACACCTGGCTCTTTGAATCCCCCCGGGTGCGCGAAACACCCAGGCTGAAAGATCATTTTCCTTCCCGGGTTTGGAGGGAAGTTCTGGAACTTTGAGGACCCAGTCCAGTCGCCCTTTGACAGGACATGGGTCCCCTTGACGGAGGCCTGGGAAGACCCCAAACACGGAGCAGGGCCGCTGGGGGGGGGCCGGAACAGGCAGAAAACTGGGACTCAGGGGTGACTGTCCTTGCTGGCGGAGGATGACCCAGGGTCCCTTCTCCCGGAGGAGGAGGGGAAAAGGGCACTGTTTTGCTTTCCACCCCCTCCTCCCCCAACTGTCAAATGGGCTGATCTGAGGGACTCAGGCCGTTTGCCGGGCCAAGGTACACACCAGGAGCCGGTGAGGGGCAGGGAACGTCATTGATTCGGGCAAAAGACCTTGGGGCCACAAAAAAGATGGAGACTGTTTTCCCTGGGCCCCTTTTGGCCTCGTTTCCCAGGACTTTTCCTTTGGTTTTCCCTGGAGGTCACTGGATTGCTGTTTCCACTGGGTCTGGTTTCGCAGCCGGACGTTTGCAAAGAGGATTCTTTTTTTTTCTTTTTGGTTCAGACGCCCAGGTGATGCCCTTTTCTCCCTCCATCTATTCTCCAGGTCAGGGTTTTTACCGACGTTTTCCCTCTTCCTTTGTCAGGCCATCCAAGTGCAGTTCTTCTGGGCCTGCCATCCTCCCAACCCTTGTGACTTCAGGCTCGGCCTCACCTGGAGGAGGGTCCGGGCTGGGCAGGCGGCTCCTGCTTCCTCAGGGAGTATCACTTGGGCTCTCAGGAGCAGCTCGGAGGCAGGGCCGACAAGCTTCCAGTGCTCTCAAAAGGAGCAAATCCGTGGCAGGGCCTGGTGGCTGCCTCCCGGCCGGCCCCGTCCCCCGAGCCCCGGTGTCCCGCGGGCCCCGGGGTGTCAGCCTCGGGAGCTCGCCAGTCCCCAGGCGTTTGCCTGCCCAAACGGTGGGGAGTTGGGCTTCCTTTGGGTTTCTGCCCCTTTTTCTCCCCCCCTGAACCATGTCCCTTCTTAGCTTGGGCTTTTTCCCCCTCTCTTTGGGGCCAGCCCCGGCCCCCATCCTCTCTTCCAAACCCCCCCTTTGGCCCCGCCCACCCCGAGGCCCCCCCCCCAGGAACCCCCCAGGGTGGGTCCGCTCAGGGCCCCGGATCCCAGGAAGGAGCCGAAAGCCCAAGGGTAGCGTGGAAAGAGAGAAACAGGGAGGGTTAAGGGAAACCGGGGCCAGGCAGGATTTTGAGGGCGTTTGGGCAAAGAAAGGGAAAAGTGGGAAGGGAAGGAAAAAACAAAAGGGCAAGGCCTCCAAGCCCCTATTTCTTACAGAGGGCAAGGGGAAGACCTTAAACCCCTCTCTCCTCCCTTCCCCCTCTTTGGATCCCTCCTTTCCTCCCCCTTTCCGGGTCCTCCCTTTTCCCCTTCCCAAACTAAAAGGGAGGGAAACTTTTTTTCCCCCCCTTCCCTCTTTTCCCTTTTTTTCCCTTTTTTTCCTTTTCCCCCCTTTTGCGTTGGTTTTTTTTTAGGCTTTTATTTGGAGGTTTTAAAACCCCAAAAAAGGGGGGAGGAGGCGGGTTTCTTTGGGGTACCTGGAAATGGGGTTTTTAGGGGGAGTTTATGGAAACGGAGGTTGGGAAGGGGGAAGGGGCGGAAAGGGAAGAAATCCCCTGGGGGCACCCCCCAAAGGGGGGCGGCCGTTTTCCCCCCGGGTACTGGCCCTGGTTTTGGTTGGGGGGGTACCCGGGAGAGAAAAGGGGTGGGGGTTTGGAGGGAGGGAAAAGGGGGGAAAAAAAGGGGAGGGGGGGCCAATGGGAGGAGGGTCCATGGGAAAGGGGCCCAAAGGGGGGAATCCCTGGGGGGGGTACCTTTTCCCTTTCCCTTTGTGGGGGTTTTGGGTTCAAAACCCTCCCAATGTTCGGGCCCTTTGGAGGGAGGGGTTGGGGGAGGGGTGGGGAGACGCCCGCCCACTGGAGGTTTTATTTTAAATTTCCCCCACCCTGGGGGGTTGGCAGGCCAATTCTGGGGAAGGTAAAGGGGGGGGGGTTTCCCCCCGGGGTGAGGTTTTAAAATCGGGAAAAAAGGATTGGGGGGGCCCGGAAGGGTGGGCCCCCCAAAGGGGGGGAGCCCGGGCCCCCCCACTGGGGGGGGGGAGGGCAAGGGCCCCTTTGGAGAAAGGGGGGGTGGCTTGGGGGAAAGGGGAGGTTGGGGGGAGCCGGGGAGTGAGGGGAAAAGGGAGGCCCGGGGGGGGAACTTTGGGGAGGGGACCCTTTGGGCCCCAAGCTAGGGAAAGGCCGGGGTCTTCCCCCGGCCTGGGGGGGGGGTGGGGCGGCCCCGGCCCATCCCTTTCCCGTCAGATGGCCCTTTGGCTTTCAACCAGAAAAGGGTTTACCCTTTTTGGGGTGGCCCAGGGTTTGGGAAAGGGGGAGGTTTTTTAGGGTTTTTTTAAGGAAAAAAAGGGCAAGAGGGGAAGGGGGGGTTGAGTCGCCCTCACCCCGGGGTAGGGCCCCCTCCCAAAGTTCGCCCCACCGGTTTAGAGGAGGGCAGGGCTGAAGGGAATCGGCCAAACCGGGGACAAGGCGGGGATTGGATGAATTTTGGGTTTTCGGGCCCCAAGGGAAGAAGAACCGGGGGTCCCAGAAAACCCCCCCAGGGGCCCCTTTGGGAAAAGCCCCCCCACTCCTCACAGGGAAAGGGGTGGAACCCCCCCACCCTTGGGATACTGGCAAAGAGGGAAAGCCTTTTTAATTATTTCCCCAAGCCCTTTTTTCCCAAAGCCCGTGGGCCCGGGCCCTGGGAGGCTCCCCGTTGGGCCCTGCCCTTTTGAGGCTTCGGCCCTTCGTGGGAGGGGCCCTTTGCCCGAGTGGTTTGGGGCTGGGGGCCCCGGGCCTGGGTTGGGGAAGGGCCCCCTCCCCCGAGGTTGCCCCAGCAGGGGGTTTGGGTTTGGGGGGGCAAAGGGTTTCTTGCTCGTCGTTGCCCTGGGCTGAAAGGGGGTGGGGGGTGGGGCCCGGGCCCCAGCCCCGGGTGTCATTTTTCTCAGGGCCGCCCGGCCGGTGGGGTTTCAAGGCTATTTGGGCCCTTTTTGCCCGGAGGGAGGAAGCCTCGGGTTTGTCCAACCCGTTAAACGGTATTTTCTTCCCTTTTCTACCCGTGTCCTAAGGTCTCGCTTTCCCAGGGTTAATCTTTAGGGGGCGGCGGGCCCTATTGGTGAGGACTCAAACCCCCGGTTTCGCGAGGGGTTGGCCAACTGCGGGCCCCGGCCCCGCCCCTTGTGGCCGTTGGTGTGCCTGGCCCCCGGTGGGGTTGGGCCCAGGCCTTCCCAAGTGTCCCAGTTTAAGGCAAAGGGTAAAAACTTTGGTGGGGGCCCCAAGCCCCCCATGGCCGGGGACAGGGAGGGGCAGGGGGAGGGGGGCCGGAGGGGGGGGCGAGGGAGAAGGAGGCAAGGGGGAAAAACGGGGAGGGTGGGGACCGAGGGAGAAAAGGAACAGAGGAGGAAGGGGGACCCCAGGGGAAAGGGGCGGGGGGGAGAAAGGGGAAAAGAAGGGGGGGGTGGGGAAAGCCCCCCACCTGCCCAACAAAACCCTTTCTCGGAAACGCGGGCCCCCTCCCGGGACCTTTTAAACCTTCCCCCCTGCCAGGTTTCTGGGGGCTCCATAAGAAAACCCGGAGGCCTCCCTTCCAGGGGAAAGCCACAGCTTCCCCGGGCAGGGGTTAACCCCTAAGGAGGAGCCCTGGGGCCCCCAGGAGGCCGGAGGGGGTCCCCCTCGAATCCCCCCCTGGAGGGGCAAAAGCCATTTGGCCCCACTTTTCCCCTTGCGGGTTACGCCCGTGGTGGGGCCCCTAGGGGAGGGGACCAGGGGAACACGAAGACATGGCCCTCGTCCCAAAAAAAAGTTGAAAGCGTGGGAGGGCCAAGTACGAATCCTTTTTTAAATAAGGGGGCCGCCGGCCCCCCTGGGCCAAGGGTGGTCCCCCAAAAGCCCACTGGGGGGAGTTTGGCCCCCGGGGGCGGGAGCCCGGGGCCTTTCCCCGCCCTGGGGTTTGATTTTCAAAGAGCCCAGCGGAGGGGTTAAAAGAAGGCGGGCCCACCGGGTGGGAAAACAAGAACCTTTCAAAATGGGTGAGGATGGCCATCCTGGGGATCCCGGACCCACCCAAAGTCCACCTGCCCCTCCCCCCGCCCCTTGGGAAAGGAAGGGTGGGGGCCCCCCCCAATACCCCCCTGGGGAATTTGGGGGGTTGGTCCGGGGAGGAAACCCCAGAGAAAAGGCCCCGGGGAGGGGCCAAGGGCCGGACTAGGCCGGATAGGGGCACCCAGGGGGGCCAGCCCAAGGGGATCGGGGGAGGGTTTCGCCCCCAGGAAGGGGGGGGATTTCCCGGCCCAACCCTCCCGGGGCCCTCCCCAAAACCCTCTGGAAAAAGGACCCCGGAAAAAAGATTTTTCCACCGGGGTCAGGGGAGGGGACAGACCGGGGGGGGTGGCAACCCGGCCCGCCCAGGCCGGGTGCCCCCCACTCCTCCCTTAAAGCGCCTTCCCCAGGAGTCCCGGGCCGGTGCCGGAGCGCCCAACCCCTGGGGGGAGGGCCCATCACCCCGGGGGGCCCCCAATCCCGCCCGGGAAGGGATACCCCCCGGGGGGGGCCCAACCCCCCCGACCAAAGGCCCAATCCCCGGCGGGGGGCCCGGCCCGGGGGAGTGGGATACCGGGGTCCGGGGGCCTTTGGGCCCCAGCTGGGCCCGGGGGAGGGGGGTTTCCCGGCACCGGGGGGACGGGGGGGAAGGGGCTGGGTTTGGGACAGGCAGGTGGGGTTTGGGCGGCCCTCCCGGACCGGGACGCCTGGGAGCCAGAAAGGGGTAGCCCCGCCGGGGTACCCTGGGGAAAGTGGGCTTTTGGGGCCTAAACACTACTGTTATAGGCTCGCTGGTCCGGGCCCGGTTTCCCCCGGCTCGGCGCCTCCCCCCTGTTTGGGGTCAGGGAAAGGGAAGAGAAATTAGAAAGGGATAGCAGGGGACAGGGACATCTGGGGCAGAGACTAGGCACAAAAACCCTCTAAGAGAACAAAGGAAAACATTTAGAGGAGATGCAGGGGATAGTGGAGGGAGGAAAGATAAAGATCCACAGAAAGATCAATGGGAAGAGATCAGGAGCTCAAGGTAAAGGAAGGGAAAGTTGGAACAAACAACAGGGGGGGGGGGGGGGCAGGGAGATCAGGGCAGAGACCCGCCCCCCAGCCACTATCAACATAGAGAGCAGGGGAACAGATCTACAGGGAGATGACAAGAGATCTAGAATTCAAAGTACTGGAAAAGCAGGTGTCAGGGGACAGTAGAGTGAGGAGACATCAAAGTAAAGATCCAGAGGAAGTTCCCTGGGAGGAGAGCAGGAGCTCAGGGTTAAGGAGGGGAAATTGGAACAAACAGCAGGGGGCAGGTAGATCAGGGACTGAGACCCCCCCATGGACACAAAGGGCAGAGATCCACAAGGACATGAGGAAGGGGGATCTGGCGTCCAAAGAAAGGAAGAGAAGGGGGTGGGGAGCATCGGGGTCCTGGGAGGTCAGGCTGAAGAGACCCCCAAGACTGGACAGAGGGAGGGGTTGGTGGTGGCAGGACGGGGAATCAAAGGCAGGAACAGCAGGGGCCAGGAGGTCGGGGCAAAGATGCACAGGGAAGGTGGGGGCAGATTTCCTCAGCTGGGGAAGGCCTGATCTTGTCAGCAGGGACCCCTCAGGGGCCATTTTGAGGCTCCTCGCCTGCCATTTTGCCCACCCTCTTAAGGCAGTTCCTGGATGAGGCCGGTCTCAGTCTCCGGACCCAGCACACAGCGTGTGGGGAGTGCAGGGAAAGTGGAAGCAGCGTTTCTAGCCAGGCCGGGGATAGAACTTTGGGGGCAGCAGGGCTTTGGGGCTTCAAATCCAGCCCCAACTGTTTGCTACATTATGACCCTGGACAAATGCTCCCATGTCCCGGGTTCCTCTCTTATAAACCAGGCATGACAGCGCCACGAACCTCCCGGGTGATTGTGGGATTGGGTAAGAAGCGCACACCCGGCGCCTGGCAAGCTAACAGGTGCCAGAGACCCGGCGGCTCTCGTGGGTGTTGTTACGCCCCCCCGGCCCCCCTCCCACCCCGTCTGAGGGCTGAGGCGTGCAGCGCGAGTCTGAACCAGCCCAGCCAGGAGATCATCATTTATTTGAAACGCAAAGAAGCAATAGCGGGGACCATAGCGAGGGAATAGGGCCCGGGTCTTCTGGCACTCACTGCACGTCTGCCTCCCTCCTCACACTGCGCTGAGAAACCTACTCAGCTGGACCTGCACTGGGCTGCATTTTGTGGCTGATGCCAAAGACGTAGCCATCCTGCTTGAGAGCCAGGATGCGCCCTCAGAGGCCTCCTATGCACCGCCTCCTCTTCTCTTCGCTGGCAGCCCCGATACAAACTCACTGGGGAGAGTACTATTGACTCCAGGTAGGTAGTGAGATCAGGAGGGTCAGGCAGAGTAGAAGCAGGCTGCCTTGAAAGGCCGGCGTCTGACACTCGTGCTGCCCTCTCGAGCCTGGCATAGGCTGCTCCGGTCGGCGGTCTGAGGACAGAGAACCGGGGAGGTTATGGCTGAATCGGGCGGGAGCACATGGGTTTGGGAGCCCAGAACCCCCCTGGAAGGGGGGTTGAGCCCGAGCCCCCGGGGCAGGGGAGGTGATGGGGGGTGGGGGGCCGGGCCTCAGGGGGGCACAGAAGCATCCCCACTTCCTGGCTGTGGAATCGGGGGCAAGTCGCCCACCCCCACCGGCCTGCTCAAAATGAGCCCCTTGCTTTGTGGAGAGAGAAAGTGGGGCTCAGGGGAGAGCGCTGGCCTTCGGGGACACGTGGCCACACCAGCCTTTTCAAACCGTGTCCCCAGTTTTCTACTTTGCCCGACACGTGTGAGGGGACTGTGTCACACCGGCTGTGGCAAAGCTTTGCGTCCTAAAGTTTTCTCCCTCCCTTCTCCTCCCCCCTCCCCCAGACAGCAGTGGAGGCTGAGCAGGTACAACCCCCTGAAACCGCTTTCCACCGCATGTGTTTGACATACATTAGGGCACTTGAGGTCTAGGGGAAAGGCTGGGGGGAAGGGAGGGAAAATTAGAACACAAGCATCTGTAAGGGTGGATGTGCAAAGTTATCCATGGGGACATTTAGGAAACAAAAAGCTTGAAGGAAAAAAGCAGCACATTTCCCCACTTGTCAGCCATGCAGCCTTTGGGGGCATTCCCATGTCCTTGGTTTTTCTGGGTTTCTTTTGTTAGGTCTGGTGTTTTTGAGGAGTCTGAAGGGTTTCCTGGATCCTGCTGCGGGTGGTGACTTGTAGCACTTGCGAGATTTGGGGCAAATTATTGCCCCTTCCCACCCCTGGGCCTTGGGGCCAAACTAGATATCAAATTTCTGTTCGGGAGACTGAAGTCAAGGATTTATTAAAGCCCTAAGAAGCCCAGTAGTTCCCATTTCCCACAAGGCCTCCCCTCATCTCTGTCCTGGAGGTGAATGGCACTCACCACCAGCAGACCTGCGGTGCTCCCTGCCAAGGCCGATATGGTCTCCCTCTGCCCTCTGGCCCTCTCCGGCTCTGGCTCCAGTGTGCTGCTGAGCTTCAGGAGCCCCGGGATAAGACCAGTGGGCAGCCTCTATGAGGTCACTGGGTCTGTTACCCAACATTCCCTGTTGCCATGACAACGGAGCCCAAGCAGCCTGAGCTCCAAACAGGTGGGGACAGCTGCCCAGGACGGTAGGCTTTTCTAAGTGGGGGCTCCCTCCCTTAACGAATGAGGCCCGGATGCCCGTCAGCCTCGGTCCATGGAGGAGCCACCAGCCTCACCACCAGGGCCCCCGCCTTCTTCCCCGGTGTTCTGGCACAGGCTTGCCCAGACGTGACCTCCATCAAAGCGCCCCTCCCCATCCCTGCCTGACCAAATCCACACCAAACGCCTGGTCCCCTAAGTAGTGCTCCCTACCCCTCCTCCACCAGTCCCAAAAACGCTCTTAGCCTATTGGCCTGGGTGCTGCCCTGAGATGTTCCTGCCTCACCACATGTGGGAAATGCCTTTGACCCTGACCGGAATCACGACCCAGTTGGAGGCATCTCCCTGGCAGTCTTTGTTCCCCCTTCCCTACTCTGAAGTTCAGCCCTGGCCCCCCATGTCACTGCTGGCTTCCAAACTCCTCTCTTCTCGGCCCATGGGCCACACTGCCCAGTGCCCTCTCTCCCCAGGAACCCACCCCAGGGATGGGTGCCTTGCTCAGGCTGCCCTGGATCCAGGATCCACCCATAGGGAGCCGGCCCCAAAGCCACAGGGCTCCAGTCCAGCTGCAGAAGTAGCAGAAGAGGCAGGAGGGTTAAGGAGAGCCTGTGATGGTCATTAAGAAGATATGATGTTTGTTAAAGGGAAGAGAAACCAGTAGGAAGGGAGAGAGTAAAAACACCAAAGGGACAAGGGAGGACTCCCTGAGGCCCCCATCATTGCCTTTACAGAGGGCAAGGGTTGAAGACCATGCCGAGACCAGCCTAGGGTCCATTGCCTCCAGGCCAAGCTTCTCCCTCTACTACACTTGTAAAGGAGAGATTTTTTTTACCTTTTCCTTCCCATACCCTTCCTCTTGCTCTTTCCCTTCTCCTTTCTTTTCTGCCCATCCTCCCTTCTCTCCCTCCTCCTCTCTCTTGTCTGTTGGTCTTTTCTCTCTTTTTCTCTCCCGCGTGCCCCACCCCTCAATACGATGATCTGTCCCAATGGTTTGTGCTGAAAACGCAGCCAAGCAGAACTGAGCACAGGAGACAGAAGCGATCCCGAGGATGATGTAGAGGCGATGTTATTGAAGAAGGCTGGAAACCAGCGGGTTTATTCAGGCGTAGATCCCAGATTGCGCCATGGACTCATTGAGACCAGGTTAGTAAAGAGCTGTTTAATAGATGCCACAGTCACAGACATCCACCTCACCCCACCCAAGCAACCCCCGAAAACAGGCGAGCCCCAGGCTGGGCTTGGCCATGTTATTTCCTCCTCAATCTGGGGTATTCTTCTGGGCTAAACCTCCCTGTTCTAGTGATGAGGCTGCAATACCATTCCTTCCTGGGAGAACCAGGAGCAGGACCAAGGAAACAAGAATCCTCATAGCTGGGAGGTGGGGTTGGGGAGAAGCCCTCCTCACCTAGCTCTGCTACAGTGATGAAATCCTCCCCGACTAGGGCCCTAACAGGAAAGACAGTCCCTCCCACTCTAGGCCTTTAACAGGGTGAGCGTCTCCATATTCAGGCCATCCCCACAAAGAAAAGTGAGTCCCTCCCACTCTAAGGGGTTCCCGAACAGGAAAGGACAGTCCCTCCCCACTCAGGGGCTTCCTTAACAGGAAAGGACAGTCCCTCCATATTCAGGGCATCCCCACAGAGAAAGGACAGTTCCTCCCCACACAGGGGCTTCCTTAAAGGGAAAGAACGGTCCCTCCCCACTCAGGGGGTTCCTAACAAGGAAAGGACATTGCCGCCCCACTCAGGGGGTTCCTAACAAGGAAAGGACGGTCCCTCCCCACTGAGGGGACTTTACAAGGAAATAACTGTCCTGCCCCAATCAGGGGGTTCCCAAGCAGGAAGTACAGTCCCTCCTCACCAGGCTCAAAGGGAAAGGACAATCCCTCCTCACTCAGGGGGTTCCTACCAAGGAGAGAAAGGAGAGTCCCTCCCACTCAGGGGTTCCTTATGAAACAACTGTCCCGGCCCAAATAAGTGTGTCTCCCACCGTGAAAGAACAGTCCCCTCCTCAATCCTGGGGTTTCATAAGGAAAGGAGTGTCCTCCATATTCAGGGCTTCCCACAGAGGAAAGGACAGTCTTCCCCATACAGGGGCCTTTAAAGAGAAGAGCAGTCCCTCCCACTCAGGGGTTCCCATATGAGCTCACTGTCCTGCCTAACTATGGGTTCCTAATAAGGAAAGGACATTCCTCCCACTCAGGGGTTCCTTAACAGGAAAGGAGTGTCCCTCCCCACTCAGGGGGTTCCTTACAAGGAAATGACTGTCCCTCCCCACTCAGGGGCTTCCTTAAAGGGAAAGGACAATGCCTTGACTCAGGAGTCCTCAAGGAAAGGACGAACCTCCCCACTCAGGGGTTCCTCACAAGGAAATAACATTCCCTCCCCACTAAGGTGGGAACAGAGGGAGGGAAGGGTTGGGATGGAGGAGGGAGGAATACAGGGAAGGAAGGGAGGAAATGGAGGGGGGAGGTGGGTGGAACAGAGGGTGGGCTTCAGAGGGAAGGGAGGAGGGTGGAGGTGGGAACAGAGGGAGGGAAGGGAGAGATGGAGGAGGGAGGAGGGAGGAACACAGGGAGGGAAGGGAGGAATTGGAGGAGGGAGGAGGGTGGAACAGAGGGTGGGGCTTGGGAGGGAAGGAGGAGGGTGGGGAAACTGAGGGAGGAAGGGAGGGATTGGGAGGGAGGAGGGAGGAACAGAGGGGGGGGGAGGGAGGAGGGAGGGAGGAGGGGTGGAACAGAGGGTGGGATTGGGATGAAAGAAGGAGGGTGGAGTTTGGAACAGAGGAAGGGAAGGGGGGGATGGGAGGAGGGAGGAGGGAGGAAAGAGGAGGGGGGAGGAATGGAGGAGGGAGGAGGGAGGGAACCAAAGGAAGGGAAGGGGGAATTGGAGGAGGGGGGGAGGAAAAAGGGAGGGAAGGGAGGAATTGGAGGAGGGAGGAGGGAGGAAAAGAGGGTGGGATTGGGAGGAAAGGGGGAGGGTGGAGGTGGGAACAGAGGGAGGGAAGGGTGGAGATGGAGGCGGGTGGAGGGAGGAATACAGGGAGGGAAGGCGGGAATTGGAGGGGTGAGGATGGAGGAGGGAGGAACAAAACGAGGGAAGGGAGGAATTGGAGGAGGGAGGAGGGTGGAAAAGAGGGTGGGAGGAAATTGGGGAGGGAGGAGGGAGGAACAGAGGGAGGGAAGGGAGGGATTGGAGGAGGGAGGAGGGAGGAACAGAGGGAAGGATTGGGAGGAAAGGAGGAGGGTGGAGGTAAATAGGAGGGAAGGGGGGATTGGAGGAGGGAGGAACAGAGGGAGGGAAGGGACGAATTGGAGGAGGGAGGAGGGTGGAAAAGAGGGTGGGATTGGGAGGAAAGGGGGGTGGAGGGGGAAAGGAAGGGAAGGGAGGGATGGGAGGAGGGAGGAGGGAGGAACAGAGGGAGGGAAGGAGGAATGGGAGGAGGGAGGAGGGAGGAACCAAAGGAAGGGAAGGGGGGAATTGGAGGAGGGAGGAGGGAGGAACACAGGGAGGGAAGGGAGGAATTGGAGGAGGGAGGAGGGAGGAACAGAGGGAGGGAAGGGGGGAATTGGAGGAGGGAGGAGGGAGGAACAGAGGGAGGGAGTGATTGAATTGGGTGAGGGAGGAGGGAGGAAGAGAGGGGGGATTGGGAGGAAAGGAGGAGGGTGGAGGTGGGAACAGAGGGAGGGAAGGGTTGAGATGGAGGAGGGAGGAGGGAGGAACAGAGGGAGGGAAGGGAGGAATGGGAGGAGGGAGGAGGGAGGAACCAAAGGAAGGGAAGGGGGAATTGGAGGAGGGAGGAGGGAGGATGCAGGAACAGAGGGAGGGAAGGGTTGAAATGGAGGAGGGAGGAGGGTTAGGGTTAAAAATGAAAATGAAAGGACTGTCCCTCCCCACTCAGGGAGTTCCTTACAAGGAAATGACTGTCCCTCCCACCAGGGTTTCCTTAAAGGGACAGGAAACCCTCCCCCCAGGGGTTCCACCAGGAAAGGAGAGCCGTCCCCACCAGGGGTTCGTTGAAGGGAAAGGAAACCCCTCCCCACCAGGTGCTTCCTTAAAGGGAAAGGACAGCCTCCCCCACCAGGGTTCCCCGGAAAGGAAACCTCCCACCAGGTGCTTCCTTAAAGGGAAAGGACAGTCCCTCCCCACTCAGGGGGTTCTTAACCAGGAAAGGATAATCCCTCCCCACTCAGGTGCTTCCTTACACGGAAACAACTGTCCCTCCCACTCAGGGGCTTCCTTAAAGGGGCATTCCTCCACAATCAGGGGTCCTTCAAGGAAATAATTCCCCCAACTAAGGGGTTCCTAACCAGGAAAGGACGCCCCTTTTCAACAGGGGCTTCCTTTAAAGGGAATGGACAGTCCCAACCCATTAGGGACCTTAAAGGAAAGGATGGTTCCCCACACAGGCTTCCCTTAAAGGGAAAGGAAACCCCTCCCCCTCAGGGGGTCCCTTAGGGGGACGTCCCCCATATTCAGGGCTTCCTAGTAAAGGACAGTTCCTCCCCACCAGGGGTTCCTTTATAGGAAAGGAACCTCCCCACAGGGGCTTTAAAGGGGAAAGGACAGTCCCACCCCACTGAAGGGGTTCCTTACAAGGAAATAACGGTCCGCCCAACTCAGGGGCTTCCAAAATGAAGGGGTCCTCCCACTGAGGGGGCCCTTCAGAAAAACGGTCCTGCCCAACTAAGGGGGTTCCTAACCAGGAAAGGACTGTCCCTCTTCACACAGGGGCTTCCTTAAAGGGAAAGGACAGTCCCACCCCACTGAGGGGGTTCCTTACAAGAAATGACTGTCCCGCCCAACTAAGGGGGTTCCTTAACAGGAAAGGAAGTCCTCCCACCAGGGGTTCCTTCAAAAACGTCCTGCCCAAGGGGGGTTCCTTAACAGGAAAGGATAATCCCTCCCCACACAGGGGCTTCCTTAAAGGGAAAGGACAGTCCCACCCCCCTCAGGGGGTTCCTTACACGGAAATGACTGAACCTCCCCACAGGGGCTTCCTTAAAGGAAAGGAATCCCACCCCCCGGGGTTCCCTTCAAAGGAAATGACGTCCCTTCCCACTCAGGGGCTTCCTTAAAGGGAAAGGCCAATCCTTCCTCACTCAGGGATTTCCTTGCGAGGAAATAACTGTCCCACCACACTCAGGGGTTGCTTAGAAGGAAAGGACATTCCCTCCCCACTCAGGGGGTAATTTACAACAAAGGACAGTCCCCCCATATTCAGGGGGTTCCTACATGGGGGAGTGCCTTCCCGCCAGGGGTTCTAAAGGAAAGGACAGTCCCTCCCCACTCAAAGCTTCCTTGCATGTAAAGGACAGTTCCCTCCCACTCAGGGGGTTCCTTAAAAGGAAAGGGAGGTCACCCCCGTCAGGGGGTCCTTCAAGGAAAGGAGAGTCCCTCCAATTCAGGGCTTCCAACAGGAAAGGATAACCTCCCACCAGGGGGTTCTTAACCAGGAAAGGAGAATCCCTCCCCACTCAGGAGATTCCTTAACAGGAAAGGAGTGTCCCTCCCCACTCAGGGGGTTCCTTACAAGGAAATGACTGTCCCTCCCCACTCAGGGGCTTCCTTAAAGGGAAAGGACAATGCCTCCCCACTCAGGGAGTCCTTACAAGGAAAGGACGGTCCCTCCCCACTCAGGGGGTTCCTTACAAGGAAATGACTGTCCTGCCCAACTCAGGGGGTTCCTTAAAGGGAAAGGCAAATCCTTCCTCACAGGGTTTCTATGAGGAAATAACTTCCCACCCACTAGGGGTTGCCTAGAAGGAAAGGAATTCCTCCCCCACCAGGGTAATTTACAACAAAGGACAGTCCCCCCATATTCAGGGGGTTCCTAACATGGAAAGGAGTGTCCTTCCCCGCCGGGGTTCCTTAAAGGGAAAGGACAGTCCCTCCCCACTCAAAGCTTCCTTGCATATAAAGGACAGTTCCCTCCCACCAGGGGTTCCTTAACAGGAAAGGACGGTCACCCCACCAGGGGGTTTATTGTCGGAAAAGGCAATCCCTCCCCACCAGGGGATCTCAAATGAAAACGTCCTGCCCAACTAAGGGTTCCCAAAGGAAAGGAAGGTATCTCCCCACAAAGGGGCTTCCTTAAAGGGAAAGGACATTCCCTCTCCACTCAGGGGATTCCATAACAGGAAAGGACAATCCCTCCACACTCAGGGGGTTCCTTACAAGGAAATAACTGTCCCGCCCAACTCAGGGGGTTCCTTAGAAGGAAATAACTGCCCTGCCTCACTCAGGGGTTTCCTTAAAGGGAAAGGACAGTCCCACCACCAGGGAGTCCTTACAAGGAAAGGACTGTCCCTCCATATTCAGGGCTTCCCAACAGGGAAAGGACAATCCCTCCCCACTCAGGGGGTTCCTTACAAGGAAAGGACTGTCCCTCCCCACTCAGGGGCTTCCTTAAAGGGAAAGGACAATCCCTCCCCACTCAGGGGGTCCTTACAAGGAAAGGACTGTCCCTCCATATTCAGGGCTTCCCAACAGGGAAAGGACAATCCCTCCCCACTCAGGGGGTTCCTAACAAGGAAAGGACTGTCCCTACTGACACAGGGGCTTCTTTAAAGGGAATGGACAGTCCCACCCCACTGAGGGGGTTCCTTACAAGGAAATAACTGTCCTGCCCAACTCAGGGGGTTCCTTAACAGGAAAGGACGGTCCCTCCCCACTCAGGGGGTTCCTTACAAGGAAATGACTGTCCCGCCCAACTAAGGGGGTTCCTAACCAGGAAAGGACTGTCCCTCCTCACACAGGGGCTTCCTTAAAGGGAATGGACAGTCCCACCCCACTGAGGGGGTTCCTTACAAGAAAGTAACTGCCCTGCCTCACTCAGGGGCTTCCTTAAAGGGAAAGGACAGTCCCACCCCACTGAGGGGGTTCCTTACAAGAAAATAACTGCCCTGCCTCACTCAGGGGTTTCCTTAAAGGGAAAGGACAGTCCCTACCCACTCAGGGGCTTCCTTAAAAGGAAAGGAGTGTCCTTCCCCACACAGGGGGTTCCTTAACAGGAAAGGAGTGTCCTTCCCCACACAGGGGGTTCCTTAACAGGAAAGGAGTGTCCTTCCCCACTCAGGGGGTTCCTTACAAGGAAAGGACTGTCCCTCCATATTCAGGGCTTCCCAACAGGGAAAGGACAATCCCTCCCCACTCAGGGGGTTCTTAACCAGGAAAGGAGAATCCCTCCCCACTCGAGGCTTCCTTGCATGTAAAGGACAGTTCCCTCCCCACTCAGGGGGTTCCTAACCAGGAAAGGACATTCCCTCCATAATCAGGGGGTTCTTAACCAGGAAAGGGTAAATCCTCCCACTGGAGGCCTTCCTGTGCTGTAAAGGACAGTTCCCTCCCTCACAGGGGCTTCTCAGCGGAATGGACAGTCCCACCTATCATTGAGGGTATTCCTCTCATAAGGAAATAACTGTCCTGTCTCTAATCGCTCTTAAAGAGAAAGGACAACTTCCCACTCAGGGGTTCATAAGGAAATTTCTGACTGTCCTGCCCAACTAAGGGGGTTCCTAACCAGGAAAGGACTGTCCCTCCTCACACAGAGGTTTCCTTAAAAGGAAAGGAGAGTCCCACCCCACTGAGGGGGTTCCTTACAAGGAAATAACTGTCCGGCCCCACATGGGGGTTCCTTTATAGGAAAGGACGATCCTTCATCAGGGGTTCTCATAAGGAAAATGACTGTCCCTCCCAAATTAGGGGCTTCCTAAAGGGAAAGGACACCCCACTAGGGAGTCCTTGTACAAGGAAAGGACGGTCCCTCCCCACTCAGGGGGTTCCTTACAAGGAAATGACTGTCCTGCCCAACTCAGGGAGTTCCTTAAAGGGAAAGGCAAATCCTTCCTCACTCAGGGGTTTCCTTGCGAGGAAATAACTGTCCCACCACACTCAGGGGTTGCTCAGAAGGAAAGGACATTCCCTCCCCACTCAGGGGGTAATTTACAACAAAGGACAGTCCCCCCATATTCAGGGGGTTCCTAACATGGAAAGGAGTGTCCTTCCCCGCTCAGGGGGTTCCTTAAAGGGAAAGGACAGTCCCTCCCCACTCAAAGCTTCCTTGCATATAAAGGACAGTTCCTCCCCACTAGGGTCTTTAAAAGGAAAGCGCGACGGTCACCTCAATTAGGGGTTCATTGTCGGGAAAGGACAAATCCCTCCCCACTCAGGGGGTTCCTAACCAGGAAAGGAGTGTCCTTGCCCACTCAGGGGGTTCCTTGAAGGGAAAGAACAATACCTCCCCACCAGGGGGTCCTTACAAGGAAAGGATGGTCCCTCTCACTCAGGTGGTTCAAAGGGAAAGGACAGTCCCACCACCAGGGGCTCTCAAAGGGAAAGGACAGTCCCACCCACTGAGGGGTTCCTTACAAGGAAATGACTGTCCCGCCCAACTAAGGGGGTTCCTTAACAGGAAAGGACGGTCCCTCCCAACTCAGGGGGTTCTTAACCAGGAAAGGACAATCCCTCCACAATCAGGAGGTTCCTTACAAGGAAAGTAGAATCCCTCCCCACTCGAGGCTTCCTTAGTATGTAAAGGACAGTCTGTCCCCACTGGTGGGGTTCCTTAAAGGAAAGGACAATACCTCACTCAGGGTTTCCTCATGTTGTCAACTGTCCTGCCCAACTACAAGGTTCCCAACCAGAAAGGACTGTCCTCCTCAATACGTGGGGCTTCTCACAAGAAAACACTGTCCTGTCGAATCTTAAGGGGGTTCCTTTAACAGAGAAAGGAAGGTACCTCAATAATAGGCTTCCTTAAGGGAAAGGACAGTCCCACCCTGCCGAGGTGTTCCTTGCAAGGAAGCCAACTGTCCCTCCTCACTCAGGGGGTTCTCATAAGGAAACAACGGTCCCGCCCGCAACTCAGCCCCAAAGGAAAGGACAGTCCTCCCCACTCAGGTTCCCTGACAGGTGTTGGGATGTCCTCCCACTCAGGGGTCTTTCATAAGGAAATGACCGTCCCGCCCAACTAAGGGGGTTCCTTAACAGGAAAGGAAGGTATCTCCCCACACAAGGGCTTCCTTAAAGGGAAAGGACAGTCCCACCCCGCTGAGGGGGTTCCTTAAAGGAAAGGGATCATTCATGTTCAGGCTTCCTCAACAGGGAAAGGACAACCTCCCACTCAGGGTTCTAACCAGAAAGGAGAATCCCTCCCCACTCGAGGCTTCCTTGCATGTAAAGGACAGTTCCCTCCCCACTCAGGGGGTTTCTTACAAGGAAAGGAGGGTCCCACCCCACTCAGGGGCTTCCTTAAAGGGAAAGGACAATCCCTCCCCACTCAGGGGGTTCTTAACCAGGAAAGGAGAATCCCTCCCCACTCGAGGCTTCCTTGCATGTAAAGGACAGTTCCCTCCCCACTCAGGGGGTTCCTTAATAGGAAAGGACAATCCCTCCTCACACAGGGGCTTCCTTAAAGGGAATGGACAATCCTACCGCACTGAGGGGATTCCTTACAAGGAAATAACTGTCCTGCCCCACTCAGGGGGTTCCTTACAAGGAAAACTGTCCGCCTAAGCAAGGGGCGTTCCTTAATAGAAAGCGCGATTGGTCCCTCCCCACTGAGGGGTTCCTCATACAAATGACTGTCCCGCCCAATCAGGGTTCCTAAATCAGGAAAGGACTGTCCCTCTCACACAGGTTTTTAAAGGGAATGGACAGTCCCATCCACTGAGGGGTTCCCTTACAAGGACTGTCCCGCCCAACTAAGGGGGTTTCTAACAAGGAAAGGTCTGTCCCTCCTCACACAGGGGTTTCCTTAAAGGGAATGGACAGTCCCACTCCACTGAGGGGGTTCCTTACAAGGAAATAAATGTCCGGCCCCACATGGGGGCTCCTTGCAGAGACGACCCTTCCACTCAGTCTTAACAGGAAAGGAGAACCTCCTCACTAGGTTCCTTACAAGGAAATGACCGTCCCTCCCACTAGGGGCTTCCTAGGAAAGACAATGCCTCCCCACCTGTGGGAGTGCTTACAAGGACGGCCCTCCCACTCAGGGGTCCCTAACATGGAAAGGAGTGTCTCCTCGCTCAGGGGGTTCCTCAGGGAAAGCGACAGTCCTCCCCACTGCAGCCTGCATATAAAGGACAGTTCCTCCCCACTCAGGGGGTTCATTGTCGGGAAAGGACAATCCCTCCTCACTCAGGGGGTTCCTAACCAGGCAGGAGTGTCCTGCTCACTCAGGGCATTCCTTGGGGAAAGGACAACCCTCCCCACTCAGGGGTTCTAACCAGGAAAGGAGAATCCTCCCCACTGAGGCCTTTGCATGTAAAGGACAGTTCCCTCCCCACCTGTGGGGGTTCCTCATAGAAAGGAGGAACCCACCTCAATTAGGGGCTTCCTTAAAGAGAAAGGACAATCCCTCCCCACTCAGGGGGTTTGTTGAAGGGAAAGGACAATCCTCCTCACTCAGGGGGTTCTCAAAGGAAAGGGACAGTCCCACCCACTGAGGGGTTCCCTTTACAAGGAAATAACTGTCCTGCCCAACTCAGTTCCTTAACAGGAAAGGACGGTCCCACCCTCGAGGGATTCTCACATGAAATAACTGTCCTTACCACTCAGGGCTTCCTGAGAAAGGACAACCTCCCACCTGTGGGGGTTCATTACAAGGAAATGACTGTCCCGCCCAACTAAGGGGGTTCCTAACCAGGAAAGGACTGTCCCTCCTCACACAGAGGTTTCCTTAAAAGGAAAGGAGAGTCCCAATTTACTGAGGGGTTCTACAAGGGAATAATCGTCCGCCCCACATGGGGGTTCCTTTATAGGAAAGGACGATCCTTCTCCACTCAGGGGGTTCCTTACAAGGAAATGACTGTCCCTCCCCACTCAGGGGCTTCCTTAAAGGGAAAGGACAATGCCTCCCCACTCAGGGAGTCCTTACAAGGAAAGGATTTGCCTTCCCACTCAGGGGGTTCTTACAAGGAATGACTGAACCTGCCCAACTCAGGGAGTTCCTAAAGGGGAAAGGCAAACTTTTTCCTCACCTGGGGCTCTCAGTGAGGAAATAACTGTCCCACCACACCTTCCAGGGGGTTGCTTAGAAGGAAAGGACATTCCCTCCCCACTCAGGGGGTAATTTACAACAAAGGACAGTCCCCCCATATTCAGGGGGTTCCTAACATGGAAAGGAGTGTCCTTCCCCGCTCAGGGGGTTCCTTAAAGGGAAAGGACAGTCTGTCCCTACCAAAGCTTCCTTTGCTATAAAGGACAGTTCCCTCCCCACTCAGGGGGTTCCTTAAAAGTGAAAGGACGGTCACTCCTCACCAGGGGTTCATTGTCAGGAAAGGACAATCCCTCCCCACTCAAGGGGTTCCTAACCAGGAAAGGAGTGTCCTTCCCCACTCAGGGCGTTCCTTAAAGGGAAAGGACAGTCCCTCCCCACTCAAAGCTTCCTTGCATGTAAAGGACAGTTCCCTCCGCACTCAGGGGGTTCCTTAAAAGGAAAGGACGGTCACTCCCCACTCAGGGGGTTCATTGTCAGAAAGGACAATCCCTCCCCACCTCAGGGGGTTCCTAACCAGGAAAGGAGTGTCCTGCCCACCAGGCGTTCCCAAAGGGAAAGGACAATCTCTCCCACCAGGGGGTTCTAACCAGGGAAAGGACAATCCCCCACAATCAGGGGGTTCCTCACAGCAACCCTCCCACTCGAGGCTTCCTTGCATGTAAAGGACAGTTCCCTCCCCACTCAAGGGGTTCCTTAAAGGGAAAGGACAATACCTCCCCACTCAGGGGGTTCCTTACAAGGAAATAACTGTCCCGCCCAACTAAGGGGGTTCCTAACCAGGAAAGGACTGTCCCTCCTCGTCAGTTCTCACAAGAAATGTGACTGTCCTGCCCAACTAAGGGGTTCCTTTAACAGCAAAGGAACGTACCCCCACATAGGCCTTGAAAGGGACAAAATACCCTGCTGAGGGGTTCCTTGCAGAACAACTGTCCTCCCCACTCAGGGGGTTCCTTACAAGGAAATGACTGTCCCGCCCAACTAAGGGGGTTCCTTCACAGGAAAGGAAGGTATCTCCCCACACAGGGGCTTCCTTAAAGGGAAAGGACAATCCCTCCCCACTCAGGGGGTTCCTTAAAAGGAAAGGACTGGCCCTCCATGTTCAGGGCTTCCCAACAGGGAAAGGACAATCCCTCCCCACTCAGGGGGTTCTTAACCAGGAAAGGAGAATCCCTCCCCACTCGAGGCTTCCTTGTACGTAAGCGACAGTTCCCACCAGGGTTTCTTACAAGGAAAGGAGTGGGTCCCACCCCACTCAGGGGCTTCCTTAAAGAGAAAGGACAATCCCTCCCCACTCAGGGGGTTTGTTGAAGGGAAAGGACAATCCCTCCCCACTGAGGGGGTTCCTTACAAGGAAATAACTGTCCCGCCCAACTCAGGGGGTTCCTTAACAGGAAAGGAGTGTCCTCCTCACTCAGGGGGTTCATATGAAATGACCGTCCTCCCCACTCAGGGCCTTGCAAAGGGAAAGGACAATGCCTCCCCACTCAGGGAGTCTCAAGGAAAGGGCGGTCCCTCCCCACTCAGGGGGTTCCTAACATGGAAAGGAGTGTCCTTCCCCGCTCAGGGGGTTCCTTAAAGGGAAAGGACAGTCCCTCCCACCAAAAGCTTCCTTGCAGCAAGGACAGTTCCTCCCCACTCAGGGGGTTCTCAGTAGCAGTGATGGTCCCTCCCCACAGGGGCTTCAAAGGAAAGGGACAATCCTCCCTCTCAGGGGGTCTCACAAGGAAAGACTGTCCTTCCATATTCAGGGCCTGTACGTAAAGCGACAGTTCCCTCCCCACTCAGGCGGTTCCTTTATAGGAAAGGACAGTCCCTCCTCACACAGGGGCTTCCTTAAAGGGAAAGGGACAACCCACCACTGAAGGGGTTCATAAGGAAATAACGGTCCAAGCCAACCAGGGGCTTCCTTGGAAATGAAGGACGGTCCTCCCCATCATTGAGGGGGTTCTCACAAGGAAATAACGGTCCCGCCCAACTAAGGGGGTTCCTAACCAGGAAAGGACTGTCCCTCTTCACACAGGGCTTCCTTTAAGGAAAGGATTGTGTCCCACCCACTGAGGGGTTCCTTTACAAGAAATGACTGTCCTGCCCAACTACACAAGGGGGTTCCTAACAGGAAAGTGAGACAGTCCTCCTCACCAGGGGTTCATGTTGAAATGACTGTCCCGCCTCCAACTAAGGGGTTCTCATCAGGAAAGGGAGAAAATCCCTCCCACACAGGGGTTTCCTTTAAAGGGAAAGGACAGTCCACCTCAGGGGTTCCTTACACGGAAATGACTGAACCTCCCCACTAAGGGGCTTCCTTAAAGGGAAAGGACAGTCCCACCCCACACAGGGGGTTCCTTACAAGGAAATGACTGTCCCTTCCCACTCAGGGGCTTCCTTAAAGGGAAAGGCCAATCCTTCCTCACTCAGGGATTTCCTTGCGAGGAAATAACTGTCCCACCACACTCAGGGGTTGCTTAGAAGGAAAGGACATTCCCTCCCCAATTAGGTACTTACAACAAGGACAGTCCCCCATATTCAGGTTCCTAACATGGTGAGTGTCCTTCCCGCTCAGGGGGTTCCTTAAAGGGAAAGGACAGTCCCTCCCCACTCAAAGCTTCCTTGCATGTAAAGGACAGTTCCCTCCCCACTAAGGGGGTTCCTTAAAAGGAAAGGACGGTCACTCCCCTGTCAGGGGGTCCTTACAAGGAAAGGAGAGTCCCTCCATATTCAGGGCTTCCCAACAGGGAAAGGACAATCCCTCCCCACCCAGGTGGGCTCTAACCAGGAAAGGAGAATCCTCCCACTCAGGAGATTCTCATGAAAGGATGTCCCCTGTCAGGGGGTCCTTACAAGGACAGGACGGTCCCTCCCCACTCAAGGGGGTTCCTAACCAGGCAGGAGTGCCTCCACTCAGGGGTCCCATATGAAAGGACGTCCTCCCCAATTAGTTCCTTACTAGCAACAACTGTCCCGCCCAACTCAGGGGCTTCCAAAAAGCAAAGGGCGGTCCCCTCCTCACTCAGGGGACCTCATATGGAAATGACTGTCCTGCTCCTCACCAGGGGTTTCCTTAGCGGAAAGGACAGTCCTCACTCCACTCAGGGTTTTCAACAAGAAAGGGATGTTCCTCCCCACTCAGGGGGTTCTCATAAGGAAATAATGGTCCTGCCCAACTCAGGGGGTTCCAAAAGGAAAGGACAGTCCTCCCCACTAGGGGCCTCATTGTGAAAGGACAGTCCTCCCACTAGGGGTTCCTTACAAGGAAAATGACTGTCCCGCCCAACTAAGGGGGTTCCTTAACAGGAAAGGAAGGTACCTCCCCACACAGGGGCTTCCTTAAAGGGAAAGGACAGTCCCACCCCGCTGAGGGGGTTCCTTGCAAGGAAATAACTGTCCCGCCCAACTCAGGGGGTTCCTTAAAAGGAAAGGAGGGTCCAACCCCACTCAGGGACTTCCTTAAAGGGAACGGAGAGTCCCTCCCCACTCAGGGGGTTCCTTAACAGGAAAGGACTGTCCCTCCATATTCAGGGCTTCCCAACAGGGAAAGGACAATCCCTCACCACTCAGGGGGTTCTTAACCAAGAAAGGAGAATCCCTCCCCACTAGAGGCTTCCTTGCATGTAAAGGACAGTTCCCTCCCCACTCAGGGGGTTCCTTACCAGGAAAGGACTGTCCCTCCTCACACAGGGGCTTGCTTAAAGGGAATGGACAGTCCTACCCCACTGAGGGGGTTCCTTACAAGGAAAGGAGGGTCCAACCCCACTCAGGGACTTCCTTAAAGGGAAAGGACAATCCTCCCACCAGGGGTTTCTACGTGAAAGGACATTCTCCCCACCAGGGTTCCCTACAAGAAAGGACGATCCTCCTCACTCAGGTTCCTAAGGAACAACTGTCCCAGCCAACTAAGGGGGTTCCTAACCAGGAAATGACTGTCCCTCCTCACACAGGGGCTTCCTTACAAGAAAATGACTATCCTGCCCAACTAAGGGGGTTCCTTAACAGGAAAGGGAAGGCACCTCCCACACAGGAAGCCTCTTGGGGGAAAGGGACAGTCCCACCCCGCTGAGGGGGTTCCTTGCAAGGAAATAACTGTCCCGCCCAACTCAGGGGGTTCCTTAAAAGGAAAGGACATTCCCTCTCCACTCAGGGGATTCCATAACAGGAAAGGACGGACCCTCCCCAATCAGGGCCTTCCTTAAAGGGAAATGACGGTCCCGCCCCACTCAGGGGGTCCTTAAAAGGAAAGGACTGTCCCTCCATATTCAGGGCTTCCCAACAGGGAAAGGACAATCCCTCCTCATTCAGGGGGTTCTTAACCAGGAAAGGAGAATCCCTCCCCACTCCAGGCTTCCTTGCATGTAAAGGACAGTTCCCTCCCCACTCAGGGGGTTCCTTAATAGGAAAGGACAGTTCCCTCCACACTCAGGGGGTTCCTTACAAGGAAATAACTGTCCTGCCCCACTCAGGGGGTTCCTTACAAGGAAAGGAGGGTCCAACCCCACTAGGACTTGAAGGGAACTTGAGAGTCCTCCCACCTTAGTCTTTACAACGAAATGACTGTCCTGCCCAAGTAAGGGGGTTCCTTAACAGGAAAGGACGGTCCCTCCCCACTCAGGGGGTTCCTTACAAGAAAATAACTGCCCTGCCTCACTCAGGGGTTTCCTTAAAGGGAAAGGACAGTCCCTACCCACTCAGGGGCTTCTCAAAGAAAGGAGTGTCCTTCCCCAGCCAGGGGGTCTAACAGGAAAGGGAGTCCTTCCCCACTCAGTCTTTTGCTGAAAGGACTCTGTCCCCTCCATATTCAGGGCTTCCCAACAGGGAAAGGACAATCCCTCCCCAGTCAGGGGGTTCTCAACCAGGAAAGGAGAATCCCTCCCCACTCGAGGCTTCCTTGCATGTAAAGGACAAGTTTCCTCCCCACTCAGGGGGTTCCTTTATAGGAAAGGACAGTCCCACCCCACTGAGGGGATTCCTTACAAGGAAATAACTGTCCTGCCCCACTCAGGGGCTTCCTTAAAGAGAAAGGACAATCCCTCCCCACTCAGGGGGTTCCTTACAAGGAAATGACTGTCCCGCCCAACTAAGGGGGTTCCTAACCAGGAAAGGACTGTCCCTCCTCACACAGGGGTTTCCTTAAAGGGAATGGACAGTCCCACCCCACGAGGGGGTTCCTTACCAGGAAATAACTGTCCGCCTGGACATGGGGTTCCTTTATAGGAAAAGGACGAGATCCTTCCCACTAGGGGTTCCTCCTTTTAACAGGAAAGGAGTGTCCCTCCCCACTCAGGGGGTTCCTTACAAGGAAATGACTGTCCCTCCCCACTCAGCTTCTCAAGGAAAGGACAATGCCTCTCACTCAGGAGTCCTTACAAGGGAAAGGACGGTCCCTCCTCCCAGGGGGTTCCTACAAGGAAACGACTGTCCTGCCCAACTCAGGGGGGTTCCTTAAAGGAAAGGCAACTTTCCTCACCAGGGTTTTTGAGGAACAACTGTCCCACCACACTAGGGTTGCTCAGAAGGAAAGGGACATTCCTCCCACTAGGGGGTAATCACTTATAACAGCGACAGTCCCCACATTCAGGGGGTTCCTAATATTAAAAGGAGTGTCCTTCTGGCTCAGGGGGGTTCCCAAAGGAAAGGACAGTCCTCCCACTAAAGCCTTGTATATAAAGGATGTTCCTCCCCACTAGGGGTCTCTTGTGCGAAAGGACGGTCACCCCAAATTAGGGGGTTCATTGTCGGGAAAGGGACAATCCTCCCCACTCAGGGGGTTCCTACAGGGAAAGGCGTCCTGCTCACTCAGGGCGTTCCTTAAAGGAAAGGACAATCCCTCCTCACTCAGGGGGTTCTTAACCAGAAAGGAGAACTTCCCACTGAGGCTTCCTTGCATGTAAAGGACAGTACCTCCACACTAGGGGGTTCCCAAATCAGGAAAGGACATTCCCTCCCAAACTGGGGTTTCCTTATGTTGAAAAGGAGTGTCCCTCCATAATAGGGGGCTTCCAGAAAGAAAGGACAGTTCCTCCTGCTACAGGTGCCTAAAGAGAAAAAGAACAGTCCCTTCCCATTCAGGTTCTTCCTAAACAGGAAAGGAGAGTCCCTCCTCACTCAGGGGGTTCCTAACATGGAAAGGACTGTCCATCCATATTCATGGGCTTCCCTAGAGGTAAAGGACAGTCCCTCCCCACACAGGGGCTTCCTTAAGGGGAAAGGACAGTCCCACCCCAGTGAAGGGGTTCCTTACAAGGAAATGACTGTCCCGCCCAACTAAGGGGGTTCCTTAACAGGAAAGTAGCTGCATCTCCCACATGGGGCTTCCCAAAGGGAAAGACATTCTCCCACTAGGGGTCCTTAACAAGAAAGGACGATCCCTCCCCACTCAGGGGGTTCCTTACAAGGAAATAACTATCCCGCCCAACTCAGGGGCTTCCTTAAAAGGAAAGGACGGTCCCACCCCACTGAAGGGGTTCCTTACAAGAAAACAACAGTCCTGCCCAACTCAGGGGCTTTCCTTAAAAGGGAAAGGACGGTCCTCCCACTCAGGGGGTTCCTTACAAGGAAAAGACTGTCCCGCCCAACTAAGGGGGTCTTAACATGAAAGGACGGTCCCTCCCACTAGGGGTTCTCATAACGAAATGTCTGTCCTGCCCAACTAAGGGGCTTCCACAGGAAAGGAAGGCACCTCCTCACACAGGCTTCCTTAGTGAAAGGACAGTCCCACCCCAATTAGGGGGGTTCCTTACAAGGAAATGTTCGTCCCTGCCCAAATAAGGGTTCCAACTAGAAAGAACAGTCCTCCTCAACTAGTTTTCGCCATGAAAGGAGTGTCCCTCCATATTCAGGGCTTCCCCACAGAGAAAGGACAGTTCCTCCCCATACAGGGGCTTCCTTAAAGAGAAAGAACAGTCCCTTCCCATTCAGGTTCTTCCTAACAGGAGAGAGTCCTCCCCACTAGGGTTCCCCATAGGAAATGACTGTCCCGCCCAACTAAGGGGGTTCCTTCACAGGAAAGGAAGGTATCTCCCCACACAGGGGCTTCCTTAAAGGGAAAGGACAATCCCTCCCCACTCAGGGGTTCTTAAAGGGAATGGACAGTCTACCCCATCGAGGACCTCACAAGGAAATAACTGTCCGGCCCTCACCTCAGGGGTTCCTTACAAGGAAAGGAGGGTCCAACCCCACTCAGGGACTTCCTTAAAGGGAAAGGACAATCCCTCCCCACTCAGGGGGTTCCTAACAAGGAAATAACTGTCCCAGCCAACTAAGGGGGTTCCTAACAAGGAAAGGACATTCCCTCCCCACTCAGGGGGTTCCTAACAAGGAAAGGACTGTCCATCCATATTCATGGGCTTCCCTAGAGGTAAAGGACAGTCCCTCCCCACACAGGGGCTTCCTTAAGGGGAAAGGACAGTCCCACCCCACTGAGGGGATTCCTTACAAGAAAATAAGTGTCCTGCCCAACTAAGGGGGTTCCTTAACATGAAAGATGGTCCCTCCGCACTAGGGGTTCTCATAACGAAATGTCTGCCTGCCTGGTAACTAAGGGGCTTTCCTTAACAGGAAAGGAAGGTATCTCCTCATTAGGCTTCCAAGGGAAAGGACAGTCCCACGCCACTCAGGGGGTTCCTTACAAGGAAACAACTGTCCCGCCCAAATAAGGGGGTTCCTAACCAGGAAAGAACAGTCCCTCCCCAATCCGGGGTTTCCTTACAAGGAAAGGAGTGTCCCTCCTCACACAGGGGTTTCCTTAAAGGGAATGGACAGTCCCACCCCACTGAGGGGGTTCCTTACCAGGAAATAACTGTCCGGCCCCACATGGGGGTTCCTTTATAGGAAAGCACGATCCTTCCCCACTCAGGGGTTCCTTAATAGAAAGGGAGTGTTCCTCCCCACTCAGGGTCTTTAAAGGAAAGGACAATGCCTCCCACCAGGAGTCTCATAAGGAAAGGGACGGTCCCTCCCCACTCAGGGGGTTCCTTACAAGGAAATGACTGTCCCGCCCAACTCAGGGGGTTCCTTAAAGGGAAAGGCAAATCCTTCCTCACTCAGGGGTTTCCTTGGGAGGAAATAACTGTCCTACCACACTCAGGGGTTGCTCAGAAGGAAAGGACATTCCTCCCACTAGGGGTACTTACAACAGCGACAGTCCTCATTCAGGGGTTCAATGATGAAAGGAGTGTCCTTCCCCCACCAGGGGTTCCTAACAAGTGAAAGACCGTCCATCCATTTTCGCTGGGCTTCCTAGAGGTAAAGGACAGTCCTCCCACACAGGCTTCCTTAAGGAAGACAAGTCCTACCCCACTGAGGATTCTCACAAGAAAATAAGTCCTGCCCAACTAAGGGGTTCCTTAACATGAAAGCGACGGTCCCTCCCACCAGGGGTTCACAACGAAATGTCTGTCCCTCACTCAGGGGTTCCCACCAGAAAGGAGTGTCCCTACCACCAGGCGACCCTTAAAGGGAAAGGACAACCTCCCCACTCAGGGGGTTCTTAACCAGAAAGGAGAATCCTCCCACTGAGGTTTCCCTTGCATGTAAAGGACAGTTCCCTCCACACTCAGGGGCTTCCTTAATGGGAATGGACAGTCCCACCCCACTGAGGGGGTTCCTTACAAGGAAATAACTGTCCCGCCCAACTCAGGTTCCTAACCAGGAAAGGACATTCCCTCCCCACTCAGGGGTTCCTTAACAGGAAAGGACGGTCCCTCCCCAATCCGGGTTTCTTACAAGGAAAGGAGTGTCTCTCCATATTCAGGGCTTCCCCACAAAGAAAGGGACAAAGTTCCTCCCCATACAGGGGCCTCCTTAAAGAGAAAAAGAACAGTCCTTCCCCATTCAGGCCCTTCCCAACAGGAAAGGAGAGTCCCTCCCTCACCAGGGGTTCCTAACATGGAAAGGACCGTCCACCATATCTATGGGCTTCCCAGAGGTAAAGGACAGTCCCTCCTCACACAGGCCTTTAAGGGGAGAAAGGACAGTCCCAGCCCCAGTGAAGGGTTCTCATATGAAATAACTGTCCCGCCCAACCTGGGGGCTTCCTCAAATGAGCAGTACGGTCCCTCCCCACTCAGTTCTCATAAGGAAAAAGAGACTGTCCCGCCCAACTAAGGGGGTTCCTTACAAGGAAATAACTGTCCTGCCCCAATCAGGGGGTTCCTAAGCATGAAAGCAACCCTCCCTGACCAGGGGCTTCAGAAGGGAAAGGAGAATCCTCCCACCAGGGGGTTCCCATCATGAAAGGAGAGTCCCTCCCCACTCAGGGGGTTCCTTACAAGGAAATAACTGCCCTGCCCAAATAAGGGGGTTCCTAACCAGGAAAGAACAGTCCCTCCCCAATCCGGGGTTTCCTTACAAGGAAAGGAGTGTCCCTCCATATTCAGGGCTTCCCCACAGAGAAAGATGGTTCCTCCCCATACAGGGGCTTCCTTAAAGAGAAAGAACAGTCCCTTCCCATTCAGGTTCTTCCTAAACAGGAAAGGAGAGTCCCTCCCCACTCAGGGGGTTCCTAACAAGGAAAGGACTGTCCATTCATGGGCTTCCCTAGAGGTAAAGGACAGTCCCTCCCCACAGGGGGCCTCTAAGGGGAAAGGACAGTCCCACCCCACTGAGGGGATTCCTTACAAGAAAATAAGTGTCCTGCCCAACTAAGGGGGTTCCTTAACATGAAAGGACGGTCCCTCCCCACTCAGGGGGTTCCTTACAACGAAATGTCTGTCCCGCCCAACTAAGGGGCTTCCTTAACAGGAAAGGAAGGTATCTCCCCACACAGGGGCTTCCTTAAAGGGAAAGGACAGTCCCACGCCACTCAGGGGGTTCCTTACAAGGAAACAACTGTCCCGCCCAAATAAGGGGGTTCCTAACCAGGAAAGAACAGTCCTCCCCAACTGCCTCTCACAAGGAAAGGAGTGTCCCCTCCATTCAGGGCTTCACAGAAAGTGACAGTTCCCTCCCCATACAGGGCTTCCCAAAGAGAACGAACAGTCCCTTCCCATTCAGTTCTTCCTAAACAGGAAAGGAGAGTCCTCAATTGTGTTCCTAACATGAAAGGACTGTCCATCCATATTCATGGGCTTCCCTAGAGGTAAAGGACAGTCCCTCCCCACACAGGGGCTTCCTTAAGGGGAAAGGACAATCCCACCCCAGTGAAGGAGTTCATTACAAGGAAATAACTGTCCCTGCCCAACTCAGGGGCTCTTTTGTGCGAGTGACAGTGCCCTCAATTGTGTTCCTTTAGCAAGGAATGACTGGCCCTCCATATTCAGGGCTTCCCAACAGGGAAAGGACAATCCCTCCCCACTCAGGGGGTTCTTAACCAAGAAAGGAGAATCCCTCCCCACTAGAGGCTTCCTTGCATTGTAAAGGACAGTTCCCTCCTCACACAGGGGCTTCCTTAAAGGGAATGGACAGTCCTACCCCACTGAGGATTCCTTACAAGGAATAACTGTCCCACCCCACCTGTGGGGTTCCTTACAAGGAAAGGAGGGTCCAACCCCCACCTAGGTATCTCCTGGAAAGACAATCCTCCCCACTCAGGGGGTTCCTAACAAGGAAATAACTGTCCCGCCCAACTAAGGGGGTTCCTAACAAGGAAAGGACATTCCCTCCCCACTCAGGGGGTTCCTTAACAAGAAAGGACGATCCCTCCCCACTCAGGGGGTTCCTTACAAGGGAATAACTGTCCCAGCCAACTAAGGGGGTTCCTAACCAGGAAAGGACTGTCCCTCCTCACACAGGGGCTTCCTTACAAGAAAATTACTATCCTGCCCAACTAAGGGGGTTCCTTAACAGGAAAGGAAGGTACCTCCCCACACAGGGGCTTCCTTAAAGGGAAAGGACAGTCCCACCCTGCTGAGGGGGTTCCTTGCAAGGAAATAACTGTCCGCCCAACTCAGGGGGGGTTCCAAAGGAAAGGAGGTCCAACCCCACTCAGACTTCCTTTTTAAAGGGAATCGGAGGAGTCCCTCCCCACTAGGGGTTCTCACAACGAAATGACTGTCCTGCCTTGGGTGCCCTTAACAGGAAAGTGACGGTCCCTCCCACCTAGGGGGGTCTCTTAAGGAAAAATAACTGCCCTGCCTCACTCAGGGGTTTTTAAAGGAAAGGACAGTCCCTCACCCACTCAGGCTTCCCTAAAAGGAAAGGAGGTCCTTCCCATGTGGGGTTCCTTAACAGGAAAGGAAAAACTCCCACCAGGGCTTCTCAAAAAGGAAAGGACTGTCCTCCATATTCAGGGCTCCCCTGCAACAGGGTGCACAACCTCCCCACCAGGGGTTCTCAACCAGGAAAGGAGAATCCCTCCCCACTCGAGGCTTCCTTGCATGTAAAGGACAGTTCCCTCCCCACTCAGGGGGTTCCCTTTATAGGAAAGTGACAACCCACCCCACTGAGATTCATGGTAAATAAATGGTCCTGCCCCACCCAGCTCTCCTTGCAAAGAGAAAGGACAATCCCTCCCCACTAGGTTCCTTTTTACAAGGCGAAACACTGTCCCGCCCAACTAAGGGGGTTCCTTCACAGGAAAGGACGGTCCCACCCCACTGAGGGGATTCCTTACAAGGAAAGGACCTGTCCTTCCCCACTCAGGCCTTTAAAGAGAAAGTGACAACTCTCCCGGGGTTCATTATATGGGAAATGACTGTCCCGCCCAACTAAGGGGGTTCCTAACCAGGAAAGGACTGTCCCTCCTCACACAGAGGTTTCCTTAAAAGGAAAGGAGAGTCCCACCCCACTGAGGGGGTTCCTTACAAGGAAATAACTGTCCGGCCCCACATGGGGGTTCCTTTATAGGAAAGGACGATCCTTCTCCACTCAGGGGGTTCCTTACAAGGAAATGACTGTCCCTCCCCACTCAGGGGCTTCCTTAAAGGGAAAGGAGTGTCCCTCCCCACTCAGGGAGTCCTTACAAGGAAAGGACGGTCCCTCCTCACCTGGGGTTCCTTATAAGAAATGACTGTCCTGCCTAACTCAGGGAGTTCCTAAAGGAAAGGCAAACTTTCCTCACCAGCGTTTCCTTGCGAGGAACAATCGTCCCACCACACTCAGGTTACCAGAAGGAAAGGAGACTCCTCCCACTCAGGGGTACTTACAACAGCGACAGTCCCCCCATATTCAGGGGGTTCCTTAACACAGTGAGTGTCCTTCCCTGTCAGGGGGTTCTTAAAGGGAAAGGACAGTCCCTCCCCACTCAAAGCTTCCTTGCATATAAAGGACAGTTCCCTCCCCACTCAGGGGTTCCCTTGTGCGAAAGGACGGTCACTCCCACCAGGGGTTCCAGCTGTCAGGAAAGGACAATCCCTCCCCACTCAGGGGGTTCCTAACCAGGAAGTGAGTGTCCTTGCCCACTCAGGCGTTCCTTAAAGGAAAAGGACAATTCTCCCACCAGGGGGCCTTAACCAGGAAAGGACAACTTCCACAATTGTGGGTTCCTTGGCAAGAGTAGAATCCTCCCCACTCGAGGCTTCCTTGCATGGAAGGACAGTTCTCCCACTAAGTGCGGGGTTCCTAGCGGAAAGGACAATACCTCCCCCACCAGGGGGTTCCTTACATGCCCTGCCTCACTAGGGGTTTCTTGGGGAAAGGACAACCTGGCCCACTCAGGGGCTTCCTTGTAAAGGAAAGGGAGCTCTTCCCCTACGTGGGGTTCCTTTAACAGGAAAGGAGTGTCCTTCCCCACTCAGGGGTTCTTAACAGAAAGGAGTGTCTTCCCCACTCATAAGTTCCTTACAAGGAAATAACTGTCCCTCCATATTCAGGCCTCCCAACAGGTAAAGGACAATCCCTCCCCCACTCAGGGGTTTCCACCAGGAAAGGAGAATCCTCCCACTCGAGGCTCTTGCACAAAGGGACAGTTCCCTCCACACTCAGGGGGTTCCTAACCAGGAAAGGATATTCCTCCATAATCAGGGGGTTTCAACCAGGAAAGGGTAAATCCTCCCACTGGAGGCCTTCCTGTGCTGTAAAGGACAGTTCCCTCCCTCACAGGGGCTTCTCAGCGGAATGGACAGTCCCACCTATCATTGAGGGTATTCCTCTCATAAGGAAATAACTGTCCTGTCTCTAATCGCTCTTAAAGAGAAAGGACAACTTCCCACTCAGGGGTTCATAAGGAAATTTCTGACTGTCCTGCCCAACTAAGGGGGTTCCAACCAGGAGAAAGCACCACTGTCCCTCCTCACACAGAGGTTTCCTTAAAAGGAAAGGAGAGTCCCACCCCACTGAGGGGGTTCCTTACAAGGAAATAACTGTCCGGCCCCACATGGGGGTTCCTTTATAGGAAAGGACGATCCTTCATCAGGGGTTCTCATAAGGAAAATGACTGTCCCTCCCAAATTAGGGGCTTCCTAAAGGGAAAGGACACCCCACTAGGGAGTCCTTACAAGGAAAGGACGGTCCCTCCCCACTCAGGGGGTTCCTTACAAGGAAATGACTGTCCTGCCCAACTCAGGGAGTTCCTTAAAGGGAAAGGCAAATCCTTCCTCACTCAGGGGTTTCCTTGCGAGGAAATAACTGTCCCACCACACTCAGGGGTTGCTCAGAAGGAAAGGGACATTCCTCCCACCAGGGGTAATTTCCCACAACAAAGGACAGTACCCATATTCAGGGGGTTCCTAACATGGAAAGTAGTGTCCTTCCCGCTCAGGGGTTCCTTAAAGGAAAGGACAGTCCCTCCCACTCAAAAGCTTCCTTGCATATAAAGTGACAGTTCCTCCCCACTAGGGTCTTTAAAAGGAAAGCGCGACGGTCACCTCAATTAGGGGTTCATTGTCGGGAAAGGACAATCCCTCCCCACTCAGGGGTTCCAACCAGGAAAGGAGTGTCCTTGCCCAATTAGGGTTCCTTGAAGGAAAGAACAATACCTCCCCACCAGGGGGTCCTTACAAGGAAAGGACGGTCCCTCTCACTCAGGTGGTTCAAAGGGAAAGGACAGTCCCACCACCAGGGGCTCTCAAAGGGAAAGGACAGTCCCACCCACTGAGGGGTTCCTTACAAGGAAATGTGACCGTCCTGCCCAACTAAGGGGGTTCTCACTAGAAAGGACGGTCCCTCCCAACTCAGGGGTTCTTAACCAGGAAAGGACAACCTCCACAATCAGGAGGTTCCTTTACAAGGAAAGTAGAACCTCCCCACTCGAGGCTTCCTTAGTATGTAAAGGACAGTCTGTCCCCACTGGTGGGGTTCCTTAAAGGAAAGGACAATACCTCACTCAGGGTTTCCTCATGTTGTCAACTGTCCTGCCCAACTACAAGGTTCCCAACCAGAAAGGACTGTCCTCCTCAATACGTGGGGCTTCTCACAAGAAAACACTGTCCTGTCGAATCTTAAGGGGGTTCCTTTAACAGAGAAAGGAAGGTACCTCAATAATAGGCTTCCTTAAGGGAAAGGACAGTCCCACCCTGCCGAGGTGTTCCTTGCAAGGAAGCCAACTGTCCCTCCTCACTCAGGGGGTTCTCATAAGGAAACAACGGTCCCGCCCGCAACTCAGCCCCAAAGGAAAGGACAGTCCTCCCCACTCAGGTTCCCTGACAGGTGTTGGGATGTCCTCCCACTCAGGGGTCTTTCATAAGGAAATGACCGTCCCGCCCAACTAAGGGGTTCCTGGTCAGGAAAAAGGAAGGTATCTCCCCACACAAGGGCTTCCTTAAAGGGAAAGGACAGTCCCACCCCGCTGAGGGGGTTCCTTAAAGGAAAGGGATCATTCATGTTCAGGCTTCCTCAACAGGGAAAGGACAACCTCCCACTCAGGGTTCTAACCAGGAAAGGAGAATCCCTCCCCACTCGAGGCTTCCTTGCATGTAAAGGACAGTTCCCTCCCCACTCAGGGGGTTTCTTACAAGGAAAGGAGGGTCCCACCCCACTCAGGGGCTTCCTTAAAGAGAAAGGACAATCCCTCCCCACTCAGGGGGTTCTTAACCAGGAAAGGAGAATCCCTCCCCACTCGAGGCTTCCTTGCATGTAAAGGACAGTTCCCTCCCCACTCAGGGGGTTCCTTAATAGGAAAGGACAATCCCTCCTCACACAGGGGCTTCCTTAAAGGGAATGGACAGTCCTACCGCACTGAGGGGATTCCTTACAAGGAAATAACTGTCCTGCCCCACTCAGGGTGTTCCTTACAAGGAAAACTGTCCGCCTAAGCAAGGGGCGTTCCTTAATAGAAAGCGCGATTGGTCCCTCCCCACTGAGGGGTTCCTCATACAAATGACTGTCCCGCCCAATCAGGGTTCCTAAATCAGGAAAGGACTGTCCCTCTCACACAGGTTTTTAAAGGGAATGGACAGTCCCATCCCACTGAGGGGGTTCCTTACAAGGAAATGACTGTCCCGCCCAACTAAGGGGGTTTCTAACAAGGAAAGGTCTGTCCCTCCTCACACAGGGGTTTCCTTAAAGGGAATGGCTGTCCCAATTCACTGAGGAAGTTCTTTGCCAAGGAAATAAATGTCCGGCCCCACATGGGGGCTCCTTGCAGAGACGACCCTTCCACTCAGTCTTAACAGGAAAGGAGAACCTCCTCACTAGGTTCCTTACAAGGAAATGACCGTCCCTCCCACTAGGGGCTTCCTAGGAAAGACAATGCCTCCCCACCTGTGGGAGTGCTTACAAGGACGGCCCTCCCACTCAGGGGTCCCTAACATGGAAAGGAGTGTCTCCTCGCTCAGGGGGTTCCTCAGGGAAAGCGACAGTCCTCCCCACTGCAGCCTGCATATAAAGGACAGTTCCTCCCCACTCAGGGGGTTCATTGTCGGGAAAGGGACAATCCCTCCTCACCAGGGGTTCCTAACCAGGCAGGAGTGTCCTGCTCACTCAGGGCATTCCTTGGGGAAAGGACAACCCTCCCCACTCAGGGGTTCTAACCAGGAAAGGAGAATCCTCCCCACTGAGGCCTTTGCATGTAAAGGACAGTTCCCTCCCCACCTGTGGGGGTTCCTCATAGAAAGGAGGAACCCACCTCAATTAGGGGCTTCCTTAAAGAGAAAGGACAATCCCTCCCCACTCAGGGGGTTTGTTGAAGGGAAAGGACAATCCCTCCCCACTGAGGGGGTTCTCAAAGGAAAGGGACAGTCCCACCCACTGAGGGGTTCCCTTTACAAGGAAATAACTGTCCTGCCCAACTCAGTTCCTTAACAGGAAAGGACGGTCCCACCCTCGAGGGATTCTCACATGAAATAACTGTCCTTACCACTCAGGGCTTCCTGAGAAAGGACAACCTCCCACCTGTGGGGGTTCATTACAAGGAAATGACTGGTCCCGCCCAACTAAGCAAGGGGGTTCCCAACCAGGAAAGGACCGTCCCTCCTCACACAGAGGTTTCCCTTTAAAAGGAAAGGAGAGTCCCAATTTACTGAGGGGTTCTACAAGGGAATAATCGTCCGCCCCACATGGGGGTTCCTTTATAGAAAGCGACGATCCTTCTCCACTCAGGGGTTCCTTACAGAAAATGACTGTCCCTCCCACTCAGGGCTTCTTAAAGGGGAAAGGACAATGCCTCCCCACTCAGGGAGTCCTTACAAGGAAAGGATTTGCCTTCCCACTCAGGGGGTTCTTACAAGGAATGACTGAACCTGCCCAACTCAGGGAGTTCCTAAAGGGGAAAGGCAAACTTTTTCCTCACCTGGGGCTCTCAGTGAGGAAATAACTGTCCCACCACACCTTCCAGGGGGTTGCTCAGAAGGAAAGGACATTCCCTCCCCACTCAGGGGGTAATTTACAACAAAGGACAGTCCCCCCATATTCAGGGGGTTCCTAACATGGAAAGGAGTGTCCTTCCCCGCTCAGGGGGTTCCTTAAAGGGAAAGGACAGTCCGTCCCCACTCAAAGCTTCCTTGCATATAAAGGACAGTTCCCTCCCCACTCAGGGGGTTCCTTAAAAGGAAAGGACGGTCACTCCTCACCAGGGGTTCAATGTCAGGAAAGGCCAAATCCTCCCCACTCAGGGGGTTCCTAACATGGAAAGGAGTGTCCTTCCCCGCTCAGGGGGTTCCTTAAAGGGAAAGGACAGTCCCTCCCCACTCAAAGCTTCCTTGCATATAAAGGACAGTTCCCTCCCCACTCAGGGGGTTCCTTAAAAGGAAAGGACGGTCACTCCCCACTCAGGGGGTTCATTGTCGGGAAAGGACAATCCCTCCCCACTCAGGGGGTTCCTAACCAGGAAAGGAGTGTCCTGCCCACCAGGCGTTCCCAAAGGGAAAGGACAATCTCTCCCACCAGGGGGTTCTAACCAGGGAAAGGACAATCCCCCACAATCAGGGGGTTCCTCACAGCAACCCTCCCACTCGAGGCTTCCTTGCATGTAAAGGACAGTTCCCTCCCCACTCAGGGGGTTCCTTAAAGGGAAAGGACAATCCCTCCCCACTCAGGGGGTTCCTTACAAGGAAATAACTGTCCCGCCCAACTAAGGGGGTTCCTAACCAGGAAAGGACTGTCCCTCCTCGTCAGTTCTCACAAGAAATGTGACTGTCCTGCCCAACTAAGGGGTTCCTTTAACAGCAAAGGAACGTACCCCCACATAGGCCTTGAAAGGGACAAAATACCCTGCTGAGGGGTTCCTTGCAGAACAACTGTCCTCCCCACTCAGGGGGTTCCTTACAAGGAAATGACTGTCCCGCCCAACTAAGGGGGTTCTCTCACAGAGTATCTCCCACACAGGGGTTTCAAAGGGAAAGGACAACCTCCTCACTCAGGGGTTCCTTAAAAGGAAAGGACTGGCCCTCCATGTTCAGGGCTTCCCAACAGGGAAAGGACAATCCCTCCCCACTCAGGGGGTTCTAACCAGGAAAGGAGAATCCTCCCCACTGAGGCTTCCTTGTACGTAAGCGACAGTTCCCACCGGGGTTTCTTACAAGGAAAGGAGGGTCCCACCCCACTCAGGGGCTTCCTTAAAGAGAAAGGACAATCCCTCCCCACTCAGGGGGTTTGTTGAAGGGAAAGGACAATCCCTCCCCACTGAGGGGGTTCCTTACAAGGAAATAACTGTCCCGCCCAACTCAGGGGGTTCCTAACAGGAAAGGGAGTGTCCTCCTCACTCAGGGGGTTCATATGAAATGACCGTCCTCCCCACTCAGGGCCTTGCAAAGGGAAAGGACAATGCCTCCCCACTCAGGGAGTCCTTACAAGGAAAGGGCGGTCCCTCCCCACTCAGGGGGTTCCTAACATGGAAAGGAGTGTCCTTCCCCGCTCAGGGGGTTCCTTAAAGGGAAAGGACAGTCCCTCCCACCAAAAGCTTCCTTGCAGCAAGGACAGTTCCTCCCCACTCAGGGGGTTCTCAGTAGCAGTGATGGTCCCTCCCCACAGGGGCTTCAAAGGAAAGGGACAATCCTCCCTCTCAGGGGGTCCTTACAAGGAAAGGACTGTCCTTCCATATTCAGGGCTTCCTTGCATGTAAAGGACAGTTCCCTCCCCACTCAGGCGGTTCCTTTATAGGAAAGGACAGTCCCTCCTCACACAGGGGCTTCCTTAAAGGGAAAGGGACAACCCACCACTGAAGGGGTTCATAAGGAAATAACGGTCCAAGCCAACCAGGGGCTTCCTTGGAAATGAAGGACGGTCCTCCCCATCATTGAGGGGGTTCTCACAAGGAAATAACGGTCCCGCCTAACTAAGGGGGTTCCAACCAGAAAAGGACTGTCCCTCTTCACACAGGGCTTCCTTTAAGGAAAGGATTGTGTCCCACCCACTGAGGGGTTCCTTTACAAGAAATGACTGTCCTGCCCAACTACACAAGGGGGTTCCTAACAGGAAAGTGAGACAGTCCTCCTCACCAGGGGTTCATGTTGAAATGACTGTCCCGCCTCCAACTAAGGGGTTCTCATCAGGAAAGGGAGAAAATCCCTCCCACACAGGGGTTTCCTTTAAAGGGAAAGGACAGTCCCACCCCCCTCAGGGGTTCCTTACACGGAAATGACTGTCCCTCCCCACTAAGGGGCTTCCTTAAAGGGAAAGGACAGTCCCACCCCACACAGGGGGTTCCTTACAAGGAAATGACTGTCCCTTCCCACTCAGGGGCTTCCTTAAAGGGAAAGGCCAATCCTTCCTCACTCAGGGATTTCCTTGCGAGGAAATAACTGTCCCACCACCCTCAGGGGTTGCTTAGAAGGAAAGGACATTCCCTCCCCAATTAGGTACTTACAACAAGGACAGTCCCCCATATTCAGGTTCCTAACATGGAAAGGAGTGTCCTTCCCCGCTCAGGGGGTTCCTTAAAGGGAAAGGACAGTCCCTCCCCACTCAAAGCTTCCTTGCATGTAAAGGACAGTTCCCTCCCCACTAAGGGGGTTCCTTAAAAGGAAAGGACGGTCACTCCCCTGTCAGGGGGTCCTTACAAGGAAAGGAGAGTCCCTCCATATTCAGGGCTTCCCAACAGGGAAAGGACAATCCCTCCCCACTCAGGGGGTTCTTAACCAGGAAAGGAGAATCCCTCCCCACTCAGGAGATTCCTTAACAGGAAAGGACAGTCCCTCCCCTGTCAGGGGGTCCTTACAAGGACAGGACGGTCCCTCCCCACTCAAGGGGGTTCCTAACCAGGCAGGAGTGCCTCCACTCAGGGGTCCCATATGAAAGGACGTCCTCCCCAATTAGTTCCTTACTAGCAACAACTGTCCCGCCCAACTCAGGGGCTTCCAAAAAGCAAAGGGCGGTCCCCTCCTCACTCAGGGGACCTCATATGGAAATGACTGTCCTGCTCCTCACCAGGGGTTTCCTTAGCGGAAAGGACAGTCCTCACTCCACTCAGGGTTTTCAACAAGAAAGGGATGTTCCTCCCCACTCAGGGGGTTCTCATAAGGAAATAATGGTCCTGCCCAACTCAGGGGGTTCCAAAAGGAAAGGACAGTCCTCCCCACTAGGGGCCTCATTGTGAAAGGACAGTCCTCCCACTAGGGGTTCCTTACAAGGAAAATGACTGTCCCGCCCAACTAAGGGGGTTCCTTAACAGGAAAGGAAGGTATCTCCCCACACAAGGGCTTCCTTAAAGGGAAAGGACAGTCCCACCCCGCTGAGGGGGTTCCTTGCAAGGAAATAACTGTCCCGCCCAACTAAGGGGGTTCCTTCACAGGAAAGGAGGGTCCAACCCCACTCAGGGACTTCCTTAAAGGGAACGGAGAGTCCCTCCCCACTCAGGGGGTTCCTTAACAGGAAAGGACTGTCCCTCCATATTCAGGGCTTCCCAACAGGGAAAGGACAATCCCTCACCACTCAGGGGGTTCTTAACCAAGAAAGGAGAATCCCTCCCCACTAGAGGCTTCCTTGCATGTAAAGGACAGTTCCCTCCCCACTCAGGGGGTTCCTTAATAGGAAAGGACTGTCCCTCCTCACACAGGGGCTTGCTTAAAGGGAATGGACAGTCCTACCCCACTGAGGGGGTTCCTTACAAGGAAAGGAGGGTCCAACCCCACTCAGGGACTTCCTTAAAGGGAAAGGACAATCCTCCCACCAGGGGTTTCTACGTGAAAGGACATTCTCCCCACCAGGGTTCCCTACAAGAAAGGACGATCCTCCTCACTCAGGTTCCTAAGGAACAACTGTCCCAGCCAACTAAGGGGGTTCCTAACCAGGAAATGACTGTCCCTCCTCACACAGGGGCTTCCTTACAAGAAAATGACTATCCTGCCCAACTAAGGGGGTTCCTTAACAGGAAAGGGAAGGCACCTCCCACACAGGAAGCCTCTTGGGGGAAAGGGACAGTCCCACCCCGGCTGAGGGGGTTCTCGCAAGGAAACAACTGTCCCGGCCCAACTCAGGGGGGTTCCTCAAAGGAAAAAGGACATTCCTCCACTGGGGATTCCATAACAGGAAAGGACGGACCCTCCCCAATCAGGGCCTTCCTTAAAGGGAAATGACGGTCCCGCCCCACTCAGGGGGTCCTTAAAAGGAAAGGACTGGCCCTCCATATTCAGGGCTTCCCAACAGGGAAAGGACAATCCCTCCTCATTCAGGGGTTCTTAACCAGAAAGTGATAAACCCTCCCACTCCAGGCTTCCTTGCATGTAAAGGACAGTTCCCTCCCCACTCAGGGGGTTCCTTAATAGGAAAGGACAGTTCCCTCCACACTCAGGGGGTTCCTTACAAGGAAATAACTGTCCTGCCCCACTCAGGGGGTTCCTGCTAAGGAAAGGAGTGGTCCAACCCCACTAGGACTTGAAGGGAACTTGAGAGTCCTCCCACCTTAGTCCTTACAACGAAATGACTGTCCTGCCCAAGTAAGGGGGTTCCTTAACAGGAAAGGACGGTCCCTCCCCACTCAGGGGGTTCCTTACAAGAAAATAACTGCCCTGCCTCACTCAGGGGTTTCCTTAAAGGGAGAAAGGACAGTCCCTTACCCACTCAGGGGCTTCTCAAAGAAAGGAGTGTCCTTCCCCAGCCAGGGGGTCTAACAGGAAAGGGAGTCCTTCCCCACTCAGTCTTTTGCTGAAAGGACTCTGTCCCCTCCATATTCAGGGCTTCCCAACAGGGAAAGGACAATCCCTCCCCAGTCAGGGGGTTCTCAACCAGGAAAGGAGAATCCCTCCCCACTCGAGGCTTCCTTGCATGTAAAGGACAGTTCCCTCCCCACTCAGGGGGTTCCTTTATAGGAAAGGACAGTCCCACCCCACTGAGGGGATTCCTTACAAGGAAATAACTGTCCTGCCCCACTCAGGGGCTTCCTTAAAGAGAAAGGACAATCCCTCCCCACTCAGGGGGTTCCTTACAAGGAAATGACTGTCCCGCCCAACTAAGGGGGTTCCTAACCAGGAAAGGACTGTCCCTCCTCACACAGGGGTTTCCTTAAAGGGAATGGACAGTCCCACCCCACTGAGGGGGTTCCTTACCAGGAAATAACTGTCCGCCTGGACATGGGGTTCCTTTATAGGAAAAGGACGAGATCCTTCCCACTAGGGGTTCCTCCTTTTAACAGGAAAGGAGTGTCCCTCCCCACTCAGGGGGTTCCTTACAAGGAAATGACTGTCCCTCCCCACTCAGCTTCTCAAGGAAAGGACAATGCCTCTCACTCAGGAGTCCTTACAAGGGAAAGGACGGTCCCTCCTCCCAGGGGGTTCCTACAAGGAAACGACTGTCCTGCCCAACTCAGGGGGGTTCCTTAAAGGAAAGGCAACTTTCCTCACCAGGGTTTTTGAGGAACAACTGTCCCACCACACTAGGGTTGCTCAGAAGGAAAGGGACATTCCTCCCACTAGGGGGTAATCACTTATAACAGCGACAGTCCCCACATTCAGGGGGTTCCTAATATTAAAAGGAGTGTCCTTCTGGCTCAGGGGGGTTCCCAAAGGAAAGGACAGTCCTCCCACTAAAGCCTTGTATATAAAGGATGTTCCTCCCCACTAGGGGTCTCTTGTGCGAAAGGACGGTCACCCCAAATTAGGGGGTTCATTGTCGGGAAAGGGACAATCCTCCCCACTCAGGGGGTTCCTACAGGGAAAGGCGTCCTGCTCACTCAGGGCGTTCCTTAAAGGAAAGGACAATCCTCCTCACTCAGGGGGTTCTTAACCAGAAAGGAGAACTTCCCACTGAGGCTTCCTTGCATGTAAAGGACAGTACCTCCACACTAGGGGGTTCCCAAATCAGGAAAGGACATTCCCTCCCAAACTGGGGTTTCCTTATGTTGAAAAGGAGTGTCCCTCCATAATAGGGGGCTTCCAGAAAGAAAGGACAGTTCCTCCTGCTACAGGTGCCTAAAGAGAAAAAGAACAGTCCCTTCCCATTCAGGTTCTTCCTAAAGAGGAAAGGAGAGTCCCTCCCCACTCAGGGGGTTCCTAACATGGAAAGGACTGTCCATCCATATTCATGGGCTTCCCTAGAGGTAAAGGACAGTCCCTCCCCACACAGGGGCTTCCTTAAGGGGAAAGGACAGTCCCACCCCAGTGAAGGGGTTCCTTACAAGGAAATGACTGTCCCGCCCAACTAAGGGGGTTCCTTAACAGGAAAGTAGCTGCATCTCCCACATGGGGCTTCCCAAAGGGAAAGACATTCTCCCACTAGGGGTCTTTAACAAGAAAGGACGATCCCTCCCACTCAGGGGGTTCCTTACAAGGAAATAACTATCCCGCCCAACTCAGGGGCTTCCTTAAAAGGAAAGGACGGTCCCACCCCACTGAAGGGGTTCCTTACAAGAAAATAACAGTCCCGCCCAACTCAGGGGCTTCCTTAAAAGGAAAGGACGGTCCCTCCCCACTCAGGGGGGTTCCTTACAAGGAAAAGACTGTCCCGCCCAACTAAGGGGGTTCCTTAACATGAAAGGACGGTCCCTCCCACTAGGGGTTCTCATAACGAAATGTCTGTCCTGCCCAACTAAGGGGCTTCCACAGGAAAGGAAGGCACCTCCTCACACAGGCTTCCTTAGTGAAAGGACAGTCCCACCCCAATTAGGGGGGTTCCTTACAAGGAAATGTTCGTCCCTGCCCAAATAAGGGTTCCAACTAGAAAGAACAGTCCTCCTCAACTAGTTTTCGCCATGAAAGGAGTGTCCCTCCATATTCAGGGCTTCCCCACAGAGAAAGGACAGTTCCTCCCCATACAGGGGCTTCCTTAAAGAGAAAGAACAGTCCCTTCCCATTCAGGTTCTTCCTAACAGGAAAGGAGAGTCCTCCCCACTAGGGTTCCCCATATGAAATGACTGTCCCGCCCAACTAAGGGGGTTCCTTCACAGGAAAGGAAGGTATCTCCCCACACAAGGGCTTCCTTAAAGGGAAAGGACATTCCCTCCCCACTCAGGGGGTTCCTTAAAGGGAATGGACAGTCCTACCCCACTGAGGGGATTCCTTACAAGGAAATAACTGTCCTGCCCCACTCAGGGGGTTCCTTACAAGGAAAGGAGGGTCCAACCCCACTCAGGGACTTCCTTAAAGGGAAAGGACAATCCCTCCCCACTCAGGGGGTTCCTAACAAGGAAATAACTGTCCCAGCCAACTAAGGGGGTTCCTAACAAGGAAAGGACATTCCCTCCCCACTCAGGGGGTTCCTAACAAGGAAAGGACTGTCCATCCATATTCATGGGCTTCCCTAGAGGTAAAGGACAGTCCTCCCCACTACAGGGGCTTCCTTAAGGGGAAAGGACTGTCCCACCCCACTGAGGGGATTCCTTACAAGAAAATAAGTGTCCTGCCCAACTAAGGGGGTTCCTTAACATGAAAGATGGTCCCTCCGCACTAGGGGTTCTCATAACGAAATGTCTGCCTGCCTGGTAACTAAGGGGCTTTCCTTAACAGGAAAGGAAGGTATCTCCTCATTAGGCTTCCAAGGGAAAGGACAGTCCCACGCCACTCAGGGGGTTCCTTACAAGGAAACAACTGTCCCGCCCAAATAAGGGGGTTCCTAACCAGGAAAGAACAGTCCCTCCCCAATCCGGGGTTTCCTTACAAGGAAAGGAGTGTCCTCCTCACACAGGGGTTTCCTTAAAGGGAATGGACAGTCCCACCCCACTGAGGGGGTTCCTTACCAGGAAATAACTGTCCGGCCCCACATGGGGGTTCCTTATAGGAAAGCACGATCCTTCCCCACTCAGGGGTTCCTTAATAGAAAGGGAGTGTTCCTCCCCACTCAGGGTCTTTAAAGGAAAGGACAATGCCTCCCACCAGGAGTCTCATAAGGAAAGGGACGGTCCCTCCCCACTCAGGGGGTTCCTTACAAGGAAATGACTGTCCTGCCCAACTCAGGGGGTTCCTTAAAGGGAAAGGCAAATCCTTCCTCACTCAGGGGTTTCCTTGCGAGGAAATAACTGTCCCACCACACTCAGGGGTTGCTCAGAAGGAAAGGACATTCCTCCCACTAGGGGTACTTACAACAGCGACAGTCCTCATTCAGGGGTTCAATGATGAAAGGAGTGTCCTTCCCCCACCAGGGGTTCCTAACAAGTGAAAGACCGTCCATCCATTTTCGCTGGGCTTCCTAGAGGTAAAGGACAGTCCTCCCACACAGGCTTCCTTAAGGAAGACAAGTCCTACCCCACTGAGGATTCTCACAAGAAAATAAGTCCTGCCCAACTAAGGGGTTCCTTAACATGAAAGCGACGGTCCCTCCCACCAGGGGTTCACAACGAAATGTCTGTCCCTCACTCAGGGGTTCCCACCAGAAAGGAGTGTCCCTACCACCAGGCGACCCTTAAAGGGAAAGGACAACCTCCCCACTCAGGGGGTTCTTAACCAGGAAAGGAGAATCCCTCCCCACTCGAGGCTTCCTTGCATGTAAAGGACAGTTCCCTCCACACTCAGGGGCTTCCTTAATGGGAATGGACAGTCCCACCCCACTGAGGGGGTTCCTTACAAGGAAATAACTGTCCCGCCCAACTCAGGGGGTTCCTAACCAGGAAAGGACATTCCCTCCCCACTCAGGGGGTTCCTTAACAGGAAAGGACGGTCCCTCCCCAATCCGGGGTTTCCTTACAAGGAAAGGAGTGTCTCTCCATATTCAGGGCTTCCCCACAAAGAAAGGACAGTTCCTCCCCATACAGGGGCTTCCTTAAAGAGAAAGAACAGTCCCTTCCCATTCAGGCCCTTCCCAACAGGAAAGGAGAGTCCCTCCCTCACCAGGGGTTCCTAACATGGAAAGGACCGTCCACCATATCTATGGGCTTCCCAGAGGTAAAGGACAGTCCCTCCTCACACAGGCCTTTAAGGGGAGAAAGGACAGTCCCAGCCCCAGTGAAGGGTTCTCATATGAAATAACTGTCCCGCCCAACCTGGGGGCTTCCTCAAATGAGCAGTACGGTCCCTCCCCACTCAGTTCTCATAAGGAAAAAGAGACTGTCCCGCCCAACTAAGGGGGTTCCTTACAAGGAAATAACTGTCCTGCCCCAATCAGGGGGTTCCTAAGCATGAAAGCAACCCTCCCTGACCAGGGGCTTCAGAAGGGAAAGGAGAATCCTCCCACCAGGGGGTTCCCATCATGAAAGGAGAGTCCCTCCCACCTCAGGGGTTCATAAGGAAATAACTGTCCCGCCCAAATAAGGGGGTTCCTAACCAGGAAAGAACAGTCCCTCCCCAATCCGGGGTTTCCTTACAAGGAAAGGAGTGTCCCTCCATATTCAGGGCTTCCCCACAGAGAAAGGACAGTTCCTCCCCATACAGGGGCTTCCTTAAAGAGAAAGAACAGTCCCTTCCCATTCAGGTTCTTCCTAAACAGGAAAGGAGAGTCCCTCCCCACTCAGGGGGTTCCTAACAAGGAAAGGACTGTCCATCCATATTCATGGGCTTCCCTAGAGGTAAAGGACAGTCCCTCCCCACACAGGGGCTTCCTTAAGGGGAAAGGACAGTCCCACCCCACTGAGGGGATTCCTTACAAGAAAATAAGTGTCCTGCCCAACTAAGGGGGTTCCTTAACATGAAAGGACGGTCCCTCCCCACTCAGGGGGTTCCTTACAACGAAATGTCTGTCCCGCCCAACTAAGGGGCTTCCTTAACAGGAAAGGAAGGTATCTCCCCACACAGGGGCTTCCTTAAAGGGAAAGGACAGTCCCACGCCACTCAGGGGGTTCCTTACAAGGAAACAACTGTCCCGCCCAAATAAGGGGGTTCCAACCAGGAAAGAATAGTCCTCCCCAACTGCCTCTCACAAGGAAAGGAGTGTCCCCTCCATTCAGGGCTTCACAGAAAGTGACAGTTCCCTCCCCATACAGGGCTTCCCAAAGAGAACGAACAGTCCCTTCCCATTCAGTTCTTCCTAAACAGGAAAGGAGAGTCCTCAATTGTGTTCCTAACAAGGAAAGGACTGTCCATCCATATTCATGGGCTTCCCTAGAGGTAAAGGACAGTCCCTCCCCACACAGGGGCTTCCTTAAGGGGAAAGGACAATCCCACCCCAGTGAAGGAGTTCATTACAAGGAAATAACTGTCCCGCCCAACTCAGGGGCTCTTTTGTGCGAGTGACAGTGCCCTCAATTGTGTTCCTTTAGCAAGGAATGACTGGCCTCCATATTCAGGGCTTCCCAACAGGGAAAGGACAATCCCTCCCCACTCAGGGGGTTCTTAACCAAGAAAGGAGAATCCCTCCCCACTAGAGGCTTCCTTGCATTGTAAAGGACAGTTCCCTCCTCACACAGGGGCTTCCTTAAAGGGAATGGACAGTCCTACCCCACTGAGGGGATTCCTTACAAGGAAATAACTGTCCCGCCCCACCTGTGGGGTTCCTTACAAGGAAAGGAGGGTCCAACCCCCACCTAGGTATCTCCTGGAAAGACAATCCTCCCCACTCAGGGGGTTCCTAACAAGGAAATGACTGTCCCGCCCAACTAAGGGGGTTTCTAACAAGGAAAGGACATTCCCTCCCCACTCAGGGGGTTCCTTAACAAGAAAGGACGATCCCTCCCCACTCAGGGGGTTCCTTACAAGGAAATAACTGTCCCAGCCAACTAAGGGGGTTCCTAACCAGGAAAGGACTGTCCCTCCTCACACAGGGGCTTCCTTACAAGAAAATGACTATCCTGCCCAACTAAGGGGGTTCCTTAACAGGAAAGGAAGGTACCTCCCCACACAGGGGCTTCCTTAAAGGGAAAGGACAGTCCCACCCCGCTGAGGGGGTTCCTTGCAAGGAAATAACTGTCCCGCCCAACTCAGGGGGGGTTCCAAAGGAAAGGAGGTCCAACCCCACTCAGACTTCCTTTTTAAAGGGAATCGGAGGAGTCCCTCCCCACTAGGGGTTCTCACAACGAAATGACTGTCCTGCCTTGGGTGCCCTTAACAGGAAAGTGACGGTCCCTCCCACCTAGGGGGGTCTCTTAAGGAAAAATAACTGCCCTGCCTCACTCAGGGGTTTTTAAAGGAAAGGACAGTCCCTCACCCACTCAGGCTTCCCTAAAAGGAAAGGAGGTCCTTCCCATGTGGGGTTCCTTAACAGGAAAGGAAAAACTCCCACCAGGGCTTCTCAAAAAGGAAAGGACTGTCCTCCATATTCAGGGCTCCCCTGCAACAGGGTGCACAACCTCCCCACCAGGGGTTCTCAACCAGGAAAGGAGAATCCCTCCCCACTCGAGGCTTCCTTGCATGTAAAGGACAGTTCCCTCCCCACTCAGGGGGTTCCCTTTATAGGAAAGTGACAACCCACCCCACTGAGATTCATGGTAAATAAATGGTCCTGCCCCACCCAGCTCTCCTTGCAAAGAGAAAGGACAATCCCTCCCCACTAGGTTCCTTTTTACAAGGCGAAACACTGTCCCGCCCAACTAAGGGGGTCTTCACAGGAAAGGACGGTCCCACCCCACTGAGGGGATTCCTTACAAGGAAAGGACCTGTCCTTCCCCACTCAGGCCTTTAAAGAGAAAGTGACAACTCTCCCGGGGTTCATTATATGGGAAATGACTGTCCTGCCCAACTAAGGGGGTTCCAACCAGGAAAGGACTGTCCCCTCCCACACAGAGGTTTTAAAGGAAAGGAGAGTCCCACCCACTGAGGGGGTTCCTTACAAGGAAATAACTGTCCGGCCCCACATGGGGGTTCCTTTATAGGAAAGGACGATCCTTCCACTCAGGGGTTCTCAAGGAAATGACTGTCCCTCCCACCTTAGGGGCTTCCTTAGCGGGAAAGGACACGCCCCCACTCAGGGAGTCCTTACAAGGAAAGGACGGTCCCTCCTCACCTGGGGTTCCTTATAAGAAATGACTGTCCTGCCTAACTCAGGGAGTTCCTAAAGGAAAGGCAAACTTTCCTCACCAGCGTTTCCTTGCGAGGAACAATCGTCCCACCACACTCAGGTTACCAGAAGGAAAGGAGACTCCTCCCACTCAGGGGTACTTACAACAGCGACAGTCCCCCCATATTCAGGGGGTTCCTTAACACAGTGAGTGTCCTTCCCTGTCAGGGGGTTCTCAAAGGGAAAGGGACAGTCCCTCCCCACTCAAAGCTTCCTTGCATATAAAGGACAGTTCCCTCCCCACTCAGGGGTTCCCTTGTGCGAAAGGACGGTCACTCCCACCAGGGGTTCCAGCTGTCAGGAAAGGACAATCCCTCCCCACTCAGGGGGTTCCTAACCAGGAAAGGAGTGTCCTTGCCCACTCAGGCGTTCCTTAAAGGGAAAGGACAATTCTCCCACCAGGGGGCCTTAACCAGGAAAGGACAACTTCCACAATTGTGGGTTCCTTGGCAAGAGTAGAATCCTCCCCACTCGAGGCTTCCTTGCATGGAAGGACAGTTCTCCCACTAAGTGCGGGGTTCCTAGCGGAAAGGACAATACCTCCCCCACCAGGGGGTAAAAGGAGAAAGTTGCAAGGGAAAGAAGGGCAGGGAGACCAGGGCAGAGACCCTCCCCCCCCATGGAGATGAGGAGAAGAAATACACAGGGTGGTGACAGAGATCTGGGGTCCAAAGTACTGAAATAGGCAGTGCTAGGGGGCAGCAGCAGTGGGGGGGGGAAGGGGGAGATCAAAAGAAACGATCCACAAGAAGATCAGGAGCTCCAGGATAAGGAGGAAAAAGGTGAAAACAACAGGGGGCAGTCAGATCAGAGCAAAAGATCCCCCTTGAGGATCAGGAGAAGAAACTGCCCAAAGAGATCAGGGGAAGAGATCTGGAGTCCAATGAGCAGGAAGAAAAGGTTCAAAGGGCAACATGTTGCAGGCAGTTCGGGAGCAGAGATCCATGGGAAGATCGAGGGAAAAGATCAGGAGCTCAAGGTAGAGGTTAAAGTTGAAATAAACAGCAGGGGCAGAGATCCACAGGAAGATCTGGTGTAGAGATCAAAAGCTCAAGGTAAGGGAGGAGAAAGTTGAAAGGAACACCAGGGGGCAGGGAAATTTGGAGAAAGTTAAAAGGAATCACAGGAGACAGAGGCATCAGGGGGAAGAGATCACCCATGGAAAACGGGGGGAAAAACATCCCAAAGAGATCAGGGTAAGACATCTGAAGCTCAAGGGACAGAAAGAAAAGTCGATAGGGAGCAACAGGTTACAGCGCGATCAGGGGCAGAAATCCAAAGGAAGATCAGGGGGAAGAGATCAATGTCTCAAGGGAAGGGAGGGGAAAGTTGAAACAAAAAGCAGGGGACAGGGAGATCAGGGGAAGATATCAACTGTGGAGATCAGGGGAAGAACTCCTTCCCCCCCCAAAGAGATTGAGGAAAAGATCTGGAGGCCAAGGGTAAGGGTGGACAAAGTTGAAAGGAATTAATTGCAGGAGGCAGGGGGATGAGGGGGAAGAGATCACCCAGGGAAAACAGGGGAAGAGATCCACAGGTGATGACACAGATCTGTGGTCCAAAGTAGTGAAATAGGAAATGGTAGGGGACAGCAGAGTGGGGAGAGATCAAAGGAAAAGATCCACAGAAAGATCAATGGGAACAGATCAGGAACTTGAGGATAAGGAGATAGGTGAAAGGAACAGCAGGGTGCAGTCAGCTAAGAAGAAACCCCCCCAAATAGATCAGGGAAAGTGTTCTGGAGTCCAAGGGACAGGAAGAAAGGTTTATAATGGGCAACAGGTTCAGGGAGATCAGGAGCAGTAATCCAGAAGAAGATCAGGGGGAAGAGATGAAGAGCTCCGAGGGAGCTTCATAAGGGAGGAGAAAGTTGAAATAAATAACAGGGGACAGGGAGATCAGTTATCCTCCATGAAGATCAGAAGAAGAAAGCCTCTAAGACACCAGTGGAAGAGATCTGGAGTCCAACGTACTGGAATAAAAAGTGGCAAGAGAGTATGTGGAGATCAAAAATCCACAGGAAGATCAAGAGCAAGAGAAGATCAATGGGACAAGATTAGGAGTTCAGGAAAAGGGAGAAGTTGAAAGGAAGAGCATGAGGCAGGAAAAGCGGGGCAGACGAAGAACAGGGGAAAAGATGCACAGGGTAATGACAGAGATCTGGGGTCCAAGGTACCTGGGGAAGGAGGTAATAGGGGAAAGCAGAGTGGGGGGAGATCAAAGGAAAAGATCCACAGGAAGATCAATGGGAAGAGAGTAGGAGTTCGGGGATAAGGAAGAGAATATTGAAAGAGACAGCAGGGGGGAGGGAGATCAGGTACAGAGACCCTCTATGGAGAGCAGGGGCAGAGATCCACGGGAAGATGAGGAGAGAGATCTTGAGTCCACAGTACTGGAAGAGGAGATGGCAAGAGGCAGCAGAGTGTGGGGAGATCAAAGAAAAGATCCACAGGAAGAACAAAAAAGATCAGGAGGTCAGGGGAAGGGAAGCAAATTTTGAACAGGATAGCAGAGAACAAGGAGATCTGGGGCAGAGAGCCCCGATGGAGACTAGGGGCAGAAATTCTCAGATGACAAGAAATCTAGAGGCCACAATACTGGGAGAGGAGGTGGTAGGGAACAGTAGAGTTCGGGGAGATCAAAAGAAAAGATAAGATCATCAATAGGACAAGATTAAGACTTAAAGAAAAGGGAGAAGAAAGTTGAAAGGGACAGCATGAGGCAGGGAAATTGTGGCAGAGAACCCCCATGGAAAACACGGGAAGAGATGCACAGGATGATGACAGAGATCTGGGGCCCAAAGTACTGGAAGAGGAGGTGGTATGGGACCACAGAATGCGGGGAGATCGAAGGAAAAGTTCCACAGGAAGAGCAATGGCAGAAGAGCAGGAGTTCGGGGAGAGGGAAGAGAAAGTTGAAGGGGACAGCAGGGGGGAGGAATTGGGTACAGACACCCCCACGGGGGACCGGGAGCAGAAATTGGCAGGGAGATGACAGAGATCCAGAGTCCAAAAGTACTGGAAGAGGAAGTGGCAGGGGAAGCAGACTGGGGAAGATCAAAGAAAAGATCCACAGGACGATGAGGGGGGGATCAGGGAGTCTGTGGAAAGGGGAGGAGAAAGTTGGAAAGGGCAAGCAGGGGGCAGATCAAGAGTCTTGGAGATGAGGAGAAAGGTGAAAGCAAGAGCAAAGGGCAGCGATTAGGGAAGAGATCCTCCAAAAGGGAAGAACTCCCCCAAAGAGAGGGGGGAACTGGAGTCCAATGAACAGGAAAGACGTTTGGAGGGAAGCAACCCAGAAATTTCCTGGGGAGAAGAGATCCTCAGGGAAGATCAATTGGGAAACGACCAGGGAGCTCGGGGGAGACGGAGGAGAAAGGAAAGGAACAGCAGGGGTCATGGAGATGGGCAAGAGACCCCCAGAGATCAGGGTGGAAAAATTCCCAGGGTGATGACTGAAGACCCAGGGTCTGACCAAGATAGGAGGTTGTAGGGGACAGCAGAGTGGCTGGAGATCAAAGGAAAAGATCCACAGGAAGATCGGGGGGAAATGATTAAGAATTTAGTGGGGGGGGGAAGAAAGCAAAATTTGTAAGGGATAGCAGGGGGCAGGGAGATCAAGGCAGAAACCCCCCACGTTCCCATGCAGGGGCAGACATCAACAGGGAGATGAAAGAGATCTAGAGTCCAAAGTACTGGAAGAAGCGGTGGGAGGAAACAGAAGAACGTGGGGGAGATCAAAGGAAAAGATCCACAGGAAGATCAATGGGAAGAGATCAGGAGCTGGGCGGAGGGAAAAGAAAGGTGAAAGTAACAGCAGGTGACAGATCAGGGGAAGAAATCCCCCATGAAGATAAATGTGATGGCCTTGCTAGCACCCCAGACATCCCAGAATCAGCCGGAGTCAGGATAAGCAAAAGTTCTTAGTCTTTAGACGCAGGATCGAACAGGATGAAAGCAGAATCTCCGACAGCCTTCTTCCTCCTCTACCGCAAAGAATGACCCTGGCTCGTCTTACTCCACCCCCTAATCCCTCCTATAATCCTCTGTATACACCAATCATTGAGCCAGCACAGGATAGTGGGAAGAACCATTTTCCAAGTATATGCCCATAATCGGTAATTCGCCCTAAGTGCTTCAACCGACCTCGGTGCCACGACTCAAGAGTTTCAGCCCTCTACAGATAACGGTCTGAAGTACAATAGTGAGGAAGAAAAATGGTGGAAAGGGAAACGGGGGAAAGATGGCCAGGGAGATGGCCACCATCCAGAGTCCAAATCACTGAGAGAGAGCGGCAGAGGAAAGCAGAGAGTGGGAGAAGATAAGAAAAGAACCAGAGGAAAATCATTTGAAAGACACCAAGTTTGCAAAAACAATCAAAATTTGAAATGGAGAAAAGGGGGGAAGAGAGAGGTACAACCCCCAGAAAAGAGGGAAAAGCCAAAGAAAAGGGGAAAAAACCATGGGAAAAAGCCTGGCCAATTACAAAAATGGCAATGAGAAAGGATTAAAGAGATCTAAAATAGTCCACAGGAAGATGGAAAGCAATAGATCAGGGCCTCGGAAAAAGACTGCAGGAAGCAAAGGGATCTAGGAAGGGATTCCTTGGGGAGATCTAAAGCCGAGCTGCACATGAAGATGACAAGCAGGGATCTGGAGCCAAGGCAGCAGCAGAAACAACTGTTATGGGAGAAAGTTGACAGGTACCTGCAGGACTGGGATTCACAGGAAGATGAGAAGGAAAAGATCAGGAGCTCAGGGTAAGGCAGGTATAGGTCAGGTAGGAATAGCAGAAAACAGGCAGATTGGGGCAGAGACCCCCAATGGAAGTCAGAGACAGGGAGTCACAGAGAGATGAACAGGGACCCAAATCGAAGGACTGAACCAAAAGGTGGAATGAGAAGAGAGCCAGGGAAGAACAAGAGGAAGGAAAACCAAAAAGAAATCGGCAGGAAAGGGAAAGCAATGGACAAAGGGCCAAAATGAAAAGGAGGAGGGGACGACAGTCACATCGGGCAGAGAAATCGCCTGTGGGAAGCAGCGCAAGAAATCCACCACGAAGTTGAGGGGAGGAGGTCTGAAGTAAAATAAGCAGGAAGACAAAAGGTGGAAAGGACAACGGGTTGCACAGAGCTCACGGGGAAAGATGGATAGGGAGATGGCCACCATCCAGAGTCCAAATCACTGAAAGAGAGCGACAGAGGAAAGCAGAGATTGGGAGAAGATGAAAAGAACCAGAGTGCTCAGTAAGAAGAATCGAAATTTGAAAGGGACAAAAGGGAAAGAGAAATGGAGGGACAGACCCCCTACGAAGAACAGGGGGAAAGACAGAGGGTGCCATAAGAACCACGGGTCCAAAGCACTGGAATCAAAATGGCAAGGAGACAAAATAGTGAGGAAAGACAAGAAAGGCCAAACAGGGAAGGATCGAAAGGGACAGACTTGGAGCCTGGAAAGGGACTGCAAGAAGAAAAGGGATCGAGAAAGGGACCCCCCATGAGGATATAGAGCTGAGCTGCACACGCAGAAGGCAGGCAGGGATCTGGAGCCAAGGCAGCAGAAAAACTTTGGGGGGAGAAAGCCAAGGCACCTGCAGGACTGGGATTCACAGGAAGATGAGAAGGAAAAGACCGGGAGCCTGGTAAAGGTAGAGGCGGGTAGGGAAAGCAGAAAAACAGGGAAGGGCAAGAGACCCCCAATGGAGATCAAAGACAGTGAGTCACAGAAAGACGACATAGGTGTAGACTCAGAAGTCTTAGAAGAGGAGGAGGCACAAAAAAGCCCAGCGCGGGGAGAATAAAAGAAACGATCCACAGGAACACCAATGGGAAGAGATCAGGTGCTGGGAGACAAGGAGGAAAAAGTGAAAGGAACAGCACGCGGCCACACATCAAAACGGAAACTTTGGAATTGGCGGGGAAATCAAAACATGGAGATAGGGGTTGTCTCATGGGAACAGGCTGAAAGAAAAAAATATGTGGAAGAACCAACAGGTTGCTCGGACCCACAAGGAAAGGAAGAAGGATCCAGAGTCCAAAGCACTGAGAGGGGCAGGGGTCAGTAGAATGAGGGAAGATGAAAAGAACCAGAGGAAAATCATGAGAAAGATATCAAGTGCTCAGTAGAAGAAAACAGAAATTTGAACGGGATGAAAGGGGACCAATTGAGGTAGGGAAATCCATGAAAAGAACCGGGGGAAAGACCGGGTACAATTAGGTTTGGGGGGCCAAAACGAAATAAAAATAAATGGATGAGACAGCAGAGTGAAGAAAAATCTAAGAAATGGTCAGCAGCAAGATGAAAAGCAACAGATTAGGAGCTCTGGGAAAAACCAAAGCAAAAGGATCAAGGAATGGGACTTTTGGAGCTGGAAAGCTTGAGGGTACAGGCAGATGACGGGCAGGGATCTGGAGCCAAGGACGAAAGAAAGACTGTTGGGGGAAGGTTACGCCACCTGCAGGACTGGACCACAGGAAGATGAGAAGGAAAAGATCGGGAGCTCAGGATAAGGCAGGAGGGAGCCAAAACCAAAAAGGGGAAACAGGGAACTGGGGACAGAGACCCCAATGGATTACAACAGGGTACGAAAGGACAGTCAGACAGAAGTCCTAGAAGAGGAGGTGACAGGAAAGAGCATAGTGCGGGGGGAATAAAAGAAACAATCCACAGGAACACCAATGGGAAGAGAGCAGAAGCTAGGAGAGAAAGAGGAAAAAGTGAAAGGAACAGCATGTGGGGCCATCACATTAAAGGAAGAAACTTTGTGGAGATAAAGAAAGAAACCAAATTGGAGATTGGGGGGCTGTCTTGGGTGTTGGTCTTTAAAACTGTTAAAGCCATTAGAGTTAAGGGGAAATAATTAATCCCATTTAGAGGTCTAGAAATGATCTGATCCTAGAGGTGATGTTATGGGCCAGAACCAAACAAGGTGCTAATACAACTGATAGACAAAAGCCGGTTCACACCTTTTTAGAGCTCTAAAAGCAAGAAGTATTTAAGTACCATTGGAGTTCAAAGTTTGGGAGATTTGGGTTTAAAAGATTCCAATTCACACCTCCCCTTGAAGCTCTTAGGGCCAGAGTTGGGAGATATCCCACAATCCCACTCTCGGAGAAGCAGAATAGAGCTTCAGTGAGCCATTCGAGAGTTTTTACTTGGGAACATTCCCAGGGATCGGAGAGGAGCCCTCTGGGAGATTGAGAGCCAGAAGCCCTCTCTCGGAGGCAAGAGAGATTCATTGCATCTTCCACCTTGGTGTTGGCTGGAGGCTGAAGAAAGCAGAGGCAGAAGCCGAGGACAGAGCTGCAAGAGCTCTTGGAACCTGGAAGCAGAGAGATAGGCCTCTGGGCTAACTGGGCTATACTGAAAGACATAATAAAAGATCTGAACTTTTATCAGCTGGCTGCGATTTGGGGTGATTATTTACTTGTAACTGAAACTAAGGCTGCCTCCAGAAAACCTCCCCGAGAAACCCTCTCCCCCAGAGAGAATCATCTTATTTTAAAGAAGAAAAACACCACAGGTGTGGAACAGGCTGAAAGAAAAAAATATGTGGAAGAGCCAACAGGTGGCTCAGAGCTCAAGTGGAAGAGATACACAGGAAGATGGCAGCGATCCAGAGTCCAAAGCACTGAGAGAGAGGGGCAGGGGTCAACAGAGAGTTGGGTAACATGAAAAGAACAGAACCTGAAGAAAATCATGGGCTCATCAAGGGCTCAGCAGAAAGAAATAGAAATTTCAAAGGGACGAAAGGGGGAAGAGAAATGGAGGTACGGAGCCCCATGAAGAAGAGGGGAAAATGCTCAGAGGGTGCTGAAGGAGAACTAGGGTCTAAAGGGCTGAAACAAAAAATGGCACGAGAAAGCAGACTGAGAAGAGATCTGAGAAATGGTCCACAGGAAGATGGAAAGCAACAGATCAGGGCCTCTGAAAAAGACTGCAGGAAGCAAAGGGATCTAGGAAGGGATTCCCTGGGGAGATCTAAAGCCGAGCTGCACACGCAGATGACAGGCAGGGATCTGGAGACGGTGCAGGAGGGAATAATAGGAATAGCAGAAAACAGGCAGATTGGGGCAGAGACCCCCAGTTTGTGCCTGCCCAGAGTCCCCATGTGGTGGCCCAGGCCAGGTTGGGGGGAGGGAAGCTCCAGAAGGTACCCAAAGCTGTTCCAAGCCCTGGGCAAAGAGGGCCCTAAGCACTAAGAGGAGGCAGGCCTTAGGTTCCTGGGCAGCCTCCCTTTGGTTCTTGTGGAGTCCCATTCCCTGTGGAGGCTCCAGACTACCTGGCCTTTACACCACCAGCATGGGAGGCCGGTGAAACAGCTTCCAGCTGCTGAAAGATCATTTTTCCTTCTTCCCTGGGTTTGGAGGGAAGTTCTGGACACTTGAGGACCCAGTCCTAGCTCAGTCTTTGACAGGACATGGGTCCCCCTTGACGGGAGAGACACTGGGGAAGACTCCCAAACACGAGAGCAGGGCCGCTGGGGCGGGCGAGCGGAACCGAGGCAGAAAACTGGGACTCAGGGTGACTGTCCTTGCTGGCAGGAGGATGACCTAGGGTGGCCTTTCTCCCTGGGAGGAGGAGGGGAAAAAGACAGGCACTGTTGTTGTTGCCACCCTTGGCTTTCTCCTGCCTCTACACTGTGCCATGGGTTATCTAAGGGATTGGAAGGAAGGTTTGGCTGGCCATGTAACAGCCAGGAGCCCGGTGAGGGGACACTGGGACATCAGTTGGATTCGGCGTATTAAAGACCTTTGAGGGCCACAATAAAGATCGGAGACTGTGTCTTTCACCTGGGCCCGCATTTTGGCCATCGTGTTCCCAGGACTTTTCCTTTGGGTTTTCCCTGGAGGTCACTGGTAGATGCTGTTTCCACTGGGCCTTCTTTCTGGGACAGCCGGGGGAAGTTTGGGGTACAGAGGATTCTTTTTCTTTTCTTTTTGGTTCAGACGCCCAGGTGATGCTTACATTTTTCTCCTCCATCTATTCTCCAGGTCAGTGGTTTTTACCTGACGTTTTCCTCTTCTCCTTTGTCAGGCTCATCCAAGTGCAGTTCTTTCTGGGCCTGTCCATCCTCCCAAGCCCTTCTTTGGTTGGCCTTTTGGCACCTGGCAGGAGGGTCCCTGGGCAGGCGGGCTCCTCCCCGGGAGTATCACTTGGGCCTTCCAGGAGCAGCCGAGGCAGGGCCGAAAGCCCAGTGCTCTTGGGAGCAAATCCGTGGGGGCTCTGTGGCTGCCTCTCCTGGGCCTGAGCTCCTTCCGGCTCTGAGCCCAAACAAGAGTGGATGGGTGGGCCTTGGTTGTTGTCAGTTTATTGGGGGAGTTTCTGTTTAATCCACGCCAGGCAGTTTCTCTGACCAGAACTGGTTGTGAGGTTACAGGCTTCCTTTGTGGCCTTGGGATTTTTCCCAATTTGGTTTCTCTAAGGTTGGGCTTAAGGGTTAGAAACCATTGTCCCTTTCCCTCCAGTTTCCTTGGGGTCTTTGTCTTCTTCCTACCTCTTGGGGCTCAGCCCGGCCCCCATAAACATTGCTGGTTTCCAAATCCCTTTCTTTCTCGGCCCAAGGCCCACACTGCCCAGTGCCCTTTCTCCAGGAACCCACCCTAGGATGGGTGCCTTTCCGGCTGCCCTGGAACCCAATTCCACCCCCTAGGGAGTCCCTTGGCCACAGGGCTCCAGTCCAGCTGCAGAAGTAGCAGAAGAGGCAGGAGGGTTAAGGAGAGCCTGTGATGGCCATTGTTGCTTAGGAGATTTGAGGCTGTTTGGAAGCAAAGGAAGAGAAACCAGTGGGAAGGGAGAGAGTAAAAACACCAAAGGGACAAGGGGAGGGACTCCCCGAAGCCCCTGGTTTCACAGAGGGCAAGGGTTGAAGACCATGTCAGAGACCAGCTCTCTCCAGGGGTCCATTGCCCTCTCCAGGGGTCCATTGCCCTCTCCAAGGGTCCAATGCTGATTTCCCCTTCACTAGAGCTAAAGAGAGGAGAACCTTTTTTTTTTTACCCTTCCTCTTTTCCCTTCCCCTTCCCTCTCCCTTCCTCTTTCCCTTTCTCCTTTTCTTTTTTCTGCTCTCCATCCCTCCTCTTCTCTTCCCTCCTCCCCCTCTCTTGTCTGTTGGTCTTTTCTTTTCTAGCTCTCCGGTGCCCCAACCCTCACGATGGATTTGTCCCGATTTGTTTGAAGGAAAACGCAGCCAAGCAGAAACTTCGAGCACAGGAGCGAAGGGATCCCAGGATTAAGAGGGATTTTCAAGGGTAAAACCAAGGGTTTATTTAAGGGGACCCCAGATTGTGGGGCCAAGGATAACAGGACCTGCTAGAAAAGAGCTGTTTAAATGGGGAAAGTTACAGATAATCCACCCCACCCCCCACCCCCAGCAACCCCGAAACAGGCGAGCCCCCAGGCCACGGCCACGTTATTTCCTCCTCAATCTGGGGTACTCTTCTGGGCTAAACTGCCCTGTTCTAGGTGAGGGAGGCCAAGATCACCATTTCTCCTGGGAGAGAAACTAGAGGGAGCGGGGTCACAGCTGAGAGGGAGGGGGATTACAGCTGGGAGGGAGGGAGGGGGAAATCACAGCTGGGAGGCAGTGGGATCACAACTGGGAGGGAGGGGGATCACAGCTGGGAGGCAATGGGATCCCAACTGGGAGGGAGGGGGATCACAGCTGGGAGGGAGGGGCCACCTCCTCTCTTCTCCTCTCTAGGCTGGGCCTGAGGTGGTTGGGAATCCCAGAAAGCCCCCTTGCCCCACATGTCCAAGTCCCCTCTTGGCATCCCCCGTGGCAGGGTGGCTGAGCTAGGTGGGGAGCACCAGTCCCGGCCCACACTGGAGCCATTAGGACGGCTGCTGAGTGTCACAACCCAGAACCTCCACCCTCAGAGCAATGTGGTTGGCCCAGCGCCAGGGGTGAATCCTCAGATGGCTGGCAAACAGGGGAGGCTCCACAGGGTTCACCACGGGGCTCGAATGATCCCGATTTCCCTTAAAGATCTGAAAGAAGAAAGAGGAGGCTTGTTGCTCAGGGAGCAGCACAGGAAGTGCGGTCCCCACACCCAACGGCCAAGTGGGAGCACGGGCAGCGTCCCCAACCGACACTGAGAGGTGAGGGAAAGGGGCGGCTACACGGCCCTCCCCTGCAAAGGCAGCAGCAGGGCTGGGGCGGCTGGTCCCCTGGGGCCCCTGCCCATGGGAAGGTCCGGAGCGCAGGCTCAGAGCCTCGAGGATGTGAGGAGCCAAAGAGCAGAGCCCGTCCCGGAAGGGGGAGACTTGGGGCCAGAAGGGACCCAGGCTGGGGGAACCCAAGCCTCAGAGCCCTGAGGAGGTGCTGCCCCCAGAGGGCCTCCCCTTCACCTCCTGCAGCCTGAAGCAGAGAGAAAGTTGAGACTGGGGGCAGCTCAGGACCCCTGCTGGGCCCACCTCCCTGCCCTGCTCCCAGATGCACCTGCTGCCCCCGGTCACTTCCCACTTCAGACTCAGAAAGGGCCTTCAACCCTTCTTTTCTCGGGGGTTCTGTACCCCAGGGTGTGGGATGGTGGAGCCCAGAAGATCTTCTCAGAACAGGGCTTTTCAAGGCATAAAAGAAAACAGGGCTCCAAGAGAAAGGGAGTGTGTTGTTATATCCCCAGCCCCTGCACTTCCCAGAGCCTTAGGTGAGAGCCCCCCTCTGCCCAAAAAGTTTCTGTCCCCGTCCCTATCCTGGAACTTGGAAGCAGTGAGGGGCAGCCCAGGACTAGAGGAAGGTGACACCTTTCTTGGCTCAAATCCTGTTTCTGGCACTCAAGAGCTGTGGGAGCTTGGAGAAGTTGCCACGTCTGCTAAGTTTCTGTTTCCTCAAGTGTAAAATGAATGAATGAACAAAGCACTGGGGATCCTTGCAGAAAACACACTCCCTCCCCCCTCAGGGGCTTCCCTACAGGGAAAAGACAGTCCCTCCCCACTCAGGGGTCTCCTTACAGGGAAAGGAGATGGAAAGGCCCTTTCAGTCCCTTAGGTTATACTGGCAAAGCAGGGAGGGAAAGACACTTTTTGACACTTCCACTGGTCATCACACCATGTCTGCCTTTTCTCAGCAAGCCAGTGGTGCCGAGGACCCTGGGGAGGACTCCCCCCGTTGTGGCCTGCCCAGTGGGCCTGGCAGAGCCTTCCCAGGCACATCTCTGATAGGGAGAAGCCGTTGCTGACACAGATGATGGCTGTTGCGGCTGGTCTGGAAGCAGGCCCGGTGATCTCTGGGATTGGGGAAGGCGGCCCCCCTTCCCAGAGGCTGCCCCCCAGACAGAGGGCTTGGGGGCTTGGGTTGCTGTGTGGGGACAAAGGGGAACGGTTCTTAACCAAAAGTCCTAAGTTTCCCCACTGGGGTCTGAAAGAGGGTTGGGAACGGGATGGGCCATTGGCCCGGGAGAGGGCTCTATTTTCCCTACAGGGACCTGCTCGGGCACAGAAAGGATATCCAAGGGCTCTTCAAGGCTGAGGTCTGGGCCCTTGTTTGCCAGAGGAGGGAGTGGAAGCCTGGAAAGCTCATGACCAATTCGTTGGGAAAGCTTTTTTCCCAATTTTCTGATTTTTTGTCCTTTACAGGATGACCAGTTTAATTTGTGAGGGGGGTCTAATCATTTTTCAGGGTGATCAGGTCGGGGCTTCGGGATGTGGCTGCAGACTCAAATCCCCACCCAAGGCATCGACAGGGGGACTTGGCGCAATCTGCAGAGGAACCCTGGCCAGTCCTCTTGTGGCACAGATTGGGGAAGTGATGTTCTGGGGCCCCAGGTTAGATTGGGACCAGGCCCTTAAAACGTGATCAGCAGCCAGGGAGACAAAGGGCTCAAGGGTTCTTGGCCTAATGGGGCCCTCTAAAAAAAGTGGCCAGGAATAAGAGACAGGGGAGGGAGAGGGGGGGAAAGGGACCAGCGGGAGGGAGGAGGGAGGAACAGAGGGAGGGAAGGGAGGAACAGAGGGAAACCAGGGGGGAAAAAGGAGGGGAACGAAGGGAAAACACAAGGGAAAAAGGAACGAAAAGGGGCCAAGAAGGAGAAAAGGGAGGAACAAGGAGGAAGGGGCCAGGAGGGAAAGGGAGGGACAGGGGAGGGAAAGGGGGAACGAGGGAGGAAAGGGGGGGGGGGAAAGCCCTCTGACCCCTAAGGGAAAAAAAACCTTTCTCCCTTCTTCCCCCCTCCCGGGTAACCTTTTAAACCCCTTCCCCCCCCTTTTCGGGGCCCGGAAAAACCCCAAGAAACCCTCCTGGTCTCGAAAACCCATCACCCCAACCAAAAATAAATTACCAAAAAGCAAATCCCCCCCTCCCTAATAACCCGGCCCCTCTGAACCCCCCCCCCCAAAGGGCCCCCCCCCCCTCTTCCCCCTTCACCCGTTTTTTCCCACCCCCAACCCCCCTCCCCAAAACCCTTTCCCCCTCCCTTCCCATCAAAGATCCCCTTGCCATCCTCAAACTCCCCTTCAGCCCCCTTTAAGGGGTTTTTTCTGTGTCCCCTCCCCGTCTTTTCCCCCCTTCATCCCCTGAGGGAAACTGCCACCTCCCTCCGGGGGGGAAAAGCCCCTCCGCCCCTCCCCTTTCCACCCCCCTTGGTTTTCGGCCCCCCTGCCCCCTCCCCGGGGCCAAACCCCAAAAGGGGGCCCTCCCCAACTTTCCCAACCCCATCCCACCCACCCCCCCCGCCCTTCCCCCGGAAAGGGTCCCTCGGGCCCCTCCCCCCCCCGCCCCGGCCAAACCCGCCCCCCCCCGCCCACCCTCCCCCCGGGCCCCAAACCCAACCCAAAAACCCACCCCCCCGTTGAAACTCCACCCAAACCTTCCCCACCCCTCCCACCGGGCCAAACCCATCCCCCGCCCCACCCCCCCTTAACCCCTAAAAACTCCCCGCCCTTCCCCCTTCCCTTAACTCGGCTTCCCCTAAAAATCCCCGCCCCTTCCCCCCAAACCCCCTTTCCCCCCCCTCCCGCCCCAAACCTCCCCCACCCTCCCCCCCGCCCCACCACCCCCCCGGGGCCGCCCCCACCATCCCCCTCCCCCCAAACCCTCCACATCCCCCCCCAAACCCCCATCATCCCTGCCCCGGAGCCCGGCCTCCATCATCCCTGCCGGGCCGGCCCCTCGGCCGGGCCCCAGCCCTTTGTGTTCATGGGCAGGGTCCCGGGGGCACCTTCCGGCCCAGGGCTTAGCGTGGTGCCCGGCGCGGAGGAGGAGGGTTCCCCGGCAAAGCAGGGCGGGGACGGGGTGGGAAGGGGGCGGAGCTTGGAGGGCAGGGGGTGGAGGGGGCGGCCCTCCCCCGGAAGCCGGGGACTGCCTGGAGGCAGCCGAGCAACGGGCGATGCCGCCGCCCCCCCTGGGTACCCTCGAAAAGCTGCGAGTCTTCCCGGCCCTGGGCGCTGGGCAGCCTCACCTTTGCCTTGTCGGGGCTCCCGGCTGGCCGGGCCCGGGCGTGGCGCGTGCGCGGGGCGCGCCTCCCCAGCCCCCGCTGCTCCCGGGCCCGTCCTCCCCCTCCCCCCCGCCCCAGGTTCACCCGGGGCCTCCAGGCATTGGTTCGGCCCTGAAGGTTCAGTCGCGCTCGCCAAGGGGCCCAGGTGGCAAACACGCTGGCCTTGTGGGACGACGCTGTGAGCTGTGCGTCGGAGATGGCCCCGTTTTCCACACCCAGGGGGAGGCTGCAGCCTGGGGGGGGCCCGGGGGTCAGCGCCGGCAGTCTTGCGCCGGGGGCAGCCGCCCCCCCCCCGTTCAGCTTCTCCGGTTTCTCCCCTTTCCCAAGCTCAGGCCGGGGACCCCTCCTTTGGGCATGAGGGGGCCAGCGGGGGGGCACCCGCGGGTCCCTGGGGACCGCCGTGGCCCAGGTCCCCCAGGGGGCGCTCGGGGCTCACGCGCTGCCCAGCAGCTCCCATGCCGGTCTCCCGCTGAAGTGAGAGGGCTGCAGGCGCAGGAACCGGGCGATCACGGGAGGGTCAAACGCATTCTCCTTGATCCCTGACGCATCCACGTTCCCAAAGAAGACCTGCAAGGGGCCGGGCATGAAGGGGGCACGCCGGGGTCCCGGGGCCCCGCGGGGGCCCAGCCGCCCCTCCCCGGCAACGCCCCCCCGGGCAGCCAAGGTCTCACAGACGAGGGGCCGGCTCAGGGCCCCCAGCCCCCCCAACGGGGCCAGTCACCCTCTCCCGGACCGTCCCGCGCCCCTGCCCCGTCCCCACGCGGCGCTCTGCCCAGGCGCCATGCTCCCGGCTCCCGTGCCGTCCCTCGGTCCCGGGCTCGGCCCCTCGTCCGGCCCCCTGCCCCCAGCCCTGCCCCGGGAGGCGCTCGTGCCCGCTCAGCTCGCGTCCTCCCTTGTTCCCCGGGCCGTTCGCTTCCCGCCTCTCCCCGGGCGCTCGTGCCTGAACCGGTCCCTCCGCCCCCCCCAGGCGTCATCCTGGGCCCCGGCCCCGGCCCCTCCCACTCTCAGCCTGGGGGCTCTGCCCCCCTCCCGCCCTTCCGTTCCGGCCCGGCTGTCCTGCCACAAACCGTTGTTCCCGCCCCCCCGCCCTCCCCCCCGCCCGGGCTTGTGCCCTGGTGCTCGTGCCCTGGTGCTCGTGCCTGGTGCTCGTGCCCTGGTGCTCGTGCCCGTTGCAGTGTGCCCAGATCCCAGCCAGGTGTAGAAAAGGGGCCAGTGGCCGACATCCGGAGCGGCCCTTGCGTCCTTTCCCGGGTCACTAGGCCGCGCCTGCCCCCGACAAGGATGACTGCGCCCCGCCGGGCCTCGGGTCGCCGGTGGTCTGGCTCCGGTCCCGAGCCCAGCAGGAGCGCTCATGCTTCCCCACTTCCTCCCGGAGCCCTTGTTCTGACTCGGGAGGAGATCCCAGAGCAGATCTGAGAGGATCTCCCCCCAACAGCCGCCCCCGCAGGCTGCTGAAGGTTCCCCAAGCACTGAGGCTCACCCCGGTCTTCGGGAAGTTTCCCCCTCCCCTCAACCCTCTGTGTTTCCCTTCACCCGGTTCTGGCGGGAGGCGGACAGAGGCCGCCCCCCTTCCCTGCCAAAGAACGCGGGTTCAACCTTCCAACCACCTTCCAAGCTGACTCGGCGGAGGCCTCAGAAGCGGGACCAAAGGCGCAGGGCCCTCCCTCCCCCATGGCTGGGGAGCACCCAGCAGGCTCCCGGGCCCAGGGCTCTAGCCTAGCGAGGATGAGCCCGGGGCCCGCGGACGGAAGGTTTTCCGGCATTTCAGCCCCGTCCACTCTCCCTGACCCCATCTGGGGTTCTCTCGGGAGACGTACTACAACAGCTTGTCATTTCCTTCTCATTTGACAGAAGAGGAAACTGAGGCAAAGACTGATAAGTGACTTGCCCAGGGTCAAGTAAGTGTCTGAGACCACAGTTGACTCAGGAAGTTAGGAAGATGCGGTGGGTTTATGGGAAAGAATGAGTTCAGCTTTGGATATGTAGCATGTGAGCTACCTACAGGAGACAGAGGTGAGGATGCTAACTAGGGAGCTGGGGATGTGCTCCTGGAACTCCGGAGGAAGACGAGGGATAGTTCTCGTGAGATCCCTCTCAGCGGTGTTGCTTGTGTGCCTCCCCATTCCCACAGCACAGGCGTGAGGAGTCTGTCTTTGCGATCTCTGCCTCAAGCTTTTATGGATTTTCCCAGCTGTCTTTTCGTGGGGAGTGACTACTCACCATCATGGTCCCAGTGGAGTTTCCTCTGTAATTCTTCCACATCTGTCCGTCAAGGCTATGCCTGATGGTGAACTGAGAGATGTAGAGGCTGGAGAATTTCTGTCGGGCTCCTTGAGTCTGGATACCGTGGATAATCATTGGTCGTAACAGGTCAACCTGCCAAATAAGCCAGAATCTCATTTTACTCTGTCCCTTGCACACTTGAGATCATTTTGGGAAACTCAACAAGCATTTATTAACCTCCTTCCGTGTGCAAGCCCCCAGGAGTGGGACAGCAGGTGGGTGGCCGAGTGCTCTGCAGAATGTCAGGAAAGTGTGAGGAAGACCTAGCACATGGGGAAGCGGTGGCCCCCCCATGGCTATCCCTGAAGGGTGGAATCGGGCAAGAGTCACACAACATGGGCCGGTTTGGATGGGGGGGGGGACACGATCTCTTGCCGATAAGCCCCTGTAATAGCTTTGCTGCTAACATTTAGAAGGTTGCACCAATGTTCATTAGGGAGCGCGTTCTATAATTGTCTTTGCTTGGGTATCAGAATCATGTCCGTGTTACAGAAGGAATTTGGCAGCACTATTTTTTGGTGCGTGGAAATGTCTGGCCCTATGGAGAACTCAAGGAAGTTTGAGATCACATGGTACCACTGTGTCATCGGAGCATGGCCTAGGCCTTCTGCCAGGCACAAAAATAGTCCCTGACCTTAAGGCACATGTTGCTGAGAGAGCACAGTATTCATACAGAAAGCGACATAATTCACTTTAAAGAACCGGAGCCCACTAAGAACTAGGAAAACCAGAAATGTGAAGGGTGAGAAGCAGGACTGCATATTGATGCTCAAATGTGGGGGAAATACAAGTGCTTCTCCCAAAGCCGGGTCTGGATCATCACTGCTCAGCATCTGGAGGTCACACATCTCTCTCACCTCCCCCCAATCCGCCCCTGCATCCTCCTCCCCTTGGACACTAATCCCTCCCCAGAAGTGTCTCCCAGGTATTCTCAATGATGCTCATCCTTCTCCCAAACAGCCAGGCTCCAAGCAAGCCAGCACTAGGGCTGTCTGGAATTTCTCTTCCCCTTCTGTTCCCCAGAACCAATCACCAAACCATTCCCTCCTAATAGGTCCTGTCTTCGTTTCTTCTTTTATCTTCCACCTCCAGCCATTTCAACAACCCTGAGGACCTCTCCACTTTTTTCTGTTCTATCCAATGTTCCTAGTGTGCAGACCCTTGGCCAAACATTGAGGGAAATACAGAGCTGAGAGGAGTGGGGCCTCTTCCAGTCCTACTTTTTAGATCATCCAACCAGGGCAAGTTACACAGCCTTAAATGATCACAATTGGAAATGTTCACCAATCAGACTCATCTGGTTGGTAAAGGAGATCTAGCAAGGGGAAAGGACTTGGCCAAAATCCAAATATTCAATAGCCTGGTCCATCAACCAAAGGGGGAAAGGGTTTGGCCAAAATCCAAGTATTCAACAGACTGGTCAATCGATCAAAAGGGAAAGGATTTGGCCAAAATCCAAGTATTCAACAGACTGGCCCATCAACCAAAGGGGAAAGGACTTGACCAAAATCCACGTATTCGATGACTGGTCCTTCAACCAAGAAAGGGCTTGAGAAAGCCCCTAAATGCCAGGCAAAGTCAACAGTGATGGAATACTGTCTCTGATGCTCTGGCTGTAAACCTCGATGAACTTTGGGACATTAACCTGGATGAAAAAAAGAGGGTAACTGGGCAGCTTTGGGCAATATCCTTCTCTCACCCTACCCCCACCAGGGGATGATTCTTATGACACCAAACCCCAAAATGGGTGAGAGAGTTTTGACTTTAAAATGAATAAGTTCCTCTCATTTGAGGCCACATTGGCTACTTGGTAAACTGGCTGGCCAGCTCCCTGGAGGGCCACACGGAGACAATCAGGGGCCTGGGCCCCCACTTGGGCTATAGAGGAATAGGGCAACGCCAGCTTTGCCCCCGGGAGGTGTTTTTCAGGCTAAGGTCCCATTCTTTCTTCATGATGGCTGTCAGTCTACCAACAAGTAAATCTATTCATCTGCTCACCCTTGAGAGGCACTCCAACAAATGTCTACCAGTTCAGGCTGGACTTTGCCCATGCTCCGGGCCACCGGGCTGTAATTCCGCCCCAGGTCACCGGGCTGCAATTTCACTCCAGGCCCACTGGGGAGTGTCCTGCTGCCATGGGCTCCTTTACCTTGGATGACGCTTTCTGGGCCTCACTTTTTAACCTCACTTTTGGTCTGTGCTCAATCCTTAGTTGCCATGTGAAAGACTCCTTGGGAAGTATAAAGCAGTTCTAGGTTCAAGCGGCCCTGAAAACAGCCATGTGGTGCGCAGACAACTATAGGGCTCCCAGGAAACCTGGATGGTTCGATGCTCAAAGAAAGATCTTGTTGGGGAATAAGCGTCTCTGCAGGGCCTACTGTGCACCAGGATCTAAGCTAAGTGCCCTATCAGTATGATCTCATTTGGTGAAAAAAGCTGGTGAACTCAGCCCTGTTCATCATCCAGTGGATGAGCCTGGTGTCCCACCTACCTTCTATGTCACTCCTGTGCTCAAGGACTTTCAGGGGATCCTTACTATCCTTAGGATCAAATCGCAGTTCCTCAGTCTAGCACTGAAGGTTCCCCCCTGCAAACACTGAACATTTCCTGACAAGTCTTACCCCATGCACCAAACCTAGAATGTGCTCCATCCTTACCTGTGTCTTAGAGAATCTACTTAGCCTCAATTTAAGAACCTCCTCCTCTTCCTCTTCCTCCTCCTCTTTCTTCCCCGTTCTCCCTCTCTTCCTCTTCTTCCTCCTTCTTCCTATCTCTCTCTTCCTCTGCCCTCTCCTACCTTTTCTCTTCCTCTTCTTCCTCCTCCCCCTGCTCTTCCCTTTTCTCCCCCTCTTCTTCCTCTCTCTTCCTCTCTCTCCTTCTCTCCTTCCTCCCTCTTCCTATCTCTCCCTTCCTTCCTCCTACCTTTTCTCTCCCTCTTCCTCCTCTTCTTCCTTCCTCTCCTTCCTCCATCTCCCAGAACCTTTCCCTGACACTGTACCCCAAAGCCCTGTCCCAGTGGAAGGTGTTCTGGCTCTAGTCCCAACTTCCTGACGCTCTCCATCTCGGTTTGCCCTTTGCCCTCATATTCTACCTCATTATTAGCCTTAGGATATCTTTCCCAGCCACTGGAACATAGACTTCTAAAGGGCAGGGGAAATGCCTGCATAGCCCAGTGGATCTCACGGGGGTTTAGTGAATGTGTGCTGGAATGTGGGGCAGTTCTGAGCTTCTCTCAGGATGAGGCCTACCTGGATCCAAGGATTGGCATCCTGGCTGCTCCACGCATTGATCGAGCCAGCAGAATTAAGCCTGGCCAGCTTTGGGGCCCACTGGCCTGCATGGGACAGAAGGGAAAGATTTGAAGCATCCATTTCTCCACACCTTGTCCCTCCCCTGCTCCCTGCATGCCAGACAGGCCCGGGCAGCTCAGCTGCAGGGAAGACATAAGGAAATGCTCCACCTTCTCCTTTTGGTTGGAGACTCTGGGTAGAATGCTGTACACACTGGTGGCCACTTTTGTCCAACTGTTGTGGGTTAGGGTTTGAGGATGCCTGGTAGGGGGGTTCCAAAGCGAGGTTCGCTGGAGGGGGGTCTCTATTTGAAAATGACTTATTTACAGACAGAAGGCATCAGTAAAACTCTTAAAAATTAAAATCAAATGAAAGGGTTGGACTGCAGGGGTGTGCCCATGGTAGTCTTTCCAAAAGTGTGTGATATAAGGTGTGGCTGCCAGGTGATATCAGGGCCCTGCCATAACATGGCCTCTTAAGCTGGATGGTCAAAGCAAAGTGAGACATTTACCTCCGGGGAGCCGCATTTCTCTGAGCCCTGCCACTATTGGGGTCGGAGTTTGCTCCCCAAAAGGCCCAGAAGGACGAGGCAGTTGCTAAGCTGGGTCCTCGATGGGCCATCCCAATTTATTTCTATGAAGTTTCCCTATTGAGAAAGCAGCCATTTTGCCTAGAAGTGCCATCACCCTGCCATGTAGCCAGCTCACCCCTTTGCAGGAACCTCTCCCCTTTTCCTTATTGAGCACTAATTCAGCAAAGAGCAGTTTGCTAGTGATTTAGGTCAAAGGTTTGGTGGGAAAGACAAAGGACAGCTTGGGAATCCTCAAACCATTCCATTATTTCTCATAGACAAGATGCCCCAGTTCAGTCTCTTTGATTTAAATGCTTTTTAAATTTTTAAATATTTTCCCCATTACATTTAAAACAATTTTTTATATTTGTTTTTAAAACTAAATTTCAGATTCTCTCTCTCCCCACCCCAGCTCCCATTAAGAAAGCACATGTGAAGTTATACAAAACACTTCCATCAAAGTCGCTCGTGATAGAAGACAGATCTAATGTCTTAAACGTAATACCTTAAAACTCTACTAAGACTTTGGGGGCACTAGGTATTGGAAAAGCTAAATGAAAATTTCTCATATGCTGAGAATTAGAATCAAGGGCTGCTGGGAAGAGTCTCAGGAGACAGACATGGCAGCAGAGGCCCTGGGAGCTGGGTTCTTCGGTGCCCGGGGACGGCGGGCAGGGCAGCACGAAGCTCCCGTCCCAAGCTATTGAGAGCCCAGGCTAGGGGGTCAGTGAAATGGCACATGGCGTGCATATACAGTCTGCCAGTGGGCGTCAGGATACTGGTATATGGCTAGAGGCTAAAGGGCAAATTGTGAGAGTTGACTGACACCAAGACATGAGAGCAACCCCCCAGGTTCACTCACCATAATGTCCAGAAGCCGTGATCTGAGAATCGGCAATCTGGCAAGAGGCCATTCCCAGAACATTCCGACAGTCTGCAAAGGAAAGAGACACAGAGGGGGAGAGGCTAGAGAGCAGCACGTTTTGGAAACAACTTCAAGCAGCTACTCTACTGTTGACTGAATTCAGTCTGCAGAGCAAGCCCTAGACCAAGAGCTCTTCTGGCAACTTGAAGTTGCTGACCCCTTCCGGAGCATCAGGCCAAAGCTATCTTCCCCATCCTTCAGAGAACATGGATCACAGTTCCTGATGTCGTCCACAAGGAATTGCAGAACCCTCCAGTCTGGAGACTGAGACCGCCTCAGAGGGTGGGGGGTGGGGGGTGGTATGGTGGTGTTCCCTTAGCTCATGTCTCTCTCCACTAACCATTTTACTTCTGAAGTTTTTGCTTTAAACGTGCAGACGCTGCTGTCCAGAAACAAAGACTTAATTAGCTCTGTCTTTTCCAGGTCATCAATTACCCTCCTTCCATCCCCTCGATCTAAGGGCCCGAGCCCTTTTTCAATCTTCCTGTCCCAAACATGGCTGGAAAACTCCTATTGGTCTTTCTCCATCTCTGGGTTTACCACTACTGACACTATCCACGAGGTTCCTCGGTTAGTCTCATCTTCAGGTACCGCCCTTGTATTTCCTCATCCACAGAATTCACCGTTCCATGGAATTAGAGACTGAAACCCTAGCTTTAAATGATGTGGCCACAGCAGGTTCCTTACTGTGTTCCACGACTTGGAGACAGGATTGGATGGAGATGGCAAATAGCAGATACGCAGGGAGGTGGAGCAACTGAGAGGTGTCACAGCCCCCTCTAAAGGCAGGGTCCGACCATCGTGGGGGTTAACCTGCCCAGACGCTTCGATGTTTTCAGCACGTCGGGGTAGATGTTCGGAGAGATTCTGACGGGACTGCTTGACCGATGCTGTGAGCACAGGGCCACCCAGCAGACGTTGGCCTTCCACACAGGGTAATGAACATAATGACACGTCATCTAGCTTCACATGAAGGAAGGCAGCATACACACAGGCAATTTGAGCTGCTTACTCTCGTGCCCCAGTGCATCAGATCGAGAACCCACCAAGTTTATGCACAGCACAGCATCCATCCTCACCACTCAGTCCGTGTCTCCTTTGGCATGGGCTCAGTACCTGCCACTCTCAACTTCCTGCTAAAGGGACAGAAGAGAGAGTCTTGTCTTCCCTTCCACCCCGTGTTCACTCTTGAGATATATCCAGTGTCACTGGCTCGGGGTACATCATGAGTTATAAAGTATAAGAAGACTGGGAAGGTTAAAGCCAAGGGTCCTCATTATTAAAGGCTCTCTATATTCCCTCGCGTATTCTGGCCTCCTGGCATACAATCTTCTCAGCTACCATGGCTTCCCTCTCATCCCTCTCCTAGCCACCCAACAGCACCTCCATGCTATGAACTTTCCATCTCCAAGAACAGTCTCCTATCCTTGCATCTTTCCCTCTACCTCACATCTCCAGAATCCATTTTTCATCCTGACAATAATCTCTACTCCTTCCCCAGTCCCACTTACTCTCTCACTTTGGCCAAACTTCTCTCATTCCATAGTCTTGATGGTGATTAAAGTACCATCCCACATCCTTGAGTCTCTTGAGCCTTTGTCTCCTCCCATTCTTTATGCTCTATTTAGCTCCAGATCTTCCTTCTTCCCTTGTGCTGAACAGACTTTCTAGCTGATGACCACTTCCAGAAGTCACAAAGCAAAAACCAGTGATTTCAGAATTGAAAGGGACCTCAGCCACTATCACACTCGGATGTGATCATCCAAGGAATCTCAACCATGCCCATTGTCTTGTTAATATCCACTGGGCCCTCATGACTTCTCGATGACTCCTCATAGTCCATTTCCCATCGTATCTGTTTCAAACTTCTTTCCTCATTTTCTGACCACCTCTCCCCGCTTTTCATAGCAGAAGGCCTTTATCACATAACCAAGAAAAAGGGAGACTCTCCATGGTGAGCACCAGCCTTTCCCTTATTCCCAACTTTAGACACATCTACATTACCCTCCAGTCTCTCTTCCTCCGTTCAAGTCTCTGAAGAAAAGTGGCCCTTTGAGCCAAAGTCAATCTCACCACTGATGTTTTGGGTTCCTATCACTCTCCCATGACTGGGAATTTACTCCCTTGTTTCCCCTCTTTCATCTTTACCTTCACTTTATCTAGTGATTTCTTCCTGGCTCCCTTCCAATATGCACAAATCTCACAACATATGATCCCGTCATCCCTTCGAGCTACCTTCCTAGGCCCCTTTTTTCTTTCAGTTAGGCAACAAGCGTTAAATGGTTATGATGTACAGTGTGCTAAGCGCACTCTGCTAAATATTAAGAATACAAAGAAAGGCAAAAATACAGTCCCTGTTCTCAAGAAGCTCACGTTCTAATGGTCAAGGAATAACTATAGATATACAGATATATGCATAATAAATGGATGGTAATCTGAGGGCTGGAAAATCCAAGACTGACCTTTTGCATAAGATAGAATTTAAGCTGATGTTTGAGGGAAGCCAGGGAAGCCAGGAGGGAGAGATATGGAGGGAGAGCATTCTGGGCAGAGAGGAATTTAAAATGTCTGCAGCCAGTGGTGTCTGGTGAGAGGACAACCAGGAGGCCAGTGCCACTGGATCAGGGTACGTGGTGAGTTAGAAAGTATAAGAAGACTGGGAAGGTTAAAGCCAGGGGTCCTCATTATTAAAGGCTCTGAAAGGCAGTGGGGTTTACATTTAACCATGGAGGTACAAGGGAGCCAGTAGAGTTCACTGACAAGGCAAGTCAATCCTTAAGCTTTGGGAAGAGTAGGGTGAAGAGAGACTTAAGGTAAGGAGATTAAGTGGCAGACTATTCTAATAGTCCAGGCAGGAAGGGATAGTAGCAATGTCAAAGGAGGGGAGAGGGTGTCTCTAAGACATGTTGTGAAAATAGTATGGGCAGATTGAAAGTGGGGAAGCAAGCAAGATTGTGAGCCTGAGGGACTGGGAGGATGGGGGGTGCCTTAGCAGTAATGAGGACATTTGGGGGAGTGCAGCTGCTAAAGGCTTGTACTAGAAGGGGGTGGGAAATATCTTTAGTGTGTGTGAACTCTTCCTGGCACATAGCAAATGCTTAATCAAAGTGGATTAAATTGAACTGACTCCACAAAGAGACACATACGTGCACACTTGCTTCTCACCCTTTAGGCCATGCTTGGGAGAAGACAGATGTCCTAAGACTTTTAAATTTCCTTTCTATGTGGCCATCTTATTAGTAAGGAAAAGCATCTAATGAGCCGAGATTTTCCTTGTCTATAGAATTGAGTTGAAGCTTCCAATTTTGATTAGATGTAAAAGAAATTCTGGCCCCCTTTGTGGCTAATCATCGCTAGTTGTAAGTTCTAGACTCCAGTGCTCATTTACAGCTGGACGTGGAATTTTTCTCCTGTTATCTCTGGACCTACAAATTGCTTCTCCTTTTGGCCTACTATGCTTTTCACAAGCACGCCTTTGAAATGGGAATCTTTACTTTCCCTTTTGGCACTTGTGATTCCTTTCTTTTTTGGTCATTGTAAATTCTAGTTGTACTTTTTCCTCCCTCTGATGTAGCTGAAAACTATACAAGACATAATTAAGAAAAAAACTCGATCTTGTGTTCAGGGGCCATTTAGAACACTGAGTATGTGCCCGTATCGTAGAGATCCATTTTTGAAAGTTCTCTTGTGTTGACAGCAGTACCTCTCGGTGAACCCTTGGCTATTTCCATATCAAAGATCCAGTTCAAGTCTCAGCTCTGCCACGGAGATGTTGGCCCCTTTGGGGCCCTCGCTTTCCTTTTTTCTAAAGGCCCTTTCAAGTGAAATGTTTTATGGTTTCAAGAGCTATGGTTGCCCAGTCCCAAGCCTAGAACACCAAGCACTCTCAGGAGGCAGAGTAGCCTACTTACACTTGTTGTTTTCCTACCCCTGCCATCTCCTCTTTGGTTGTTTTCCTACCCCTGCCATCTCCTTTTCAAGTACTGTGGACTCTAGATCTCTTTCATCTCCCTGTGAATTCTCAGTGGGGGTCTCTGCCTCCTCTCCCTGCACCCTGCTGTCCATTTCAACTTTCCCCTTCCTTACTATGAGCTCTTGATCTCTTCCCCCTTGATGTTTCTGTGAATCTCTGCCCCGGATTTCCCTGCAACCTCTTGCCTCCTACTACAATTCCTCCCTCTCCCTTGCACCCCAGATCTGTCTGTCATTCTCTTGGATTCTGCCCGGTTTTTCCATGGCTTGTCTCGCCCAGCCTCCATGGGAGATTCTTTCCCTGATCTCAAGCAAGGTCTTTCATTTTCCCTGCAAAACTGCCCCCTACTACTTTTTCTCTCTTTCCCTTGTCTGCACCTAATCTCCATTGGAAGGTCTCTGCACCTAATCTTCTTGTAGGTCTGTGCCCCGGATCCCTACGGGGAGACCCCTGATGTTCCTGTAGGTCTGTGCCCCGGGGCTCTATGGGGGGTCTCTTCCCCTGATCTTCTGGTAGGTGTGTGCCCTGGATGTCTATGGGGGGGGGTCTCTTCCAGTAGGTCTGTGCCCTGGATCCCTATGAGGGGGGCCTCTTCCCCTGGTCTTCCTGTAGGTGTGTGCCCTCGATCTCTATGAGGGGGGGGTCTCTTCCTGTAGGTCTGTGCCCCAGATCTCTATGGGGTCTTTCGCCTGATCTTCCTGTAGATCTGTGCCTGGATCTAGTGGGCATCTCTTCCCCTGGTCTTCCGTGGTCTGTGCCCGGATCCCTATGGCGGGGTCCTTCCCTGATCTTCCTGTAGATCTGTGCTTTAGATCCCTATGGGGGTCTCTTTCTGTGGGTCTATATCCCAGATCACTGGGGTCTGTTCCCTGGTCTTCCTGTAGGTCGGTGCCCCAGATCCCTATAGGGGGTCTCTTCCTGTAGTTCTGTGCCCTGGATCTCTATGGGGGCTTCTTTTCCCCTGGTCTTCCTGTAGATCTGTGCCGTGGATCCCTATGGCAGGTATCTTCCTGTAGGTCTGTGCCCCGGGGCTCTATGGGGGGTCTCTTCCCCTGATCTTCCTGTAAATCTGTGCCCCGGATCTCTATGGGGGGGTCTCTTCCCCTGATCTTCCGGTAGGTGTGTGCCCTGGATCTCTATAGGGGGGGGTCTCTTCCTGTAGGTCTGTGCCCCAGATCCCTACAGGGGTCTTCCTTGATCTGTCTGTCATCTCTCCCGCCATGGCTGTCTCAGGCCCAGCTCTCCATGGGGAGATTCTTTCCCTGATCTCCGGGCAAGGTCTTTGCCCCAGTTTTCCTTGCAATGTGCTGCCCCCTACTACTTTTTCTCTCTTTCCCTTGTCTGCACCTAATCTCCATTGGAAGGTCTCTGCACCTAATCTTCTTGTAGGTCTGTGCCCCGGATCCCTATGGCGGGGTCTCTTCCCCTGATCTTTCTGTAGATCTGTGCTCTGTATCCCTATAGGGGCCCTTCCTGGTCTTCCTGTGGTCTGCCCAGATCCTATGGGGGTCTCTTCCTGACTTCCTGCAGGTCTTCCTTTTTTTCTGTGGGGGGGTCTCTTCCCCCGGACTTTTGTAGGTCTGTGCCCTGGATCCCAATGAGAGGTCTCTTCCCCTGAACTTCCTGTAGATCTATGCTCTGGATCCCTATGGAGGGTCTCTTCCTGTAGGTCTGTGTCCTAGATCCCTATGGGTGGGCGTCTCTTCCCCAGATCTTCTTGTCGATCTGTGCCACAGATCCCTATGGGGGGGTCTATTCCCCTGGTTTCCTGTAGATCTGTGCCCTGGATTCCAATTGGGGGGTCTCTTCCTGTAGGTCTCTGCCCCAGATCTCTATGGGGGGGGTCTCTTCCCCTGATCTTCCTGTAGATCTGTGCCCCGGATCCCTAGTGGGGCATCTCTTCCCCTGGTCTTCCTGTAGGTCTGTGCCCAGGATCCCTATGGCGGGGTCTCTTCCCCTGATCTTCCTGTAGATCTGTGCTCTGTATCCCTATAGGGGGGTCTCTTCCCCTGATCTTCCTGTAGATCTGTGCTTTAGATCCCTATGGGGGGGTCTCTTTCTGTAGGTCTATATCCCAGATCACTATGGGAGGTCTGTTCCCCTGGTCTTCCTGTAGGTCGGTGCCCCAGATCCCTATAGGGGGTCTCTTCCTGTAGTGCTGTGCCCCGGATCCCTACGGGGAGACCCCTGATGTTCCTGTAGGTCTGTGCCCCGGGGCTCTATGGGGGGTCTCTTCCCCTGATCTTCTGGTAGGTGTGTGTCCTGGATCTCTATGGGGGGGTCTCTTCCTGTAGGTCTGTGCCCTGGATCCCTATGAGGGGGGTCTCTTCCCCTGGTCTTCCTATAGGTGTGTGCCCTCGATCTCTATGAGGGGGGGTCTCTTCCTGTAGGTCTGTGCCCAGATCTCTAGGGGGGGGGTCTTTTCGCCTGATCTTCCTGGAGATCTGTGCCTGGGATCCCTAGTGGGGCATCTCTTCCCCTGGTCTTCCTGTAGGTCTGTGCCCAGGATCCCTATGGCGGGGTCTCTTCCCCTGATCTTCCTGTAGATCTGTGCTCTGTATCCCTATAGGGGGGTCTCTTCCCCTGATCTTCCTGTAGATCTGTGCTTTAGATCCCTATGGGGGGGTCTCTTTCTGTAGGTCTATATCCCAGATCACTATGGGAGGTCTGTTACCCTGGTCTTCCTGTAGGTCGGTGCCCCAGATCCCTATAGGGGGTCTCTTCCTGTAGTGCTGTGCCCCGGATCCCTACGGGGAGACCCCTGATGTTCCTGTAGGTCTGTGCCCCGGGGCTCTATGGGGGGTCTCTTCCCCTGATCTTCTGGTAGGTGTGTGCCCTGGATCTCTGGGGGGGTCTCTTCCTGTAGGTCTGTGCCCTGGATCCCTATGAGGGGGGTCTCTTCCCCTGGTCTTCCTATAGGTGTGTGCCCTCGATCTCTATGAGGGGGGGTCTCTTCCTGTAGGTCTGTGCCCCAGATCTCTATGGGGGGGTCTCTTCCCCTGATCTTTCTGTAGATCTGTGCCTGTATCCCTATAGGGGGGTCTCTTCCCCTGATCTTCCTGTAGATCTGTGCTTTAGATCCCTATGGGGGGTCTCTTTCTGTAGGTCTATATCCCAGATCACTATGGGAGGTCTGTTCCCCTGGTCTTCCTGTAGGTCGGTGCCCCAGATCCCTATAGGGGGTCTCTTCCTGTAGTTCTGTGCCCTGGATCTCTATGGGCGCTTCTCTTCCCCTGGTCTTCCTGTAGATCTGTGCCTGGGATCCCTAGTGGGGCATCTCTTCCCTGGTCTTCCTGTAGGTCTGTGCCCAGGATCCCTATGGCGGGGTCTCTTCCCCTGATCTTCCTGTAGATCTGTGCTTTAGATCCCTATGGGGGGGGGGGTCTCTTCCTGTAGGTCTCCCAGATCACTATGGGAGGTCTGTTCCCCTGGTCTTCCTGTAGTTCTGTGCCCTGGATCTCTATGGGGGCTTCTCTTCCCCTGGTCTTCCTGTAGATTTGTGCCTGGGATCCCTAGTGGGGCATCTCTTCCCCTGGTTTCCTTCCTGTGGTCTGTGCCCAGGATCCCATGGCGGGGTCTCTTCCCTGATCTTCCTGTAGATCTTGTGGATCCTGAGGTATCTTCCTGTAAATCTGTTCCCCGGATCTCTTGGGGTCTCTTCCCCACTTCCGGGTGTGTTGCCCTGGATCTCTATGGGGGTCTCTTCCTGTAGGTCTGTGCCCCAGATCCCTACGGGGGGTCTCTTCCCCTGATCTGTCTGTCATCTCTCTGCCCCAGTTTTCCATGGCTGTCTCGGGCCCAGCTCTCCATGGGGAGATTCTTTCCTGATTCCGGGCAAGGTCTTTGCCCCAGTTTTCTTCTTCAATGTGCTGCCCCCTACTACTTTTTCTCTCTTTCCCTTGTCTGCACCTAATCTCCATTGGAAGGTCTCTGCACCTAATCTTCCTGTAAATCTGTGCCCCGGATCTCTATGGGGGGGTCTATTCCCCTGGTTTCCTGTAGATCTGTGCCCTGGATTCCAATTGGGGGGTCTCTTCCTGTAGGTCTCTGCCCCACATCTCTATGGGGGGGTCTCTTCCCCTGATCTTCCTGTAGATCTGTGCCCCGGATCCCTATGGGGTGTCTCTTAATGTAGGTCTATGCCCCAGATCCCTATGGGTGTGTCTTCCCCTGATCTTCCTGTAGATCTGTGCCCTGGGTCGTATGGGGGGGGGGTTTCTTTATTATCAGTGCTCTGGATCCCTATGGGGGGCTCTCTTCCCCTGGTCTTCCTGTAGATCTGTGCTCTGTATCCCTATAGGGGGGTCTCTTCCCCTGATCTTCCTGTAGATCTGTGCTTTAGATCCCTATGGGGGGTCTCTTCCTGTAGGTCTATATCCCAAATCACTATAGGTCTTTCCCTGATCTTTCCTGGGTCGTGCACCAGATCCCTATAGGGGGTCTCTTCCTGTAGTTCTGTGCCCTGGATCCCTATGGGGGCTTCTCTTCCCCTGATCTTCCTGTCAATCTGTGCCACCGATCCCTATGGGGGGGTCTCTTCCTGTAAGTCTTTGCCCGGGATCCCTATGGGGGGGTCTCTTCCCCTGATCTTCCTGTAGGTCTTTGCCTTGGATCCCTATGGGAGGGTCTCTTCATGTAGATCTGTGCCCAAGATCCCCATGGGGGGTCTTTTCCCCTAGTCTTCCTTTACGTCCGTGTTCTAGATCCCTATGAGGGGGGTCTCTTCCTGTAGGTCTGTGCCCCGGATCTCTATGGGGGGGTCTTTTCCCCTGGTCTTCCTGTACATCTGTGCCCTGGATCCCTATGGGGAGTCTCTTCCTATAGGTCTCTGCCCCGGATCTCAATTGGGGGTCTCTTCCTGATCACTGTGATCGCCCCTGGATCCCTGTGGAGGGTCTCTTCCTGTAGGTTTGTGCTCTGGATATCTATGGGGGTCCTTTCCCCTGATTTTCCTGTAGGTCTCTGCGGATCCCTATGGGTGTCTCTTAATGTGGTCTATGCCCCAGATCCCTATGGGTGTGTCTTCCCCTGATCTTCCTGTAGATCTGTGCCCTGGGTCTGTATGGGGGGGGGGGGTTCTTTCTGTAGGTTTGTGCTCCAGATCCCTATGTGTTGTCTCTTCCTGTAGGTCTGTGCCCTGTATATCTCTGGGGGGGTTTTCTTTATTATCAGTGCTCTGGATCCCTATGGGGGGCTCTCTTCCCCTGGTCTTCCTGTAGATCTTTGCCTTGGATCCCTATGGGAGGGTCTCTTCATGTAGATCTGTGCCCAAGATCCCCATGGGGGGTCTTTTCCCCTGGTCTTCCTTTACGTCCTTGCTCTAGATCCCTATGGGGGGGTCTCTTCCTGTAGGTCTATATCCCAGATCACTATGGGAGGTCTGTTCCCCTGGTCTTCCTGTAGGTCGGTGCCCCAGATCCCTATAGGGGGTCTCTTCCTGTAGTTCTGTGCCCTGGATCTCTATGGGGGCTTCTCTTCCCCTGGTCTTCCTGTAGATCTGTGCCGTGGATCCCTATGGCAGGTATCTTCCTGTAGGTTTGTGCCACAGATCCCTATGGGGGGTCTATTCCCATGGTTTCCTGTAGATCTCTGCCCTGGATTCCAATTGGGGGGGTCTCTTCCTGTAGGTCTCTGTCCCAGATCTCTATGGGGGGGTCTCTTCCCCTGGTCTTCCTGTAGATCTGTGCCCTGGATCCTAGGGGAAGTCTCTTCCATGGTCTCTGGGATCTCATGGGGGTCTTCCCCTGATCTTATGTGACTGTGCCCGGATCCTGGGAGGGTCTCTTCCTGTGGTTTGTGCTCCGGATATCTAGGGGTCCTCTTCCTGATTTTCCTGTGGGTCTGTGCCCCGGATCCCTATGGGGTGTCTCTTAATGTGGTCTTGCCCGTCCATGGGTGTGTCTTCCCCGATCTTCTTGTAGATCCTTGCCCTGGTTTGTGGGGCTCTTCCTGAGGTTTGCCCAGATCCCTATGTGTTGTGTCTTCCTGAGGTCTTGGCCTGATATCTCTGGGGGGTTCTTTATTATCAGTGCTCTGGACTTCTATGGGGCTCTCTTCCCTGGTTTTCCTGTAGATCTTTGCCTTGGATCCCTAATGGGAGGGTCTCTTCATGACTGTGCCAAGATCCCATGGGGTCTTTTCCCCTGGTTTCCTTTACGTCCATCTCTAGATCCTTATGGGGGTCTCTTCCTGTAGGCTTAGCCCAGATCTCCATGGGGTCTTTCCTGAACTTCCTGTAGATCTCGCTCATCCCTAGGGGCATCCTTCCCTGGTCTTCCTGTAGGTCTGTGCCCAGGATCCCTTGCGGGTCTTTCCCTGATCTTTCCTGTAGATCTTGCCGATCCCTGGGGGCTTTCCCTGATCTTCCTGTAGATCTGTGCTTTAGATCCCTATGGGGTTCTTCTGTAGGTCATATCCCAGATCACTATGGAAGGTCTGTTCCTGGCTCCTGTGGTCGTGCCCCAGATCCCTATAGGGGGTCTCTTCCTGTAGTTCTGTGCCCTGGATTCTTATGGGGCTTTCTTCCTGGATCTTCCTGTAAATCTGTGCCCCGGATCTCTATGGGGGGGTCTCTTCCCCTGATCTTCCGGTAGGTGTGTGCCCTGGATCTCTATGGGGGGGTCTCTTCCTGTAGGTCTGTGCCCCAGATCCCTATGGGGGGTCTCTTCCCCTGATCTGTCTGTCATCTCTCTGCCCCGGTTTTCCATGGCTGTCTCGGGCCCAGCTCTCCATGGGGAGATTCTTTCCCTGATCTCCGGGCAAGGTCTTTGCCCCAGTTTTCCTTGCAATGTGCTGCCCCCTACTACTTTTTCTCTCTTTCCCTTGTCTGCACCTAATCTCCATTGGAAGGTCTCTGCACCTAATCTTCTTGTAGGTCTGTGCCCCGGATCCCTATGGGGGGACCCCTGATGTTCCTGTAGGTCTGTGCCCCAGGGCTCTATGGGGGGTCGCTTCCCCTGATCTTCCTGTTAATCTGTGCCCAGGATCTCTATGGGGGGGTCTCTTCCCCTGGTCTTCCTGTAGGTGTGTGCCCTGGATCTCTATGGGGGGGTCTCTTCCTGTAGATCTTTGCCCCAGATCCCTATGGGGGGTCTCTTCCCCTGATCTTCTTGCAGGTCTGTGCCCTTTTTTTCTGTGGGGGGGTCTCTTCCCCCGGATTTTTGTAGGTCTGTGCCCCGGATCCCAATGAGAGGTCTCTTCCCCTGAACTTCCTGTAGATCTATGCTCTGGATCCCTATGGAGGGTCTCTTCCTGTAGGTCTGTGTCCTAGATCCCTATGGGTGGGCGTCTCTTCCCCAGATCTTCTTGTCGATCTGTGCCACAGATCCCTATGGGGGGGGTCTATTCCCCTGGTTTCCTGTAGATCTGTGCCCTGGATTCCAATTGGGGGGTCTCTTCCTGTAGGTCTCTGCGCCAGATCTCTATAGGGGGGTCTCTTCCCCTGATCTTCCTGTAGATCTGTGCCCCGGATCCCTATGGGGTGTCTCTTACTGTAGGTCTATGCCCCAGATCCCTTTGGGTGTGTCTTCCCCTGATCTTCCTCTAGATCTGTGCCCTGGGTCTGTATGGGGGGGGGGTTTCTTTATTATCAGTGCTCTGGATCCCTATGGGGGGTCTCTTCCTGTAGGTCTATATCCCAGATCACTATGGGAGGTCTGTTCCCCTGATCTTCCTGTAGGTCGGTGCACCAGATCCCTATAGGGGGTCTCTTCCTGTAGTTCTGTGCCCTGGATCCCTATGGGGGCTTCTCTTCCCCTGATCTTCCTGTCAATCTGTGCACCATCCCAAAGGGGTCTCTTCCTGTAGTCTTTGCCGGGATCCTCTGGGGGTCCCTTCCCTGATCTTCCTGTAGGTCTTTGCTTTAGATCCCTATGGGAGGGTCTCTTCATGTAGATCTGTGCCCAAGATCCCCATGGGGGGTCTTTTCCCCTAGTCTTCCTTTACGTCCGTGTTCTAGATCCCTATGAGGGGGGTCTCTTCCTGTAGGTCTGTGCCCCGGATCTCTATGGGGGGGTCTTTTCGCCTGATCTTCCTGTAGATCTGTGCCTGGGATCCCTAGTGGGGCATCTCTTCCCCTGGTCTTCCTGACGCTGTGCCTGGATCCCTATGGGGTCTCTTCCCCTGATCTTCCTGTAGATCTGTGCTCTGTATCCCTATAGGGGGGTCTCTTCCCCTGATCTTCCTGTAGATCTGTGCCACCGATCCCTATGGGGGGTCTATTCCCATGGTTTCCTGTAGATCTCTGCCCTGGATTCCAATTGGGGGGGTCTCTTCCTGTAGGTCTCTGTCCCAGATCTCTATGGGGGGGTCTCTTCCCCTGATCTTCCTGTAGATCTGTCCTCTGTATCCCTATAGGGGGGGTCTTTTCCCCTGGTCTTCCTTTACGTCCTTGCTCTAGATCCCTATGGGGGGGTCTCTTCCTGTAGGTCTATATCCCAGATCACTATGGGAGGTCTGTTCCCCTGGTCTTCCTGTAGGTCGGTGCCCCAGATCCCTATAGGGGGTCTCTTCCTGTAGTTCTGTGCCCTGGATCTCTATGGGGGCTTCTCTTCCCCTGGTCTTCCTGTAGATCTGTGCCGTGGATCCCTATGGCAGGTATCTTCCTGTAGGTTTGTGCCACAGATCCCTATGGGGGTTATTCCCTTGGTTTCCTGTAAATCTCTGCCCTGGATTCCAATTGGGGGGTCTCTTCCTGTAGGTCTCTGTCCCAGATCTCTATGGGGGTCTCCCCGGTCTTCCTCTAGATCTGTCCCTGGATCCCTATGGGGTCTCTTCCTGAGGTCTCCCCCGGATCTCAATTGGGGGTCTCTTCCCTGATCTTACTGTAGATCTGTGCCCGGATCCCTGTGGAGGGCTCTTCCTGTGGTTGTGCCCGGATATCATGTGGGGGGTCCTCTTCCCCTGATTTTCCTGTGGTTCTGTCCCGGATCCTAATGGGGTGTCTTTAATGTGGTCCCCTTAGATCCCTATGTGTGTCTTCCCCTGATCTTCCTGTAGATCTGTGCCCTGGTTCTATATGGGGGGGGGTTTCTTCCTGTAGGTTTGTGCTCCAGATCCCTATGTGTTGTCTCTTCCTGTAGGTCTGTGCCCTGGATATCTCTGGGGGTTCTTTATTATCAGTGCTCTGGATCTCTATGGGGCTTCTTCCCTGGTTTCCTGTAGATCTTTGCCTTGGATCCCTATGGGAGGGTCTCTCATGTAGATCTGTGCCCAAGATCCCCATGGGGGTCTTTTCCCTGGTCTTTCTTAACGTCCATGCCTAGATCCTTATGGGGGTCTCCCTGAGGTCTGTGCCCCAGATCTCTATGGGGGTCTTTCGCCTGAACTTCCTGTAGATCTCTACCTGGCATCCTAGTGGGGCACTCTTCCCCTGGTCTTCCTGTAGGTCTGTTGCCCAGGGATCCTATGGCGGGGTCTCTTCCCCTGATCTTCCTGTAGATCTGTGCTTTAGATCCCTATGGGGGGGTCTCTTTCTGTAGGTCTATATCCCAGATCACTATGGAAGGTCTGTTCCCCTGGCCTTCCTGTAGGTCGGTGCCCCAGATCCCTATAGGGGGCCTCTTCCTGTAGTTCTGTGCCCTGGATCTCTATGGGGGCTTCTCTTCCCCTGGTCTTCCTGTAGATCTGTGCCTGGGATCCCTAGTGGGGCATCTCTTCCCCTGGTCTTCCTGTAGGTCGGTGCCCCAGATCCCTATGGCGGGGTCTATTCCCTGATCTTCCTGTAGATCCTGTGCCGTGGATTCAATTGGGGGGGTCTCTTCCTGTAGGTCTCTGTCCCAGATCTCTATGGGGGGGTCTCTTCCCCTGGTCTTCCTGTAGATCTGTGCCCTGGATCCCTATGGGGAGTCTCTTCCTGTAGGTCTCTGCCCCGGATTCTCAATTGGGGGGGTCTCTTTCCTGATCTTACTGTAGATCTGTGCCCCGGATCCCTTGGAGGTCTCTCTTCCTGTAGGTTTGTGCTCCGGATATCTATGGGGGGGGTCCTCTTCCCCTGATTTTCCTGTAGGTCTGTGCCCCGGATCCCTATGGGGTGTCTCTTAATGTAGGTCTATGCCCCAGATCCCTATGGGTGTGTCTTCCCCTGATCTTCCTGTAGATCTGTGCCTGGTCATATGGGGGGGGGGGTCTCTTCCTGTAGGTTTGTGCTCCAGATCCCTATGTGTTGTGTCTTCCTGTAGGTCTGTGCCCTGGATATCTCTGGGGGGTTCTTTATTATCAGTGCTCTGGATCTCTATGGGGGCTTCTCTTCCCCTGGTTTTCCTGTAGATCTTTGCCTTGGATCCCTATGGGAGGGTCTCTTCATGTAGATCTGTGCCCAAGATCCCCATGGGGGGGCTTTTCCCCTGGTCTTCCTTTACGTCTGTGCTCTAGATCCCTATGGGGGGGGTCTCTTCCTGTAGGTCTGTGCCCCAGATCTCTATGGGGGGGTCTTTTCGCCTGATCTTCCTGTAGATCTGTGCCTGGGATCCCTAGTGGGGCATCTCTTCCCCTGGTCTTCCTGTAGGTCTGTGCCCAGGATCCCTATGGCGGGGTCTCTTCCCCTGATCTTCCTGTAGATCTGTGCTCTGTATCCCTATAGGGGGGTCTCTTCCCCTGATCTTCCTGTAGATCTGTGCCGTGGATCCCTATGGCAGGTATCTTCCTGTAGGTTTGTGCCACAGATCCCTATGGGGGGTCTATTCCCTTGGTTTCCTGTAGATCTCTGCCCTGGATTCCAATTGGGGGGGTCTCTTCCTGTAGGTCTCTGTCCCAGATCTCTATGGGGGGGGCCTCCCTGGTCTTCCTGTAGATCTGTGCCCTGGATCCTATGAGTCTCTTCCTGTAGGTCTCTGCCCCGGATCTCTATTGGGGGGGTCTCTTCCCCTGATCTTACTGTAGATCTGTGCCCCGGATCCCTGTGGAGGGTCTCTTCCTGTAGGTTTGTGCTCCGGATATCTATGGGGGTCCTCTTCCCCTGATTTTCCTTGGGTCTGTGCCCCGGATCCCTATGGGGTGTCTCTTAATGTAGGTCTATGCCCCAGATCCCTATGGGTGTGTCTTCCCCTGATCTTCCTGTAGATCTGTGCCCTGGTTCTATATGGGGGGGGGTCTCTTCCTGTAGGTTTGTGCTCCAGATCCCTATGTGTTGTGTCTTCCTGTAGGTCTGTGCCCTGGATATCTCTGGGGGGGGGTTCTTTATTATCAGTGCTCTGGATCTCTATGGGGGCTTCTCTTCCCCTGGTTTTCCTGTAGATCTTTGCCTTGGATCCCTATGGGAGGGTCTCTTCATGTAGATCTGTGCCCAAGATCCCCATGGGGGGGTCTTTTCCCCTGGTCTTCCTTTACGTCCATGCTCTAGATCCTTATGGGGGGGGTCTCTTCCTGTAGGTCTGTGCCCCAGATCTCTATGGGGGGTCTTTTCGCCTGAACTTCCTGTAGATCTCTACCTGGCATCCCTAGTGGGGCATCTCTTCCCCTGGTCTTCCTGTAGGTCTGTGCCCAGGATCCCTATGGCGGGGTCTCTTCCCCTGATCTTCCTGTAGATCTGTGCTTTAGATCCCTATGGGGGGGTCTCTTTCTGTAGGTCTATATCCCAGATCACTATGGAAGGTCTGTTCCCCTGGCCTTCCTGTAGGTCGGTGCCCCAGATCCCTATAGGGGGCCTCTTCCTGTAGTTCTGTGCCCTGGATCTCTATGGGGGCTTCTCTTCCCCTGGTCTTCCTGTAGATCTGTGCCTGGGATCCCTAGTGGGGCATCTCTTCCCCTGGTCTTCCTGTAGATCTGTGCCCAGGATCCCTATGGCGGGGTCTCTTCCCCTGATCTTCCTGTAGATCTGTGCCGTGGATTCCAATTGGGGGGGGTCTCTTCCTGTAGGTCTCTGTCCCAGATCTCTATGGGGGGGTCTCTTCCCCTGGTCTTCCTGTAGATCTGTGCCCTGGATCCCTATGGGGAGTCTCTTCCTGTAGGTCTCTGCCCCGGATCTCAATTGGGGGGGTCTCTTCCCCTGATCTTACTGTAGATCTGTGCCCCGGATCCCTGTGGAGGGTCTCTTCCTGTAGGTTTGTGCTCCGGATATCTATGGGGGGGGTCCTCTTCCCCTGATTTTCCTGTAGGTCTGTGCCCCGGATCCCTATGGGGTGTCTCTTAATGTAGGTCTATGCCCCAGATCCCTATGGGTGTGTCTTCCCCTGATCTTCCTGTAGATCTGTGCCCTGGGTCTATATGGGGGGGGGTCTCTTCCTGTAGGTTTGTGCTCCAGATCCCTATGTGTTGTGTCTTCCTGTAGGTCTGTGCCCTGGATATCTCTGGGGGGGGGTTCTTTATTATCAGTGCTCTGACCTCTTGGGCTTCTCTCCCTGGTTTTCCTGTAGATCTTCCTTGATCCTATGGGAGGGTCTCTTCATGTAGATCTGTGCCAAGATCCCCATGGGGCTTTCCCTGTCTTCCTTATGTCCATGCTCAGGATCCTATGGGGTCTCTTCTGTGGTGTCCCCAGGATTTGGGGTCTTTCGCCTGAACTTCCTGTAGATTCTGCCTTCCTAGTGGGGCATTCTTCCTGGTCTTCCTGTAGTCTTGTGCCAGGGATCCCTAGGGGGTCTTTCCCCTGATCTTCCTGTAGATCTGTGCCTGTTCCCTGGGGGTCTCTTCCCTGTCTTCCGTAGACTGTGCCCCGATCCCTGAGGTATCTTCCTGTAGTTTTGCCAGGATCCCTATGGGGTCTATTCCCATGTTTCCTTAGTCTCTGCCCGGATCAATTGGGGGCCTCCTGGGCCGTCCCAGGACTCTATGGGGGTCTTCCCTGGTCTTCCTGTAGATCTGTGCCCTGGATCCCTATGCGGGGTGTCTTCCTAGGTCTCTGCCCCGGATCTCAATTGGGGGGGGTCTCTTCCCCTGATCTTACTGTAGATCTGTGCCCTGGATCCCCATGGGGAATCTCTTCCTGTAGGTCTGTACCCCGGATCTCTTTTCAGGGGTCTCTTCCCCTGATCTTCCTGTCGATCTGTGCCACCAATCCCTATGGGGGGTTCTCTTTCTGTAGCTCGGTGCCCCAGATCTCTATGGGGCGGTCTTTTCCCCTGATCTTCCTGTAGGTCTGTGGCCCAGATCCCTATGGGGGGGGTCTATTCTCCTGGTCTTCATGTAGATCTGTTCCCTGGTTCCTCTGGGGGGGTCTCTTTCTGTAGGTCTGTGCCCCAGATCCCTATGGAGGTCTCTTCCTGTATGTCTATGCTGTCTCTATGGGGTGTCTCATGTCCCTACGTGCTTGTCCCGGATCAATATGGGTGGATCTCTGGGGGGGGTCTGTTTCCCTGATCTTCCTGTAGGTCTGTGCCCTGGATCTCTATTGGGGTGTCTCTTCCTGTAGCACTGTGTCCTGGATGTCAATGGGGCGCGGTCTCTTCCCCTGATCTTCCTATAAGTTTGTGCCCCAGATCTCTAGGGGGTCTTTCCCTGATCTTCCAGTCTGTGCCGGATCCCTAGTGGGATCTCTTCCCTGGTCTTACTGTAGGTCTGTGCCCAGGATCCCTATGGGGGTCTCTTCCCTGATCTTCCTGTAGATCTGTGCTCTGTATCCCTATAGGGGGGGTCTCTTCCCCTGATCTTCCTGTAGATCTGTGCTTTAGATCCCTATGGGAGGGTCTCTTCCTGTAGTTCTGTGCCCTGGATCTCTATGGGGGCTTCTCTTCCCCTGGTCTTCCTGTAGATCTGTGCCCCGGATCTCTATGGGGGGGTCTCTTCCCCTGATCTTCCGGTAGGTGTGTGCCCTGGATCTCTATAGGGGGGGGTCTCTTCCTGTAGGTCTGTGCCCCGGATCCCAATGAGAGGTCTCTTCCCCTGAACTTCCTGTAGATCTATGCTCTGGATCCCTATGGAGGGTCTCTTCCTGTAGGTCTGTGTCCTAGGGTGGGCGTCTCTTCCCAGATCTTTGTGATCTTGTGCCCAGATCCCTATGGGGGTTTTCTTGGTTTCCTGTAGATCTGTGCCCTGGATTCCATTGGGGGGTCTCTTCCTGTAGGTCTCTGCCCCAGATCTCTATGGGGGGTCTCTTCCCCTGATCTTCCTATAGATCTGTGCCCCGGATCCCTATGGGGTGTCTCTTAATGTAGGTCTATGCCCCAGATCCCATGGTGTGTCTTCCCTGTCTTCCTTAGATCTGTGCCTGGTCCATATGGGGGGTCTCTTCCTGTAGGTTTGTGCCCCAGATCCTATGTGTTGGTCTTCCGTGGTCTGTGCCCTGGATACCTGGGGGTTCTTTATTATCAGTGCCTGGATCTCTATGGGGCTTTCTTCCTGGTTTTCCTGGATCTTTGCCCTTGGATCCCTATGGAGGGTCTTTCATGTAGATTTGTGCCCAAGATCCCTATGGGGGCTCTTTCTGTCTTCCTTTAGTCCATGCTCTAGATCCCTAGAGTCCTTCCTGTAGGTCTTGCCCAGATCCTATGGGGTCTTCGCCGGAACTTCCTGTAGATCTCTGGGCCCATCCCTAGTGGGGCATCTCTTCCTGGTCTTCCTGTAGTCTGTGCCCGGATCCCTATGGCGGGTCTCTTCCCCTGATCTTCCTGTAGATCTGTGTCTGTATCCCTATAGTCTTTCCCGATCTTCCTTAGATCTTGCTTTAGATCCCTATGGGGTCTCTTCTTGGTCTATCCCGATACATGGAGGTCTGTTCCCCTGGCCTTCCTGTAGGTCGGTGCCCTGATCCCATAGGGGCCTCTTCCTGATTCTGTCCTTGGATCTCTAGGCTCTTCCCTGGCCTCCTGTAGGTCTGTTTGGGATCCCTAAGGGGTCTCTTCCCTGGTCTTCCTGTAGATCTGTCCCGGATCCCTATGGGGTCTCTTCCTGTCTTCCGATCTGTCGTGATCCTATGGCGGTTCTTCCTGTAATCTGTGCCCTGGATCTCATGGGGGTCTCTTCCAGGTCTGTGCCCCGATCCCTAGGGGTCTCTTCCGACTTCTGTCATCTCTCCCGGTTTTCCATGGGGTCTCTGGGCCAGCCTAGGAGACTTTCCGTTGGCGGTCTTGCCCAGTTTCCTTGGGCCTCCTTTTTTTCTCTTCCTTGCCCTAATCTCCATGGAAGGTCTCTCATAATCTCTTAGTGTGAGGATCTTAGTTCCCGATCTTCCTGTAGATCCGGTTTGCAGAACCCGAGGGTGTTGGACAGGAAATTTTCTTAGTGGGAAAACCAGGGTCCTGGGGCTCTGGTTGCCTTGCATTTTGGGACAGGGGGCGTGCCGAGGTCGGATAATTAGGGGTTTTATTCTTTGGGGGTCCCAAATATAAGTAAAGTTTCTATTATCCGGAAAAGGACTAAGTTCCTTAAAGAAGTTCCGGATTGGAAGAAATTTGAAGATTGGATTTTAAGGGCACTTTCCCAATGGCAGGAGGGATCCTTGTGGAATGGGGGAGACCTTATGATGAAATTCTCCTTGGGGTGTCCTTTGAACTAGAGGGGCTTACGGGATGGGAATTTCCTGTCCTAAAGGGACTTGCCTGGTTGGCCTGTCTTTGGGAAACCTTTCTGGCTATCCTTGGGCCTTCTTTTTGGCCTTGTATTATTTTAACTGAACAGATTACAGAATTCCTGTTCTTTTGGATTTGGGAAAGGACCAGGATCTTAAAGATTTTTGGCTTGGTATTAGACGTTTTCAGATCAAGAATTAAAGCCAGCCTTAATTTTAGGCCTGAATTGCTTTGGCCTTTCATAACTTTAGGTTCAAAGCCAGGCCCATTAACTGGAACTAAATTTCCTTACTTGGGCACTTGTAACTTTTTTTTTATCAGTTTTGTGCCTCCCATTTCCTTTCAATTTGATTGCCCTCTCTTTAAACCATTGTTTCCAAATCCTGAAATCCGTTTGAACTCTCTTTTGGTTTGACCTTTTCCCCTTAGGGTGTCAATTCGCTTTGGACATGGGCCCCTTGCCCCTCTAATTTCTGCTCAAGGGTTTAAATGCTCTTAGGTGTGTCCTTTTCCCCTCCGCCAATTTACAAATTATGATATTCCCAACAAACCTTCTTTGCTTCCTACAACCCAACCTTCAGTTGGGCCAGACCTACTCCCTGATTTTTTTTCCCTCCTCTTGGTCCTTTCCACCCTTATTGTGCCTGTCTATGGGTCTGTTCCTGTTCCCTGCCCTTGTCCCTGACTTCCTTTTCCCCTGTTTCCTTGGTTCCCCTCTTGTTTTGTTCTGGCCCTCCCGATTCTTAAGTTCCCTTCTCAGTTGTCTTCCTTCTGGATTTTCTCTGTTTCGTTGCCTTCAGTTCCCAATCCTTTGGGTTCTTTGCCTCCAAACCTTTACCTTTTCTGGCCGCCTTGGGCTTTCCCACATTTTTTCCCTTGTTCCTTTCGGTCCCTTCCAGGTCTTTGGTTCAGTTTCTTCCTTATCCCTGAGTCGTGTCCCTGATCTTGGCGGGATTTCTGTGGTTGTGCCCGGGGCTCTGGGGGTTCTTTTCTGATTTTCCAGGGTCTTTCCCCGGTCTTCGAGGGTTCCTCTGATTCCCGGTTTTCCCTATTTCCCAGATCTTGCGTCCTTGGGGTCTTTGTTCCCGATTTGGCTTCGTCCCTGGGGGTCTCCTTCCCTTGGTTTCTTGGCCTTCCTGATTATGCCTTTTTCCCTTCTTAATTGACCCTATGGGGCCCCTTTTGTGCGTGGGCCTTTTCCCGATCTTCGGACCTTCGATTGGGGCCCCTTTCGGTGGTCTTGGGTTCCTTGTTCGGGCCCATCCTGCCTTTTCTGGGCTTTGGCTGTTTTCTGCCCGCCTGCTTCCGGTCCTTCCAGGGATCTTCCTGAGTCTTCCCTGCCTTTTCTGTTCAGTCCCCTGGTCTCTTCTCCTTCCCCCCTTGTCTTCCTTTTTCTTGGCTGATCTTGGGGCTCTTCCTGTAGGTCTTCCATCCTTGGGGTCTTCCTTATCCCTTTCGGTAATTTCTCTTTCCCTTGCCTGGTCCTCCAGGGTTCTCCTCCCGTTTTCCCTAGATCTTGCCCGTATTTTATTGGGATTTCTCTTTCCCGGTCTTCCTTGGTCCCAAGGAATCTCTTCTGGCTTTGCCTTTCCTAGGGTCTTCCGGGTCTTTCCTTACTCCTGTGTCTAGCCCTCGGGGTTTCCTTTCCGTTCCTTTCGTCCTGGGGGGTTTCCTGATCCCTGGGTTCTTTCCGGGTTCTTGGGGGTCCCTCCCGGGGCCTTTGGTTCCTGTGGCCTGGCCCAAGGGTCTCATTCCGTATCTTGCCCTGGATCCTTGGGGTTTTCCCGTCTGTGGGGTTCTGTCCCTAGTGGGGTCTTTCCTGATCTTCCTGGATCTCGGCCGTATCCCTATGGGGTCCTTCCTGTCTTGGCCTCTGTTCATTGGGCCCGGTCCTATGGGGGTCCTCCCATCTTCCTGTAGTTTCCCGATCCTTGGGGGTTTTCTGTCCGTCTGCCCAGATCGGGGGTCTCTTCCGTCTTCCTGTAGGTTGGTGCCCGATCCCTATGGGGTTCCCTAGTTCCTGTCCCTGTCTGTGGGCTTTAACCCTGGGGGTCTTCTTTCTGGGTTTGTCTATCCGGGGGTTTTTTCCTTTTGGAGGGTCTCTTCCCTGGTCTTCCTTAGTGGTCCCTCGATCCTTAGGGGTCCTCTGGCCTTGTTCTTGGTTCTTTTCCTTCTTTCGGCCCATCCCCTTGGAGGTCTTCTGGTCCCCGGTTTTCCTGAGGTCTGTGCCCATTGCTGTTGGTCTCTTGGGAGTCTTCCTGGTTCTGTGCCCCGGATCCTATGGGTTCTTCCCTGTCTTCCTGTGTTGGCCTGGGTCCTATGGGCTTCTTCCCAGATCCTTGGGTCTGTCCCGATCTTCCTGGAGGTCTTCCGATCCCTTGGGTCTTTCCCTCTGTGTCAGCCTCCTGGGGGGTTCCCTCTTGTGTCTCCCTGATCCAGGGGGCTTTTCTCCTGGTTTCCTGTCTGTTTCTCCCTGGGGTCTTTGGTCTTCCTTAGTTCCCCATTTAATAGGGGTCTTCTTTCCTTGGGTCTGTCTCTCTGGTACTCCCGTTGTTCTGTCTTGTCCCCTTGGGGTTCTTGTTTCCTGTTCCCTGTTCCTATGGGGGTTCTCTCTTACCGTCTCCTTGGTTTGGGTCCCTTTTCTGGGTCTTGCCCTGATCCTTAAGGGGTTCCCTTCCCTGGGTCCTTCTCCCTTTGTCTTCCTTTCTGGCCCCGATCCCATGGGGGTCTCTTCCCTGGTCTCCTGAGTTATCTTGGGTCCTTCCCTTCCCCAGAGGTTTCTCCTTGGCTTCTCTTCCCATGGGGTTCTCCTCCTATCTTTCTTCCCGGGTCTCCTTGGAGGTCTTCCTAATCTTCTTTTTCCTTGGTCCCTGGTTAATTCCTGGGTCCTGGTCCCTTGACTCTTCCCATGGTCTCTTTCCCTTGCCCGTGTCTGGGTCTTCCTATCTTCCTGTTAATCTTTCCCCTTGGGTTTCCTTGTGGGTTTCCCTGGTTCCCTGGGTTTCCTTCTGTCCCGAGCCTGGGTTCTTTATTTCCGTTCTGTCCCAGGTCTCTTGGGGCTCCTTCCAGGGGTCTTCCTGATCTGGGCGGTTTTCCCGTTTCCTTCTTCTTTCCTTGGTCTATTCCCTGCTGGGTCTTTACCCTATTCTCCTGTAGTCGTCCCGGATCCCTATGGTTTCCGTTCTGTCTGCTGGTGACCCTTGGGGGTCTTTCCTGTGGTCTTGCCCAGACTCTATGGGGGTTTCCCTTCTTCTTGGTCTGTGCCGATCCCTGGGGGTTTCTAATTGGGTCTTTTCCTGTTTCCTTCCCCTGTCTTTGGTCTGCCCGGTCTATGGGGGTTTTTCTTCCTGATCCCAGGCCTTCCCTGGTTTCCCTGCCAGAACTCTGCCCTGATCTTTGGTTTTCTTTCCTGGATCCTGCTTTCCTGGGGTTTCCTGCCTTGGTCTTTCCCGGTCTATGGGGGGCCTTGTTCTTTTCTAATCTAGGTGGTCCTGATTCCATGGGGGCTTCTGGTCTTCCCCGTCTTTGGGGTTTTCCCTTCTTCCTGTATCGTGCCCGATCCTTGGGGGTCTTTCTCTTTTGGTCTATGGGGTTTCCCTGGGTTTTGTCTTCCTTGGTCCCTTGGGGGGTTCTTATGGTCTTCCTAATCCCAGCCGGGTCTTTCCTGCTTCTTTCCCGGTCTTCCCGGGGCTCTTCCTTGTTCCGATCCATGGGGTCTTCCCTGGCTCCCTGTGCCTGTTCCCTGGGTTTCCTTGGGTTTGCCCTGGTCTCTTGGTCTTCTTTCCCTGGTCCTTGGGGGTCTCTTCCCTTGGGTTTCCGTGGGCCCTCTTTTTTCCTGTGGTTCTTGCCCTGATCCCATGGGTCTCCTTGTACTTCCCCTTCTGTCCTCTCTATCTTTGGTTGTCCCTGGTCTGTAGGTCTTTCTTATGGTCTTTGTCTCTTACCCTTAGCTTCCCCTATGGGGGGCTTCTTTTGTTCGGTCCTAGGTCCTCTTCTTTCCTTTTTGCCGGTTTGGGGTTTCCTTTGGGGGGTCTTCTGAGTCTGTGCCTGCTCCCTTGGGGTCTTTTCCCTGGTTCCTTAGCCTGGCCCTGGATCCCTAGTGGGGTCTCTTCCCGGTCTCCCAGATTCCGATTTCCACCCCTGTCTCCTGAGTCTGTTTGTCCCCTGCTTGGGGTCTCTTCCTGAGTCCGATTCCTTGGTCTTTTGATTTGTCTACTTGGCTTCTCCCTATAGTGCTTCTCATCCTGGTCTTCCCCAGTCCTGTGGTGTCTCTGGACCTTCCTGGGTCTCCTCCTGTGGTCTTCCCTGGGTTTGCCAGTCCCTTCCGTGCTTCTTCCCGATTTCCTGGGGGTCCCTGATTATGTGTCTGGCCCTAGGGGTCTCTTCCTGCTTCCAATTCCGGATCTTCCTTCCCCCTGTTTCGTGTAGCCCTTGATCCCCTGTGGTTTTTTAGGTCTTCCCCGATTCCGTCCTGTCTGTCCCCTTTGGGGTCTTCTCGTATGTTTGGTCTCAGGGGTCTCTTCCCTTGGTTTCCCTAGGTCCTTGCCCCGTTCTTTCCCAGTTCCTTCTGGCTTCCCTGGTATTTTTCCTCTTTCCTGGTCTTCCAGTTGAAGGTCTCTTCACTTCCTGGTTAACTTTCCCAGGGGTCTTTTCCTTTCCCTGTTTCCTGGGGGCTCTTTCAGGTTTCCTTGGATCTTTGGGTCTTCCCGGGACTTCCTTGGGTCTCTTCCCCTGCTTCCTGGGGTTGCCCGGTCTCCTGGGTTCTCTGCTAGTTTGTCCTGGGTCCTTTCGGGGTCTTCTTCCGGTCTTCCTTGTCTCTTGGTTTTGGGGGTTTCTTCCCTGTCTCTGTCCCTGATCCCTTAGTCCTTGGGTTTCCTTGTAGGTCCTTCCGATCCCTGAAGGTCTTCCCGTCCTTGGGTCGCCTTAGATCCCTATGGGCTCCCTGGGTTTCCCTGATCTCTTTTTGGTCTTCCTAGTTCTTTGGCCCCTGGTCGGTTTTCCTAGATCTTTCCGTGTGTGTCCTGGTCTTGCCCTGAATCTGGGGCTTCTGGGTTTTCTTCCTGTCCTTTCTTGCTGTTCCTCATGGGGGATTCTTTCCTTGGCCCCAAGTCTGGGTTCCCCAAGGTTCCCCCATGATTTCCCGTTCCCCTGGTCTTCCTTGTCCCCTAGATCTTTCGGGGGTTCTCCGGACCCTGGGGCCCCCTTGGTCTTTCCCTTCTTTAACTTCCTATCCTAGATCCCCGTTCTTGGGGGGCTCCCTTCCGGGTCTTTCCCTGGTTTGGTCTTCCTGGTTTCCCCGGGTCTTTCCCTATTTCCTGTTGATCCCTTAGGTTCCCTATTTTCTTTGGGGTCTCCCGGGTCTTTTCGCCCGGATCCCATGAGGTCCTTCCCACCTGGTCCTCCTGTCCTGTGGAGGGTTCCTTGGGTTTTCCTTGGTGGTTCCGTCTCCGGTTCTTCTTCCCCATGGGGTTTCTTCCGTCTTCCTGTAATCTGTGCCTACCGGGGTTCTTCCCTATTTCCCCCAGGGTTTTGGTTCTTCCCTATTGGGGGTTCCCTGAGGTCTTGCCCCTTTTGGGGTTTTCTTCCCCGATCTTCTTTTCCTTTTTGGGGTTTTTTTGGGTTTCCCTTGGGGGTTTTCTTTTTCCCGGGGTCTTTTCCCTTTTGGGGGTCTTTCCCCCTTTTTTTCCTTGTCTTTGCCCCTCCCATGGGGTTCTTTGGCCCCCCCTTTTTCCCCTTTTGGGGCTTTCCCAAAGGGGCCCTTTCCTGGCCTTTTTCTTGGGGTCCCCTTTTGATCCTTTGCGGGGGCCCCATGGGGTTTTCCTTTTGGGGTTCCCCTGTTTTGGGTTTTTCCCTGAGTCTTTCCCCGACCCCTTTTCTTTGGATTTCCCAGGCTTTTTTTCCCTTGGGGCCCTTCCCCTTTTTTGGGTGGCCGGATCCCATGGGGTTTCCTTTCTTTTAATCCTGTTTTTCTATCTGTACTTCAGTGCCTCAGATTAATCAAACTCATTGGGAACACAGGAGACATACATACACACATACATACATACATATATTCAGCCACTCACAGCTATACACACATCCATGCAGAAAGATTTGTGAACATATGCCATATGAGAGATCCCCAAGTACAAGTTCCTACAATACAAACTAATGCACATTTTCACTAAGAGTGTGGAAGAGATTTATGATGCCAGTTGGGTGGAGTCAGTCGGCAAAGGGTTCCTGGGACAAGCAAGTTCATCTCAAGTTGTTTTGAAATAGGGGAAGGAGTAGGAAAAAGGAGGAAGGAGGGCACCCCAGTCAACGGCAGCACCATGGGCCAGTTCATACCAGGATAGAGATTGTAGACCGCCATTTTGTATTCTTTCTTGGTCCGCACAGTAAACACTTGGCCACTGAAGTGGATAGAGTGAATATTTTCATTGCTGCCCATGCTCAGCAGATACCACCGGATCCTTTGGTGCTGAGCCATCACCAAGCCAGGCAATGTATCCTTCACGTAACCATTGATTGCTGGAGAAGGAAAACACAGGGAAGATGAGTTTGACCTACCGGAGAAGCTGGAGAGTAAGAGGCTCAAATTATGCAGAAAGCTAGAGATGGAGGACTGCAAAATAGACCAATGGTGACATTTGTAGTTGGAAAGATGCTGCCTCTACATCCAAGAGATAGCCCCAGTGCTTTGTAGCCACAAATGTCAAGTAAACATAACCCTACAAAGGTTATCATGAGGCTTCAGTGGCTGCAGCAGCAGCAGCTTACTTGGGGAGCACATTCTGGCATAAGACGCACATGGCTACAGTCCTTTCTTACCATGAAAGCGGTGGTTCCTTTGAAAACCAGGATCATCCACCTGGACCTTGCATGGAGGCTTGCAGTTCCTCTCCATGTTCTCAGTAAAATACCAGCTCTTGGTCTCATCAAAGATGGTGAAGAACAGAGTAAATTCCTGGACGGTCAACTGTCTGCCATGAGAGGGGTTCAGTTTGTTAGGGTGACAGATCAGTATTGGCCCAATCAGCCCGGAGTGTAGATCTTTTTCCTGAGAAAGCAAGAAAAAATAAAAACCCTGAGGACCAAAAAGGTCACTGAAATAGGATCTCCCATGAGATCTTTTGACTCCAAATCCTGTTTTCTTTCTACTGTGTCTAGCATTCAACAAAATGGGAAGGTCTGCACTTTAACCTCGTCTATTATCCTTCCCAGGGCTCTGTGAATCCTGGAAACAGAAAAAAATGACACTTCACTGGTGCTTTTTCAGGCAGCAGCTGAGATCAGAGAAGAGTTCCATTGTGCTACTCCAGGAAGCCTTGATCCACAGTCTGCTGGTCATCCTCCTTGGGACTGTCAAGCATCCAATGTCCTTCTTAAAACTCAGTGCTTCAAAATGAGCCCAATATTCTAGACAAAGTCTGAATGGAATAAAGTATAGTGGGACTCTTAACTCCCTATTTTTGAACACTTTTTGAATATTGAGCCCAATAAAACTCCCAGAGCTTTTTGAGATGAACTGCTATCCATCCAGACTTACATCATCTTGTATATGTATGAAGTTGATTATTTGAACTTAAATGAAAGACTTTACACTTACCAGGTTTCATCCTCTGTGATTCAGTCCGATTTTCTAGCCTGTCAAGATCCTGCCTGTTATTGTATATTTTCCTCCCCTACAAATTTGTTTTGTCCTCTTCAGATTTGATGAGCAGGCCACTTATGGCTTTAGCTAAGTCCTTGATCAAAATGTAGGACGGCCAGACTAGACAAACTGGACATGCCCACCAAGCTGGCATCGAACTTTGAACACTAACACTGAATCACAGAATCATTATTGGCATACCCAATCTCTCGTCATCTCCACGGGCATGTGTCGGGCAGACCTTACGCCAATGTTGGCACGCCACACCATTCCAAACATTTTACTTCTAGATGAGATATTAGCTAGTTTAGTATTAGCTAGTTAGTAACAGCCCTTCCCTTACCAGGTCAACATCAGAGAAATAGGCCCAGGCTTTGCAGTCAAACTCCTTGTCAGTGGGTGCCATATGGGGCTCCACCTTCCAAGAATATGTTTTAGTCTCTTCAGGTTTCACCTCTTTCTTTCTAAGGTCACTTTCTTGCCCCTGATGTTCCTCATAGGAAATGAGACTAGAATAGAAGGAGTAAGGCCGGGAAGCCTGGTTCTTGAAGGTGACCTGCAACACAGAAAGAATACAAACATCTCCACAGAAAGAAGTAAGATCCCCAAGCACATTTCTTATTAAATTAGCCTGCTCCCCTCAACGACTCCCACTTTCATGGCTGTTTTCCCTGGGTCCTTTCACTCAGTTCCAGACCTCTGAGGGTTCCTGGATCTGCCCACATCTCCTCTCTACTTTGCATCCTAGGTCAGTCAGTAAATAAATATCACCGACTGCCTGTATTGAGGAAGATAGGCAAAACACATTCTATTCATATTCTATGAGGAAGACAACATGCAAACCACTTTGTCCAAACAAGCTATTAGGCAGGAAAAGTTGCAGAAAATCTCCAAGAGAAGGCACTTCAATGAAGAGAGAATATATCCTGCAGAAGATGGAATTTTAGCTGCGACTTGAAGGGAGCCAGGGAATCCAGGAGGCAGAAATGGAGAGGGAGGGTGTTCCAGTCAGAAAAAAAACATGTGGAGTCAGGAGATGGAGGGACTTGAATGCTAATTGAAGCATTTTGTACTTGATATTGGAAGTGATGGCAAACCAAGAGTTTATAGAGTATGAGCATGTGGGGCAACATGGTGGGACCTATGCTTTAGGGAAATCCGTTTGGTTGCTGAATGGAGGATGCACTAGAGTGGGGAATGATGTGAGGCAGGCAGAACCACCAGCAGCTACTGCAGTAGTTCAGATGTGAGGTGATGAGAGCCTGCATTGGGGGAGTGGCGGTGTCAGGGGAGAGCAGAGGGTGTATTTAAAAGATACTGCAAAGATGGCTTCAACAGGCCTTGGCAACAAGTTGGATATGGGAGAAGTGACATAATGAGAAGGCCAGGATAATTCCTTGGTTGTGAGCCTGGGGGACTAGGAAGATGGTGCTGATCTCAAAAGTAAAACATTTAAAATATGGAATATTAAATATTAAAATATGGAATAAAAGCAAAGCATTTGAAATATGGATAGAAAGCTAATGAGCTCTGTTTTGGACATATTGAGGTCTTTTTTTTTTTTTTGACTGAGGCAATTGGGGTTAATTGACTTCCTCAGAGTCACACAGCCAGGAAGTGTTAAGTGTCTGAGGTCAGATCTGAACTCGGGTCCTCCTGATTCCAAGGCTGGTGCTCCACCTAGCTGCCATGGACATACTGAATTTTAAGATGTCTGCAAGACTAAAGATCAGAGGGGACTTGAGAATCATCAGTAGGAAATGATCATTGAATCCGTGGGAGCTGATGAGATCAATGACATTGCAAGACAGAGCCCTGGGAGATAGCTGCAGTTAATGGATGTGACTTGGAGAAGGTTTCAGATAAGAAATAGTCAGAGGAGTAGGGGAAGAACCAGGAGAGAGTGGAGTCTTGGAAACCTAGAAAGGAGAGAGAATCAAGCACAAGAGGGTGATGCAGAGATGTTGAAAAGAATGAGGGTTAAGCAAAGGCCGTTAGATTTGGTAATAAGATCATTAGTCATTTTGGAGAGAGCAGTTTTAGTGGAATGAGAAAGTCAGAAGATGGATTGTAAGGGGTTAAGAAGAGAGTGAGAGGAAGGAAGCAAAGACACGGATTGCAGATGGCTTTTTCAGAGAGTTTATGCGTAAAAGGCAGGAGTGATATCGAATAATAGGAAAGGTAGAAAGACCAAGTGAGGGTTTATTGAGAATGGGGAAATATGGGCATGTTTATAGGTAGCAGAGAATGAACCAGTAAACAGGGAGAGATTGAAGATAGTGAAAGAGTGGAGATGAAAGAAGGATGTTGGAGGAGACAGCATGAAATGAGATAGATTGTGCAGGTAGAAGGGGGCCTTGGTAAGAAGACTGATTTCATGTAAGTCAAGGGCTAAGGAGATAATGGCAGAAGACATCTAGATGATGAGATAAGGAGGAGAGAAAAAAAGAGCTCTCTGAATAGTCTCAATTTTTTCAGTAAAATCTAAGGCAAGATTCTCAACTGAGAAGCTGGGGGAGGGAAACCATGAAAGGTTAAGGGATGAAAAGGTTTGAAAGAAGAAGGGTGTCTATGAAAAATAGGAGAGCGAGTTGTTGAGGGAGGGATAGTAGGATTGCTGAGCAACAGTGAGGGGCCATTTGAGTTTATGTAACATAAATTTGTAGTGGACCCAGTCAGAACAGTTGAGTGTTCAACAGCACACCAATAAGAGCAAAGGCAGGGAATGGTAGGCGTGATCCAAGATTAAGGTTTGGCAGAATGAGGTCGGTGAGAAGAAAAAGGGACAAGGGACTCAAGAGAAAAGGACAGTGTAGCATTGAATTGGCTCACTAGGGGACAAGATGGAGAAAAAAGGTGAGTACAAAAATGATGGTCTGAAAGAGAAATGAGGCGTGGAGGGATTGGAGGTCATGGTGTGCAAAAAGAGCAAAGTTTGGGCTTTACAGAAAGGGAATGACAACAGATTTTGATCGGAGAAAGAAATTTCAGAATTCCTGAACATGGAAGTGGTGCATTTGTGGGTGATAAGATCAGGGATTGTCAGGGTTTGTTTATAGCTAAAGTGAGGTGGAGCTTATGGAAAATTGGCAAGATGGGTTGGTTCTTGGCCTGCATTCTGGAAAAAGACCAAAGTGGCATCCTTACGTTAGGGTCAAGTTACAGTTTGTCCAGCTGTGACTGATCAGATCAATATGAGCTTGTGATGACCTGACGTGGGTCAGGCCCAAATAAGCCATGTGAACATTTGGCTAAATTATTACACTTAGATTTGTTAATCTAAGCGATGAGCTAAATGTGCTCATCTCCTGTTTCTTTTGAGATAAGGAACTCAAAACTTAAGAGAGTATCAATATGGGTGTTGAAATCTCTAGGATGAGGGCCAGAGTTTGGGAGGAGAGATTGTGAGCCAGGCACTGAATTCTTGAGGAAAGAAGAGGAGTATCAGCAGACAAAAGTTAGGAGAGAATGTTTGTAAAGCACTTTGCAGAGTGCCTGAAAAACAATAGACGTTTAATAAATATTCATTCCCTTTCTTCTTTCCTATGTAATCACCAGATCCTAGCTCTAAATCTGTAATAGCCCTTGGAGGTCTTGGAACAAAAGATCCTTATTATACCAAGCACAAGTTGAACTGAGGTGCCAAGGCCACATAGGGAGTAAGTAGCAGACATGGGATTTGGGCTCAGGTCCTGTGTCTCCGGGGGGGCTCTTTACCCAGAACCCCAGTCTTCCCAGTCACACAGATTTTAAGCATCACTGAAGCTTCGTGTTCCCAAGGAAGTTGGGTGAGTCCAATGGCCAATGGTTGTCAGTCAAGCTGAAAACAGATGATTTTTTTAAAAAAGAAAAACCTTTTGGTTCTTAAAACCTTTAAGGAATAAGTTCTTCATTGAGAATTCAATGACTTTTCCAGGAAGATAAATAAGTAAAACTCTACTGTAATTTTCTAATCAGTTTGTAAGAGATCCATGTGTTTATATCAACTTCAGATGAAGTAGATACATTAACTGTTACCACAAAATCCTAAATGAAAATGGAAAAATCCAAGCAATTCCAAGTGGCTTGGAGCCCAACGCCTTCTGGTGCCTTTGCTAGGCGGTACCAGTAAACCGAGGGAGACATCTGTTACGTTTGATGCTTACAAGTACCTCGACCTGGCCCTTCTTGCCAAAACACAAGTTTGGAGAGCTCAAAAACTGACTCAGATATGCAGCCAGAGCCACACTTGCGTCTTCGCTCCCTCCATGCCAAGATACACCAAGGTCACTGGAGGGGAAGAGGGACTTAGCAATTGAGTCTGAGTTCATCTTCTCCCCATTGATCATTCAGTCATTTAGGCTTGTCTAGCTCTCCAGGATTTCATGGAGCACGGCACACCAATATTGTCCCTGGGGTTTTACTGGCAAAGATGCTGGAGTAGTTTGCCATTTTCTTCTCCACATCCCATTTCTATCCCTGCTCCATCACCAAAGTCAGACACTTCCTGTTGTTTTGCCGATCCAAACTGTCCAAAGAACTCTCCCTCCGAGTTCCTTTCCAGAACATTCATCTATGGCAGCCTCTAGGGCCGACCTCTCCACATGGCTCACTGTCTCTTGGAAAAGATGCTACTTTTGACTGTCCCTACTCTCATTTGAACCCAGCTACTGTCTTGGGTGAACTATGAAAAAAAGGGGCTTTTGTACCTTTCTAGGCCAGTAGAATCTGGGGGGAGTTGGGTTCCCAAGGGGTAGGAAAACACTGGGGGCAAGAGAGACTCCCCCACCCTCAATAGATCTAGGGTGTAGCTCTCTTACAATAGCTGACATTTCTTGGCATATCCTTAGCTCTGGGGTGGTAGACTACAGGATAGTCTTCAGCCAGAGTAGCCTGGTGAGATCTGCTGCTTACTCCCCATCCCCTCCATTATATAGACATGATCCATTGGATCGACAACAATCTCAGGATGTATTACACAGACTATGTATAATGTCCCCCCCACACACACCCCTTTCCCTAATAGGTGAAGAAATAGTGAGGAATAGTGGCTCACCCAAAGTCACATTCAATGTCTACATCAGGATTAAAATTCAAGTCCTCACAAGGGATCTGATCTGATCAATAAGTGTGGGTACAAGTCGGGAAAGTAGTCCATAGGGGGTGGGTCATTGTCATTGTCATCATTGTCAGTTAGATTTTGCCTCTGATGCATATTTTCTCAACTCACCACAATATAGTCTTCAACTTCTGCTCTGATATATGGCCCCAGGAGTCCTAGGTGTTCAGTCAGCTCCCCACGATCTAGAGGCTCCGTAAAGGAATGATCAGCAAATTCTTGGAAGACCACTTTCTTATAATTCCAGGCGCTGTCATTCTGTACCCTAACAGAACAAAAAAGAAAGAAACCAGGCAACTGTCAGTGACCTTTTTTCCCCAGTAAGTTCATTGATTTTATGTACTCCTAGTCCACTTTTGCTTTTCAATATTCATTTTTGTAAGACTTTGTGTTCTACCTTTTTTTTCCTCCCTCCCTTACCTCTCCCCTCCTCAAGACAGCAAGCAATCTGAGAAGAGGTTAAATAGGTACAATTCTTTTAAACACATTTCCATATTTGTCGTGTACAAGGCCCAAGGGGAAAAAACCGCAAGAAAGAAAGGGTGCAGATACTATGCTTCAATCCACATTCAGTCTTAATAGTTCTCTCCCTGGATGCAGATGGCACTTTCTATCCCAAGTCTATTGGAATTGTCTTGAATCACCACATCGTTGAGAAGAGCCAAGGCCATCACAGTTGATCATCACATAATTTTGTTGTTACCGTGTACGATGTTCTCCTGGTTTTGCTCGTTTTGTCAGTGACCTATCCAAGTTCATCCCCCCCGTATTGCTGGACTGTACCTGATCAAGAGTAGTCAAAATTCAAGAACAAGTCTCCGGGGAGTATCCCTCTTAGAAATAATAATGTCTGCTACTCAAGTAGTCATTCTTGCAGACATTTTTCTTTCTTTTTTTACACTCTTAAATTTTTTAGTGCTATAATTTGTGGTTACATTGCTTAATTTCTTCTAGTACCTCTCTCCATTCACTAGACCCATTCCACATATGACGATTTTATAAAGGAAAAAAGGGAGGAAAAAACCTCCTAAACAATGCTGATAACAGATTTTGGAGTTTTGTTTTCTTATTCAATTTCTAACATTAGTTTTCTTGGATTATTTAATCCATTCACATGTAAAATTATGAGTTAGGTTTATATTTTTATCTTTGTTTCTAATATGGCTTTCTTTTTCTGAACAGGGATTTTAAAAAAAACCTCATGCTCTTTAAAGATATTATTGTTTATGTAAAAATTACCCACGCACATAAATATGCCCATAGCAATAAAAAGCTATAATTTAAAAAGATATTCTTGTTTACTTTTGCTTAATTTATTTTAAGGAATCCCTATTTTAATAGGTTCTCTTCCTTTTACCCTTAAATTTCTCTCTCCATCTCTAACTGATAAATGGTCAAAGGATATGAACAGGCAGTTTTCAGAAGATGTCAAAGGTATAAACAGTCAGATGAAAAAAATGCCTTAAATCAGTACTGATTAGAAATAGGCAAGTTAAAACAGTTCCAAGGTACCACCTCAGACTTAGCAGATTGGCTGTGACAGAAAAGGAAAATGACAAATGCTGAGGGGGATGTGTCACTTACAGGGGCACTAAAACATCATTGGTGGAGTTTTGAGCTGGCCCAGCCATTCTGGGGGACAATTTAGAAATATGCCCAAAGGTGATACTCTGACCCAGCAATACCACCACTTGGTCTGTATCCCAAAGAGGCTCAAGAAAAAGGAAAAGGATCCATATGTACAAAAATTCTGAGCCCCCACTCGAGTCCTTGCGGACGTTTTTCCTACTCATCCACAAGGCAGATGGAATTCATAGCAGCTCTTTTCATAGCAGCAAAGAACTGGCAATTTCGGGATGCCCATCAATTACAGAATGTCTGAACAAGTTCTGGTAGATGATTGTGATGAAATACTATTGTGCTCTAAGAAACGGTGAGCAGGATGATTTCAGAAAAACCTAGAAAGACACACACAAACTGGGCAAAAAGTAAAGTGAGCAGAACTAACAGAACATTATACATAGAAACCGCAATACAGTGATGATGATCAATTATGAAAGAACTTAGCCATTCTGATCAATGCAATGATCCAAGATAATTTCTTTTTTTTCTTATAGTTTTTTATTTACAAAACATGCATGGGTAATTTTTGCAAAACCTTCTGTTCCAACTTTTCCCCTCCTTTCCTCCACCCCCTCCCCTAGATGGCAGGTAGTCCCATACATGTTAAATCTGTTAAAGTGTATGTTAAATAGAATATATGTATACCTATTTATACAGTTATCTTGCTGCACAAGAAAGGTTAATCCAAGGTAATTTCAAAGGATTCATAATGAAAAATGCCATTTATCTCTGGAAAGAGAATTGAGTGCAGCTTGAAGAACACTGTTTTTCATTTTCTTTTTTTTTTTTTTTTGCCTTTCTCCTTCCACTCCCCAACACAGCTAATACAGAAATGTTTTGATTGACTTTAACAGGTATAAAGGGTATCATATTACCTGCCTTCTCAAAGGGTGGGGAGAGAGAAAATCTGGAGCTCAAAATTTTAAAAAAGGATGTTACAAAAATAGATTAATAAATTAAAAAACATTCTCCCATTTTTTTCTATCCAGTTTGTCATCCTTTCCCCTAGTTTTTGGAATTTACTTATTAATTCCTTTTTCATTTTTCCTTTAACATAATTTAATTCTCCATTTTTTCTTTCTCCATTGGTTGATTAAAATCCTCCCTTACTATTCTCTCCTTTAATTTATTTTACTCGTTTTTTTAAATATTCAGGGTCTTTTTCTTAAAAGAATTTCTTTACTTTAATCTTCATTAATTCTCTTTTCTGTCTATTTTAAACTTTTTTATTCATGGTCTGTATACAACTTTCTTCTTTAGTTTGTGTTCTTCATAAAATTAAAGCTTTCTCTTTTTGTTTCTTTAGAGAGATTTGCTAAAGCAGATTCAAGTTTTTCAATTCTGCTAATTATTTCTCCTGCAGAGGCCATACATTCTGCTTTGAAGATTCTTATTTTTCTCGTACCATTCAGGACCATCCTGCTGTGATTCCACTGCCTTCCATTGAGAATGAAGACCTTCTCCTGGGTTGTTTTTTAGTTCCTAGGAATCAGCACATATCCTGGCTGTCCATTTAGGATCTCTTCTTTTGGGGGCCATTCTCCTGGTCATAAATGTGCATTCTTCCCACCATCCTGGTCACTCTCCTCTGGCTGCTGGCCAGCTTGGCAATGTCTTTCCTAAACCGTCACAGCTGTGATGAACAGAACGCTCCGGGAGTGGCCCAACAGGGTGGAGGACAAGAGAGACCGCCATTTCTCTTGTTCTGAGCACCAATCTCAACACTCATATGGATATTTAATGGCAAGCCTGTGATTATTTCTCCAGGATACAGAGAGCAGATCATCTCATGCTCCCTCACCCTGAGTCATTCTTGGCCTTGTTCTCCCCGAAGTCCTCCACAGAGGCTCTCCAAAGTGCACATGGTACCATGGGTGCTGCTGTAGTTGTTGGGTTGCTCAGCTACCTCCTCACTAGCTCCTTTTATGCTCATACGTTTTAACTCAATTCAATGACAATGCTTTTCCACGCAAGACCTGGGCTGTGTGTTAGACGACAGACTTCATGCCACTGGTACAAATGCCTTTCTTAAAACCAGTATGCTATACCTCCACATTCACCTGATCTCTCAGGCTAGTAACCCAATCCCAAAAGGAAATGTAGGGGTTCAGTGGACAGAGCACCGTTCTGGAGTCAGGAGGACTCGAGTTCAAATCCAGTTCAGACAGCTTACTAGCTATGTGACTTGGGCAAGTCCCGACCTCCAATTGCCCCCCAGAAAAGAAAATGGACTAACTCTGACACGCCCTGCTCTGGATGAAGCCACACTTATCTTCACGACCATGCTTTCTTGTTCCAAATGCTCATACTCTCTGCCTTATTAATACATTCTGAGACTTTGCCTGGAATTGAAGACAAGGTCATAGCTCTAGCCAGTTTTGTTTTGTTTTGTTTTTTTAACAATGGGGACCTTTTCTGAGTTCCAGTCCTTTGATACTTCTCCCTTATGCTATATTAAACTCTGACTTTGACATGTTTTTCCTCCCTATCCTTAGTTGTGTCCTGGGGCTCTGCAAAAGAAAATGATCTCCCGCTCACATGACAGATAAGAGAGCTAAGGTGGCTCTCACGTTCTTTTCGGTCATCTCTTTTTCCAGGTAAATAATCCCAATTCCTTCAGCCAGTCCTCATATGGCACAGACACAAAGATCGTTGCAATCTTGGTTGCCTCCTCTCCAAAATGTGGTGCCCAGAACTGAACACGATCATCCAGCTGTGGGCTGGAGGACAGAAGATGCCTGTATAGAACTGAACTCCACATGCTCCTAATGTCGCCTAAAATCACATTAGCTTTCTTGGCACCTGTTACCATTGGCTTGCTCCACCTACAGCCCCCAAGCTGTATTATTCGTTGAGATCTCCCCTGTCTCATAGCTGAGAGACAGAATGAAGTGGACCCTTTTGCAGCCCTCTGTCTAATTACTCTTAGACCTTACCTCATTTTTTTTTCATTTTTAATTGTTACTGCTATCTTTTGTTTTCACATTACCTAAATTTCCCCCTTCCTCAATCCCTCCTCAACCCCACAGAGCCATCCTTTGCAACACATCTTTTAAAAACAAAAAGAAAGAAAAAGAGGGTAAAAAAATCAGCAAAACTAATTAATACACAGAGAAAATCTGACAATATTCCACACCAGTGACCCCCATCTCTGCAGAGGAACAGAAACAAGGGCCTTCTCTCCTTTGGACCTGGCTCATTCCTTGAATTTCCCAGCATTCCCTCTTGGTTGCTGTTGCCATTTCCATTCTTGTTGTCATTGTCCAGATTGTTTTCCTGGCTCTGCTTCCTTCACTTGGCATCAGCTCATGCTTCTCTATGTTCAGCGTATTTGTCATTTCTCATAGCCCAGTAACCTTCCAGCCCCATGGTTAATTCAGTCTTCCTTAGTCAATGGAATTCTATTTCGTTTCCAGTTCTTTGCAACACAAAAAGTTGCTGTATAAAGAGCCTTTCTTTTTTATCAATGAATAAGTTTCTAATTGTGGAATCTCTGGGTCAAAGGGTATGGACATTTTAGTCACTTTATTTGCAAAATTCCGAATTGCTTTGCAGAAAGGCAATACTTACAGCATTAGGGTGCCTATCAACCCCCAACTCCTCCAGCATGGACTTTTGAATCTTTGCCAATTTGCTGGAGATAATGTAAAACCTCACTGATTTCTTTCTCTCGATAGTGATTTGGGGCATTCTGTCATATGGTTCTTAATAGTTTTCCATTCTTCCTTTGAGAATTGTTTGTTCATATCCTTTGACCACTTCTGTTTTCAAAAATGGCTTTTCAATGTTTGTAGCAGTTCTTTTTGTGGTGGCAAACAATTGGAAAATGAATAGAAGCCCTTCAGTTGGGGAATGGCTGAATAAGTTACAGTATTTGAAAGTAAAGGAATATTATTGCTCTATAAGACATGATGAACACTGGGGCAGCTAGGTGGCAAAGTGGATAGAGCACCAGCCTTGAAGTCAGAAGGACCTAAGTTCGAATCTGGTCTCAGACGTTTAATACTTTCCTGACTGTGTAACCCTGAGCTAGTCACTTAACCCCAATTTGCCTTGGCAAAAAAAAGAAGAAGAAGAAATGATGAACACACTGACTTTAGAAAAGTCTGGAAAGATTTATATGAATTGATGCTGAGTGAAACAAGTAGAACCAGGAAAATATTGTACACAATAACAATAAGATTGTGTGATGATCAACTATGATAGACTTGGTTCTTTTCAGCAATGCATACAGTGATCCAAGGCAATCCCAATACACTTTGGATGGAAAATACCATCCACATCGAGAGAGGGAGAGAGGGAGAGAGGGAGAGAGGGAGAGAGGGAGAGAGGGAGAGAGGGAGAGAGGGAGAGAGAGAGAGAGAGAGAGAGAGAGAGAGAGAGAGACCTATGGAGACTCAATGTGGATCAACACACACTATTTTCACCTTTTTTCCTTCTTTTGTTTCTTTCTCATGATTTTCCTCTTTTGTTCTGATTTTTCTCTCCTAACCTGACTCATATAGAAATATGTTTTTTAAATGAATGCATACATATAACCTAAAATAAATAAATTAAAAGAATGGATTTTGGTTTTGTGTGTGCATGTGGTAGATATACACATCCTATGTTATATATATTATGATTATATGTGTATCTATATTGTGTGTATATATATTAACAGTGTATCTTGGATACAAAACTCTTTTTGGAAAAATTTAATGCAAAGATTTTTTTCCACTTGACCACTTCCCTTCTTTTCCTGGTGCATTAATTTTGTTTGTGCAGAAGCTTTTCAGTTTTCACACTCAAATCCACCCTCACTTGTCTTAAGTCCCCAACTTAGATCTCTGCAGTTACTTCCCCGGTGAGCACCAGAACATCCAAATTCATATTTTTGAGTCAGAAGAGTCTTTGACCACCAATCAGCCTGGTCAAAAGACCCAGTAGCAAAACAAGGGGAAAACCCAACAAGGGAGGGACAAATAACATTTGGGAACCTTACCAGCCTCCGAGAAAATGGGGAGATTTGTTGAGCCCATAGTCCCAGATTTTTTCCTGGGCAGCGATGAAGTAGTGGCGAGTTCGTTTCTGGAAGCTGCGAGGCCCCTGGCTCTCATTATCTTCATAAATATCGAAATCTTCCACCTTCATTTCCAGGCTGCTGTCATCATAGCTGTCTTTTTCTGTCTCTGACTGGGCAGAAGTTGGAGGTTTTTCCCTTGGAAGGAAATTCAAAGCAAATGGTTGTTGAGGGCTCTCCGAAGAATTGAGGCCCGGGGTGAAAGGGGGCTTAGCTTGTTCCTGACTTGTTCCTTCTATTAGTTTCTTTCCTCTCTTCAATAGGCTTAAGTGGGAAATAGTATCTGTCTTGAGAAAATCTTGATCTGGCTGATGATCTTGAGATTTCCATTCTTCTCTTGTTAACATCTGGCTGGCAGTATGGTTAGCCCAGAAAAATGGGTACATTTCCTTAGGAAGAGGCCCTCTTAAGTCTTTGGCTCCTACTTTTAGCAAGGCCACTTTCTCTAACCACTTCACTTTACCAGATTCAGTGGCTGCCTGGGCTTCTGCTAGATGATGCAGGTGGTTGGTGCCATTTGAAGGTGGAGTCACCTGCATCTCTGATTTGGCATCTAAGTCAGGTAGGACTTTCGGATGCACGGGCTTACCTAGATGTCTTTGGAGAGAGCCCATCTCTCCCTGGGCACCACCCACCTCTTGGCCTTCCGAAAGTTCCAAGTCGAGGGTGTTTGAGGTGATGTCGCTTTCTTTGATTGTGTTCATAGCCCAGCTGCCTTCCTGAGTTACATGACTTTTTCCCTTGAGGTTGTTAATGTCATCTGTTGACTGGAGTTGAGAAGAGTCGATGTAAGAAGAGGACAGAGCCAACTGGGTGGGGCTTGGGGATGGAACTCTCTGAGCCTTTGGAGAAGGCAATGTGGAGTCATCTGGCCTCAAGGGCCCATGGCTGCTTACAGGCCAATAGGTCCAGGGAGGAAGGGAAGTGGCAGCTTTCTGTGTCTCTCTAGGGTCTGGCGTGTCATCTTGGAGTAGAAATTGCCTTTTTTTTGACCACTGGATTATTGTGGCATTGTCTTCGAGTTCATTCCCTGTTTCTGACTCGTCCATCTGGGAAAGGCTCTCCTGACTTGAACTCGGGTCTCTATCCACTCTTTGGTCATTGTGATTGTCTAAAGTAGGACTCTCTGAGTTCATTTCCTTCGCATTCTTTTCAAGTATCATTCCTTCCCTGGCAAATAAATGAGTCTTCTGAAGCCCCGCATTACTTATTGGACCACTTAACATACTGCTCAGTAGTTGGGACTTTGGTAAAACCAGCTCAAGTGTATTCTCATCCCCTCCTTCCAAGGGACCATCCTCCTTGATGCTTGACAAGAAAAGGGCCTTAAGAAGCTTCTTTCTGTTGGCCACCAAGTAGGATGGAGGCGAGACTGTATTCTCAGAGGCAGACATTTCCTTCCTTTCCATCACTTCTTGAAACTGTGGTTTCTGACTTGGGGTGTAAGTTTCCTGTTCAGTGAGTACAGTAGGCCACACGTTCTGGCTGTTGCCCTTCACTTTTACTCCTCTGAAGTCGGGATCATTCGTAAACGTCTTCTCTGCTGGTGCCATCGTGCTCTTTTCTGAGAAGGGATTCTTCCTGTTCCAAAGCTCAAGGGCTAAACCCATGGTCACGGGATGCTCCAGGGCAGTCTCTGTCTCAGGGGTCTGGGCCTCCTTCCTCTCATTTGCCCTTTCACCATTCACCAAATCTAGCGTTGCCATCTTTCCAAAGAGAGACAAGTCTCTCTGGTGAGATGATTCTGTCTTCATATTGTCTATAGCCGGCAAGACTGAGCGTATTTTTCTTGGGGGGTTCGTGAGCTCTTTTCTCAGCACCATCACATCAGTTGGCAGAGGATGGGGCATGGGAGTAGCCACATTCCGGTCTGGGAGAGTGCTGTTGTTCCCCCAAGAAGGCGTTTCTGTATCTTTTACTGACACAATATCTTTCCCAATCGATGACTCATTTTCATACAGTATCATTGACCCATCCATAGGGAGCACGGGAAGGTTTCCAGAGTCAGTAGTTGCCATATTTGATCGGACCAAGGAAACATTCCCTTTGAAGGGCTTTCCATCAGGAGCCGCTGTGGCTACTTGGGCACTCATTTCTTGGAATCCTCCATCCCTCATCAGGGAGGACCCCTTGCTTTCCAGGGAAACTACTTTCTCATCCTTCAAAGCCACTTCTAAAGCAGCGGCATCAGTAGGGTTAGGATCTCTCAGCTGTATGGGTGTGACTTTCTCAACTAAGGGAAGGCCCTTTGGTCCAAGGGTTTCTGGATGTCTTGACATCGGCTCTGCCTCTTTCCTTTGAAGAAAAGGGGTCTGTGAAGTAGTTTTTCTTAGCACTGCTGCCATCAGGTTAGAAGATAAATGGACTGGAGAAAGAGTTGTGTTCTCTGAGGACCTGGGAAACTCAGACTCTTCCTTCCTCATGGCTATTCTGATTGGTGCCTGCAAACGCCCCCATGAGGGCTTACTGCTTTTGGGCTGGAGGCCAGGCCACAGAAGTGGAACCGAAGACCCAATCCCATGGGGCTGGAATGCAGGATTTAAAGCAAGGGAATCGGTCGGCTTCCTGAGCCTTTGCACGCTGCCTGGGCCCTGGTTACTTGGCTCAGGGAAATAGTCCACAGGGAGGGGCTCATAGGTGCTATCTTCCAGAGCCGGTTGGGATACATCGCCTGGGTGGGCCAGGCAGTGCTCAGAATTCCCTGATGTATCAGGCGGCATCAGGTTTTGTGACTTGGGTGGCTGGCTTTCCTCCTGGTGATGGGAGTGGGCTTCCGCGGGATCAGCTTGGGATGCCCTGGTGCTTGGGGAGGACAGTTTGTCGGGACATGGGTGCCGATGCTGAACACTCCTTAAGGCTCTGGGCTCCAGGAAGTTATCTTTTCTCAAGAAGTCATCTGGCAGCTCATCATAGTACTCCTGAGAATCCTCAGTGTTCACAGTGCAAGTTGCAACTTTCAGCAAGGCTGTCATGCCTCTCTTCCTAAACTCAGGGTTGTGGCAGCCTAGCATCCAGGTACCTGGAGACAAGGAAAGAATAGCTGCAGCTTAGTAGGAAGTCCAGCCCACAATGCTGCTCTGATATGCTTGTGCTAGCACTTCCTCTTTTCTGAGACCACACTAGGACATCTTCTCCCAGCATTCTCAGCTACAGGCCTAGAATCAGGAGAGAAAAAGTTGGCACAGTGCCAACAGCTCTAAAATTGCTGAAGCATTTGAGAGAGAATATTTCCCTGGGCATAATTATTCCAGAATGAGATAGCTCTGTTTTGCAGGTGAAGAAACTGAGACCCAGAGAGGTGACCTGAACTGCCAGGGTCACACAGCTATAAAGTATCTGAAAAGCAATGGCTCTGCCAGGCCCTGAGTTGAGCATCTACTCCCTCACCCCATGACTGACATTGTTTCTCCCCTTTCCCTTCTGCCTTGCCCCCCCCACTTTTTCCCTTTTCTCTTCTTCCTTCCCCTTCCTCTTTTCTTTTGTTAAACTGGCCCTGATGTGGAATTCCAATGTATTTTAAGAATATTTAGGGATTTCAAAGTATCTGTAAAGATTAGGCCACACGCCCAACACTCCTCAGTGCAGCAGAGCCAAATTCAAGTAGAGCTGGGAAGTAGTTAACAGAACAAAAGATAATGGTTTGAATGTTATTTTATATTACTATGTTATTATTATATATTAATGAAATATGTTGCATATAAGATATAGTATTCTATAATTCTATAATGTATAATCAATATAGTATTTTGTATATATTTTGTATTATTATATATGTAATGTATGTAACTAGCTAATATTAGATAATAAAATGGAGATAATATATTAATGAAGTGCTGTATATAAGATATAATATTATATCATATATAATTAATATATTATATGATGGCAATATTATTATTTTGTATGATTATATAATATGTTATATATGTACTAGCTAATAATAAAATGGAGATGATATGTTTTCAAACTAAGTTACATTGCAGCCCTGCTACAGGGATCCTTCACTATGGTTTTGTGGTCTCCATTTCTATTTGAGTTTGATGTTGGATTAGTGGATGGAGGATTCGCTTTGGAACAGTTGTTACAAGCAACACGACCCTTTCATCACTCTAGACAACTCTCCAGAGCTGGAAGATGTGTCATTCTCCACGAGTAAGGAGAGTTCTCCCCCCTGGGGCATTCCCTATCCCAGTTTCCATCTTTGTTAGCCAGACTGAATACAAGTTTGGTTCTTCTTTGCCATTTTTAGATCATATATGCTGATACTTTCCTATTATCTACCTCAAAAGTGAAGATGAAAGTTCTCAAGACAACTGAGTTTTGGGTTTAAGTTATACATGGCCCTAGACAGCCCCTGCTCCTTGAAGGACAGTGGCCTTTCTTGGAATAGCTTGCCCTGGGGCTCAGTAAAGACTGTATAAGGACTATATTCCTCACCACCCCCAACTCCAACCTACTCAAGGTCTTAGTTCAGAACCCAAAGAGAAGTGAGTAGCACCTGATGTTCCCACAGCCCTTTCTCCTTTTCCCCCTTTGATCTTTACACCAACCCTGTGAAGTCCTTGAGTCAGCGATGGATGTGCACATTTCCCAAAGAAGTGGGAGGGAGTGACTCACACTGGACGGTCTTTTACCACCTTGTCACCACAGAGATTAGAGACGAGAAATAAAGCTCCCAAATGCTAACCTAACTAGGTTTTTGCTGGGACCTGGAGTGGTTTATATGGAACTCCAGATATCTGGAGCGACTGGGGAGCACAGAGTGCATGACTGGTGCCAGAGGTCCTTTGAGAAGAAACAGATGTAGCTCCTACCAAGAGACAAGTGGGAAAAAGAAGCAGTAGCCACATAGCGGAAGCCGGCTGCTCAAACTATCCCTGATTTCTAGCTTGCCTTCCTGGAGATCGCTGGAATAAACTATCTTTATTGCACTCAAGGCCTCTCTTGGTCTAAGCTGATATAAAATAAGAGCTGAAGCTTTGGTGGCAGCAGAGGGGCACCAACCCCCTGGAGGCTGACTGGGAGAATACAGGGAACTAAAATGCCTGGCTGATAGAGGATTAGGGTAATGTGCCTCGTCTAAGAAGCTGTCGCTCCCATTCTAGAAAAGGGAGCTAGGAATACTGCTGGTTCCTTTTGGTTTCTCAAACCGATCTCTATTTGTCTTTTCCTTCATATTTCTTCCAAGGACAGCAAGTAGGGTGAGGAAGGGATTTTAGTAACTGGGTCACAGATGGCAACTCTCCAGTCTGGCCTGGAGCTCAACTCAGCAGAACACACCAGCTCTTGGCCCTTCATTTAGAGAAACTTGAAGAACCCAGGCTTAGCTTCCCACAAGAATGAGGTGTCTGTGGGGAACTGTTAGCTATCTTAATTGGTCTTAAAGTAACAAAACCAAGTGATAGCTCCACTCCATTGGCTCACTGGCATTGTTTTAAAAAATTTGAAATGGCCAGATTAGGATTTGGCATGAGTGTTGACAAGCCCCAAGGCATGAGACCAGACTCACCAGGGGCCTGCCATTTATCTTCATCAATAAAAATGGTCCCATCTGGACCATGTCACTGTCATTTCTCACACACACATCCCTCCATCACGCTCATTGCTGCCCTCTGAAGTCAAGTGGGACAAGCTCAGTGCCTTGGGTCTCTATGTACAAACTAAGGTGACAAATTGTACTCTAGTTTCCACATACTTCACCTCTCTGAGATTCAGTTTCTCCATCTGCAAAAAGAGAGCTTTGGACTAATTTATCAGTCAAGAGTTTCCACTTCTGACAATCGGAGATTCTGAGGGAAGGCTTTGTTTCCCTCTGTCCCCCCTGGTTATTGGGCACTACTTCTTACTTCTCCAAATACATTGATCTGATGGAAAATATTTGCTATAATGTAGACACACCCAGGGATAGAGTGGTGTGACCAGTGCTCACTATTCTGAGTAACTGACCGGGATTGTCCATGATCATGTAAACGGTGTCCCCAGAAAACGGGAAAAGGGTGAGCGTGTCCTCGAAGACCATCTTGTGCTTGAAAGTGTAACCAGAGAAGAAAACAGACAGGAAATCGGTCTGGGCTCCCACGCTGAGTATATGCCAGTAGGCCACCTCGTGCAAACAGACAGACAGGTGTAAGCTGTTGAATATGTAGCCATTGATACCTGAAAAGGCAAGGAGACCATAAGGTTTTCTCAGGGCCACAGTATTCATACCACAGCTGGTAAGAAAACTAACTATATGCCCATCAATCAACAAACATTGTTTAACGTGAGCTGAGGTTCTTAGATCACACCTAGACAGATATAATTCTGTCATCACAAAAAAAAAGACATGATTCTCACATACAAAATGCAGAGCCGAGTAGGTTTGAGGATCAAAAAGGAAGAGGAGACTCTAGATCTTAACAATAGAAATCAGGCACGAGAAAGCCCTGGCACCAAGGAAGACATTTCTTGGACTGATTCCTAGAAGGAATTGGGACCCACTCCCCCAACTCCCAGCAAGTATCCAGAGATTAACAAGAACATCGATGGCCAACATTTTAGTAGTACTTGAAGGTTTCTACAAAGCTTTATGAACACCGATAACCTATTAATAAATAAGCATTTAATAAGTACCCAGTATGTGACCGGCACTGTGCTGGGTAGACAGAGTTCAGAAACAAAAAAGATGGAGTCCCTACTCTTTAGGAACTGACATTCTGTTGAAGGAGACAACATGGACCTCTAGAAGGGTTTACGGGACGTCTACAAAATAAAAATACAAGGCCCGTTTATGGGTAGCCCTAACTTCATGGGACGGGGAAGCTTGGAAGGAAACTCAAATGTTTAAGTAGCCAAAGTGAAAAAAGATACATTTTAGGGATGCAAAGGCATGGAAATGGGAAATGGAAAAACAAGAAGCTGACTCATAAAGCACTTAAAGGGGAGTGATATAGGATAGGTTGTAAAGGGCTTTAAATACCCATCAGAAGAATTCTTATTTAATCTGGAACTTGAAGTGCCAAAGGGCCCAGGACAGCCATAGGATAAGGTCCTATCTGACCACGAGCTTTTGACTTTACCCATCTCCCTCTGCCTTCCCTTACCAAATTCTACTCTTTGTATAGACTGAACTTCAATTCCTCAGTTCTTTCCCAGGGATCTCCTCTGTACTAGCTACTCCCTCTTTCCTCTTTAAACCCAACTCTTAACTGTTGCGAACTAATTCAACTTTAGATGATTGTGGTAACCTGAGCCCCTTATCCCTCATCATTTTACCAATTTCATCCTGCCAAGTTTTCTTGAATCACTCTCACCACCTTCCACCTTCACTCCTACTCACACGTGGCTGAACAAAGATGAAGAAAAACACAAAACCGACTGGGTGCATTATAATGATGTTCTCTAACCTCAACTGGGCCCTCACTGCTGCTCATGCTCATTGTCCCATTTTCCACAAGAGCTTTTCCAAACCTTTTCATCCTTTCTCAAATTTCCTGTGATTCCTCCTCCCCCACTTCTCAGCTGAGAACCCTGCCTCAAATTTAACCAAAAAACCTGAGGTCATTTGACATTAGTTCTCTTCTTTCCTCTTCCTCATACCACTTGGATGCCTTCTTCCATTCTGTTTTTCTTCACATCTATCTTACACAAAGGGGTGGCCTTTCTCCTTGCAAAGGAAACTCCTATACATGCATCAGCTATGGCATTCTAGTCCATCTCCTCTAATAGACTCCGTCTTCCTGCCTCTCTCACTTATCTTCAATCTCTCCTCGTCTACTAGCTCCTTCTCTCCTGACTCCAAACGTGCCTATGTCTACTCGAAAAAATCTTCACTTTACCCTTGCATCCCCAGTAACTACCATCCCAGATCGCTTCTGCCCCTTGTGGCAAAAGTCCTCAAAAAGGCCATCCACACTATGTACCTGTGCTTCTTCTCCTGTCACTCTCTTCTTCACCCCTTTCCTCATCATTCAACTCAAAGTTATCAGTCATCCCTTAAAAGCCAAATCTGACATTTTCCCCTCCATTCCCATTTTTGTTGATCTCTCTGCAGCTTTGGTTGATCACCTTGTTCTCATTGATATTTTCCTCTCTCTATGTTTTCAGAACACCTTTTTCTCCTGGTTCTCTTACTATCTTCTCAGTCTCCTTCACTGAATCTTCCTTCAGATCACACCTGCTAACTGTAGGTGTCCCCAAGGTTCTATCCTGGACTTTTTCTTGTCTCTCTTTCCTACTTAGTGATCTCAACAGCTCCTGTGGATTTAATTATCATCTCTTTATTAGTAATCCTTCTCCTCCTCCTCCTCCTCCTTCTCTTCCTCCTCCTCCGGAGGCAATCAGATTAAGTAATTTGCCCAGGGTGATACAACTAGTAAGTGTCTGAGGCTGGATTTGAACTCAGGTCCTCCTGACATCAGGACTGTGCCCTCTAGCTGCCTCCTTTATTGCTAATTCTGAAATCTATTTTTCTCTTTCCTTAACCTCTTTGCTGACCTCCAATATTGCATCTTTAATAATCTTTTAAACATCTTGAACTGGATGTCCAGTAGACATTAAGATGTCTTATCTTTTTTCCCCAAGTTTTATTTTATTTTCTGAAAATATTAAATTTGATAAATTTGATTAATTACCCTCTTACAAGTTCATTTCTTATACTACATTAAATCATCAATATTTTATAACCATACCCTAGAAGTCCAAACATCAAAACCAATAAATATCAGAGGTCTAACCTGAAATTTAGTGTGTCTAAAACCAAACTGCTCATTTCATCCCCTAACTCTCCATGCTCCCTTCTCTCCTCTAACACTGCCACACTCCTGTTGTCGGCCTTCATCCCCTCATGATTAGACTATGACAATAGTCGGCTGATGGGTCTGCTTGCTCTTGGTCTTTCCCCGTGCCAATCTATTCTTCATTTAGCTGCCGAGATGATTTTTCCGAAAGAGAGAGTTGACCATGTCATCCTCACTTCTCAGTCAACTCTAGAGGCTCCTTATCATCTCTATGATCAAATCCAAAATGTTCCGTGTGCCATTCAATACCATTCACAACCTGGCTACATCCTGCTTTCCAAATCTTACACTTTATTACTCAACATATACTTATTCCTCCAGCAAAATGCATCTCTTGGCTCCATATGTTTTCACTGTGTCCCATATCTGGAATGTTCTCCTTCCTCATAGCCGCCCAATGGCTTTCCTAGCTTCCTTTAAATTCCAACTAAAATCTCATCTTCTTCAGGAAGCCTTTCCCCAGCCCTCTTAATTCTAGTTCCCCTGTCTTTTACTTATTTCCCATTTATACTATGTATAGTTTATGGATAATCATTTGCTTATTGTCTCCATCATTAGATTGTGAACTCCTTGAGGGCAGGGATGACTGTTTGCCCCTTTTTTTTTTATCCCCAGTGCTTAACAAAGTGCCTGGCACATGGTAGGTACTTAATAAATGTAATGATTGACTGACCAACTGACTTTATCCATGGTTAAGGAATGGATCATGGATGAAGATTCAACAAAGGAGATTGCTAAGGAATAATAAAATGAATAGCAGGAGAAAACAAAAGAGAACAGTGTCATGAAAACCTAGCATGAAAAGAAGATTCAGGAGCATGAAGTGCTCCGTGGGAGGCTAAGAAGGATGAGGATTGCAGAAAACCATTAGATTCAGCAACTGACAAATCATGAGTAACCTTGACCAGAGCACTTTCATTTGAGTGAGGAGGTTGGAAACCAGAGTGCAAGAGGCTGAGAGATATTTAGAGAGAGAGTGTGTATGGAGATTACGAAGGAGATTTTTTTAAAAAGAATTTTGGCTGGGAAAGGACAAAGAGATATAGTTTGGGGGATGGTAGGCCCAATTGAGAGCTTTTTAAGGTTGAGAAGAGACTGGTATGATCGTAGGGAAGTAGGTAGGGAAAAAAGGGGGCTGTGGAGGCAGTCTTTCAGAGGAGATTAGGAGGCAGAATCAAGAGCTTGGCCATGATCAGGAGCAAGGCCACTCTTTGCTTTGCTCCTGAAGGACAGAAGGAGAGAATGAGAGGAGAGGAGGAGGGCCTTTGGGGCTGCTTCTCAAGCCTAGGGTCCCAAGTCACATCTTTTGCGTAGAGACGATATTCCCTTCCCTTTCCTGGCACTTCCTAAAGCTCCCGAGGGCCCCTCATTTTGGCGGTGCTTACTGTGCATGACGTTGGAGGCATAGAACTCGGGATCCTGGGGTTGCACTCCAGCCGCATCTGAGCTGAAACGCTGCATGTTCTCGGCCAAGTACCAGCTGTGGTTCTCATCAAAGATGGAGAAGAGGAGCACATTCCTCTTGTCTGACATCATCTAAAGAAGCCAAAAGAACATTTCTTATTTCACCAACCTAGCATTTCCCTGGTGGGGGCAATTTTCGCACTAATGCACGTCACTACTCCCCCGTGACTTAGCAGTTGGTCTTTGGGATTTGTCGTGGCCAAAAGTCTCACCCCCCTCAGTCCAAGCTGACAATAAATAAGCCTTTCCAAACTCAAGCTCATCCTCACAGAGTAGACATATCATTAGCCCATCCATAGACCCAAATGTACTTCTCCAAATCCCAGACTCTCAGGGTTGGGAAGGTTTTCAGAAACCCTCTAGTCTGACCTGTAATCAAAAAAGAAGCCCCCTCACTCACCTAGTGGTCCTGCAGCCTCTTTTTTCTGAGACAATTGGGATTAAGTGACTTGTTCAGGATCACACACAGCTAGTAAGTATTAAGTGCCTGAAACTGGATTTAAAATCCGCTCTTCCTGACTCCGGGGCTGGTGCTGTATCCACTGTGCCTTCTAGCTGCCCCTCTTCCAGCCTCTTCTTGAAGAACTCTTTTTTGTGGTGAGGCACTTGAGGTCAAGTGACTTGCCCAGGGTCACACAACTAGTAAGTGGTAAGGTCGGATTTGAACTCAGGTCTTCCTGACCCCAGGGCCAGTGCTCTATCCACTGTGCCATCTAGCAGCCCCTTGAAGAACTCTTGAACAGTAGCTTCTTTCATTTTTGGACAACTCTAACGGTCCCTTTCCCTTACATTTAGTCTTTATTGATTTGATTCCATTTTCTACTTCCTGTCCCCAGTTCTGCTGTCCTGGTCTCCTCCTTCTTCCACATGCTCACCCTTGAAGTACTTGAATAGAGCTCTGTTGTCTTCCCAAATCTTCTCTTTGTCAGGTTTACCACCTCTAGGCAATCTTCTTGGACTCTAATTTTGGGGCTTTCCACCGGCCCAAGTGATTTCCTCTGCACGATCTCCGGCTTATCATTGTTGTTCCTAAAATGTAGTACTTAGAACCCAACCCCGACACTCCAAAAGCAGCCTGCACAGAAGCGCAGGCAAGTGTTGTCTGTGACCGCTCATTTCTGTCACCATCATCCTAGCTTTTTTGGCGGCCATATCACCCTGCTGACTCCTGTTGAGCTTGAAGTTCACTAAAAGCCCCAGATCTTTTTCAGACCATCTGCCACCTGGCTATACCTCACCCGTCTTGTACTTGTGAAGTTGATTCTTCGAACCAACACATAAGGCTTTACATTTATCATTATTGAATTCCATCTTGTTTGTTTCGTCCCAACATTCCATATCCTATCATTCAATGTGTTCTAGCAATCTCCAAATTGGATGACTAAAAAAGTATTTATTAAGTACCTACTGTTTACCAAGCATTGGAGAATTAGATACAAAAAACAAAGCCAATCTCTGAACTCAAGAAGCCTACATCTTAATGGGAGAGATAATGTACACAGAGGACCACTGGGTGGCCAGAGAGAGGCACAAAGGTCCTTAAAGTTTGATGGCTAATGAGCATGACTCTAGTGCAGTAGATTGACAAAATCTTATCCTGGAATAATTGCAGAGTTGATTTGGTCGTTGTTCTTGGTTTCATCCTTCCTGGAAGAGAGGAAAGGATCCCCACACAAGAGGAACGAACAAGTGGTGGCCTAGACCTTCTTTACCACACAAGCACCATACTGGTGCAGGTCCCCATCTCCTTTCTCCTGGACCATTGTAGCTTCCCGATTGGATTTCCTGAGACATCCCTAGGTTTCCAATCTCCTCATAATTTCCTCTGTTCCGCCTGCCCTGCTGTTCAGCTCCACTGGCCCCTCTTGCTGTGCCACACACACAATATTCTATCTCCCATCTCAGTGTATTTGTACTGTCTCCTGTGACTACAACGCTCTTCCTCCTTCTGATTTCCCCAGATCCCTTCAATTCTCAGCTGAAATCAAATCCGCAGGAGGCAGGTGATTGTAAGAAATAACGGAGGGTTCAATTGTAACACAACACGGTCTTGGGGTGTAGTCTTTTAAAACTCTAACTCCTGACAAGAACAGGTGCACATATGGGAACCAAAGCGAAACAGATTGTTTTTAAGGTTGAGAAGAGACTGGTATAATTATAGGGAAAGAGTCAGTGGGTATGGTGGAAAAAAGGGCTGTGGAGGCAATCTTTCAGGGGAGATTAGGTGGCAGAATCAAGAGCTTGGCCATGATTAGGAGCAAGGCCACTTTTTCCTTTGCTCCTGAAGGACAGAAGGAGAGAATGAGAGGAGAGGAGGAGGGCCTTTGGGGCTGCTTCTCAAGCCTAGGGTCCCAAGTCACATCTTTTGTACAGAGACCTAAGTCTCAACGAAGAAACATGACAGAAAAATGAAAGTCCAGAAAATAAATTCTGAGAAATAGTTGTATTCAACGTGATCTATTTTTGTTGTTGTTCAGTAGCTTTAAGTTGTGTGCGACTCTTCATGATCCCTCTGGGCTTTTCTTGACAGAGATGCTGGAGTGGTTTGCCATTTCCTTCTCCAGCTTATTGTACAGATGAGGAAACTGAGGCAAACAGGGGTTAAAGTGTCCAGGCTCACACAGCTAGTAAGCATCTGAGGCCATATTTAAAGTCAGTCTTCCTGACTCCAAGCCCAGCACTCTAGCCACTGCAGCACCCCCTAGCTGCCCATTATTTTTAGATACCTCTGAAAATAAATCCTGTTCCCTTTACAAAAAAGAGTGCTGTTCCAATCTCTCATAATCTCTAGCAGACTGCCTATATACATATACTCTAGATCAGGGCTCCTCAAACTACGGTCCACGGGCCAGATGCAGCAGCTGAGGACCGTTATTCCCCTCACCCAGGGCTAGGAAGTTTCTTTATTTAAAGGCCCACAAAACAAAGTTTTCGTTTTTATTATATCCCGGCCCTCCGACAGTCTGAGGGACAGGGAACTGGCCCCTATTTAAAAAGTTTGAGGAGCCCTGCGTCTAGATGTTGCCAATTTTCCTCTTTTCAATTAGCACCCTGTTATTTCAAGGATTGTCTCCACATGGGTTCATTTCGACCTAACAATTTGGCATAGTTAGCAAAATTCACGGCTGCCGGAAGAGCAGGGATCTAGTGTCCTGTGAGTATTTGTGGCTACGTTGTGGCAAATTAGAGACTCCAACTTTCTAAAAAGAAAAATTGAAGCCTCCCTTTTAAGTCTCCATTCATAGATCAGTGCCTTGGAAGTAAAGGTGTGTGAGAAAATTGGAGATTAGGTACTGGAAAATGGAAAATGGTTCCCAAGAGATCAGCCTAGGTCTTCACTAGATAAAATGGTAGAAAAATATGGAAATATTGGGAATATTGTGAACAGATGTCTAGCTCTCTAAAAGGATTAATATCTCTTAGTCATGTCTAGTATGGTTACACTTAGGAAAAGCCAAATTTGCAGTGGCCAGAAGAGTCGGCAGGGTTAGAGTCGGGTTTGAAGAAAATAAGTTGTTCCATCTAAAGAGATGATTGTTATCCTTTGGATGAGTCTTATGCCCTCAACAAACATAAGAATGATTTAGATAGTTAGAAAGGAAAAAAATTTTTACATGGAAGAAGAGGTGAGACTTAGAAGCTCCCTTATTCTTTTGGGCCATTTAAACAGGACTTTTCTTTGAAAATTGTGTTTTGGGCTTTTGCATTTGACTTTCATCTGATTTACCTGTTAATCTGTTAAGAAAAAACTGGCCCAGGAGGTCATTATATACTTCAACAACAATACTATATGATGATCAATTCTGATGGACCTGGCCATCCTCAGCAATGAGATCAACCAAATCAGTTCTAATGGAGCAGTAATGAACTGAACCAGCTACGCCCAGAGAAAGAACTCTGGGAGATGACTATGAACCATTACATGGAATTCCCAATCCCTCTATTTATGCCCACCTGCATTTTTGATTTCTTTCACAAGCTAATTGTACAATATTTCAGAGTCTGATTCTTTTTGTACAGCAAAATAACGGTTTGGTCATGTATTCTTGTATTTAACATATACTTTAACATGTTTAACATGTATTGGTCAACCTGCCATCTGGGGGGGTGGGTGGGAGGAAGGAGGGGAAAAATTGGAACAAAAGGTCTTGCGATTGTCAATGCTGAAAAATTACCCAGGCATATATTTTGTAAATAGAAAGCTATAATAAAAAATTAATAAACATACTACAATAAAAAAAGAAAAAGAAAAAACTGGCCACATAAATAATGGGCTGCCATAGTCTATGTCCCAGAGATGGTGTTTTCAGAACTCTGAGAGAAGAGTCACCTGATGTTTTCATAGGTAGCCTAGATGGAGCATTCGGCCTGGAGTCATAAAGGCCCCTACTTCAAATCTGGTCTCACAGACTTACTAGATGTGTGAGCCTGGGCGAGTCACTTAACCTCTGTTTGCCTCAGTGTCCTCATCTATAAAATGAAGATAATAATAGTCCCTACCTCTCAGGGCTTTCATAAGAATCAAGTGAGATGATATGTGTAAAGCACCCAGCATACAGGAAGTACTATATGAATGTTGGTTATTTGGTTCCAATGGACCTTCAGCTTTAGGAGAAGGATTGGGGAAACTGACAGTTTCACCACATTCTGGAAAACTGCCCCAAGTTCAAAGAAATTGATCCGATTAGGAAGCCATTCCAGTAATGGTGTTGACTTGATGAGAGGAACCAACCCAGTTATGATTATTTATTATAAGGATAAACTCGGTTGTAGGTTAAGCAATATCCTTTGTCTAAAGCTCAGCTTGAAGGACTAGGAGCCCACCTCAACAGGGAATGACATCACCGATGACGTCACCAGATGGCATCAGTCTCTCTAGAGTTGGAAGTGTGGGTTGTTCTGGACACGTCTGCTTTATCACTCATGTTCTCTGCATTTGCCCCCCACCTGTCGGTATGGTGACCAATGGAGTCGTATATTCCTCTACATGGGCAAAATCTTTCTTGTCCTTTACTTAGCCATTTTCTTTAATTAAATCTCTTTTCTTTGAACTACTATATTCCCCGCTTGACCAGTAAAAGAAACCCACTGAAGGGGGCTCCTGAGTGATGATATTTCCTTGGCTCCTAACCCTCCCCCCACATTGTACCTGCTACTGGAGCAGTCTTTCCGTGTGAGGAAATAGAAGGACGCACCTGATTTCCTCTCTGGTCCACAGTTTCTTTATGACATATAAGGAGGGGCCCAATAAGGCCGGAAGCCAGGTCTCGTTCCGCATTGATAAAGCTGGAGTAATACCTAGTCAGGCATCTGGGATCTGCTTGAGTTGGTCCATCCTCCATAGTTACTTCCCATTTATATTTGAACGTCTGGCCTGGCATAATTGGCATATCCTTGACATCTTTCACACCTACCCATGGCCAAGGCAAGAAACAGAAATAGCTTTAGGAAATTTAAACAACTACACATGGAAACTGCAGTTTAGGATCTAGAACAAAAGGGGGTCAATGAATATAAAAATTCCTTTCCTCCCTCCCTTTGTCTGTCTGCCTTTGTGTATGTGTGTCTCAGTATCACTCTGTGCATCTCTCTCTCTCTCTCTCTCTCTCTCTCTCTCTCTCTGACTCTCTGTCTCTCTCTCTCTCTCTCTCTCTGTCTCTCTCTCTGACTCTCTGTCTCTCTCTCTCTCTCTCTCTCTGTCTCTCTCTCTTTCTCTCTCACATACACACACACACACACACAGACTCACACACACATTCACAGAGTACTCTAATTAGAAAAATGAGTGGGAAGAAGTGATACCAAAATATAGTAGCAGGAAACAGTACAGTGGAGCTCCCCTGCCCACAAAGAATTACTCCCAAAAAATTAGAGGATGCACCAGATCAAATGTGATGGAAAAATTCAAGGAAGAGTCACAGAGACTCATTGTTTGGGTACAGGTGGCAAATGGAGTCAGAAATGTCTGAGGGCACTGGAGCTACAGTCTGGCCAGGAATGAGCTGTGGGCAAGGCCTGGGAACCAAGGCAAGATCTGCCCAAACTCATATTGTAACAGGGTGTGGGGACAGGTGCCATCTGGCAGGTTTGTGGTCCACTACCCAGTTCCACATCAGATCCAGGACACACTGGAAAGGGGGACCACACCCAGAAATAGTGTTTTGCAGTAAGGAGAGGGAACAGGACTTAGACAGTAAAAAGCAAGCTCAGAAGGAAGCAGCAGCAATATAGCTCAGATTGTAAGCACAGAGTAGGATCTCAGCGCTAGCCTCCAATGTAGTTTGAAGCCTCAAGTGGAATAATAAGGGAAGAATTCCAGATCAAAGGGGAGCCAATAATTCTGTTACTCTGAACCAGCAGAGCTTCCCACCTGGCTGATAGTGGATGAATCCAGCAGCGTCTACTGTTGTTCAGACCAAAGTCAGATCAGGAACTGGAAGAGCTCAGACCAGGCATGCAGTAATCAGACTTTGCCCTCAATCAGACCCTGTGGAAGTACTGAAAGCTTGCAGATCCCTAATATGGGCTGTTTCTAAAATCCTGGAATAATGCAATATAATATTCCAAGAAAGCAGATCTTTCCTCCAAAAGTGTGCAGAACCTGGACCTATTCTGGAAAAGTGACCCAATTTTTTAAAAAAAATCTTACCATAAAAATATTTTGTGGTGATGAGTATCCTCAAAATATAAACTCAGAAGAAGAAAATGACTCCTAAAAAGCTACAACCAAAGCCTCAAAGAAAAACACCATTTGAGCACAAATTCAATTAGAATTACTAGAAGAGATGAAGTGATTTTTTAAAGTTTTAAAATATTTTTATTAATAAAGTAAGAGTACTTGAGGGAAAAAATGGAAAAGCAACAAGAACTATGGAAGACAGAATTGAAAAGGGAATTAATAGTGTGGCATAAGAGGTATTCCTTAAAAATTAAAATGGACCAAATAGAAGCCACTAACTCCTGACACAACAAGAAATATTAAGACAAAAAAATTGAGAAAAGTTGAATAAAATGTAAGATAGATTATACCCCCAAACAAAATGACCTGGAAAATAGATTAAGGAGATGGCAAAGTGAAACGAAGCATTAGAGACTAGCTGTTCCCACACTTTCTCAACAAAGATGTAGAGAATGTGCCAGACTGAATTTTGATCAGCAAGGCCAAAAAGAAGTCAGAGTGAATCATTTACTTAGCTCAGGACCACTTGCAGAAATGGCAGAGAGGTCTGCATACACTGAGATTGGGATCTAACCCCGAGCATGCTGTGGCAATAGCAATGGTGGTAGAAATGATGGAAACAAGAAAGAGCTAAAAAAAAAAGATTTTGAAAAACAAATGAGACTGGTAGAGGAAAAAAATAGGAAAAGAAACAAGAGAGAGAGAAGAAAGATATGAAAAGAATTAGCAGTTTGGAACAAGTACAAAACTTTATCAAAGAAAATAATTCTCTGAAAATTAAAATAGGCCAAATAGAAGCTCCATGAGAATCAAGAAATACTAAAATAAAGTCAAAAGACTTCGAAAATAGAAGAAAATGTAAAATAAGGAAAAACAACTGACTTGGAAAATAGGAAGTAAATCAAGGAAAGAATCAATAAAATAGATGTCATTAGCTAATGGTTTGATTATTGATTAAGAAAAAGAAGAAAACCAAATTATGAATATAAAAAATGAAGAGGCTAATTTCACAACCAATGAAGAAGACATAAAAACAACGATCAGGAGCTATTTCAATTCATTATGTGGCAATAAAACAGACAACCCAAATGAAATGGATGAATATTTACAAAATATGAAATGCCCGGTTTAACAGAACAGAAATATTTTTTAAATCCTGTTTTGGAAAGGAAATTGGACAAGTTATAAATTAACCTGAAAAGAAAAAAAAAATTCCAAGACTAGACCAGACAGATTTACAAGTGAAAATTTTACCAAATGTTTAAATAATGATTCATTTCAATACTACATAAACTTGAATTAGTAGGTAAAGAAGAAGTCCTATCAAATTTCTTCTAGAAATATACTGGAGTGGTTTGCCATTTCCTTCTCCAGCTCATTTTACAGATGAGGAAACTGAGGCAAACAGGGCTAAGTAACTTGTCCAGGGTCATACAGTGTCTAAGGCCAGCTTTGAACTCAGAAAGATGTCTTCCAGACTCTAGGCTAAGTGACCAAAAAAGATACCATATTCCAAGAAATCTTAAAAGAAAACTGCCAAGATTTCTTAGAATTAGAAGGCAAAGAGGAGATAGAAAATCAGTCAGTAAATCAATAAGCATTTCATAAACACCTATTATGTTCCAGTAAGCAATTAGGTGCTGCAGTAGATAGAGTACTTGAGCCTAAAATGAGCTGAAGAAGGAAATGGCAAACCACTCCGGCATATTTGCCAAGAAAACCCTATGATGGGGTCACAAAGAATCAGATGTGACTGAAAAAGGACCAAACAACAACAAAAAAAGTCAGGTGCTCTGCTAAGTACTGGGGACACAAAAAGAGGTAAAGGACCTCAAGTTGCTTGCAATCTAGTGTGAACAAATAAGTGCAAACAATCTACATACGGGCTAAATAGGAAATAATGAACAGAGGGAAGCTTCCTAAAGACGGGATTTTAGCTGGGACCTGAAGGAAGACAAAAAATGAGAACGGAGAGCATTCCCGACATAGGGAACAGACAGGTAAAATGCCCAGAGTCAAGAGATGGAATGCCTCATCCATAGAACAGCCAGGCCACCACTGTAACTGGAACAGAGTATAGTGGGAAGTAAGGCGTGAGAAGAGGAAAAGTGTGGGTGAGGTGAGATTGTGAAGGAAGCTGAACATCCCAGTATTTTGGATTTGAACCTGAAGGTGAGTCTGAATGTGTGTATGTGTGTGGCAGGAGAGGTAGAAAGTAGAAAACCAATAGTTATGTCAGATAAGGGACTTTCAGAATTACTGAACATGGAAGTGGGGCATTTGTGGGTGATGGTACGATCAAGAGCATGACCATCATTGTGTTTGAGTTGCGGAGGAGAGAGAGACTGTGAGCAGCCAGATATTAGTTTGTTGTGGAAAGAAGGAGACGGGGCAGGATTTTGACTGGGTGGGAGTTGTGAATTGTGTGGATTTCAAAGAAACAGAAGTGACTGGGCAACAACAAGATAATACGATGATCAATTCTGATGGATGTGGCTCTTCAACTATGAGATGATTCAAACCAGTTCCAATTGTTCAGTGATGAAGAGACGGGACTGTGGGAACTGAGTGTGCTTCACAACATAGCATTCGCACTCTTTTTGGTGTGGCTTGCTTGCATTTCATTTTGTTTCTGTTTTTTTTTTACTAGTTTGATTTGATTTTTCTTGTGCAGCACAATAATTGTATAAATATGTATGAATGCATTAGATTTAACATATATTTCTACCATATTTAACATATATCAGACTTCTTGCCACCTAGGGGAGGGCGTGGGAGAAAGGAGGGAAAATTGAAACACAAGGTTTTGCAAGGGCTAATGTTGAAGAATTGTCCATGCAGATGTTTTGAAAAATAAAAAAGCTTTAATGAAAATAATTTTTTAAAAAAAGAAAAGAATCAGAGGTGACTGAATGATGGAAGTAGGAAGAAAACCTGGAAATGGCAACGGGGAGCAAGCAGTATTACAAATTCTCTGCTTTGTCCAGCAAACCAATTGATTAAAGCAAGCTAATTGAAGGTGAAGAAGCTCAAGTACTGGAAAAAGTAGCCAGGAACACAGTCAGCAGGGATAAATCAGTCCTTGCCGATTGCTCAAAGATGAAGAAATGGAGTAGAAAAAGATTTAAGAAGGAGGCAAGCTTATTGCCTATTAACCAGGCATCCCAGAAGGCACCATGGAAGCAGTAGATGGTGTTGGTTTAGACTTTGGGGTGGGAAGGTTGAGGGGAATGGGAATAATAATCAAGTGAGGTGGGAGAATGGAATTGGGATAATGTCCTCCAGGCATCACTGGGTGAGTGCCTTTCTGGCTTTCTCTGCATTTTGCCGAGACAAGGATCGAAGGGCAACACCCAAGTTGTCCAGGTAGGAGATGAATGACACAGGCATACAAAAGAGCTGCCTCTCTTCCCACTTCTGAAAACCAGCTATGTCTAAAGTGAAGAAAGAATGTCTAATGCCTGTGTTTTCCTCCTTCACCTCCGCAAAGATTAGTGAAAGGGGGAAGCCAAACAGTCAAATGCACCCATTTCCATGCCCAAATTTGCTATATACTAAGGTTTGTTGAGACATATTTGATTTCATATTTCATCTAGCTTTTTAACGGAAGCCTCCATCAATATTGTGGAGAGAGCCTCCACCTCGTGTGGCCCAAGGATCTTTTCTGCTATGTCTGGAGAACTTCATCATCTACTGGGTAGTAACCCACCCAGACCATATCTTCCAGACTAGAACAATCAGGCCATGAAGTAGAGCAGGGCTCCTCAAACTTTTTAAATAGGGGCCAGTTCCCTGTCCCTCAGACTGTCGGAGGGCCGGACTAGAGTAAAAACAAAAACTTTGTCTTGTGGGCCTTTCAATAAAGAAACTTCATAGCCCTGAGGGAGAGGGATCATCGTCCTCAGCTGCCACATCTGGCCCAAAGGCCATAGTTTGAGGATCCCTGAAGTAGAGCAAAGGAACCAGTTCCACTGGGGCCATTGGAGGGCGTGGAATCGTTTGGAGGAGGAAAGATCACAGATTCTGGCATTTCCTCATGAGTTGTGGGTCCACAGAGTGGTGGGAGCACTTGCCACAAGTCTCCATACTCCATTCAGCTGTCAAAGAGATCTACCTAAAGAGCAGATGACACAATGTCACCCCTACTCAATAAACTCCAGTGGTTCCTGATCAGCTCTAGGGGCAATAGAAAATGTTGTTTAGCCTTCAGAGCCCTTGATCCTTACAGAGAAGAACTGAGGCTGGTGACTTTGAACAGCCTGCCTCACTTAAATCCAATTCACTGTGTCTGGCATCACCTGCTTGATGTCCTGGATATCTTCAAATAAAGGCCAAACAACAACTACCTTTCCAATCTTCTCTTAGAAATGTGTCTAGTTATACACGTCCCACCCAGGACTCAGGTAGCTACCGGGGCCTCTTGGCTCTAACATCACATCCCGGCTTTTGACTTCATGAATTTTCGATGTCTGTCCCCCATACCTGGAATGCTCTCCCTCCTCGTGTGCATCTCCTGGCTCCCCTAACCTTTCAAATGCCAGCTTCTATAGGAAGCCCTTCCTGACCCCCCCTTAATTCCAGTGCGTCCTGTCTGTAGCTTGTTTGTGTGTCCCCCATTAGAGTTCTTCCAGGGCAAAGATTTGTTCCCTTTCTTTGCGTTACCAACGCTTACTATAATGCCTGACATATAGTAGTAGGTGATTAATAAATGTTTATTGACTGACCGACCAAGGCCATGTCTCTCCCGGGCTGCTCTGGGCAGTCGGGTCCCTTTTCTGTCAGTACTTAGAAAGACTTAGCTTGACAATAACTTTGATTCTCTTGGGATATTTTTAAAGAAGAGATTTCATAATTACTCTTAGGACACTGGAGATTATTGGGCAACTGACCACCTTCTAGTTCCTCAGTTCCCTCATCCTAGGCTGCCTCACCCAGCATTCAACTCAATTTAAGAAGGGAGACCTTGAGGTTAGTTTCTTCAGTTGCAAGATTCAGGGGTTATAATGTTAGGGCTTGAAGGGCCTCTGGGGCCCTCTAGGTATAAAGACTGAAGCCTCCCAGACTCATCATGTCGAACAGCCCAACCACGCTCTTACCTTTAGGCAGTCTCCCTGAGTGCAAAGGACTGACGCTGGTGAGGCCGTGAGGGTAAATGTTGTATGGTCTACTTGCTAAGTTTTTGAATGTAATCTGAAAGGATAAATGAGACATTGGTTCAAATCCTAAGAGAAGGCAAAATTGGAGACTAAAAGAAGGAAGATCTGACCCCTAAAACTGAAAGCTACCAATTAGGGACAGCTGGCTGGCCTGGAGTCACCAACATCACAGTACAAATCCAGTCTCAGGCACTTACTAGCTGTATGAGTCCGGTTGAGTCACTTAAAAAAAAAACCCAAACCAAACCTCTGTTTGCCTCAGTTTCCTCACCTGTAAAATGGGAATAAGAATAGTACCAACCACTCTCTCTCTCCCTCCTAGGGTCTTCCCTTTAATGGCGCCTTTTCCCTTACTATAGCTAACTCTAGTTAGTCTGCTAAAGTCCTCTATGGCTCTAACCCACCAGTCGATGGCCTACTCGGGCCTCATGGCATCTTCATTTAATGGACTCTTCCAAACTCCTTTCCTTGGTAACCCTACTGCTTTCCCAGCTCTACTGCTATTCACCACTTCTGGTGGCCGTCTACACCGATTGAGTAAGTCATAGGCCTTCTCTGGGCCTGAGTTTCTTTATCATCTGTAAAATGGGAAAAGTCGGCCCCAGTGATCTCCAAGATCCAGTCAGCCCTAAATCTGGGATCCATCAGTCACGCCTTCGTTCCTCTCTGCCTGCCTACCGTAGTCACCCAGGGGCTCACTGGCAGGCTCCCACTAGCTCTCTGGCTCCCTCGTGAGGAAAGATAGAGAATGAAGTTTGCTTCTGAAACAATCTGATCCTCTTCTCCGGTCCCAGAATGATTCCTCCCAGAAAGGAGCTTAGGGTGGTCACTAGCCAGGGTTATGGAGCCTAGATTTCGTCATCTAAAAGCTGCCCCCCTTTCCCCAAGCCAGGAAGGGATCAGGGTAATGAGCTACTCCAAAGACACAGCTGGGGAGTACAGTGGATGGAGCAGTGGACCAGCTGGGCCCAGTCAGGGACAGCCAAGTTCAAATCTGGTCTCAGACCCTCATTGCGGGACCCTGGATAAACCGTCCCCAAGAGCTGCCTCTGGAGAGCCAGGAGCATTCTCCCCACTCCCACTGAACCAACAACCTTAGGTTGAGACCTGAGGCTCTCTTGCCCTGGCCCCAGAGGCCAGCTGGAGTGAGGGAGGCCAGTTGCGTGGACTTGTGGGCAGAGATAGGAGGGTCAGGCTAGAACTATACATTTGCTATCTACTGGCAAAACTCGGTTTCTGCCAAATCACATCAAGTCTGTAGTCACACCTCCTCAGGATCCCGCTCCTGAATGGCCAGGGTGAAGGGGGACCTCACAAAGTTCCCATGTATCTTCTGTTTAAGGAAGGGGCCCAGGACAGTTCCCTCGGCATCTCCTAACAGGCCGCATTATTTTACTAGCTCCCCTCCTTCCCCTCCCCTTTCAGTTTTTTAAAATGTAAATGTATTGTCTTCCCCCATTAAATTATAAGTTCCTCAAAGACAGGGACTGCCTTTGGCTTCTCTTTGTAACAGTGCCTGATACATAATAGGCCTTAATAAATGTTTAACCACTCCCCGATTTCCTCAACTGTAAAATTTGGATAATGATAGAAGCCAGACCCAGGCTTGGCACAAGGATCAAATGAGACATTTGTAAAGTGCATTAGTGCAGTCAGACCCTGGCACACAGTAGGTGCTTAATACAGTCTTGGTTTTTTTCCTTCCTTTCCAAGGAGAAGGAAGAAACAGCTTTTTGGATTGCTTCAGTTAATGCGAGTTACTTGCTTTGCCCTCCTTTGGCTGGGTGGAAAGGAGGAGGAAAATGCTTCTTCAAGGGTGGCTCTCAGCTTAAGTAATGATTGTTTGTTGAATGAATCAAACTGCATAGGGAACTGATCCTGAAGCTCTGAACTAGACTTTTAAGAATGCTCTAAATTGGGCCTTCCCAGTGACTTGCGTGAGAGTTGTTCCAGGGCATGGGATGGGGGCAGGAGGAATTGTATCAGCATGGACAGCTCTTTCCTCCCTCCATCTCTCTCTACCTCTGTCTCTGTCTCTGTCTCTCAATGTTTAGATGTAGAATAATCAAAAAAAATTTTAAATCTTTCTTCTATACTAGCAGTTGCTAAAAATTCATACACGCAGTTCAATGTCTTCTCTTCTGAAACCTCTCCGAGACTGCCACAGCAGCTTCAGTTCAGTTGCCGTCACCTCTGTCCCGAGGTCTGTCATATCTACCTTGCGAACATCTCCCAGATACTCCCCCTTCTCCAATCCTGCTACCACTCCCAGGCAGGCCCTCCTTACCACTCTCCTGGACTGTTGCTGTAGCTTCTGGGGCATCTGCCTGCCTCAAAGCTCTCCCCACTTCAATCCATGCTCCATTCAGGAACTAAAGTGATTTTCCGAAAGCACGGGTCCCATCGTGTTACTCTCCCTACTCAATAACCTCAGTGGCTCCCTAGAGCATCCAATATCAGATATAAAATATTCTGGCTTTTAAAGCCCTTCATAATCTGACCCCTTCCTACTTTCTTCCTACAAGTCTTCTTGCACCTTACTCAAGCTCCCCCCCACTTCACTCCATACTCAGCAATGCAGTAGTTCCGACCCCAAGACCACCTATCTTTAAGCATTTCAGCTGTCTCCCATGTGCGACCCTCTGGCCCTCTTCACTGACTCCTCCCAGCTTCCCGAGCTGCCTTCAAATCTCAGCTAAAATCTCCCCTTTGGAAAAAGTTTTTCTTGATGTCCTTCATGCAGGGCCTTCCCTCTGAGATAATCTCCGGTTTATCCTGGACATATCATGTTTATACCTAGTCGCCGGCATGTCAAAAACCCCAGTAGATTGGCATCTCCTATCTGTTGTTTTATTTCGTATCCCCAGAAAGTGGTGCCGTGCCCGGGGCTTAGTGAACGCTCGCTGCCTCGCTTTGATTGGGCTTGTCCTCGTGCCAAATGCTTCGGAGCCATTCCCAGGTCACGTTCCTCTCCAACTGTCAACTCCTGCCTTCTAGCCAGTCTCTCCCAGACCGTCCCATGACCCCTTCCTGCCCGCTGTGGCTCCAGTCTCTTGGCTTCCCAGAATATCACATCATCACCTGAGACCACCTTAGACATCCGGGTAGAGTCTTGAGCAGTCAAAGTTCCTTTGCCTCCCTCAATATATCCCTCCGCAAGCACTGATGATCTCCTTGGACTTCAGTAGTTAGTATATCCCACTCCACCCCATGCTCCTCATCTCAGGAATTCGGACCCTCCTGGCTGTCATTGGATGAAGCCCATTCTCTGTACCCCAGAGGCCCACCCAAATGCCCCCAGCTCACCTCTCCCAGCCCCTTCCACTGTGCTCTCTGGAGATGCCTCTTCCAGTTGGATTTCATCTTCCCCTTTCTCGGTCCCTCCACCTCCTTGCTGTCAGTGAAAGGCGGCTCCCTGGATGACACAGCTTCCCTGCGCCTTTTCCAGCACAGGCTGCAGTTTCACTCTTACCCACAATTCACAGGTTGTGGTGGGGAAATTAGAACGCCGCTTGCTCCCCAGGGCTACTGCCAGGCTCTGGCTCTCTCTCCTCATCATCCAGAAACCTCTCCTCTTGTGTGGCCCGTTCAATCCAAATTTGTTACCCAGCAAGCTTCTGGCACCTGTTGTTTACCGCTCCTCACAATATTCTCCCTCCTGCGAATCCTCCCTCTTCCCTCACGACTTTTCTCTTCAACTCTAGTCCTCACTACATATATACATAAAGCATGCAGTCATATCTATAGACACATACACACATATATCCACACACACAAACACACATGCCCTTATATACATACATAAAACACACACCCATACATAGACATACACGCATATGCACATCCACAAACTGCACGCATGTGTACCTACACATAGCAACACATTACACGGCACACTATGTACACGCACTGAACATGCGTGTGTGCGTGTGCAACACCTATACGCAAGCCATGTGTGCATACATACACATGAACGTGCACGCACACACACACATATATATACACAGACATAAACATGCATACATAGTTATAGAGAGAGACAGGAGAGACAGACAGAAAAAGAGACACAGAGACAGAGAAAGAAAGAGAGACAGAAAGATGGAGAGACACAGAGACAGAGACATATAGAGACAGAGACAGAAACAGAGAGATACAGAGACAGAGACGAAGAGAGACAGAGACAGAGAGCGAGCTGCCTCCAGCATCCCTGCCTCGCAGAACTCTCCAGTCTTCTGCCTTTATACCGATCCCTCCCAGCCCATTTTAACTATACACAGAGTTGCTCGTAGCCTTGCTCTTGTCCTGAGTGAGCAGCATCCGCTTCTGTGTTGGTGGGGATTGAAATTCCTTCACATGCTGGTCCTGTTGGGAGTCTCACTCCCCAGCTCTTTCCCAAGCTCTGGCCACACTCTCCCCCTCCCTCTATCTCAAGTCCTTGAGAGCTGGCTACATTCTGCACCGTCCCCTAGAATCAAGGCCTTCTCCCTCTTCTCTTGTCCCTGAGCAGGCCCTGCCAAGTCTTGGATTACTTTGACCATCTGTTACTTTCACTCCTATTCATGTGCTCCTGACTCAAGCTGGAGAAAATCGGGAAAAAAAGTTGCTTTCTTTTAACGACCCTGCCAAGATCTCATTATACTGACTCTACTCTCTTCAAAGTCACCAATGAGCTTTTAATTGCCCAGTTTAACGGACTTTTCTCAAGACTCCTTCTTGAGCTCTCCTGAAGTTCCTAACGTTGTCAGTTACCCTCTTTGCTGAGATTCTTTCTAGGTCTTCATGACCTTGAGCTCTCCGGATTCTCCTTCTGCCTGGATGGCCTCTCTTTGGTTTCCTTTGCTGGATTTTCATCCAGGTCATACCCACCAGCCATGGGGGCCCCCAAGAGCTCTCTCCTAAGTTCTCTAGCCATACTATTCACTTGGTGATCTCATCAGTTCCCATGGCTCAAAGTATCATTTCTACAGATAGGATTCTAAGATCTCTTTACCCAACCCTAATCTCTCTCTTGATTTCTAGTCTGACGTCACCAACTGACTATTGGACCTCTCTGAGGGAGTGTCCTGCAGACATCTCAAATTCAACAAGCCCAAGACCCTTGTGAGTAATCCCCCAATTAACCTAATGAATCCTAATAAAACCCAGTAATAACCAAGCTGGCACGGGCCCCTCTTTCTTGGTTACCTCAGGATGGTTATTCTTGGAGGGTACGCCGCCCTGAAATGGAGATTATTCTGGCCAACGCTGCTGCTGCCATCTGATCAGCTTCCAAAATGCAACACCCCTATGCCATGCTGCTCTGCTTCCAAGCACAGGGTGTCCACCGCATCCCCCAAAGTTCTGCATTTTGGGGCAGCCAGGTGGCTCAGTGGATAGAGCACTGGCCCTGAAGTCAGGAGGACCTGGGTTCCCATCTGACCTCAGACACTTCACACTTCCTAGCTGTTGATCCTGGGCAAGTCACTTAACTCCAATCACCTCACCAAAAAAAAGGAAACCAAAAATTCTGCATTTTCCCATGCTCTTTCTTTCTGATTGCCTAATAAAGCAAGTCTCTATTCTGGCTCATTGGAATGCCTACCAATATTCTATGGGCAGACTGCTCCAAGCATCACTGCAGACATCAAACTGCAAAGACCCTCAGGGGCTACCTGATACAGTCTCCTCATTTTATCAAGGAGAAACTAAGGCCCAAAGATGACCTGCCTGAACTGAGATCTGAACCCAAGTTTCTGACTCAAATCCCAATGTTCTTGCCACTTTAACCCAAGCCTTCCATCACACAGTCCCTAATCTTTTGTGTACTTCTGGATGTCAGCCGGGAATCTGACCAAGTCTCCTCTGGAATCCTTCTGGATAGGAATACAGACTGGACCAATGATTAGCAATGTGTGGACTTGCCACTCGAATAAACCCTCTCTACCAATTCAGGCCAACCTATCCTCTGCAGTTCAAAGGGTTACCTTAGACCAGGGCTTCTTAAGCTTTTTCTCCTTGTGACTCCTTTTACTGAAGACATTTTCACGTGAATAAAAAAGGCATGCAATCCAAATATTTACTGATAATAAATCATAATTTCAAGACCCCCCCACTTTCAGTTACAAGACTCCATGTAGGGTTGTGAAGCACAGTTTAAGAAGCTGAGGCCTAGAGCACTTAGGGTTCAGTGACTTGCCTAGGATGGATATATTGGGGCAGGACTTGAACCCCCATCTCTTCCTTACACTAAGGCACTATCCCACAGCTGCCTCTATTCTCATGAATAGTGAAATGCGAACTAGACGATCATCAATAATATAGACTTGTGGTCAGTTGAATAAATGGTATCCAAAGAACAAAGATTAACTTTCCATTTCAATACAAAGGTTTCCCCGGTGGAGTGCCACCAGGAGCAGTTCTTGGCCCTGAGTCAGACATCAAAGATGCCAGATTTAGAACTGAAAGGGGCATCAACTAGTTCAACCATCTCATTTTCAAGGAGTGTCCAAAGTCATAGGAACGGGCAGCTGTGGCTAAGACGCAAATGTAGCCCTTGGCTTTTCCAGCTCCGTTTCCCAGATTCCCTCCCTTTCTTACCAAGAGCATGTCCCCAACTTCTCCATAAAGCAAAGGTCCCAAAATGCCTGATTCGTGTTGACTGGACTGAGGAGTCTTGAAGGTTCCATCTGTGTAGGCCATGTACCGGGCTTTCTTATACTTCCTGCCAGGCCTTTGAGGATGACTGTTCAGATGGTGACTTTTGGAGTCTCTGCAAAGAAGGAGAAAAGATGAGAGGCTGACACGAAGCTCCCATCTTAAGTCCTAAGGGAGGGACGAGAGGCCGACATCCAGTTCGGAAGCTTCTGTGACTGACAGAATCATAGGAAGAAGGGCTGACAAGGACCCGGAGCAGGCAACCCAAAGGCAGCACCTCATCGGTGCCATAAGGCAGTGGCTACAGGTATTATTGTGCCCGGTTTACAAACGAGGAGACATTTCACAACCGAGGAAACTGAATCTGAGAAGGATGAAAGGATTTCCCTAAAGTCACATTGGCACAAAGTGGCAGGACCCTCAAATCCAGCATCCTTTTCACTGCTCGGTGCCACCTGCCCCATAGCCCAGCCACACTGGAATGGAAAAAGGAAGGTGACAGAGGCTGGATGACACCTGTCCACTCTCAGCTACTCAGGTCCTGCTCCACCCTCCAGGTATTACCCAAATGGAAATGATTCTTCAGCTGTACAAGCTCCACCTAAGGGTCTCTTATTCTGAGGCGATGGCAAGTGTCTTTGACTCCAAAGACCAAGAGAGCAAGCAGAGAAAAGGGTCAGCCTCCAAGTGGGAGAAGCCCATTGTGGCCTTCCTCCGGCCAGCCCCACTCACCTGGCTGAGGGCTCAGCAGGGGATGCGGGTGCATAGTCCCAGTCTGCCTCCTGTACTGCAATGTAATGAAACCACGCTTTGGGGTGCTTCTTGGCCACTGAGCGTGCCTGGAGGAAGGGAGAATCGCCAGCCTCGGGCAACAGGAACACCTCAGTGTCCTGCTCATAGTCATCATAGTAAATGCCTGACTCTTTCTCCATCTTGAGCTGGGGCTCCTCAGGACAGGTTTCCACATGGACATAGGCTTCCATGCCATCTGGGGGCCAAAAAGACAAATGAGGGCAGCTCTCCCAACAAACTACCCGGCTACTTTCTGACCTCCCCTTTGAGCAGATCCCAACTATCGAGGCTGCTCTTCCCATGGCCCTCACCTCTTTGACAGCCCAAATCTCAATCTTCTTCCCTGAGGGCAAGCACATCTGTGTGGGCTCTCCCTACCGGAGGCTTCCCGCTTCCCCGATCTAGTCCGAGGGGCTCCCCCTTCTCAGACCCCCCTTCTGTCTACAGGACCATAGAGTCTCAGCTGAGCCAGTTAAGGGCCTTGGGGTGAGGGTGGGGGGCAGCTAGAGTTCTTGAAGAAATGCTGTTTCCTTCCTGTCACACTATTAAAAAGAAACCTTATCCCTACAATTGCATGGCCAGCTTGGCAGAAGGAGGCCTTGGTTAATTATTTCTCAGTAACTTTTACCCCAGACGTTCTGGGGCAATAACTCAGCTGAGCAGAATCTCAGCGCCTGCTCCCACGTCGCCTTCTTCTCAAGAGGGGACACAGTCAAGAGATTTTGGTCTCGGCCCCACCCTCGGTCTTCCTTCATCGTCTTTGCCTTTGTTGACATTTACTGCACTTATTCCTACAGCAATATTTCCGCTGCCCGGGGATTCCCCAGCTCCACACTCAAAGCCCCAACATTTTCCCTCTTCCTTCCATAATGGGAACTAGCTAATGGACAGGCTGCAATATCCCACTTAGACCAGTAGATGTTGCCATTGACCAACATCTTCCAGGGATGGTTTCTGCGTGAGCTAGTGCATCATCTGCTCTTGTTCAGTCATTTTTCAGATATGTCTGACTCTCGGTGATTCCTTTGGGGGTTTTCTTGGCAGAGATACTGAAGTCTTTTGCCATTTCCTTCTCCGGCTCATTTTACAGATCAGGAACTGAGGCAAACAGGGTGCAGTGAATTGTACAGGGTCACAAAGCCAGTTAAGTGTTTGGGGCCAGATTAGAACCCCGGGAAGAGAAGTCTCCAGGCCTGGCACTCTCTCCCCTCCGCCACCCAGCTGCCCATAGTACATCTAGCACCTTTAAAATGCAGGTGTGGCCTCCGAATCTCGATCATAATTCAGCTGTAACTAGCTCAGTCTGTCTCATGGCTCCCTCTTTTTAAGGAAGAGACCAAGAGATCAGGAAAACAAGAGGGGAAAGATTGAAAATTTCAAATCTGGGAATACATAGAATTACTTCTTGCCTGTCGCCTGTCTTTAAAAGGAAGCCCTGCTCATTTGCAATTGTTCACAAACTGGTAGCTTTTCTTCTTGGAGGGTTAGGATGATTGCGTTTATTTGGGGCTCTGCTGAAGGAGGAATAGAGGCTCGTAGCTGAGCTGAGAGAAGGAAGCAGCTAATCTGGGAATGAAATAGACACTTAGCCGCAAATTCAGTTGGTCACAGCCGGGGATGACAAGCTGAAGGGGACCAGAGAACTTCCACCATGCTCTTCTCTCATTAGAAAGGCTTTGAGCCTTTCCCCAACTGATTAAAAAAAGTGTTAAGTGTCTGAGATCACATTGGAACTCAGGGCCTCCTGACTGCAGGGCTGGTGCTCTAGCCACTGCACCATCTAACTGCCCCACAAACCTCAGCTTTTTAGTGACTCTACTATTGTACAATTCTCTTTGGGGATCTCAGCAGGGGACCCTAAGATGTTACCATGTTGGTGGCAAACATCAGGAAGTGGCCAAAAAATGAATTATGCTCAGAGGACTATAAAATCATGTACATCCTTTGACCTAACAATACCACTACTAGGCATGAATCCCAAAAGATTTTGGGGTTTTTTTTCTTTTTTAATTGTTTTTTGCAAAAGAGATTTTTAAAAAAAGAGAAAAGGACTTGTATGTACAAAAATATTTAGAGCGGCTCTTTTCTCACAGCAAAGACTTGGAAATTGAAGGGATGCCCATCAATTGGGGATCAGCTAAATAAATTGGGGCACGTGGTTATGATCGAACATTATGTTCTATGGGAAAAGACGAGCAGGATGATTGCAGAAAAACCTGGAGATCCAAGTTTAAAAAAAAATGTAAAAAATTGTTTTACATGGAACTGGGAAAAATAAAGATGTTCAATGGTGGGAAGGCTTCAGGGGATGAGCAATAATAGGAAGAGTTCCACTCTGAGAGGTTCTAGGCCATTGGGAAAGTCTCTTGTCTATAGCGTGTTGGACGCCTATTTCCAAAGGCGACCTCTGAATGTTGGGAACTGCCCACCGACCATCAGGCAGCAGTGGGTAAAAGCTGATGGCTGGAAGACTGGCTCCCCGAGGTCCTGAACTGCCTTCAGAGAACTCCAGTTGCTGGGATTAGGAGGATCTCAAGGTTCTCTGCCCTTGGCCAAGCTCATCTGAAAGACTGGGTTCAGCTCTAGGGACCACATATTAAAAACGCTTGCTAAGCTAGAGAGGGTCCAGAGGAGGGCGGCCGAGATGCAGAAAAGTCTCCACTGCCTGTACTAGGGACTGGTCCGACTTAGCCAGGAAGAAGGGAAAAGTAAGGTGCATCTCAAGGTCTGTCACGGAGGAGAGGAACCATTCTCGCTCTTTCTGGTCCCAAAGGACAGAATCGAGAGCAAGGGATGGAAGGGGTGAAGGAACAACTTTAAAGGGCTGGCAAAAGGAAAGAAATATTCTCACACCCGAGACTTATTCTTACACTCAATATTCTAACACTCAATGGGAACAGAATGTCAGGGAAGTGGGGTGGTCCTCAACTCTGGAGGTGACCAGCACTGCTCACTTTGCTAGAGTAGCGGTTGGGCTAGATTATAAAGGGGCTAAGGCCCCCTCCCACTGGGAGAATCTGTGACTCTATTCACTTCCCACCTCTACCCATCTCACATCTCTACCACTCCTGCCTCAGTCTACCTACACACCCCAACCTATATCTCCATACATGCAATATCTTCAGCCTCTATTTCCACCCCTCAACAATTTTTTTTTTTGCTGAGGCAATTGGGCTGAGTGACTTGCCCAGGGTCACACAGCCAGGAAGTGTTAAGTGTCTGAGACCAGATTTGGACTCAGGTCCTCCTGACTTCGGGGCCGGTGCTCTATCCACTGCACCACCTGGCTGCCCCAGAAACCTCAACTCTTTAGTGACTCTTCTGTTGTACAATTCTCTTTGGGGATCTCAGCAGGGGACCCTAAGATGTTACCATGTTGGTGAGAGGAGATCTGGCAAAACATCAGGAAGTGGCCAGTGTCCATATGCAGTGTCTGGGCGGTGAGGAATGTGGCGGGCGAGATCTCCAGAGAGGTAAGGCGGTGATTTCTCACAAGGAACGTATGGCTTTCCAGAAAAATCGAGTGGACTTCGGGAGCGGTGCCCATCCCAATCACGTGCCAATGGACCGCCTTCCCGTGACATACTAACAGATCTGCACAGGAAAATCCTAATCATTATTGAGCAAAATAATGATGACCAAGAAATAACATAAGAGTAGAACAAATAAAAATAATGAAAATGACATTTTTTCCTCAGTTGATCAGCCAGTTAACAAACATTTCGGAACCTCATCCTCTGTGCCAAGCACTGGGGTTTGAAGCCAAAGGTGGAACGGTCTTTAACTTCAAAGACCCTCCATTCAGAAGAAATGCTATACATACATATCAGTATATTAGAAGACATATACTAAGCAGACTCCTCTTCCTCCAGCCTTCTCCTTCCTTACCCCCTTCCCTTCTTCCCCTACCCCTTTTCTCTCTTCTTCACTTCCCTTCCTCTCCCCCTCCCCTTTCCTCCTCCTCCTCTTCCCCTTCCCCCTCTCCTCCTCTTCCTTCCTCACTCCCCTTTCTCCTCTTCTTACTCCCTTCTCCTTTTTCCCCTTCTCTCTTCCTCTTGCTCCCCCTTTCTCTTCCCTTCCTTTCACCATTTAGCCCATCCCAGATTGGCCCAGATCCTGGGCTCTTGTCTCAAGTCTGTTTCTAAGTCAAGGTCAGAGACCATCACAGTAAGAAATTACATTTTATGGAGGAGCCGGTCCTGTCTGAGGAACTCACAAAGAAACCTAGACATGGTTCCCAGCTTCCGAAACTCACAGTCTAGGGGGTGTATTCAAATTGTACAATCTCAATAGACTTGGGATAAAAAATACCATCCACATCCAGAAAAAGAACTGTGGAGATTGAATACAGATCAAAACATACAATTTTCACTTTTTTTCTTTTATCTCATGATTTTTTCCCTTTTGCTCTGATTTTATTTTCACAAGAAGAGTAATACAAAAATATGTTTAACATGACTGTAACACGTACAGCCCATACCAGATTGCTTGCTGTCTTGGAGAGGGAAGAGGGAAGGGAAGGAGGGAGAAAAAATTTGGAACTCAAAATCTTACAGAAATGAATGTTGAAAATTAACTATCCATGTAACTGGAAAAATAAAATAGTATTAAGTGCAAAAGAACAACAAATTGTGGCTTATTCTAGTCCCCCTGACACCCCCCCCACACACACACACACACTACTCAGTACAGTAAGTATGCAGCCAGCATAAGGCACCAGTAACAGAAGCAGGATTACAAAGAATAAGGAGGTCATGTACAAACTGTCCCAGTGATCAAAGGAGCAATTTCCATTTTACATCATATGTTAATCAGAATCCATCTCCCTGTAGCATGTGCTGAAGCAGGACCATCATCTAGGCGCTGCTGTTGGGGCCCATGAGCCATTCATCTCAGTTAAATTTCAGGCATCCATCTACTCCCAGAGAGAGAGGCCTGTGGGAACTGAGCGTGGACCACAACAAAGCATTTTCACTCTTTCTGTTGTGTGCTTGCATTTTGGGGCTTTTTTCTCATTTTTTTCCTTTTTGATCTGATTTGTCTTGTGCAGCAAGACGATCGTATGGATACGTATACATATATGGGATTTAACATATATTTTTACATGTTTAACATATATTGGATTACTCGCAGTCTATGGAGACGAGATGGGGGAAGGAAGGGAAAAATTTGGAACTCAAGGTTTTGCAAGAGTCAGGGTTGAAAAATGACCCATGCAGATGTTTTGTAAACAAAAAGCTTTAATAAATAAATAAATACATTTCAGGCAGCAAGAGAAAGAGTAGTAGATCATTAAATAGTGCTGAGCATTTTAAGATGATGTGGATGGACATGCTTGTTTTTAAAGTGTTCCTGATGGAAACTGAGCCTACCATTCTGGAGGGCAATTTGAAACTATGCCCTAGTGGCTATCGAACTGTGCATAGCCTTTGATCCAGCAGTGTCTCTACTGGGTCTGTATCCCCATCATAAAAGAGGGAAAAGAACCTACATGTGCAAAAATAATATGCTATTAAAATAAAATTTTAAAAATAGATAAGAGGAGGAAAAGCTAGATGGTGCGGTGGCTAGAGCACCAGCCCTGAAGTCAGGAGGACCTGAGTTCAAATGTGACCTCAGATACTTAACACTTCCTAGCTGTGTGACCCAGGGCAAGTCACTTAACCCCAATTGCCTCAGCAAATAAGAAAAAAATAGATGAGGAGAAAAGAAAAATAAAGTTTTACTGACAACTTTAAAATAATCTGAATATATTAATCAACTAACCTCAAGGTGGCACAAGTAAAAATCTATTTCCCCCCCCAAAAAAATATAAAAAGGAGACCTCAAATTCCTGTCCCCCAATCTTCTTCCCCCTGTATTGGGTCCCTGGGGCCAAAGCGCTCCCAACTCTAATCCATAGTCAGGTGATCGCTATTTTCTGCCTCTCCTCCTTCCCATTCATGTCCCCAAGAGGACTGCCTGCCTTCCCCATCCTACCCTGTGTCCCTAAGCTCTAAAGTGGGACTCCCTGCTGTTTCCCTCTGCCAGTCATGGTCTTTTCGGATAAGTATCCAATAGTATTTTATTTTTCCAAATACATGTAAGAAGAGTTTTCAATTTTCACTTTTGTAAGACTGTGCTCCAAATTTTTCTCCCTCCCTTCTTTATCTCCCTTCTCTCCAAGACATCAAACAATCCGATATGGGTTAAACATAAACGATCCTTTGAAACATATTTCCCTATTTGTTATGTTGTACAAGAAAAATCAGATCAAAAGGGGAAAAAGCATGAGAAAGAAAAGAACAAAACAAAATACAAAGTAAAAATACTCTGCTTTGTTCCACATTCAGTCTCCAGCTCTGGATGAGCATGGCATTCATTTTCCACACCAAACTATTGAAACTACCTTGAATCATCTCCTTGCTGAGGATGGCCAGGTCCATCAGAATTGATCATCATCTAGTATTGTTGTTGAAGAAGATAATGATCTCCTGGCCCTGCTCACTTCCCTCAGCATCAGTTCCTGTAAGTCTCTCCAGGCCTCTCTGTATTATCCCACTGGTCATTTCTTACAGAACAATAATATTCCATAACTGCATATACCAGAACTTATTCTCCAACTGAAGGGCACCCACTCACTTTCCAGTTTCTGACCACTACAAACATTTTTGCATATGTGGGCCCCTTTTGCTCTTTTATGATCTCTGGGATACAGAATCTGGTGAGTATTCAAAGACCCAGGCATACCTGCCCCCACTTCAAAATTTCATAAAGGAGGCATCTCTCCTACAATCTAGAGAACCATGGGTCAGGGTCACAGAAGGCCACAGGAGGGTTCTGTGATTGAGATTGGATCAAATTCAGCTTTAGCACCTCTGTCCTCTCACCTTTCCTTGATGTGTTCCCTCCCTTTCTCCCTCCCTCTCTCCTTCCTTCCTGCCTGACTGCCTTCCTTTCTTCCCTCCCTCTCTCCATTCTTTCCTTCCTTTCTTTCCTCCTTTTCCCCTTTCTTTCTTTATTCTTTTCTTCCCTCTCTTTATTCCTTCCTACTTTCCTTCCATCCCTCCTTTCCTTTGCCCCTCCCTTCCTTTCTTCCTTCCCTCCTTCTCTCCTTTTTCCTTTCTCCCTCCCTCTTTCTTTTCTTCCTTCCCTCCTCTCCCTTTTTCCTTTCTCCCTCCCTCTTTCTTTCCTTCTTCCTTTCTTCCTTCCTTCCCTCCTTTCTTCCTTTTTTTCTCTCCTCCTTCCTTCCTAAGATGGATTAAGCATTTATGATAAACCCCACTGAGCTCTGTGCTAAGCAGGGAAGCCCAAGCTGCAGCACATTTAGCCTCACTCCCTGTTGGTTCACTGTCCTGAGCCACAGAAAGGGAGAGCTCCCTTCCTTGCCCGCCCCCCTCCAGAAGCATTGGCCCACATCAGAAGTTGAAACTTGAGTCTGAGTTCCGGGCATTTGGGGGAGATGCTATTCGGAGGAAAGGGGATCAAAGATGGTACAGGGGGCTGGGTGAGAAAGGAGAGTGCCTGGGTAAGTGGGTCCCGGGCCAGCTGGGGACCTCAGGAGCAGAACAGAGCTTGGGCCAGTTCTGCTTTGGGCAGCAGCTCAGGGATTGTCCCCAAGACCCCAAGAAGCCAGCACTAGGAATGGGCTGAGCCAAGAGGACAGCAGGTACTGGCAGCCACAGGCTTAGTTTACCACAGAGCTAAAGGGAAAAGTGACTAGGGTGGGGATTTCCCCTCTCAGTACCCCCCACCCGTGTGTGTGTGTCTGTCTCTCTATTTCTCTCTGTCTCAGTCTCTCTGTCTCTTTGTTTGTCTGTCTCTCTGTCTCTGTTTTTGTCTCTACTCTCTATCTTCCCTCTCTCTGTCTCTGTCTCTGTCTCAATCTCTCTGCCTCTCTATCAACTCAAGCTACCCTACACAGAACTCTTTCTCTTTTCTGCTAAACCTGCAAACTCCTCCCTTATTTCTATGTAGAGTATAATCCCCCTCTCAACCACCCACATGCACAACCTGGGACATCCTTCTGACTCTCCTCTCTCCCTCCCTCCTCTCTCATCTCTCCAATTGGTTGCCAAGTCTGGTGACTTTTTCCTCCTCTGCATTTCCCACGTCCACCCCCTTCTCTCAGGGTCCTTAGCCACTACCCTCCTCACGCATTTCCTGGACCACTCCAATGTCCTCCTTAACTGGTCTTCCTGCCTCCTGCCTCTCTCTCCCTTCCAGATCACCCATCCAGGTCTCCCCGAGTCACTCAAATTCTGACCCTGTTGCTTCCCTGCTCAAGTGACTGAGCATTCACAAAGGGACTTTGAGCTGGCCTGCCTGCCATTTTCCCCTTTAATGATCGACATGCCGGTCCGGTTGTCTGCTTGCAGCCCATCTCCTCTCTGTCCTTTGCGCTGACTGCAGACGTCTAAAACGTACTTCCTCCACACCGGTGCTTCTTCCACTTCCCAGCTTTCTTCAGGAATCAATTCCTGTCCATGCAGTTCCAGAGAAAGAACAAATGGACTTGGAATGCCCATGGAAGCAGGGTCTTTCATTTGTGATTTGGAGATTGAGGTCTGGGTTTTCCTTTATACCATGGCTAATGATGGAAAGGTTCTGCATGACTGCAGCATGTAGAACCTTCTCAAGAAGGTACAAGAGAAGGGAGGGAGACAGAATTTGGAATGCAAAACTTAAAAAAAAAGGATGTTAAAATTTTTGTTTACATGTAATTGGGAAAATAAAAGGAAATAAAAATTAAATGTAAAAAAAAAAAGAATCAATTCATGTGCCAAGCGCCTCTTACAGAAAGCCTTCCTTGATTTCCCATGATTGCTAGTGCTCGCTTTCTCGTCTGATTGTGTTTCTGTACTTCTCTGGTTACATTCGTATCTACTACCAGAAGAGAAGCTTGTGGAGGGCCAACATTGGGCTGTTTTGTCTTTGTGCCCCCCGTGCTGAGCAACAAATGATAATATGGAATAAGCGTTATTCCTCATGCGCTTATTCGTTGGCTTAGCCAGGAATGACCTCTTAGAGTTTGTGGGAAGGTTCTCACCTACCTGGTAAAGACCCGTTCACATAGCCATTGATAGTGTGCACTTTAGGGTACAATTTTTTGGACTCGTCCATCTGAGCCTGTGTCTCGGTCTCCTCTGGTTCTGAATGCCAACTTTTCCCTGGGGATCGAGGTGGTAGAAAAGAAACTGCTCAGTAGGTTGCCTTATCCCAGAAGCATGATTTCTCCCAGCAATGCCAAATCCCGGGAACACAGTTCAAAAGCACTGCCTCAAAAGGAAAGCCTTTTCATTCCCACCCGGAAGGAACAAACCCCACTCCACCTCCAGCCAAGTCTGGAGTCTTTGCAGGACCACTCGGGCCATCAATCCACCGACAGGGTCCCCCTTCCTACAGCCCTGGAGGGGGTGGAAGTTCCCTTAGCCACTCCTTGAGTTAGAAGTTTTCAAGGGGGATAGCATCAATCTGGTCAGTGGTACCTTATGGAGATTTCCCCCCTCACTTTCTCCCCATCTCTAAGCACCTTCTTAAGTCCCTTACAACCAGTTCTTGTCTTTTCAACAATTTAATGACCATGTTTGTATTTTGGCCCCGTCCAAATTTTTTTTATCTATAAGTTTCCCTCTCTCCTTAAAGAGGTGACTCAAAGAATGACTCTCCATGCTCCAGATTTGGGGGGAATAATGAATCTTCTGAAGGAAAGGAAAGCAGGACTTTAAAGGGGAAAGGAGAGATCTGAGCTTGGAAAGAGGAAACTTGACTCTTGGCAGGAAGTCAGAGAGCAGAACTGTGTTTCCCAAAGAAGAAAGGAGAAGAACAAGAAGAGCTAGACATTTGCAAATTGAAAACAGATGGAAGGGTCCCGCTAAAGAAGAGGAAGCTGGTAGGGGGAATCAGATGCTGGTTTTCCAAGGCCTGATTGAGTACAGACTCTGAAGCCATTGGGGCAAAGCTTATTTAGGGGCAAAGAAGAAGCAAAGTACAGTGGAGGGTGGTGAGGGGTCAGTGTTTCCCAAAGGCGCAGAAGTAGCTCTTTGTCAATGTGATAGGGATGACAGAAGAGCCTCCTGTAGCTGAAAGGCAACAGAGAGCCTCCCAAGACAAATCCCATATCTCCTCCCCATTTGGGGTGATCCAAATGGGTACTGCAGGAGGAGTCTAAGAGACACTCCCTAAGCCTTCCACTGAAGACCTTGGGGGTCGGTCACAAGGTACTCTTGTATACCATCTGGAGCAATAGCTATTGAAGAGAAAAGTGTATTTGAGAAGTGAACTGCTGGCAACAATTTCTGAGAAAGGGAGTTGAACCTCTGAACCCTGCTCTAAAATCTAGGGACAACAGATTCCTAGCTGATACAGCTTTTTTTCTTTAGATTTCTGTTGTTCAAAAATAGAAGCAAGAGAATGCTCAACACAACATCGGGGCTGTTCCAGCAGAGAACGGATGCCCATGGGTCATGGATGTGGTAGAGAAGATTCTTGGTCAAGCCAGGATTGGGCTGGATGGCTTTGAGGATTCTGGCAGCTCAGGGAACCTGGGATCTGGATCCCTTCTAGCTTAGAATGACTCTGAGTGACCAGTTCCAATGCCTCTAATCCTTGGGGGGGGGCCTTCTTGACGCCATTCCCTACTGGATTGTCTGCCCCACTTGGTATTTGGTGTTTTCCAATGGCAAGTCTTGAGCGATATTCTCAGGTAGAGCAAGCTCTCGACAGTTGCTCAAGGGAATATCTTCTCACCTTCATCAAAAACAGCAAAGAGCAGCACAAACTCTTGCAAGTGCTGTGTTCCAGCCAGACTTCCTAAAAGAAAAGAAAAGAAAAGAAAAGGGAGGTTAAAGAGGGCCACACAAAAGTCTCCCATCAAAGGAAGCTTCCTCCTGCTCTTAGTCTTATGGAAAGGGGGGTGGGGACTGAAGTACCTATGTTGAAGACATTCATTTCTTGTTACTTTACACATTACCCAGACACGGCAACTGGCTGAAAATAAAGGGCACCACAGGTGGGCCAAGGCAAGGACATTTCTTGGCAAGCCCTAAGCCCAAGAAGGTGCCAAAGCCCAAACGTAGGCATGGATGGAATCATGGGTAGCACTGGGGGCAACAGAGCACATCTTCCAATAAAGGAGTTTTCTCTGCTTGGCAAAGGATGAGGAGGAGAAGGTGGAGAAAGGAAAGGTCTCTCCTTCTCCTGCTTGAGGTCTCAGTCTGTTCCTCTCATTCTCATGGGAACCAACCCAGGGAATGGGAATTTAGAGCAAGAGACTTCAGACTGTGATCAGCCATTGAGGTTCTGGTACTTAACCTATCTGGGCTTCAGTGACTTCCTCTGTCAAAGGAAGAATGAAAACTAGATGCCCCTTGAGTCCCTTCAGTGAGAGTTTCTTCTGTGGTCTTGCTGGGCTACCTTTCCCTGCCCATCACCCATCTGCATCATCTACCCTTCCCTCCTTCCCAAGTACCTTCTTTACAGACCAGCAGAGGCCCAATTAAGCCTGTATTCAGGTCCTTCACTGTGTCCACATGAGAAAGATAGGAATAGGTGAGACATGGCGGGTCATGGTCCATGGGGCTGTTCTCCTTCAGGACTTGCCACACGTACGTGTAGTTGGCACCCGGGGCGACTTCATCATCTTGCTTTTCCATGTAAGTGGTCTGGTCGTTGTATCTGGCCCCTAGAGGCAGAAGGAAGGGAATGGCCAGATTCAGGGCAAGCAGAACCCAGATCCTCCCGGGTGCCAAGCACAGGAAGGCAAGAGCAACGCGGCCATACTGGGTAACGAAGGGCCACCCGGCGAGTGGGGAAGAGACTGAGAGCAATGGGTCAGAACCCAGCACTGGCTGGGAAAACCCCATTATGATGGCTCATGCCAGACCAAGGGCGGCAACGGGTCTCACGTGGGAGACTTGTTCCTGGCTGGGGCTTGGATTTCTCTGAAATGGACAAAAGATTGGCCCCTCCTCAGCCCTGGGTCGGGGGGCCTAGGGCTTATAGGAGAATGTTGCTTAAACTAGATTAAGGTAAGTGTTTTACGAAGTGCTTGCTCAACTGTGTTCAGACAGAATGCTTGCCTAACTATGGCAGCCATCCTGGGAGCCCCCCATTTCCCCCCTTGTACGTGGAAAGTCGAGTCACTGTAACGCAAGACTGAACAAGACTGCTTATAAGCCTGTCTCCACTTCTGTTGGGGACGGAACTCTACCAAGAGGTACCCGGCCTAAACTAACACTCTCTAGATTACAAACACCTTGGCTGTCCTTGAATGTTGTTGCCTGGGCTATCTCGTCTCCAGTATCTGCTGACCCCAGGGCCAAGGAGGTTCAGCACCCCTACAGATGAACCCGGACTTCTGCAGCCCATGCCCTTCTTCCAGCCCCTGCTTCAGTTCAGACTTCCTGATACTGCCTCCCATCAGCCTCCCTTTGCTGCCCGGATCAGTCCTTCTCTCCTCTTTCTCCTCCTTCAGACTTGACACTTCTCTCCCCTCTCCGCCACATCCTCCCCTTCTCTTTTCCCTCTCTTAAGGTTAACTTCCTCTTGCAATTCATTTCCTTATGTCCCCAAGCTGCTGGTCATCCCCCACTTCATGCCTCTGCCACCACCTGCACCTTCGACCCTTTCCTTCCTCACCTCTTGCAGATCAGCCCTCCTCCCTCTCCTGCACCTTGACTCCCCTCCCACACTATGTTTCAGCCCTTTCGCTTTGCCCTTTCCTAAACCCTCTTCCCATTTATGCTGCCCACCTCTCCCTGCTCATCCCCTTGTCTCCTTGCTCTCATGTACCCACCTTTTCTTTCTTTTTTTAAACTTTTTTTTTATTTAATAGCCTTTTATTTACAGGTTATATGCATGGGTAACTTTACAGCATTGACAATTGCCAAACCTCTTGTTCCAATTTTTCCTCTCCTTCCCCCCCACCCCCTCCCCCAGATGGCAGGATGACCAGTAGATGTTAAATATATTAAAATATAAATTAGATACACAATAAGTATACATGACCAAAACGTTATTTTGCTGTACAAAAAGAATCAGACTCTGAAATATTGGACAATTAGCCTGTGAAGGAAATCAAAAATGCAGGTGGGCATAAATAGAGGGATTGGGAATTCAATGTAATGGTTTTTAGTCATCTCCCAGAGTTCTTTTTCTGGGCATAGCTGGTTCAGTTCATTACTGCTCCATTGGAAATGATTTGGTTGATCTCGTTGCTGAGGATGGCCTGGTCCATCAGAACTGGTCATCATCTAGTATTGTTGTTGAAGTATAGAATGATCTCCTGGTCCTGCTCATTTCACTCAGCATCAGTTCGGTACCCACCTTTTCTCCTCTCACTCCTGTGTGCATCCCCTTCCCTTGTCCTTCCGTTCCCTCCCAAGCTGTCCCACAAGTAAGACCCTCCATCTCTGGACCCCAACTGTGGCTATGGGCCATGCTTGGAGTTCTCTCTCTTTTCCACTGACCTCCCTGGCTTCCTTCAATCCCAAGCTTCTTCCACTCTGTCCTCTGTCTCCTATGGTCCAATCCCTTCTCATCTCTTGTCCTCAATATCTTTTTGCTACCCTGCAGGGTCTGGTGATCTTTGCCATCCTTCCTCCATCCTCAGGCTTCTATTATTCATTTATTTTTTATTTAACTGTGCCTAATTTCTGTGACAGGAAAAACAATGGCAAGTTCCTTCCCTCAAGGTCTTTGCATTCTGCTTAGAAGGCATCCGGTGGGAGGATAGAACTCCACATCTGCTAATAAATACAATTAAAAGGAGGGAGCATCGGAGCAAAGTCTTGATGCAGACATTCTTGGAGTAGGGGAGATCTGAGTTCAAATCCTACCTCAAGCAAGTCACTTCACTGCTGTTTACCTCAATTTCCTCCTCTGTAAAATGAGAATGATAATCATAGCATTGACATGGTTGTTGTATGGATCAATATTGCTAGTAATAATAACTCTGTGTGTGTGTGTGTGTGTGTGTGTGTGTGTGTGTGTGTGTATAAAGCATTTTGTAAACCTTCACTCCCTACACCGATGCTAGGTGACAAGCTAGCCAGTGGACAAATGACTCCAGGTAATCTGGATGGGAGCAAGCCCTTTGACCCTCCCTTGTTCTGGGGCTTTCGGGAAAGGCCCTCCCCTGTCAGGGCTCCAGTTTCCATAAATATAAAGTAAGGAGTTGGCTTTGGATGACTTCTCCTGTTCCTTCCAAGCTGTCAAGTTAGGATACAATCGTCAGGGAAAGCTTTATAAAGAGATCATTGAACATTATTGAATAAGAACTGGGAGCAGTATAAATGAGGAGGGAAGGGAGCCTCAGGTCTGGGGAAAGGGGGAAGAGGGTGCAAGAGAAGCTGGGCTGGAGAAATGTACAGAAGGGAGAAATGAAATGTCGAGCTGAGAGAAGAGCTAGTTGTCCAGTTGGGCTGGAATATGGAGCACGTGAGATGAGCAATGTGAAATGTGTCTGAGATGCCAGACTCAAGTCCCTGTCTTATTTTAGAGGTAACAGGGAGTCCTTGAGCAGGGCGGGGGTCACATCATGAGAAATGATTCTTAGATTGTTAGTTGTATGGATCATAGATTAAAGAAGGGAAAGAATGGAAGGAAACTATTGCAATTATCCGGGAGAAGCCTAAATTAAGAGGAGACCTAGGAATGCAGAGAAGGGGAGAAATATATAGATATATGGCATCCAAGTGGATATGTGGCAAGTTTAGGGCTAAATATATAATTTAAGAAGTCATCTGAATAGAGATGATCATTGAACCCATGGGAGTTGATGAGAAGGAAGAGAAGGGAACAGAAAGAAAAGGAAGAAGGGAGAGAAGAAAAGAAAATAGGAGAGGAGAGTGAGGGTAAAGGAGAGAAAAAAAGAAGGGTGAAGGAAAGAGCTTGGAGGACAACCCTGGCATCCAGCCAGGTAGGAGAAGACTCTAGTGAGAGCAATCTCATGGAAGCTAAGGGACGAGAAAATATCCAGAAAAGAAGTGGAGATTTTGAAAAAGGTGGAAACAGAGAAGAGACTAAGGGACTGAGCAGCTAGTTAGGAGACCATGGATGATCTTGAAGAGAAAAGTATCCGTAGGTAGCCCTGTATAGGCAGCACAGTCAGAAGCCAGAATTCATGGGACTGAGAAATCAGATCTCTGGGAGTCTGGCAGTGAATTAAGGACAGATCTAACTCAAGGGGATGACAGGATCAAGCAAGAGTATTGGTTATTGCTTTCAGAATACAGAAACACTAAGCATCTGTGTTGATGGAAGAAGCTTTCAGAGAAGAGAGGTTGATCATGACAGAGAATCAACAATGGAGCAAGCTTCCAGAGGAGGTAAGAGGGCACAAGTAGAGCCTGGAATAAAGGAAAAAGATGGGTGAAGATGTATTGAGATTTAAAGATGGAGGTGGGGGAAGAGAACTCACAGGGGTTTATTTTGCTTTTCTCAGTAAAATAGGAAGTAAGGTCCTCTACTAAGGGTTTTGAGGTAAGAAGACATTGAAGACTTGAGAAAGGGGGAGAAATTTTAGAACAGCCATGGTGGGAATCCTGATTAATCAAGGAAGAAGGAAAACTTGCCAAGATGGTAGAGTAAAGGCCCCCCGAGCTCCCTCAAACCTCTGTATATACCTTTAAATCATGACTCAAAACTAACTCTAGAGCAGCAGAACCCACAAAAGATAGAGAGGTTTGAAACAATTTTCCAGCCTAAGACAACTTAGAAAGTCAGCAGGAAAAGTGTGCTGCACCAGGGTGCGCCTGAATCAGTAATATCAGACGTGGTTTCCAGAGCTCTCGGCCCACAGAAGGTAAGAGGGTTGGACGATGAATTGGAAGATTTATAGGGGTCCCTTCTCTGGCACCAGTGGCAAGACTCTGTTCCATTGCCTATACTTGGATGTGGGTCAAAGTCCTGGGTCTTAGTCCCACTCTAAGGGGGAGCACTAGCAGAGCCTAGCTTGTGGCTATACAGAAGGGACAATGATCACAGTTCCAGGTTTGAAAAGAAGGCTTGTGGGTGCTCCCAAACCAGTGCACAGTACATGAGAGTAGTAAACATACCTTTCTTACTTACAGGTCTCCAGAATTACCTCTGAAAACAGCTGCACAAAAAACCTGAAGCTTGGGACAGTGCTCCTTCCACTTGGGAAGCAGAGTCTTACTTTAGCATAGAGTTAAAAGTAAAAAAAATGGGCTGGAAAATAAGCAAACCACAGAAAAAAATTCTGACCCCAGAAAGTTATTATGATATAAGGAAGATCAAAATACACACTTAGAAGAAGACAACAGAGTCAAATTCCTGCATCCAAAACCTCAAAGAAAAAATATGAATTGGTCTCAGGTCACAGAAGAGCTCAAAAAGGATTTTTAAAATCAAGCAATATGTAACCCAAGGAAATCATAACAAAAAGGAAAAGGACCCACCTGTGCAAAAACTTTTGTACCAGCTGTTTTTGTGGTAGCAAAGTACTGGAAAATGAGTAGATGCCCATTCACTGGGGAATGGCTGAACAAGTTGTGGTATATGAAAATAATGGAATACTCTTGTTCTATAAAAAGTTATGTTCTATAGATAAGTTCTATAAAAAGGCTGATTTTAGAAAGGCAGAAAACTTTTACATGAACTGTTGCTGAACAAGCAGAAGCAGGAAAAAATCGTACACAACAACACCAAGGTTGTGCCATGATCAAGTTGGTTCTTCTCAGTGATTCAGTGATCCAAAGTAATCCCAATAGACTTTGCACAGAAAATGCCATCTGCATCCAGAAAAAGAACTATGGAAATTGAGTGTAACCTGAAACATGCTATGTTCACTTCTTTTTTCTATTTTTTCCCCTTTTGTTCTGATTTTTCTCTCCCAACATGATTCATAAAGCAGTATGTATTAAAAATAAATAAAAAACAATTCAAAAAAATCAAGCAAGAGGGGTAGAGGAAAAATTGGGAATAAAAGTGAAAGTGAAACTAGAAAATGAGGAAAAGAGTCAACAGCTTAGTAAAGGAGGCACCAAAAATTCTGAAGAAAATAGCAATTTGGTGGTTTTTCTTAGGTAACAACACATCAACCTCCCTGCTGCCATAGGAGATGAAGAAAGCGCTCCTCCAGGCTCTTATCTTTATTCTAGCTGGAGGACAGGGAGTGGGGGCAGCCCAGCTTTTGCAATCAGGACTCACAAGCTTTCCCCGTAGCTCAATCTCTGCAAGTCCCTAGCCTCCTTCTACAAGTTGTTTGTTGCTCTTATTTGTTACTGTTTTGTGACTCCGGGGATCATCCCCACCATTAATTGTTGCAGTAAACTGCCCATTTGTTTGCTTAATGTTCTTTTGGGCAGTGGATAGAGCATCAATGTTGCAGTTGGGAAGATGGGAGTTTAAAACTTCTATCTCCATTGATTACTAGCTGGGGGGCTCTAGGCAAGTCACTCACCCCCTATTTACCTCAGTTCCTCATCTATTAAACGAGGACAGAAGAAGAAAATAGCAGAGCCCCCCAGTATCTTTACCTAGAAAACCCTCAAACTTTTGTCCCTGGGGCCATGTAGAATCTGACATGACTGAACAAGTACACCCACGTTCTGTCACCAGGTCTCAAGGCAACAGGTGGGGGAATCTCCCCCAATGCCAAAGTCCTCTTCCTCGCCTAATTTAGGCTGATGGGGTCTTCTGCACTTCCGTGCAGACACATCAATGGCCTTTTCTCCAAATCTTTGAGAAGCCCTGCCTGGAAATGGCTAAACTCATTCAGAGTGCTGGCCCAGAGGACCTCAGTTCTGGCTGTTCCATAAGGACAGGATAAGCTCAAAGATTTCTTCCTGAAAGCAATAAACTGGGAAAACATTTTTGCAGGCAAAGGTTCCAATAAAGGCCTCATTTCCCAAATATATAGAGAATTGACTCTAATTTGTAAAAAATCAAGCCATTCTCCAATTGATAAATGGTCAAAGGAGATGAACAGACAATTCTCAGATGAAGAAATTGAAACTATTTCTAGCCATATGAAAAGATGCTCCAAGTCATTATTAATCAGAGAAATGCAAATTAAGACAACTCTGAGATACCACTACACACCTGTCAGATTGGCTAAGATGACAGGAAAAAATAATGATGATTGTTGGAGGGGATGTGGGAAAACTGGGACACTGATACATTGTTGGTGGAGTTGTGAACACATCCAGCCATTCTGGAGAGCAGTTTGGAACTATGCTCAAAAAGTTATCAAACTGTGCATACCCTTTGATCCAGCAGTGTTACTACTCTTTGTAGTGGCCAGAAACTGGAAACTGAATGGATGCCCATCAGTGGGAGAATGGCTGAATAAATTGTGGTATATGAATATTATGGAATATGATTGTTCTGTAAGAAATGACCAGCAGGAGGATTTCAGAGAGGCCTGGAGAGATTTACACGAACTGATGCTGAGTGAAATGAGCAGGGCCAGGAGATCATTATATACTTCATCAACAATACTGTATGATGACCAGTTCTGATGGACCTGGCCATCCGCAGCAAGGAGATCAACCAAATCATTTCCAATGGAGCAGTAATGAACTGAGCCAGCTATGCCCAGGGAAAGAACTCTGGGAGATGACTATGAACCACTAGGTAGAATTCCCAATCCCTCTATTTTTGTCCACCTGCATTTTGGATTTCCTTCACAGGCTAATTTTAGTACACTATTTCACAGTCCGATTCTTTTTGTACAGCAAAATAATGGTTTGGACATGTAATTTCTCAATATTAGTGAGCTTAGGGGTGAAAGGGACAAAACAGAAGGAAGTTCTCACCCGTGAATGGCAATAACTCCATTGTTTTATTTGTTCTGGGTTCTAGATTGCATGTGATCCATATGTACCCATACAAGGTAGAGATGAAAGCATAATTCCAAGTTAGATTTTCAGAGTGCTGAAATCTAGATCTAGATTTAGAGCTAGGATCTAGGATCTAGAGCTAGGAGAGACCCCTCAGAGGCCCTCTAGTCCAACTCTCACCTCCAGAGGAAACTGAGACCCAAGTTGGGAAGGGATCAAAGTCACCCAGAGAGCAAGCATCAGAAGTGTGATCTCTATCTGTATTCAGTATTAACAGCCTCACCCAAACTTCACAAATATGTCTGAAGTGAATTCCACCGAAGACCAATCTGGGTACCCTGGCAAGCTCCTAAAGGTCCCATGAAGCACACTTCTCGGCCACTTTGGGGCTACCCCCTGTTCTGGGAGAGTCCATACCTCCAAGCACCACTTACGTCAGACATGGAGAAAAATAAAGACAATGCTCCATGATCATCAGTGTCTCCAGTATCTTCCCCAGCCCACCCAGTCAGAGCTCAAAGCCAGCGGTAGCAAGAAGCCTGCCTGCCTCACTTACCCTCAGAGGCCTTCCAGAAGGATATCCCAACAGCATGGAGGCTAACTGGATGGGAAGCCATGTTCTTGAGTGTAACAACCACCGTGTCGTGTACTTCTGCCCGAATGATGGGACCCAGGAGACCTGAAAGAGGGAGATGCTGATTGCCACCCACCTCTCGAGGAGTTGCCCTAAAAAAGCAAGTGACCTTCGAGGCGATGAGGGTTCAAAAAGCGCCCAACTGAAAAAGACATTTTCCAAAGAAAATTCTGAAATGAAGGCCAAATGCACAGGAAGCAGTGCTGCTAGGCTTCCATGTGTTGGCTGTGCTATAAGCTTTGTCTCAAGTTTGGGATGGTGAATGTAAATATTAATTTTTTTTTACTTTATATTTGATTATATGATAGAAGTTTTTATTTGTCATTTCATTCTTCTTACAACTTTTGGCTAATATTACTCTTACCTGACCAAAATCAGTCCCATGAGACGTGAAAATTTACTTTTAGGGGAAGAATTGCAGCAGAAATTCCTGACTCCCTGGAGACGTGTAAATCCTCCTCCTCAGTTCACTGATTTGTTTCTTTAATAATAATTTGTTTCTTTAATTGCATCTAAGGACAATTTTTAACCTTCAAATTTTTAAATACAATGTTGACTTCCAAATTTTCTTAGTCCGTTTTCATTTCCCCTCCCTAAGATGATAATAAGCAAGTTGATATAAGTTATACAAATGCAGATATGTAAAACCTGTTTCCATATTAGTTATGTGGAAGAACAAACTGTTTGCAAAAAATATCAGTTTGCAAAAGGAAAAAACCCACCCCAAAAAAGTGAAAATAGTATACTTCAATCTCAATCAGCTTATTTGTAAATCCTTTAAAAGTAGCGTAATCTGAAACCTGACTCAGTTTCCATATAGTGTGTTTGACCAGGTCTGTTTCTTTAGGGGATGTATGCAGTTATGACTCCTTTCAATTTGACCACCTTTCACGACATTGAAGGAAGCAGGGGATTATGGATCTTTGTTCCCTTTAACTTTTCTGGCTAAGAGGAACATAACAGAATTGCAATATATCAAAAATTATTTCTTTGTCCCCCTGACATAATTTTGTCTCCAAAAAATCTTGCCTGTCAGGATCCTCATGCTTGAGTATAATCGGAAAACCTAGGTTTAGTAAGTCTATTTCTGCACTGTGGCAGCAGCCACCCATACCTGATTTCAGAGAGGGGCCCACTCTCCCATAGTATGGAAGGCTGCTGAATCTATCTGGGACTCCCTTCAAAACTAAAAGTAGACTTTGATGTCAAAGCAGAGCTCAAAGAGGAGCTGCTCAGCCACTTGCTTTGCCCCCGTCGCATCATTTGTGTCATCCTATGAAACAATGTCACCCAACCATTGGTTTTGTTTCCTCCTGGAGAGAGAGAAGGGTTTGGGAAGAAAGCTCCCCCTATGCTGCCAACAGGGTTACATCTTGTGTGTCTCGGTCAGTGTCTCTGGCAGAAGACTAGCTACGAGTTCATGAAGTAGACTGGGTTCTCTCTAGGTTCCGAGGCCAAACCAAGGAGTCAGAGGTCATGTAGTCACATATGTACCTGGACTTGAATGGAGAGTCTGTCTGAGTTTATGACCTGGAAATCTTCAGTAGAACCCAGGCAAAATTGAAATGTTTGCTTTTGCCCTGCTCCTCTACATACATATCCTTTAGAATTTGGAGGCACCATCACAAAAAGGAGTAGAGCAAGCTCTGTGCATTAATTCCCAGCTAATTCCTTTAGCCACTCCCAAAAGAGCACTTGGAAGAAGCAACATGGGGCAAATGCAAGGTCGCCAGGGTCAATTCTAATCCCATTGGGGCCGGGGGGGGGGGGGGGTCTAAGCACACTAGGAAAATGTGCCTGGAGCTCTTTTTTGTGGTGGCCAAGAATTGGAAAATGATAGATCCCTATCAATTGGGGAGTGGCTAAATTAGTTATGGTATATGAAAATAACGGAATTCTATTGTTCTAAAAAATTATGAACAGACTGATTTTAGAAAGGCCAGAAAAATTTTACATGAACTGGTGCTGAACAAGCAGAACCAGGAAAAATTGAACACCGCAACAGCAAGACTGTGCAATGACCAACTGTGACAGAACTGGTTCTTCTCTGTGCCTCAGCAAATCCCAATAAACTCTAAATGAAAATGCCATCTGCATCCAGAGAGAACTAAGGAGATTGAATGTAAATCAACACATGCTATGTTCACTTTGTTTGTTTGTTTTTCTTCTCATGGTTTTCCTTTTTGTTCTGATTTTTCTCTCCCAACATGATTCATAAAGAAATGTGTTTTTAAAAAATGAATGGATATGTGTAACCAAAAAAAAAAAAGGTTTTTTACATGAAATTGGGGAAAATAATTTTTTTAACTGTGCCTGGGATTCCACTGACAAACATTTATTAAATCCCTACTGTGTGCAAGGCAGACCTTGTACTGAAGGCAAAGCGCTACTGTAATCTCAGACCGACATATATCCAGCACAAGGAGATGGCATAGCAGGTGCTCTTTATTTTGTGCCACTCGGTTTGCCTCTGGGATACCGGGTCCAGTTCTGGAAGGTGCCCTTTAAATAGGACCACTGAAAAGTGCTCATCTACAGGCACGCCTCTTGGCTGGTGAATGGTCTAAAAACGACATCATGCAAAAGACTGATTGCAATCTAGGAGGCCTTGGGGAGGCAGCAATCTCTCATAGCCACCACTAGATCCAGGAAGAAGCCAAAGACTTCTAGCCCTTTTGGGAGTTAAAGGAGACCACACTCTGGCCAGGACTAGCAATGGGCATAGAACTGGCTAGGAAGGAGAACAGACCAAGGAAAGACTGAGCTTGAGCCCTGCCACTGACATACACTGGCTCTTGGGCACCGGGACTCGAGATGGTCATGGTCATTGTTCCAACCAACTCTCTACCACTTAAATTTTCAGAGAAGGTGCTGAGCCATCCTGGAGAGGGACTTCCCTCACTTGAGAGCGTGGTCCCTTGGCCAGTAAAGGCCCAGGTCAGGTTCCTGTCCAATTTCACGTGTTTCCCTCCAAGGCTTACTCATGGGCAACTCTGGCAGGTCCCAGTGATTGTGGGATATGTTGGAAAGCTTTCTGGATTCAGTCAAAGACTTTGAACCAGGCTCTGCTGCTTGCTCTCCATGGGACTAAGCAAATCCTTTCCCGTCCCTGGGGCTACTCCATCTGTAAAATAAGGATTCAGACTAGCGGCTGTCTAAATCTCCTTTCAGTCTTTGGACAGGCTTGGCATCCCGGCCCAGCCATACCGTGTGCCTGCTTCCTAAGGACTAATCTAGCTATGTCGAGAAAAGCTTATCACTCAAAACCTGACCAATCCATAGGTCACGTTCTTAGCACCTCAACTCATGCTGGCTAGCTGGGAAGGCAGGGAAAGGGCCACACTCTATACTAAGGAAGAGATTAAGGGGGAGGCCATACAAGTGGAAGTTTGGAAGATCTTCCAAACCCTGAAGTATTATCATTACCCATCCATGGTGCTCTGGGCTTGGTTTGGAGAAAGCGGCTATCTGTGTATTCTACAAACACAGCCTTTTTATAGAGAGTGGAGCCATCAGATGCAAATGAGTCGGCGACTCTTGGAGGAAATCTGTACAAAGAAAGAAAAAGGTAGATTCAGTTTTGGAGAGCCCTGAAAAAGGGGATCCTGTGCAGCACTCACAAACTATTGCCGTTGGGAAGGCACCCCAAAAGGGTGGGATTGTCACAAGGTGTCTCAAAAGAATTTGCAGTCTTGAACCCATATCTAAGTCAAGGGCAAAGTGTATTTGTAATTGTAACACCATCGAAGGGGGCTCAAGTCCACAGATTTTAGGAAGGAACCTGGAGCAAGGAGACAAATTTATCCACTTCATGCCCTTGATAAGCTATTTATGGGTTATAGGTAGAACCAGGGAGTGGTCTCAAGAATTAATTTGGTTATCTCTGACCAACAGAGTAATGTTTGTAGGACTATTCTAAGGCCAGAAGACTTGAAATTATTGACAAACATATTGTTAGAACAACAGTCTCAGGATCACTAACATATCTTCTCTAAAGCCTAAGGGAAGAAACATGATTATATTCCTAAATCAGAAGACTTTTCTAATCATTTACAGAACAATAGCATTATTAGATCAGAGGGCCTCAGGATCACAGATTCCAAAGCAGAAGATTCAGAATCACTGACAGATTGTTACAACAGGAGCCCCCTAAGGTCAGGGGACCTTAAAATAATTGCTCTTTCTCCTAGAAGATAGATTACATCAAAACCACCAAAATTTTCTGAGCCCACCAACTCTCTGGCAGTATCCCTTGCAAAACTGTGTGTTCCAATTTCCTCCCTTCCTCCCCTAGATGGCAAGTAAACCAATAGATGTTAAACATAGTAAAAAATATATGTTAAATCCAATATAGGCATACATATTTATACAATTATTGTGACACACAAGAAAAATCAAATCAAAAAGGAAAAAAATGAGAAAGAAAATAAAACACAAGCAAACAACAATAGAAAGAGTGAGAGTGCTATGCTGTGATCCACCCTCAGTTCCCACAGTAGTCCTCTCTCTGGGTGTAGATGGCTCTCTTCATCACAAGATGATTGGAACTGGCCTGATTGTTGAAAAGAGCCATATCCATCAGAACTGATCATCCTATAATCTTCTTGTTGCCGTGTACAATGATCTCCTGGTTCTCCTCATTTCACTCAGCATCAGTTTGTGTCAGTCTCTCCAGGCCTCTCTGAAATCCTCCTTCTGGTCATTTCTTACCAAACAATAATATTCCATAACATTCCTATACTATAATTTATTCAGCCATTCTCCAATTGATGGGCATCCATTCAGTTTCCAGTTTCTGGCCACTACAAAGAGGGCTGCCACAAACATTTTGGCACATACAGGTCCCTTTCCCTTTTTTAGTATCTCCTTGGGGTATAAGCCCAGTAGTAGCACTGCTGGATCAAAGGGTATGCACAGTTTGATAACTTTTTGGACATAGTTCCAAATCCTTCTCCAGAATGGTTAGATCCATTCACAAGTGAATACATATTTTCAAAATGCCTACTATGTGGCACAGACAACTGTGCTAAGAGCTTTACAAATATGATCTCATTTTATCTTCACAAGAATACTGTGGGGTTGGCGCTATCATTATCCGCATAACCAGTTAAAGAAACTGAGGCAGACAAAGCTTCAGTGACTTGCCAGTGTTAACACGAGTGTTACACACTTGCCAGCTAATGTCTAAGGCCTGAGTCCAGGCCTGGTACTCTATCTACTGCATTACCTCACTGCCTCTGAGTAAAAACATGCTCAGAATGAAAGTTGCCCATGAAGAAGTGACTTCCCTATTAACCTGTGAACCCTCTGGTCACAATTTATGGTCCACATGATCCCCAAAGTGAAAAGTTTCTTTTCTTTTCTCTATAGTAATGCTCCAGTTAAGTCTCTATCCATAGGCAGTAGGAAGGCAATAGCTAGGTCTGCTGGCTTGGCCAATTGTTAGAGGGGTGAAGAGAGAAGAGGAACAGGGAAAGGGAAGAGTTGAGAATGACTCAAGGAACGATAGGACCCCCACTAGGACCCCAGTAACATGTGAAGGAAGTTAGGGTATAAGCAGGGAGACAGTTGAGTATAGGTTTGGAAACGAGGATTGACATACTAATGAGATATTCAGGTGGACATGTCCAGCAAGAATTGGTTGACAATCCAGTCATTAATGAGGTGGTATCGGCTTGGAGGAAAGTCTCTAGGGGAGCATCCTAGGAGTCGAGCCTTCTGTGGTCTATGTTGTTCAATATTTGCTATCGGGGCTACGTTATCATGTTATCAATGAAAGTATCTATGGCATAGCAAGAAGGAAGGGCTAACACACCAAGTAACAGAGTCAGGATCCCCAAATATATTCACAGACTAATGATTTGCTGAATCTAGGAAGATTAGTAGAAATAAAGGGAAAATAATCTGGAAAAGTTGTATGATATAATAAGTAGGATGCTTGTTGAACACAAAATTAGGACACCCTGGCTTCAAAAAAAACTAAGACCTTGGCAACAGGCCTTATCCCTTCCTGGCAAAGACAGGGAGAAGAAATGGGAGCAGTGTCAGATTGTCTATTCTTGGGCTCAAAGATCACTGCAGACGGGGACTGCAACCATGGAATTCAAAGGTGTTTGCTCCTTGAAAGGAACGTTAGAGCTCATCTGGACAGCAGACCAAAAAGCAGAGACATATCACCCTGCCACAAAGGGCCCTAGAGTCAAAGCTATAGTTTTTCCAGGAGCAATGTATGGCTGTGAGAGTTGGACCATGAGGAAAGCTGAGTGCTGAAGAAGTGACATTTTCAATTGTGGTGCTAGAGAAGACTTTTGAGAGCCCCTTGAACAGGAAAGAGATGAAATCAGTTAATTTTTAAGGAAATCATTCAAGCTTCTTATTGAGATGACAAATAGTGAAGCCGAAGCTTAAATATTCTGGCCACCTAATGAGAAGATGGGACTCATAGGAAAAGACCATGACACTGGGAAAAATGGAGGCCAAAAGGAAAAGGGAATGGCAGAGGATGACATGGAGAGAGTGTTATGGAAACAAGGAACATGAGTTTGAGCAGACGTTGAGAGACAGTGGAGGACAGAAGGACCTGACTTGCTATGACCCATGGATCATAAAGAGTCAAACACAACTGAATGAATTAACAACAATGGCTTCAAATCCCTTTTCTGACCCTAGTTGTATGATGCTGGAAGAATCATTTAAACCACTGCGGAGCTGAGGCACCTCTCTGATCACCAAGGGAGCTACAGGCATATATTGTGAGTTTCATCCATCCCTGGGTGGTCTACCACTTCCAGTGCCACTGGGCTTTGAGATAATGTCAGAAAAGCAAAATCATCCACTTGGCTTCAAGGAAGCAATCGTCTATGTTCCACCGTTCACATAGCCAAAGAACTGCCATTCATCCACTTACAGATCTCCAGTGGCTCCCCAGTGTCTTCTATTCGTGAAGTTATAGCTTCTCTTCACAGCATCTGGAGCTAAACCTATCTTTTTAGCTTTATTGCATAGCACTGCCTTTCATGCTTATCTCCACCAGCCAACGAGGCCCCTTCTCGGCTTCCTCTCGTCGCGCTGGCTTTCTCATCTGTAAAACTCACCACTCTACCCCACTCCCTTTCTCTGACTTAGGTGTCCAGAGGAAAGCATTTTGGAAAACTGAAAGCATTAACAGTAATCTGAGTCAACCAAGTTGATGGAGAGTTACCTCCAGTTGGGTCTGTGGGTAACAATCATCCTAAGGTCAACATCTCCTTCAGGCTAGTGCTTTTCCTTCTCTCTCTAGGAAATTCTAGATAAGCAATCTTTTCTTTTTATTAAAGCCTTTTATTTTCAAAACATATGCATGCATAATTTTTCAACACTGACTCTTGCAAAACCTTTTGTTCCAAATTTCTCCTCCTTCCCCTCACCCTCTCCCCTGGACAGCAAGTAATGCAATATAGATTAAACTGCAATTCTTCTAAACACGTTTCTCCATTTATCATGCCACACAAGAAAAATCAGATCAAAAAGGGGAAAAAATGAGAAAGAAAACAACAAAAAGAGTGAAAATACTATGTTGTGATCCACACTCAGTTCTGGCTCTCTCCATCCCAAGACCATTGGAACTGGCCTGAATCATCTCATTGTTGAAAAGAGCCACATCCTAGATGGACGGTCTTGATACTGATCCTCAGCAAAATTCTACAATTAATGCTTGTACTGATCATTTGTGAGCCTGTAGGTACAGAAGCAGTGATCACTAATGACAAGTAATACCGAATCAAGCTCATTTTCTTTTTGGATGAAGTTGTTCATTCTAGAATAGGGGAATACCATAGATAGGCACAGGATTTAGAACTGGAAATAGATGGAAAACAGGGATCTGGATCGAAGATCATAGACTGTTCAAGCTCAAAAGGAACTTACAGATTATCTTGTATACCCACATTTTCTAGAGAAGGAAATTGAAGATTATAGGATCCTAACTCTAGAACTGGAAGGGACCTTCAAAGCCATGTGGTCCAGCCTCCTTCTTTTATAAAGAAACTGAGACCCAGAGATGTCAAGTTATAAATTTGGGATTTGAACCCAAGCCTTTGGCCTGCAAATCCAGAGCTTTTGTCACTTTGCAACATCTCATTCATATGTTCTAGAGTTAGTTAGTGACTTAGTGAAGCATTTGACAAAACCTAAATACACACACACACACACATGCCCCTATGCATTTATGTTCCTGGCTAAAACTACATTCTCCAGTGTGAAAATCAAACACTGATCCACCACCATGCACACCTACTCCGGGTCCTTTTAAGCAAGATATTGAAATGTTTGCATTACTAATAATATTAGTAACCCTTGTTCTGGGTCCCATGCCTCGAAAGCTCTCAGTGGAGCCTCCTCCCACTCCCACCTGTAAATCTACTGACCCTAAACTCAGAGCCTTTTTCTCTGACAAATTCTTTTCTGGGAGACATTCTTTGATTTCTGGAGTAAAACACTGGGCTGGAACCCTTGGTCAGTCCTTGGCACAAGCTGATTTTTCAACACCACCTCAGGCAAAAACAATCTGCAAAGTACTCCCCATTTTTCACCCACCATTTCACTCTTTCCTTGATTGCTCTAAAAATGCCACCTCCCCTCATCCCTCAAAGGGCCCATGTTAACATCCACATCAATAGTTCCAAATGCCATCTTACCCATGACTATTTTAAAGAAAGTCTTGAGGAAGGCTCATCTCAAACTATGCATGGCCAAAACCCACTGAAAACTCCACAGGCTCAATAGCTTTAGAGCTGAGGATTTTAGAGACCATCTAGTCCAAAGCTTCTTAAACTGAATGTGGCAGTCTCAAAATTCGGATTTATTCTCAGTAAATGTTGATTCGTATACCTATTTTATATACCCATATACCCACGGTCACAAACGTTTCTCAGGTGCAAAGGAATCAGGAGTGGAAATTTTAAAAGATGGAGAAATCAAGTCCCAGAGAGGTTAAGTCACACAGGGGAAGAAAGGTTTCAGTCCAGGTCATTTGACTCCAAACTCAGTGTCTTTTCCACTGTGCCCCACTGCCTCCATGCCAGCAACTAGGTTTCCTGACTCTAAGAGGAGCAGAAGATTCCCTGGGGTGGGGAGGGGGCAGGGAGCTGCCCCACTCCATGTTATAAGTAATGGGGCCAGGAAGGTATGGGATTTTTCTAAGTGTCTGACTAGATCTCAGTCATTTATTCCTTCATTTGCTAAATGGACAAATTAATGATCTACTAAGTGCAGAGGCAGCTTGGCTTAATGGCTAGAGACCTGGATCTGCCTCCCACCTCTAATTCTTACTGGCTGGGTGACCACCCTGCCTTCAACTCACTAAGACTCCCTCATCACTCATGAAATGTCTGCTTCAGAGCCCCTTCCCTCCCTCAATCCCCCTCACCCCATCAGCACCACCAAAGTGATCACCAAGATGGAGGCAAAAGAGGCTGAGAGCCTAGAAACCAGATCCTTCAAAGAGCCAACTGTGTTCAGAGAGAAAACCATGGAGACAATGTGGATCAAAACATGGGCTTTTCTTCTTTGTTGTTGTTTGCTTGTCTTTTTTTCTTTGTGTTTTCCCCCCTTTTGATTTGATTCTCCTTGCACAGCATGATGAAGATGGAAATATGTTTAGAAAAACTGCACATGTTTAACTTCGATTGCCTGCCGTCTGGGGCGGGGGCAAGGGAGGGAGGGAGGGAGAAAAATTTGGAACACCAGGTTTTGCAAAGGTGAATGTTGCAAACTATCTTTGCGTGCGTTTGAAAAATTAAAATACTATTAAATAAAAAGAATCCAGACCCATCTCGAGAGGCTTGAGATCTCTGTTGGGAAAATAATGGCATCTTTGTCTTTACTGAGCAATAACTAACATTGAACGTGTTCCTGATCATTTCTAAAAGTGTTATTCTGAGAAGGCTTCCTCGGGCTGGGCCAGACACCACCAAGGAGCTCAAGGACAAAACGCAGGGGAGAAGCACGGTGGGGGGCCGGCTAGGTAAGCAGGACGCTGAATGGGTTGGATTGGGGCCTGAGAAAGGGGCAGATTAAGGAGAGAAAGGACTCACCAGAAGTCCCAGCCCCTCCACCCTGGCCTTTTACTTCCACTCATTTCCCCGAAACAATTTTGTAAGCCCAGCAGTAACAAAGCAATTTCTTTTTTCTGGGCCTTGGAGCCAAAAGCCAGTATCTTGTATTTTCCTGAACAGCACGTGTTTCCAGTAAATGGAAAGACATGCTGATAACAGAGTGTTTACTTTGGAAACAAGGACAGATTAATGTATTTTCTCCCTTGTGAAACTATGTTATCAGAAAAGAACTTCAAGGCCCTTCCTCCTTGCCTATCAACTGGACTCCTACACCAAGACACAGTGTTCTTTGATTAGAGTGAAGGACTTGAACAGAAAATGATGTCATTACAGCCCTGGAGCTCTTCACCTGTGGCCTGGCAGGGCCTGTTACATTGAAGCAGAGCTTTCTACTCTGGCACAGAATGCAGGTCCTTCCTGACCACAGCCCAAATTTGCCCCTTGGCCATTTCGCCCACCTTCCCCTCCCGGTTCTGTCCTCTAGGGCTGAAGGGAACAAGTGGGATCCCTTCTCTACAGACAGGATAGCTCTGCTTGACTAATTTCCCCTGAGACTTCTCATCTCCAACTTAATCATTACTTAGTCCCTTCAAATTAGTCTTTGAATGGCAGAGACCATGCCGAAAATGGGGTGTTCCCACCTGGACCCATACTGTAGATGAAGTCTGAACAGGTAGAATGTATTAGGAAGCTTGTTGAAACTCCAGATGGTAGGAACCAGTGCTCTCTAGACACTCTGGCCTTTGGCCAATGAAGAAGAATAGACATTTCATGGAAGCTGGCAGGCAGTCCAAGCAGGGTTATATACATCGGCCCCTAATTGTAGTCAGCTAAAAGAAAAACAGACAAATTGGAAGAGAAAGAGGATCAAGGGAGAATTGAGTCAGGACAAAAAAAATCTAACTTTGGGAGTTGGGCCGAGTGAAGGCCATTATGTCACCTTTCTGGAACCTTGGGACCCAGCCTCCCAACTATGGCCTCACCATGGAGAACAGGATTTTCTGGCATTCAAAATGGATGCATTTGTTTAAAAAGTCCTGTCGGAGAGTATCTCTAAATATTTTCTCTTGTCCATTCTGCCTCTGGCAGCTGCCAGTCTTACCCATCTCTAACTCTGGTTCTGATGGGAGGGAAAGAACAACAAAGAAAGAGCAGAACAAAAGGATGGAAAGGGAATGGGGTGGGAAGGGAGAAAGGTAAAGAAAAGGAAGGAGAGAGAAGGTCAAGAAGGAAGAAAGGGGAAAGGAACCAAGAAGAAAGAATGGAAGGAAAATCTGAGGGATGGAAAGATATAGGTGGACCCCAGAGCTGGAAGGAAAACCAAACACTATCCGGCTCAGCCTGTACCCAGTGCTCCAAGTCCTTGCCACGTGTTGGTAGTCATGAACCAAACAACAACGTATCCTCTCATCGCTACAGTATTTTGAAATTCTTTCCCCACAGAATGCTGGGAGTTTCTGATACAGGATGGAATTAGGCTTAAGTTGGAGAAAGTTTTCAAGCATCTATTTCTTTCCTGTCCCTAAAAGCCCCTTTGACTTCCATAGTCTGCAAGTTGCCTGACCAGTGTTCTCAGGTCACCTGTTTCCCAATGTCAGGAAGTCACAGTATGAATCCAGGAGCTCACTTGCCTACAGGGCTGGGGAATGTACTGGGTTCTCTCCCACCCATCAACCCAGACTTGAGGAAACCAAGAGACACCACTCTCAAGTCTGCCCGAGCCTTCTAGGACAAGGAACCTTCACCTCAATGTTGCCTTCATTACTCTGAGACAAAGGAGGCCATTAATTGTCCTCAGTGAGTCTCACTGGTAATACTGTGTAGTAGAAGTCCCTCCAAAACTTGCTGGACAAAGAGTTCGTAATTATTTCTTGTGGCTCTTATAAAGAACAATGGCCCAACGTGGAAGGAATCCTGCTCAGAGCTGCAGCCTTCATGGCCAGAGTGTTTCTAGCTGGGACTATCTGTATGGCCAGGGCCAAAGACTTTGCCTCTGTTTCTTTTTGTTCCTTTCTTAGATTCATAGATTTAGAAGCAGAAGAAAGATCATGTTAAGAAATGGGGAGGTTCCACCTCACGTCTCTCAGATTGATTAAGAGGACAGGAAAAGATAATAAATGTCGAAGGTGATGTGGGAAAACTGGGATACTGACACATTGTTAGTGGAGATGTGAAGGGATCCAGCCATTCTGGAGAGCAATTTGGAACCATGCTCAAAGGGCCATAAAACTGTGCATCCCCTTTGACCCAGCAGTGTTTCTACTGGGCTTATATCCCAAAGAGATCTTAAAGAAGGGAAAGGGACCTGTTTGTGCAAGAATGCTTGTAGCAGCCTTTTTTGTAGTGGCCAGAAGCTGGAAAATGAATGGATGCTCCTCATTCAGAGAATGGTTGGGTAAACTGCGGCATATGAATGTTGTGGAATATTATTGTTCTGCAAGAAATGACCAGCAGGATGAATACAGAGAGGCCTGGAGAGACTTGCATGAACTGATGCTGAGAGAAGTGAGCACAACCAAGAAAAACTCGTGCAAAGTAACAAGAAAATTATGTGAGGATAAACTGCGATGGACTTGGTGATTCAAGGAAAGTCCAACAGATTTAAGCTGGAAAATGCCCTACTTATGCAGAGAGAGAACATGGAGACTGAATATAGATCAAAGCACAGGATTTTCACTTTTTGTTTGTTTTGATTTTTTTTGTTCTCATGTTTTTTCCCTTTTGATTTGATTTTTCTTGTACGACATGACAAAGATGGAAATACGTTTAAAAGGATCGTATATATTTAAACAAAGAAAGAAAGAAAGAAAGAAAATAGGGAAACTCAGACTAAATGAGGTTATATCTTTTGGGCAAAACCATTCAGGTAATATTGGAGGCAGGATGCCACTGGGTGGGGAGTCTTGGGACCTGAGGTCAAATTCTGATTCTGCTACTTCCTACCTGGACTTAGTTTCCTTATCTAGAAAATGAGAGGATTCGCCTCTAAGGCACCCTGAGGTTCTGCTGGTCTCTTTTTGCTTTGGCTTTGCAGACTACTTCCACTCTCACCCATTCATCATGGGAAATGAAAGAGCCAGAGCTAAATTGATTTATTTTTGGCCAAGGGAATTGGGGGCAAGGCATTTGTCTAGGGTGACACAGCTAGTATGTGTGAAATGTCTGGGGCCATATTTAAACTCAGGCCCTCCTAAGTCCAGGACCTGCGCTGCCCAGTTGCCCCTGCTGAAGTCATTTTTGACCCTTGAGAAGTCATAGGGCAGAATAGAGAGGCCTGAGGCAGGAGAGACCTGGCTGGAATCTCAACTCAGCTTTGCTGCCTAGGGGGTGAGTTACTAAAACCAAGACCCCAACTCCTTCTGGGGCTCCATTTCCTCACCTTTAGGAGCACCTGAGGCACCTTCTATACACAGAGTAGTGAGTGCACCTGCAGGGTACTCTAGAGAGTCTCTACCAACTTGGAACCATAGTCTCCAAATCCACACCGATACCTCAGAGATTGCAAGCTGGAAGAGACCTTGGAGGCTAATTCAGATAAGGAAACAGGGGCCTAGAAATGGCCCGGGAGTAAGTGACCAAGGTAGGATTTGACCCAAGTCCTTTGACCCCAATCCCAGAATGCTTCCTCACCCAGGCTGCCCTTTTCTCTCATCAGCCACAGGACACCATTAGCTCAAAGCAAAGGCATTTAATGAAATACAGTAGAAGTCCCAGAAAAACATTGCCTTCTATCCTCCCTGCCCCCAAACGAAACTTGAACAAGCATTCCACCAACACACCCACTCTAAATGTTCCTCCACCGTCTCCCTCCCAGTATGGAGAGCCCCTCCTAAAAAGAGGGGAGTGAGCCACAGTCAGGGAGCAAAACTGGGTGGGAGGCCCACTTCCCCCACAAGGGACATTTAAGTAAGGTCCCTGATTGGAGCTGACTTAGCTATTCTCCTACTCCTCTCCCATTTGGAATGAAAATCAGTTTGAACTAAAACAGGGAAAAGAAGGCAACCTGGCCACCGCCTCCTCCTGACCTGACCACCTGGCGTCCTTAGCATCTCTCCGAGATGGCCAACTCCTTACCTCCGGCCAAGGAAGAACTTCAGGGGCCCTTCCCCCATACACACATGTGCCGAAGGGTGCCTTCTGCTGTAAACTCTGCTGGAGATCCCAGAATTCCATGGGCTTGGAATATCTTAGGAATGATAAAATGAGGCGACTGCTCTCGAGAGACAGTCACTCCAGCTCTGGGAATATGCACACACACTCTCACACTCCCATATTCACTCAATATACCTATGCACATACCCACAACACATACTTGTGCATCACCTACACAGTGCAAACACACCACAAACAGCACTCACACGCCACACACACATACACCCCATCCAGTCACACAACCAAATACATGAATACACACATCATTCACACATCCACATACAAATTACATGCCCATGTGCAGCAACATTACCTACGCTCAAATATACCAGACATACCATATATACTCCCACCGCACCCACGTTTCCAGACATAAAACATACATATACTACATGCCCCCACGCTCACACACAACACACTTGCACATACACATATCCAACACACACACATATATACACACACACCACACACACATACACACGACTAGAATCCTATTCAGCCAGTCTGTGTGGAATGAGGGAGATAGAGTTCAATGGCAATTAAATCCCTTTAACAAGCTCTGCATCCGATCCCACCCTGGCACTTGCTCTCTTGGTGCTCTAGCGCCTTCAGCAGTTTGTAAGAAGGCCCTTGCACCCAAATGTGCCATGCTCAACTAGGAAGGACTTGGTTCTCCTCAGGGGTTCAGTGATCGGAGACAATCCCAATAGACTTTGGACAGAAAATGGCGTCTGCAGCCAGAGAAAGAACCAAGGTGAGTGAATGGAAATCAACACATGCTGATGTGATGTAGCTTCTGGGGGAGACAGCAATGATTTCTGAAGCCCTCTTGTTCTACAATCTGTCTGTCAATGATTTCAAAGTCTTCTAGCCTGAGAATAATCCTGCAAACATTACTGACCACACATAATCTGTTGGTGAGTGACAACCAAGTTCCTGAGGCAAGAGTGAATAGACCACTTCTCAGACTTACTTATAAGCCATGAAATTAGCAAATAAGTAACATGAAGCTCTGATCCAACTGCGTCCTATAAATCTCTCTCTTTCCCCTTGATTCCTGGTTAATCCCTTCTGGAGTGTAGCCTGCTCCAATTACAACAAAACTTTACCCCTTGACTTGGATATGAGTCCATGCTTGCAAATTCTTTTGAGACACCTCACGACCGACACCAGTCTTCACACCAAACTCTTGGGTCCCCTTCCCAACCTCAACAATGCTATGTTCACATCTATTTTTCTCTCTTCCATGGTTTTTCCCTCTTGCTCTGAATTTTCTCTCCCGACATAATTCATAAAATAATATGTATTAAAAAATAAATAACCAAAAAGAATGCCCTTGCACCCCTAATGCAACCAGGCCCGCGCCTGCCAAAGAGCATCCCCAGGGGATTCCAGGAGCCTTCCAGTGACCTCAGAGTAGTCCCTGTTTCCCCTCCTTCAGTTTCTCCATCTAAAAATGGGGGCTTTGGCTTCACTTTGAAAATATCCCAAGTCCCTTCTATTTCTAACTCCAAAGGCCCAGAATTCCAACAGAGCCACGTCTGTGAGGTCACTCTCGGGCTCCCGCTCACTAAAAAAAATGAGGAATTAATGGTAACTTTTTAAAATTAGTGTTAACCCTGAAAAGGCCACCTAATGATACCTCAGGGTTCTACATGAAGCCCCCTCCACTTACTGTGGGTGATCTCCGGATATGGCAGCAAGGACAAACAAATGGACACAGAAGAGAGCGATCGATAGGATGGGCTGCCAGCAAGGTACCCACCTCAAAGGGGCCGGACCTTGAGCTGAGGCTCTTGGCATTGCGTCAGCATTTTAATTTCAGGGACCTTAGAGATGCGATCTTCAACTCCTTCCCTAACTTTATCAGGCTTCTCCCTCCTGAAGGTTAGTCAGGGAAATGACTACAGGGACAGGAAGGGGACAGGCAATGGAGACGTGCTACTTTGCTGGATTCGGTATCACCCCCTGAGTGTGTGGGCACTATTCCAATGGAATAGGTGCAAGGGATTTTAAGAGATCATGGAATTTTTCTTCTTGTTCTCCAGGAGAAAGAGCATTCACTCCAAAAGGCCCTTAACCACCCGTGGGGGCCACTGCCCCTACTTCCTTAATAAAAGCCTATAGGCCGGCCATGTGCCTTAGGCTATGTCGCTAGCCAAGAACCAATGGGAATGCTGGAAAAGTGGGCAGAGAAGCTTTGGCTAATTTTGCCAGAGGTACCAGGGCCACAAAGTTTCTGTCTGCAAGAAAAGTCTCCCAAGTGGTACTTTGGGCCCACCTGCAGTGGGCAAGGACAAGATGAGCGCAAAAGAACTTCAGGCCGAGTTCCACCTGGTGAATCGGCCATTTCAGCATCATTATTTGCACTAAAACAACTCGTCTCAGTGGGTCACCATCCCAGTTATGGTGCACTGAGGCAGGAAAGCAGAGTCTGTTAGGATGGAACTGGGGTTATGACAAACGGGAATTTTTTCCAAGGGGAAGAAGAGAAATTATTTGCACTTCCTCTCGGTGACAACGAAACTCAGCACGTCCAGGACCAGGGCACTCACTGCCTTATCACACAGCTCATTCCATTAAGAGATGTTTCTTACTGTGAACAAATGCTTACGCTGAGCCGAAACTGGTCACCTTTTCCCTCCCACCTGTTGGTCCTAATTCAACCTTCCCAGCTCCCAAGGGATAAGAAGAAGTCCTCGGCTACAGAGCTATCAAGTGCCTAATGAGAACTATCACGGGCCTAATGGGAGCTATCACGTGCCTAATGACCACCGCATGGCACTTTTGGCCTGTAAGGAGTACAGTTAACAAGGGAGAGTGAAATGTACTGAGACTACCAAACTCTACCTCTATGCATATGTACACATGTGTTCTACAGGATTCATACAGCTTTCAGTCACAGTTTCCCCCATTTAGCAATATTTTATTTTTTCCAATTACAAGTAAAGCTAGCCTTCGACGTTCATTTTTAAAAGATTTAGTGTCCCAAACTTTTACTCCCTGCCCTGCCACTGGCAAGCAGTCTGATATAGGTTACACATGTACAATCATATTAAATCTATTCCCACATTAGACACGTGGTGAAAGAAGAATCAGAACAAAAGGAGAGAACCTCGAGAAAGGAAAATGAGGAAGAAAAATGAAAATAGTATACTTCAATCTGCATTCAGATGTCATAGTTCCTTGTCCATCATGAGTCTTTCGGAATTGTCTTCGGTCATTGTATTGCTGAGAAGAGCTAAGTCCATCAAGGTCCATCAGAGTTGTTACTGTGCACGATATCCCGCTTCCGCTCACTTGTTCCCGTACAAGTTTTCCGGGCTTTTCTGAAGCCCACCTGCTCATCGTTTCTTATAGAACGATAACAGTATTCCATTACATTCATTGTTCAACCATTCCCCAATTAATGGACATGCCCTCAAGTTCCAGTTCTTTGCCACCACAAAGAGAGCTGCTAGAAACATTTTTCTACATGTGGACCTTTTCCCATTATTTATTTTATCCATTTCCATTTTTCCATTTTTATTCCATTTATCCCTTTAGGATAAAGACCTAGTAGTGCTGAGAGGTACAAAATTGGAGTAGATGCACCTTACCAAAGTTTAGAACATAACACCAAAATAATGGACAGGCTGATTTCAGAAAAGCTTGGAAAGACTTACATGAACTGATGCTGAGTGAAGTGAACAGAACCAAGAGAACATTGGACGCAGTAACAAGATTATGTAATGATCAATTGTGATCTTAACAGTGTGGTGATTCAAGGCAATACCAATAGCAGAAGTGGGGATTGAATCTAGGCCTCCTCTCACTGTACCACGCTGCTACATAAACTTGATGAGCCTCAGTTTCCTCATTTGTAAAATAGGGCTAATCATAGCACCACCTATTCATGGTTCATGTAAGCATTGATGAGATCCTGTTTGTAAAGTGCTTTGAAAACTACTGTTGTTCCTTTTCCAGGCAGCCTTTGGTGCCTGGTTCTCCCGAAGGGGAGAACTCTCCATGCTAAGTCTTTCTTGACTTGAAATTGAAAGCTGTCACTCTATCGCATGTTCTCCAACTGGTCCCAATGAAGCCAAGCAACAGAAGGCTAAGCAAGCCCTTCTCTGCTGATACATCTTCAGATCCCTGAACTGTTTTCATGTATGGGTCCTTACCCACCCACTCTCTAGTGGTCTCTTTTCCAAAATAAACAGCCCCAGATCCTTCGATCGAGTCTCATTTCCAGCACGTTCTCAAGTCCCTCGGCCATCCTGGATACCATTCTCTGGACCTCTTCAATCATTCTTAAAACATGGTGCCCAGAACTAAACACAATCCCACACATCGATCTGAGCAGAGTGGAAGACAGCAATGGCGATCCCCTCCATTCACAGGATTGTAAAAGTTGCATATAAAAAATGCAATTGAATATCAGACAGTTGAACAGCATCGAATACTAAGATATTTGGAAATATGTGACTAATAGACCACTTGGTCCATCTGATATAGTAAATACAATTTATTATGTTAAATTCAATTTCAATCTAACTGGAGACGTTGGGAGTTGTCTTTTGATGATTCACCTTAATCAATGAAATCATTTTGATGCTGATTAACAGGAAGGGCTGGGTCTGGCCACAGCATTGTGAACAAGATAGAACCAGATAATGCAATGAGAATTCAAACAGGTTTCCAATCAGATATGAAATAAGAGTTCAAAGCAGGGACACTGCACACACATACTTTTGCCAGAACTTTTCCATGCGAGAGCAGAAGTCCCCAAACAACAAAAACCCGGAAAAGAAAAGGACAGCCTTTGAGTGCCAGGAACATTTTGTCATTTATCTCCCTTAACTCTGAATCTAACTGAAGAGTTGAAAAAGGGCCAACGTGATTGTTGTCAAAGGTTTTTGTAGAATCAGGAAGTTTTGATTTACCAAAGGGCAAGAGAAAAAAATCTTCCTTACGGTTCAGTATGACTCTCCAGAATAGAACAAGGAAGGGCAACTAGAGAATGGAGTACGACCCCTCCACTCCACCAACCAAAAAACAGGAATACTTACACCTACTCAATAGGGAACATCAGGGTATGAACAGGAGTTGGCTGCTTGCCAGGCACAGGCCCCAATGATTGCATCAATTAGAACCCACATAGGGATGGAGGTAAGTATGTTCATGCTCCCAAGGATGCTGGTGCAGGATCTGATGCAGGAAAGGCTTCTTTATAGCTATGGAAAACTAGGCACATTAAAGCATTGTGGGAAGAATTGGGAATTGGTTCAACACTCTGGAAAGCAATTTGAAACTACAGTAAGATACTCCAAAATGGCTACGTCTTTTGATTCAGCCTCCAATGCTATGCCTATTCTCCAAGAGGCCAAAAACAGAAAGGATCCATAGAAACCAAAATATTCACAGAAACACGTCTCTCTCCATCACAAGTATATTGGAATTGGCCTGAATCACCTCATTGTTGAAAAGAGCCACGTCCAAGGGATGGCTCTTTTCTAAGCTAAACTGCTTTAGCTCCTTACATCATTCTCATGACGTGGTCTTCAGTTCCCTCATCATCCCAGTCCCTCTACTCTTGACATGTTCCCATTTGTCAGTAACCCTTTTAAAATTCATTGTCTAAATTCTCAGATGAAGAAGTTGAAACTATTTCTAGCCATATGAAAAGATGCTCCAAGTCATTATTAATCAGAGAAATGCAAATTAAGACAACTCTGAGATACCACTACACACCTGTCAGATTAGCTAGAATGACAGGGAAAGATAATGAGGAATGTTGCAGGGGATGTGGGAAAACAGGGACACTAATACTTTCTTGGTGGAATTGTGAATGGATCCAGCCATTCTGGAGAGCGATTTGGAACTATGCTCAAAAAGCTATCAAACTGTGCATACCCTTTGATCCAGCAGTGTTACTACTGGGCTTATACCCCAAAGAGATACTAAAGAAGGGAAAGGGATCTGTATGTGCCAAAATGTTTGTGGCAGCCCTCTTTGTAGTGACCAGAAACTGGAAACTGAGTGGATGCCCATCAGTTGGAGATTGGCTGAATAAATTGTGGTATATGAATATTATGGAATATTATTGTTCTGTAAGAAATGACCAACAGGAGGATTTCAGAAAGGCCTGGAGAGACTTACACGAACTGATGCTGAGGGAAATGAGCAGGGCCAGGAGATCACTATATACTTCAACAACAATACTCTATGATGACCAATTCTGATGGACCTGGCCATCCTCAGCAATGAGATGAACCAAACCAGTTCCAATGGAGCAGGAATGAACTGAATCAGCTACATCCAGCGAAAGAACTCTGGGAGATGAGTATGAACCACTACAGAGAATTCTCAATCCTTCTATTTTTGTCCACCTGCATTTTGGATTTCCTTCACAGGCTAATTGTACACTATCTGATTCTTTTTGTACAGCAAAATAACGGTTTGAACATGTATACTTATTTTATATTTAATTTATACTTTAACATATTTAACATGTATCGGTCAACCTGCCATCTGGGGGAGGGGATGGGGGGAAGGAGGGGAAAAGTTGGAACAAAAGGTCTTGCAATTGTCAATGCTGAAAAATTACCCATGCACATATCTTGTAAATAAAAAGCTACAATTTTAAAAAATAGGGGAAAAAAGGCTTTTAGTGAGACAATTTGCTGAAAAGAAAAGAACTGTGGATTTAAAATCAGAAGGACTGAATGTGAATTTGAATTATTTTTCTTTATTAGCTATATGACTGTAGGTACTTGGTGTTTTTGAAGCTGGTTTCCTCATCTATAAAATGGGATAGCAATCTTGTGTGCATGAAACATCCTGTCATTGTATTCTCTGAATCGCAAGGTTGTTATGAGAAAACACTTTGGAAAAAATATAATAAGATAAATGGTAAAAAATAAAATAAAATAAAATAAAATTCATTGTCTAGAATTGAGTATCCTAAATAAATCTGGGAAATCTGGGAAATTTTTAGTTTTGTTTTTGTGGAGTCCTGAGCCTAAGAGGAAGTGAGACCTGTCAGAGAAACAGGATTATGGCAATGCAAAGCAGAGGGGTGAAAGATGAGCCAAGTGGGTTGATGCAGCAGTGTCACTACTGGGTCTGTATTCCAAAAGGTCCATGAAAGAGGAAAAAGGACCCACACGTACAAAAATGTTTGTGGCAGCCCTTTTTGTGGTGGCAAGGAACTGAAAACTGAGTGGATGCCCACCAGTTAGGGAAAGGCTGAATAACTTGTGGCATATGAATGTTATTGTTCTATAAGAAATGATCAACAGGATGATTTTAGAGAGGCCTGGAGAGACTTACACGAACTATGCTAAGTGAAGTGAACAGAACCAAGAGAACATTTTACACAACAGTGAGATCAAGTTTAGATGACCAAATGCGATGGACTTGGCTCTTCTCAACAATGTAGTGATTCAAGACGATTCTAATGGGATAGAAAATGCCAGGCTCATCCAGGAAGAGAACTAGGAGGACTGAATGTGGATCCAAGTCACCTTTTTTGTTTGTACGTTTGCACTTTCTTTTGGTTTTTTTCCCTATTGATCTGATTTTTCTTGTTCAACATGACAAACATGGCAATATATTTAAAAGGATTGTCCGTGTTTAATCATATCAGATTACTTGCTGTCGGGGAGGGGAGGAGGCAAAGGAGGGAGGGAAATAAATTTGGAACTCAAAACCTTATAAAAACGAATGTTGGAAACTAATCAAACAAACGACCAAACCAAAGAAATAAATGGGCCAAGGGAGACTTAGGAGGAGAAGGCCTGAGCATTCCAAAGGATGCACTTGGGAGTGACTGGGCCATTGCAAGAAGTAACAGGCTCTAAATCCCCCGAAAATGGCAGGCTTCCTGAGTGGGGTTCAGGAGAGCCAGCGAGTCACTGCACCCCTGAGGCTCTGGTTTTCTGTTTTTGCACATATCTGACCACAAACTACCTCTCCTGCTTTCTCTTACACTTCTCAGCTAAAGCAGGCAACTCTCTATCTCAGGCCCTGCCTCCAGAGTCTTGCTCAAACTGGTCCTTCTACCCACCCTAACTCCCTAAAATTCCTTCACTCCTCCCTTTAAGGCAACGGTTCTTGTTTGTGCTGGGAACCTGTGGACTCCTTCTCAGAATGAGCTTTGGAAATGCATAAACACAAAATACATCAGATCACCAAGGAAACAAACTATATTGAAACACAGTTCTCAAAATATTAAAAAAAAAAACAAGTTCATAAACCCCAAGTTAAGAACTTGGATTAAAACCTTTGGGAGTTGAAATCCAGCCCAGAGCTCACAAGCCTTCATACATGCTTCCCCTCCTCCAGAAAAACCTCCCAGATTGACACCTATTCCCAAGATTTCTCCTTGTTGAAGGAGCACTTTTTTATGGTCTCTATCACATTCTTCCCTGGACTGTAGGCACTGATGTACATGAATTTCCTACTCCCAACCCACCGAAAGCCCCCTGAGGACATGTCTGTTTTCTCTCCCCATCACTCACCTTACCCAGAGCAAACCCTCAGCAACAGGAACAGAGCCAGGAAGAGTCTTAGACCTCAGACTGGAGGGACCTTAAATCTCTGGGTTCAACTCCCTCATTTTACATGTAAGGAAACTGAAGGCCAGAAAAGGGAAGGGACTTGTCCAGGGTCACATGGGTAGGCAGTGACAGAGCCAGGATATGGATCCAACGCGTCTGGCTTCAAATCCACTGTTCTTTCTACCATCCCAGAGGGAAGAACATTTCAGGCCCCAGAATGTGGCAGCTGGAAAGGGCCTCACGGCTTCCTTAGCCCGGCTCCTAACTGGGAAGACAATCTCCAAGACCCACGGGTGTGTGATACACAGGCGTGGGCTAAACGGTGAGAGAAATCGGCTCGGGTACAGTGCTGGAGCTGAAATCATTTTCAATTAACGACTGATGACTTTTGATTGCTGCCAGTTCAACAGAATGTGCCAGATATAGGAGGGTTCATGATGCCCCGAGTGCTGGAGTAGAAGGGTCACCTCTCTCATCTATGGAAGTTTGAGACTGGGGAGGGGCAGGGGGAGAAGGGGAGCTGGAAAATGGACCCGTCCAGGTTTGCTTTCTGAAGCAAGGGAGCGGTAGGTACAATGCCAGCGAGCAAAGCCCAGAGAAATAAGCAGGAAATCATAACCACAGAACAACAAGAATCACGAAACAACAATAACCATGACAGTCACCTTGCACTCCCTCATCACTGCAAAGAAAGCTGTCCCTGAACCTTAGCCGGTGCGGGACTTCTAGGTGGCCATTTGGCTTGGCACCACGACTGGCACGAGTGCCCCCCACCCGTTATTTGGAGCAAGCGTCCCAGCCAGCCTCAGACTGCCCCAACCTTTCAAAGCCCCACATAGAAAAGAGCAGACACTAAGACGTTACCCTGGCTCCAGGCTGAGAGCACTGAGCAGCTCACTTCTCCTATAGTCCCAATACAGCTCTACAGCCCCGATATAGTGTCTCCGGGTAGCGCAGATACTCTCTTTCAGGAGACACAGGACAGAGCTGGCGAGCAAGAGCTGCGTGGCCTTCTTCATTCTGGGAAAATGCAAGCCCCAAGTCCCAGGGAGATTATTCTCCCATAAAGTTCTCTTGATTCACCCACAGCAGAGAAAACGGTTCTGAGATCAGGTCCCAGGATCCTCCAGGGGCAGGACCAGCAGCACCGAAGAGCCTGGAGCAAGCCTTTGCCAGGAAGAGCGGTTCCTAGAGGAGCTGAACTAGGAAAGGGAAAAAAGAGGCAGATACCTCAGTTGCCTGACTGCCTTACGCAAGCACACCGAACTGGAGCCAGAGGAGAGGAAGGAAGAGCTCATGGGAAAAGGCAGGAAAGAGAAGCACGGACCCCCCAGTGCTACCGCCAAGCCTCCCGTTCTCGCCTTTCCCCAGGACTTCCCGGGGCAAGCTCTGGGCTGCTGGACCGCCAGGCAGGGCAAGCTGGCAAAAGAGCACAGCTCGGAAAGGCCCCCCAGACCAAGAACGAGCTGGAGACGAACAGAAGGTGGCAAGTGACTGATAGCACTGATTTTGCCCATGTAGTGGCTGATGCTGTGAAGCAATCAATCTGTTAAATTCAGTCAAAACCCGATTCTTTTCAACAAGGAGCACTTGTGTCACCCACATCCAAAAAGAGAACAGTAGAGACAAAGTAGATCGAAGCATAGTATTTTTCTCTTTGGGGGGATGGTTGTTTGCTTGGTTTTTTTTTTTTCTTTTTCCTGTTTTTTTCCCTTTTGATCCGATTTTTCTTGTGTAGCCTGACAAATATGGCAACATGTTTAACCTGTGTCAGACTGTTTGCTGTCTGAGGGGGTGGGAAGGGAGAGAAGAGAAAAAATTTGGAACGCAAGATTTGCAGAGGTGAATGTTGAAAACTATCTTTGCATGTTTTCGGAGAAATAAGATATTATTCCTCAAAAAATGGGCACACTAACAAAAATAAGTAAATAAATTCAGTCAAAAGCCAACCTCCCGGGGCAGCTAGGTGGTGTAGTGGCTAGAGCTCCAGCTCTGAAGTCAGGAGGACCTGAGTTCAAATCTTACCTCTGACATCTATCTTTCTAACAAAACACCCATTGTGACCCTGGGCAAGTCACTTAACCCCGATCACCTCAGGAAAATAAAAAGTCAACCTCCCAAATTTGGAACGCAAGCTTTTGCAAAGGTGAATGTTGAAAACTATCTATGCATGTATATGGAGAAATGAAATACTATTCCAAAAAATGGGCACACTAACAAAAATTAGTAAATAAATTCGGTCAAAAGCCAACCTCCCAAATTTGGAACACGAGGTTTTGCAAGGGAGAATGTTGCAAACTATCTATGCGGAGGTTTTGAAAATAAAAAGGTTTTTAAAAAAAAAAGTCAACCTCCCAGCTGTAGAACTGAGGCAGGGGAGCCATTGAAAAGTAACCGTGGTGTAAAAAAGGGAAAGAGCATCCTGCATTGAAATTAGGGTTCAAATAAAAGTCAAACAACAGACCATGCAGTAGACACTTTAATAATAATAGGAGCTATTTCAGGAGAGGTATTATTATTACCCCCCATTTTATAATTGAGGACACTGAAGCGATCAGGTTTGCTCAGGGCCACACAGCTAGTAAATGTCTGAACTCAGGTCTTCCTGACTCCAGGCCCAGCGCTCCATCTCCGTGGCCTGTATCTCTTAGATTCACTCTAACACAATATGGGGTTAATGACTCTATATTTTCTTTCCTCCTAATAGAAAATATCAGAACACTTCCAACATAAGTGATGCTCAGCAAGTCACTCCTCCTTCCTGGGCCTCAGTTTCCTGACCTGTAAAATGGCCTCAATCTGGCCTTTCAAATCTAGATCCATGATTCTATGAGAACCACCGGGATAGCTGCTGTATGACTGAAGTGATTTGAGGCAACATCATTTTATTTTCTTTTTAAACTCCTTAACAGCAATTTCTTTTTTCCAATTACATGTAAAGATAGTTTTCGATGTTAATTTTTGTAAGGTTTTGAGCTCCAAATGTTTTTCTCTGTCTCTCCCTTCCCTCCCCCCCCCACCCAAGAGAGCAAGCAATCTGATACACATATACAACCATTTTAAACATATCTCCATATCAATCATGTTCTGAGAGAAAATGCAAAACGAAAGGGGAAAACCACAAGAAAGAAAGAAAAACAAGCAGGCAACAAGAAAAAGGGGAGAATTCTCTGCTTTGATGCACATTCAGTCTCCATAATTCTCTCTCTGGATAGTTCTTTCCACCCCAAGTCTAGTGGAATTGTTTTGAATCACTTCCCTGCTGAGAAGGGCTAATTCTATCATAGCCGATCATCCCATCACTTTTTTAAATGCTCATCGGGGAGGTGAGCGAGTAAAGATTGTTGCCAGGAAAGATCATGTCTAAGTGTAGAGGAAAGAAGGATGTCAAGAAGACAACAAGTCAGAAGATATGTTTTCAGATCCTGGCTCTGCCACTCACTATTACTTAGAGCAACGGCAACTGATTTTCTCTTTGTGACTCAGATTCCTCTTCTAGAAAATAAGAGGGTTCCACTCAGTGACCTCGGAGTCCTTTTCATCACTAAAGTCATGAACTCACAACGCTGTGATATTTTGGGGAGAAGAGCACGATCCAACACACCAGTATCATAAAAGTCGCAATACTACCTAAATTAATCTATTTTGTGTCATTCCAACCAAACTACCAAAGGATTATGTTGGAAAGCTAGAAAAAAACAACAAAATGAATCTCTCTCTCTTTTTTTTAATTTTAATAGCCTATTATTTACAGGTTATATGTATGGGTAACTTTACAGCATTGACAATTGCCAAACCTCTTGTTCCAATTTTTCACCTCTTACCCCCCCCCCACCCCCTCCCTAGATGGCAGGATGACCAGTAGATGTTAAATATATTAAAATATAAATCAGATACACAATAAGTATATATGATCAGACCGTTATTCAAAATGAATCTCAAGGAACATGAAGGAAACCAAATGGGAAAGAAATGGAGAGGAAAGAGGCCTCCTTTCCAAGCATTTGCCTTCTTTTGTTTTGGCTGTGGCCTAGTTTTCTTTTTGTTTGATCTCCAGGTCTATGAACTGGTGGGTGATTGACTGTGGGCTCTCTTGGAATCAGGCTGAGAATCCCCCAAGCAGACCTGGCTTTGAGTTGCTTGAGGACTTGGCCATAGAGCACCCTAAAATGTTGAGGTAATGATAGCCCTGCAATTCCAATAGACTTGGGATGGAGAGTGCCATCCACGTTCAGAAAGAGAACTATGGAGATTAAATGTAGATCAAAGTTGCATTGTTGGTGGAGTTGTGAACGAATCCAACCATTCTGGAGAGTAGTTTGGAACTATGCTCAAAAAGTTATCAAACTGTGCATACCCTTTGATCCAGCAGTGTTACTACTGGGCTTATACCCCAAAGAGATCATAAAGAAGGGAAAGGGACCTGTATGTGCACGAATGTTTGTGGCAGCCCTGTTTGTGGTGGCCAGAAACTGGAAACTGAGTGGGTGCCCATCAGTTGGAGAATGGCTGAGTACATTGTGGTATATGAATATTATGGAATATTATTGTTCTGTAAGAAATGACCAACAGGATGATTTCAGAAAGGCCTGGAGAGACTTACACGAACTGATGCTGAGGGAAATGAGCAGGGCCAGGAGATCATTATCTACTTCAACAACAATACTATATGATGACCAGTTCTGATGGACCAGGCCATCCTCAGCAAGGAGATCAACCAAATCATTTCCAACGGAGCAGTAATGAACTGAACCAGCTACGCCCAGAGAAAGAACTCTGGGTGATGACTAAAAACCATGACATTGAATTCCCAATCCCTCTATTTTTGCCCACCTGCATTTCTGATTTCCTTCACAAGCTAATTGTACAATATTTCAGAGTCTGATTCTTTTTGTACAGCAGAATAACGGTTTGGTCATGTATACTTATTGTGTATCTAATTTATATTTTTATATATTTAACATCTACTGGTCATCCTGCCATCTGGGGGAGGGGGTGGGGGGTAAGAGGGGAAAAATTGGAACAAGAGGTTTGGCAATTGTTAATGCTGTAAAGTTACCCATGCATATATCCTGTAAATAAAAGGCTATTAGAAAAAAATGTAAATCAAAGTGACAAGGGGAGCCCCAAAACTCTTTCTCTTCTCTCTCTGACTTTGGGGGGGAACGCTAAGATCTCCCCAGAGAGACCCACCCCAGGCAATCAAGAGAAAGTGATTCTATCTGGGTGGGACTGGTTGAGTCCAGGACCATTGAACTGGAGATTAGCCCAGAGACATTCATTCAATTCCAAGATTTTCTGTTCTGATTCCAGCTCAGGCTGTACTCAGTTCCCATCAAGAACTGCCCCGAGCCTCTAGCCTAGTCTTCCATTATAAAAAGAGCCAACTTGGGGCTCGCTCCTTGTAGAGGACCTAACATGCCATGCCATGCCATGCCAAGGAACCTCTCTCTCCCTTTGGCATAGCAGCTCCCCTCTGTCCACTGAAATGATATTCTCTTTCAGCGTTACTCTCTCTTTATCTCTTTCTCACCTATTTCCCTAACAAGACTTTACACTTCTCTGTTGGGATTTCTCTACTAGAAACTTTACTTCTCTGTTGGGACCTTGCCACCAAGGAGTTCAGCCTTTCTATTCATGCAGAGCAAAGGCTGACTTCCCAAAGCCAATAATAAACTTCTTTTTGCCAGTCTAGCTTTTCGGGTTCGTCAATTCCTTTACAAAGCACCTCTGCACTGCCAGAAGGGAGTTCCCACAACTCCCTGCCCTGTGCCAAATCCTAGGGGAATTTCGGGGAGCCAAACCTCTTCATTTGGTTCCCTGAACTCTGAACCTGCCACTAACCTCATCAAAAGCATGGTATTTTCACCTTTTTTGGGGGGGGGTTATTGTCTCTTTGCTTGGATTTTTTTTTCTCATGATTTTTTTCCCTTTTTGATCTGATTTTTCTTACATAGCATGATGAATATGGAAATATTTTTAGAGTTGCAGGTGTTTCAGCCCTGAAGTCAGGAGGACCTGAGTTCAAATTTGATCTCAGACACTTAATACTTCCTGGATGTGTGATCGTGGGCAAGTCACTTAAACCAATTGCCTCAGCCAAAAAAAAAAAAGAGAATTGAAAGTTTAACCTCTATCAGATTGCTTGTTGTCTGGGGGTGGGGAGGGAGAAAGAAAGAAAAAATGGAAAAACAAGGTTTTGCAAAGGTGAATGTCGAAAACTATCTTTGCATATGTTGGGGAAAATAAAATATTATTAATAAAATAAGTAAACATGACTAAGAAACTGCAAAAAAATTCTCACTCTGGTTACAGAGTCAGTGGCAGCCCCATCCTTGAAATCCTCAGAGAGCTCTCCTTCCCTTTCTCTGGGGGTGCCTAGGTCAGAAGTCTTACGACCCCACAAAGGGCCATGGATTGTTAGTTAACTTTTCCTGCTTATGTGGGACGGAGCCTTCACAGGGAGGTCTGGGGATGTGGGATACTTGAGCTCTGCCAACAACCTTGAAGCCACTTTGGTCCCTTGGGAGCTTGAGCCCCTTATCCTTGATGGTTCTTTGAAGGCAGGGTGACACAATTGGGGGGAGAGCCGGCAAAGGAGCATCCCCATCCACGTGACCGGGCCACCTTGTGGGATCTGCTAACCAGATCTCATAGATGTGCCCCAAATTAAAATGGGTTTAAGAGAAACTAGTAAACCAAAGCAAGGTCAAGCTGTAATTATCAAAGCCTGGCGGAACACAGTGTCTACACAGTGTCCCGCTCTCCCTTCTGCCCCGTGAAAATGATACCTAATTGCCTCCAGAATGGCTCTTTGTGTAAGCAGTTGTTTCTCATGTGTGAAAAAGAAACAAATGTTGGGGAGGCTAAACAGGAGGAGAGGATATGATTGGCGGAAGCCCCTCTGCTGGGTGGCAAGGGCCTGCCGCCCGCGAGAATAAGAGATGCTGCAGCCTGAGCAAGACCTACAGAAGTCAGCAGGACACGGAGCAGCGAGCTTCTCCCGGGTTTGTTCCGGGAAAGCTGTGTGGGAAGCCGAGGGACGGCTCTGCTACCTCCACAAGGACTCAGGGTTTCTCTGAAGCAGAGCCTGGGGAGGGGGGGGTCTGCCAGCTCAGCTTCCAGAGCAGCTGCCTAGTATTCACTTTGGAGAGGGTCAGCCCCAGAGCTGTCCACCAAAAGCTGCTCCGGCCTTTGCTACCTTCCTTTCCCTCTTTCCTTTTCTTCTTCCAGGTACTTGCCCTACTAGATTTCACCTTCATTGCTTTTTCTTCTTTCTTACACAAATATCTATACATTTGTTTTTTTTCCCTTCATTTCTAGCATCTTGTGGTATGTCTTCTCCCTCTGGAGCTCACTCTGAGGAAATTTCCATTTCCTCCAAAGGTGTCTGAGCTACAGTTTCTGCAATGTTTCTGGTTTTTTATGTCTAACATTAATATGGTTTTTACGTTTAACATTAATATGTTTTTTCCCCCAAAGGACATGGAAAAGTAAGAGCCGCTGGGTCTAAACTGCATTGGAGTCAAGCAAAAAAACGTAAGTTCAGTAAACTCTTGCCACTGCCAGAAAGCCTCAGACCCTAGGGAATAAAAGTGGCATTTCTGCCCCAGTGGGCCTGTGGAGTTTATCAAGAGGGTGGCGTTGCTAACAGGTCTGGTGCTGGTAGGAAAGTAAGTAATGCATATGTGGGGCAGGCTGGGCACTAGATGGAAGGTGGCAAAAAGAATACTAAACCACTCTCCACCATGAGTTTTCTTGGCAGTTTATGGATTGGGGAAAAGGGAAAGGGCAGAGAAGCTAAACTGCTCTTGGAGAAATTGAACCAAAGTGGAGGGATTTGCTTAAAATGGTTCTGATGTTATTGGCGAACAGTCTAAGGGTTAGGGTTAGTTTGTGGTTTGCTATTATTCCTTACTAAGCCGTCTTGGCGCCCACCTTCTCCTTGCCACCTCCTTGCTGTTTTGGTTTGGTTTTTGGTTTTGCTTTTTGGTTTTCTTAGGGTGGGGGTTAGGGGTTTGGGGGGAGGGTGTAACCCTGTGTACTGAGTAGCTTTAAGAACTCACTTTGAGCCAGCAAGCTGATTTCATTGATGTGCCTTGTACACCTGAGACTGTTCTGGAAGTTTTCCACTTTGGGAATCTGCCCCCCCCCCCCCCCGCCCGTGTGAAAGTCCTGTACCCTGTGTTCCTGCTTCCTCTTGCTGGGCTGATTTTGGGAAGGGGGAGATCACATTCTAACTTGTGAGGCCCAAACGGAGCCAAGTCTGAGGCCGATCAATTTAAGACGATTTCAGCCAGGAAGATGTCATTCGGGAAGGGGGGGGGGGGGGCTTTCCTTGATATTCTTTAACTTTTTCTAATTTTTTCATTGTCATTTGAATTTTGAGTTTCTGCAGCCTCGGGGGTTGTCGCACCGGGGAGTCGGTGGGCACGGACCGAGCCACCGCTTTGGAGCGCAGGGAACTCCCCGGGATCGTCCTCACCGTGGAGGCTCCGGACCAAAACGCCGGCCCCGAGATGCCGAAGGCGGAGGAGCCGCAGCTGTCGCTGGAGGACTGGCTCCAGAACAAGGGCCAGAGCCCCTGGGAGCCTGGCTACTTTAAGACGGAGAGCCCGGCCACGGCAGCCAGGGAGGCCTTCGCCAAGTTCTGCGCCGAAGCCAAGCCCAGCAAGAGCGAGCGGGAGGCCAGCGCCGCTTGGGCCCTGTGGCAGGCCTGTCTGGACACCACGGAGCTGCTGGCCCAGCGGAAGGAGGAGTGCGACTGCAAAGAAGCCCAGGTCCTGGAGCTGAAGTACAAATGCGAGCAGCTGAGGCGGGAGAAGCAGCTCATGGAGGAGGCCTGGGAGGCCGAAAGGTTGCGCGGCGGCCATCCGGCCGCGGGGGGCCCGGAGGCCGCGGCGGGCCCGGGGTGCTCCCGCAGCCAGGCCAAGTACGCCGAGCTGCAGGAGCACAGCGTGGAGCTGGAGGCCGAGAGGGTGCAGTGGCACACGCAGAGGCGGGAGCTCAACGACGAGCTGAGCAAGATGAGGCAGGACCTGGAGGAGGGCCAGCTCCGCTTGACAGCCCTCCTGCAGGCCAACCGCGAGGACCGGGAGACCTGCCGCCAGCTGCAGGAGAGCTACGCGCGGTGCCAGCTCGAGATCGAGAGGCTGCGGAAGCAGTCCAAAGAGCAGCAGGCCCTGGTCGCCGCCCAGCTCCGGCCCCGGCCCCTGGCCGAGGGGGAGCCGCGGGCCGAGGGGGAGCCGCGGGCCGAGGGGGAGCCGCGGGCCGAGGGGGAGCCGCGGGCCGAGGGGGAGCCGCGGGCCGAGGAGGGGCCGCGGGCCGAGGAGGGGTCGCGGGCCGAGGGGGAGCCGGAGCCCCAGCCGCTGCTCCAGACCCCGCCCCCGCCCCCGCCCCCGCTCCCGCCTTGGCCGATCTACGCCGCCCCTCAGAGCTACGGCCCGGTCGCGGGACCCAGGTTCGAGCAGCCCTGGCCCTGGGCGCCTCAGCCCCCCAGCCAGGGGCCTCGGATCTGGGGCCCTCCGTGGGGCCCGCTCCGCTGGAGGAGCTCGGCCAGCTGGAGGAGGGTGTGCCAGGCTTGCGGCGCCTGGGGGCGGGCGGAGAGGAGAGGCGGGCCTTGGGACTGCCTCCCCCCGTGCGGGGGCGCGCCGGCTCCCCAGCGCCTCACCTTCGCCCGGTACGCAGGCTACTTCCCCATGAGAGCCCCGAGCATGCTGGAGCCCCACGGGATGTGGGGCCCCGCCGAGGCTCCCTGGAGAAGCCTCCGGAGGCGTGGGCCCTACCGCGGCGGGCCCTGGAAGCGAAGCCACGGCTCCGGGCCCGCTCCCGGCTCCTGGCAGTGCCCCCAGTGCGGAGTCATCAACTACGCCCACAGGCTCGACTGCTACAGGTGCCACACCCCGAGGGGGGAGAGCGAGCTGGCCAGCCCCCCGTAGGAGCCCAAAGGAGCCGGAGGCCGCGACCGGGGGCGCCCGCCGGCGGTCCCGGGTCCCGGCTCTCCCTGAGAGCCGAAAAACGTGCCAACCCCCCCCCCCCCCCCGCCCCTCCCCCGACGCAAACGTCCGCCGCTTGCCCGGGGCATTCATTAGGTCTTTAGCCTTTTAATCATTCCAATTTCCAAACTGTTGGGCAGGATGTTGTTCTCTTTTGTTTTGAAGGGTTTTTTTTCCCTACAGAGCCCACCCGCAATCCACAGCCCAGGAGAAAAGGGGATGCCCCAAGAGAATCTGAGTGAGCCTCGGCAGGCAGCGGCGCGCCAAATGAATCCCGGCCGCTGCTGGGCGTCCGTAGTGACCGGGAGGCCATTTGGCCCCCGGAATAAAGGGATCGGGCCGGAGTTCTCCGGCTTTGCTCCTCAGGAGATTGCATTGGGATCTGATTGATGCTGCTGAGATCTTTGGGGAGAATTAGCTCCTGATTCCTGACTCACGTGGGGTCCAAGCCCACTTCTTAATCCAGTCCTGCACGGATGCATCCTACGATGCTTTTATTTTACGTGGAGTTTTTCTCACGTGGAGGCTGGTTTTTTTATTGGGGCCCCAAATCCCAGAAATCTGAAAGCACCGCTGCTGCCTTCCCAGTATTTTGCGTGCTTGGCAGCTTCTGAACAAGGACTGAAAGCGGCAGCCACAGTTCAATAGCTCTGAAGGGTGACTGAGCTTCCCGCCGGAGCAAGACAGCTGCAAACTAACGGCAGTCGTCTGCCTCCTCGGGGTCGGGCACCTTTTCTTGACCCAAGGTGCATAGATCAGCCTCATTCCCGGGGCGTGTGGTCCTGCAGACAGGGATCTAACTGTGTGCACTTGGGACCTTTGTGACTGCCCAACCCCCAGCCTGAAGCGCTTGAGTGAAAAATGACCCAAAGCTTAGGGTTTGCTCATGTCTGAATTCTTCCCACAAGGGGTGAGTAGAAAGATATTCCATGAATTTCCTTCTTTCCCACAAAATATATGCTTGCGACAAGATACTGTGTAAGATACACAAGACTGCAGATTATCAAAGGCTGAAGAAGCAGGAGGAACATAGAGCAATTCTTATCGGCTCCTGAGAGAATAATAAAACAGGAGCACATTGAGTGTTTTGCAGAACTAGTGAACTGACATTTCATCTTTATCTCAGCTCTGGACTGTTCAACAACTCCCTCTATAGATGGGTGGTCTCAGGTGTCGTGGCAAACCAGGCCAGAAAGCTGGGCCGATACTCAGGCCAGTGGTCATCTTCTCTAAGAAGCCCCAGTGTCATTGCCAGGGGACTCCCCAACTCAGAAGGTAGCCTCCAAGGCTGGAAATAAACTTCTCGGGATCTCCCCTTAACCATCACAGCAGACAGGGTAGTGGGGCTTTGAGATCTAGACTCAAACTGGCCCAAACTAACACTCAGCCTGCCTGAGAAAAATTCTGGAAAGGAGGCCTTTCCCTATCCCTCACCGTCTTGAAGCGAGTGAGGAAGGAAGAAAGGATCACTGAGGGTCGTGTCATCAGTCCCAAGCACCCCTCCGTTTACCGGAGAAACGCAAGTGCCATTAGGAGTGGCTAAGGATGCTCCCACAGGACTATCCACCTGAATGCTCCATGGGGTGCAACCTTTCTACTTAAATGTAATGAGAATAAGTTTTAATACCTTAACAAGATAGTTTATCAGCTTGGTTTATTACATGTTGCTTTAAACTTCCATTTTTGCGATGGAGCCGTTTGGATTAAGTGATTTTTTTAGTAAGACAATCAATGATGTAGACGTAGCTATGACGTAGAAAAAACTTAGATGATTTTTTATTTTTTTCATAAAACCAACTCTTAGTTTTATTTATTAGTTCAGGAGTTTTTTTAACTTTCAATATTATTAATTTCTTTTAATTTTAGAATTTCAAGCTTAGTATTTGATGGGGGGGGGGGGGTTAATTTGGTCTTTTTCTAGCTTTTGGATAATTTTTGACCAATTGATCAACGCGTTGACCCTGCGATGAGTCAGAGCACCAGTGAAAAAAACAAACTTTTGACAGTGATTTTGAAATCAAATACAATCAAGTGGTAACTCAGGAACACCTAAAGTCAAAAGAGTATAAGAAATGTACCCGAGGCCCCAGTCTGTTGCCAGGGTGTCCCTAGGGATGGTCTCCAGCTTGGACAGAGTCTGGCATGAAAGAATCAGACTCTCTAAGATGGGAGGTTGGCGTGCGTGGCTGAATAAAGTTTGATTACATGCACTGAAAACTAAGTTTTAGAGAAAGAGGACATCCCTGATGTAAGGATTTGTGGAGATGGGAGGGCCACATATGATGTATGTTTTCAGATTTTTTTCAATGTATTGATCAATTGTGATTTTTTTCCACTGGAAAAAATGCCATGTGGGATATAATATTAGTATAATCTGGGAGGGGGGAGGGATTAAGGGTATAGTGATGTAAGTGATTGAAGGATACATTAATAAAAATTGATTTTAGAAATACTCTGATGCAGCAGTGACTATCTTGATCTCCGTTGCCTGAAAGCGAGGCCTATTGCGTGTCATGTCTCTCTCAGAATGCTCATTAAGAGGGCTGAGGAGTGTCCGATCTCTGCCACTTGGTTCAAGCCTTCACCAAATGTGTTCCCTCAATTTTTAAAAGTTCTCCCCAGTTACATGTCAACCTTTTCTGGGGGTTATACATGCACATTCATACTTGACATATTTACATATGAATCATGTTGGGAAGAGAAAAATCAGAACAAAAGGGGAAAACTACAAGAAAAAACCAGAAGTGTTCCCCCAATTTCCAGGCTACCTGCAGTCCTGGTCCCACGTAATCATTTCCCACTGAGATTAGGTTTTACTTCAACATTCACTCTGTAATACCCCTCTCCCCCTTACACCATCAATCCCCAGGCAGAGGAGAGGGATCAGGTTCCCAGCTTCACTCAGTTCCTCCTCTGGACCTGGATACCTGCTACCTCGTGGGTTGACAGCATCATCTGGCCAGGAATTCTACCTTCCAAAGCATCATGGCTCTGGCATCCAAGTCCAGGGAGTCCAATGCCTGCACCCACAACTAAAATGGACAAATGAAACAGACCCAAACCCCAAGCCCAATTCTCAGGGGCATGGAGGCTAAAAGGGAAAAGGGGAAGACAGCCCTTCTCTCACAGGCAGCTCAGTGAATGGCGCTTCTGATTGAAGTGAATCGGGCCCTTTACCCTCAGTGCCTACCAGAAAAGGAGAGATTCTTCCAACCTCATAGTTTTAAAGATGCAGCCTGCTTTAGCTATGCTGTCATTGGAGAAGCTGCTCCCACCTGCATGGAGAGGAATACAGAATGGTTTTTTTCCCCCAGAAATAAATTATCTGCTATTTCCCCCCAAGCTACCTCTATCTTAGGGCATGTGCATAGTCCAGTTACATCGATTATTGTATTTCGATGTTTTCCTTAATAGCCCTAAGAAGGGAGCCATAAGTTTTGTCAGACTATGTTCTAAAGCCCCTAGCGATCTAATTGCCAGACTGGATCATCTGGTCACCTGGCAGCTAGGTGGGCCTGGAATCAAGAACACCCGAGTTCAAATCCAGCCTCAGTCAGCTACTAGCTGAGTGACCCTGGGCAAGCCACTTTTACCCCATCTGCTGCAATTCCTTAAGGTAAAATGGGGCTAACATAAACACCGGCTTCCCAGGGTTATTACAAAGATCGAATGAGATACCACTGTATTTCTAAGGTGCTTAGCACAGGGCCTGACACACAGTAGGCCCTTAATGAGAACCTTTGTTTCTTTTTTCCTTTTCTCATGCTCACATTTGTTGATCTCTCCACTTGCCTAATCTTTCCACTTGCATATTCTCTCCTCTCAAAGTTTTCAGACTTGTGCAACTTATCTTAAAGCTAATGCCTAAAGAACCCTGAAGAGAGTGAACCTTTCATCTCTCTCACACTAATTAAGTTTCACTAAGTAGGCCCTCTCCTTGTGGGAGAGTTCCTTCAATCTTTATTGTCTGATACATGGAAAGACAGATATTCTGGGACATTTCTAGTTAATATAGTCTCATATACATCTAGCCTGATCTATATAGGCTGTATATCATCTGATATATGTGTGTGTATATATATATATATAGTCTGTGTACATATATAGTGTGTGGCATATATAAACATATGTAGTTACATACACACAGAGCCTATGTGTAGTCTTATATGTATAGTTTGATATGTGTGTGTATGTATATATATATATATATAGAGAGAGAGAGAGAGAGAGAGAGAGACAGAGACAGAGACAGAGACAGAGACAGAGACAGAATCATCTATGGTTAGGGTTATATATATCTATATGTGTATGTGTGTGTGTGTCTACAGTTTCATAGGTATATATAATCTGTTCTATGTCTGATATATAGGGGCTGAGAGCTGTAGTCTAATACATAGTGTGATGGGTGTATATATAGTCAGATAGATACTCTGATATATATATATATATATATATATATATATGGTCTAATATCTACTCTGATATGTGCATATAATCTGACACACACACATAGTCTGGTATATGTGAGCTGATATATGTAATCTAATATAGTCTGATATGCATATATACTATGTGATAGTATGAATACATGTAGTCTGATATATATGCCTATATATACTTATAACCAAATAGATATATAAACACAGACACTGTTATATATGGGCTGATATATGGAGTCTAATAGATATACATACACATAAATATATATATATATATACTTATATCAGAGACTACATATATTAGCTGTACACATGCATACTAGATTATATATATATATATATATATATATATATATACACACACACATATCAGACTATATTAGATACACATATTATCCTATGTATGTGGCCTAGTATATATAGTTTGAGATGTATCTTATGTTTATATATATATATATATATATATAGTATATATATGAGTATATATTATGTTATATGTACATGCATATGTGTACACACATGTATGTGTGTAGTCTGATATACATGGACTGATAAATGTAGTCTAATATGGATATATAGGTATATATGTTAATATGTATACGCAAACATATATACAGAAAGAGAGAATCTGATATGTATAGGCAGATATGTATATTCTAATTATAGTCTAAAATGCATTTTATACAGTATATATGATACATACATATACATGTATATTTTGTATGTGTGGTTTAACATAAAGTCTGATATATATATATATATATATATATATATATATATATATGTATAGTCTAGTGTGTGGATATGTGTATATATAGGCTGACATATGTAGTCATATATAGTCTGTTATATATGGCATGTAGGTAGTGTAATATATAGACTGTGCATATATAGTCTGATGTATACAAATATAGTTTGATATAGATAGTGTACAATATGTATAAACAGTTATAGTCATATGCATAAATACATATACACACAAGCTGATAGATGTCATCTAATATGGTGTTTGATACATGAAAGTCATCTATGGTTACAAGTATGGTTGTGTGCATGTAGTCTTATATACATATATAGTCTGTGTGTGTATGTATATAATCCTATATATGGACTGCTAAATGTAGTCTAATATAGAGTATGATATATGTATATATTGTCAGATATAGTCTTACATATATGTATTCTAATATATAATTTGATATGGGGGTAGAGCAATAGCTACAGTCTGATATGTATAAATATATGACTCATAAATACACAGACTTATATATGTAGTCTAATATGTTTGTGTGTATGTGTGTGTGTGTGTGTGTGTGTGTGTATAATCTCCTAGGGTGAGTCATATATGTGTGTACAGCCTCACATATAGTCTGATGTGTGTATGTATATAGTGATACATATGGGCTGATATATATAGTCTAATACATAGTCTGTGTGTATATGTGTCAGAGAGATACTGTATGATATACATGTAGTTAAATATATAATCTGAGATGTATATATCTATAGTCTGATATATATGTGTGTGTGTTATGTATGTGTATGTGTGTATATATATATATATATATCTTGACCTTTGCAGTATAATATGCAGTCTGGTATGTGTGATATATTCATACATATATAGACTGATATGTGTGTATGTATGTATAGAGATAGAGATAAATATGGGCTGGTATATGTAATCTAATATATATATCCTGCTATATGTACAGTGTGCTATATGATTCTATAATCAGATGTTTATGTGTTTATGTCTGTATGTATGTGTATATAGTCTGCTGTATATGGGCAGATATATGTAGTCTCATAAAGACAGAGTGATATGTAAATATACATAGGATGATCTCGAGAGACTGATATGTGTATGCATACATGTATATATACAGAGAGAATTTGATCTGTACAGGCTGATATATGTATTGTGATTATGTAGTATAACATGATTTTATATATGATACATATAAGTATATATGTATTATATAGGTGGTTTACTATATAATTCGCTATTTGCATATATAGTCTAATATATACATACACGTATGTGTACACACACACACACATTAAAGAGAGAGAGAGAGAGCCAGAGAGCCAGGGAGTGTCTGAAGTGTAACATACCTGTAGTGTGACATATATTGTTTGATGCGTTTGTGTGCATTGTGGCCCACATTCGCCCGATTTCTTTTGCTATTGACTTGGCATCTGGTGTCATATAAGTGCTTTGACTATTTGCTACGTATGTGCTGTGTAACTGATATTTAGTGACTTTAAAACCTTAGCTATAAAACTTGTCTCCTCTTCACTTTTCCCCCAAGGAAAGCGCAGTCAGATCTCTCCCACAGGCCCAAGGCGTGGATCTCCACCAGCCAAAAGTGAGTCTGGTGCCAATGGACTTTGGGGCGTGGCTAAACCTCTCAAGGTCAGGGACAGCAGCTCCTGCCTATTATGCGGCTCACAACTCCTTCATCCCGGATCACCTTGTCAACATTTGCCCTTCTAGGGCACCCTCCCTCCTCTGACCTTCTGACCTTGCCACCTCCACCCCAGTACCACTGGCTTTTGTCACCTGACCCCCGGACCACTGCCACAGATGCTGATGGGCCAGTCGGCCCGCTTCAGGTCTCCCCCACCCCAGTCTAGTTCCTCATTTATTTCCTTGCCGAAGGATCTTCCTAAAGCACAGATGTGACCGTGTCTCTGTCACACACATCCCCTACATGATAAATTCCCGTGCCTATGGACTTCGGGATCTAATATCAAAGCCTGTGCTGATGTTCAAAGTCATGTGAAGCCACCACTTCTCCCACCATTTTCAGTCGCTTCTATTTTCTACCCCTCATCCCAGTTCCATAGGCTGCTTGATGCTCTTCACCCACAACCCTCTCTGACTCCACACTTTTTCAGGCCTGAAATTTTCTCAATTTTCATTTCTGGCCCTTGGCTTGATCATTTTGTACAGGGACCCTTTCCCGATGTTCATTCTGGTCTCTTTCCTTGAGTTCTTACCGCCAGTTAATATCATAGCTATTGTTTGTACACAGTTGGTTGTGCATGTTGCCTCTTCCACTGGACTGTGGGGTCCTGGAGAGCAAGAAGGGTCATTTGCATTTCTGTATATGCCCAGTGTCCAACATAGTGCCTGGGACATGGGCACTAATGGCACAGACTTAACTGTGCCTTTTGTGTATCGTCTTTCCATATTAAAAGCAAGCTCCTGCGGGAGAGTATTTGCATCTTCAGCGCTCAGCAAAACCCACCCTTGGAAAATGTTCCTTCTTTGCTGTGGGAGACAATAGCTACTAAAAAGTCCTCCCTTTTCTTCTCAGCTGCTTCATCATCCAGATCAGTCCTCTAAAGTGCAGGAGTTCCCCAAGGCTGCATTCTGGGTCCTCCTTTCTCTCTCCCACACTTACTTGATGATGGCCTCAGACCTCCATGGGCTTACTGAATGACCTTCTCTACGCAGACCACTCCCAGATCTAGATAGCCTGCCCTGACCTCTGCCTAGAGTATCAGTCTAATATCGCTAACTGCCTATTGGCTATTTCCACCCGGATATTCCAGAGGCATCTCCCACTCAAGTCCAAACAGAAGCCATTATCTTTCCCCATCAAAAAATAAAAACTAGAAACCCCAAGCCCTCTCCTAAACTTTCCTCTTCAAGTCTCCACTGTTTCTGGAAGGCTGTCCAAGCTCATGGCTGTTGTTTCCCAGCTGGTGTCCTAAACAACCTGGGCAAATTGGAAAAATCCATTAGGAAAAAACCTCTACAAGCATTTTCCAGCCTAAGAAGCATTAACAGTTGTGGTCTTCAGAGTCAGTAATGGGCTAATCTTTTATATAGATATAATATATAGTTACTATATTGTTTGACTCGGCACTTTTTTGTATACATGAATGTCTAAATGTTCCTTGGTCTTATCTGTGCCTACATATAGGAATAAAATCACTAAATTAGAAATAAAAAAACCAACCACAACCTGGGACCCGAAGGGGCTCATCTTCTGACATCGTCGCTCTTATCCCCACAGTGCTGTGACAAGTGAGCATCAAGACTTAGCCCTGCAAAGCTGGGATGAGTGCAATCGCTTGTCCCTGCAGTGTTGTCCTCGAGTGGTCGTGGCTCAGTAACTGGAGTGGCTTCTCAGCTTCCTCTTCAATGGTCTTCTTCAAATGATCACCTTTTGTCCGGTCTTCGCTATGAGCTGTCTTGGTCACGGCAGTATTTCGTTTCGGTGAGCTGTGCAACCCTCCTCACCACTACTAGGCGATGATCTAGGAGCCACTCAGTTGCCAACTCTTGACATTGCTACGTCTAGGACATCTCTCAAGTTCAACTCCTTTCCTCTGCTCACGTAGACACCGTCTTAGTTTGGGCCCAGTCATTTCTGTTAGACTTTTGCGATGGTGATCTTTGAACTCCTGGTTCTTTGTCACTACTCCACGCGTGCTCAGCAGTCGGGCATTCCCCTCAATGGGATCCAGTTGCCCCCTCTAGGACGCCTGGTTTTTCAAGCCCCTCCCAATCTGATCCCTACCTAGTTTCCCCTCCCCATTACACACCACTTTCTTGCCAGCACTCTAAGGCCCTTCCCAGTTGGATTGAAGCCATCCCTTCTGATTTCCATCCCCCTGGTCTCTTCTGCCATGGCACTGGTGGTCCCCAGGCTAGAGTGCTCTCCCTTCTTACCCAAATCTCTTTACCTTCTCCCCCATAGGATGCCCTTCTTGAGCTACCAGTTACTGTCTCTACTCACTGACCTTATATTAAACAAACTTCCTTTTTAATCCCTGCTGTCTACATGGGCCCTTTCCTTTGGTCAGGGATCTCAGAAGGTGTCTCCTGCTGGGATTGTTGAGGGCCAAGGGCAGTTTACTTCCTTTTAGCCATACTGGTTTGGCTCTAGCCAAACCCCATACAAGGGGGCTACCAGTCCCAGGTGGGGGCAAGGATTACAGGGGCCGCTGGATCATACAGATGGCCAGTGGGGGGGTGAGGGAGAAGAGTGGCTTCGGTGAGGAAAGCAGAAGGGGAGCTTGGGCACATCAGGCAGGCTGTCCAAGGTGGGGGGTAAGGGTCGGAAATGCAAACCCTACAGAGAGTGGGGTGAGGCAGAGATAACCAGCTTGGAGGGAGGGAGCCGTACAAATCGTGCCTGTGCGTGGCACATGAGGTAGGTCACCAGGGGGGCCGGAAGTCCACTGGGAGAAGGGCAGGGGCTAGGAATTAGAGGGACCCCTGGGGAGGTCAGAGGGACCTCCTGCTGTGAGATTGGGGTGAAGACCACCCACTGGGAGGAGAGTGTAAGTTCTGCCTGTAGGAGGGAGATCCAGGAGGTCACCAGCGCCCCAAGAGTGGGCCCACAGGGCACAGATGATTTTGGAGATGGTGAGAAGTTAGAGGGGCCGGCTTGGGGGGATCAGAGAGACCTCGCACAGTGGGATTAGGGTGAAGGTATGACCACCAACTGGGAAGGGAGTGCAGCTTGTGCCTGTGGGTGCCAGCTCGGGTAGATCACCAGGGGGCCAGAGGGGACGATCTATTGGGGAGAAGGCAGGGGTGGTGATTAGGGGTTAGAGGGGCCCACTTGGGTAGGGTCAGGGTGACCTCCCACAGTGGAGTTGGGGTGTGGATAACACCACCAACTGGGAGGGGAGTGCAAGTCCTGTCTGTGGCTGGGAGAAAAGGGAGGTTACCAGTCCTCCAGGCACCAGGGGCCAGTCCATGGGGAGAAGGGCAGGAGTTAAGGGTGAAAGGGGCCCACCTGGGGAGGGTCAGAGAGACCTCCACTGTGATGCTGGGTAGTTCAAGACCACCCTCAGAAAAATGCAAGTCTTGTCTGTGGGTGAGAGATCGGGGACGTCACCAATGGCCCGTCGGTGAGCTGCAGGGGAGAGCCGAGAGGGGTCAGACACCTTGTGTGGTGGGGGTGGAGGAAGTAATTCTGGGAGTGGTGAGGGGATACAGGGGCCAGCCCGTGGGGTCAGAAGGACCTCCCACTGTGAAGTTCAGATGAGGATATGAGCACTAACAGGGAGGAGAAAACAAGACTTCCTGTGGGTGGGAGATGAGGGAGGGCACCAGCGGGCCAGAGGGGACAGTCCACTGTGGGGAGGACAGGGTGATGCTTAGGGCTTAGACAGGATAGCCTAGGGCGTCAGAGAGACCACCCACAGTGGGCCGATGGCAGCCGATTCAGGGGTGTTGAGGGTGTACAGGGGATGGCCTGGGAGGGTCAGAAAGACCCCCCCCCAGTGGGCCAATGGTAGCCCACTGTCCTAGAGGGCACAGTCCATTGGGGGGTGGTGAGGCCTTTGAGGGGATGGCCTAGGGGATCAGAGGGACCCCCTACACTGGGCCAGTGATAGACAATTCGGGGGTAGTCAGGGCTTGCACAGGATGGCTTAGCACTCGGAGAGACCCCCCACAGCAGGCCAATGGTAGCCCATTTGGGGGTGGTGAAGGCTTACAGGGGATGGCCTAGGACATGGGAGGGACCCCCCACAGTGGGCCAATGGTAGCCCTCTGTCCCAGAGGGGACAGTCCATAAGGGGATGGTAAGGGTTTCGAGGGGAAGGCCTGGTTGGTTAGAGAGACCCCCCACAGGGGGCCAATGGCAGCCGATTTAGGGGTTGTGAGGGCTTAGTGGGGATGACCTGGGGAGGTCAGAGAGATCCCCCACAGTGGGCCAATGGCAGCTTACTGTCTCAGAGGGCACAGTTCATTGGGGGATGGTGAGGCCTTTGAGGGGATGGCCTGGGGCGTCAGAGAGACCTCCCACAGTGGGCCAATGGCAGCCCATTCAGGGGTGGTGAGGGCTTAGACGGGATGGCCTAGGGGGTCAGAGGGACCCCCTACACTGGGCCAGTGGTAGACAATTCGGGGGTAGTCAGGGCTTGCACAGGATGGCTTAGCACTCGGAGAGACCCCCCACAGCAGGCCAATGGTAGCCCATTTGGGGGTGGTGAAGGCTTACAGGGGATGGCCTAGGACATGGGAGGGACCCCCCACAGTGGGCCAATGGTAGCCCTCTGTCCCAGAGGGGACAGTCCATAAGGGGATGGTAAGGGTTTCGAGGGGATGGCCTGGTTGGTTAGAGAGACCCCCCACAGGGGGTCAATGGCAGCCGATTTAGGGGTTGTGAGGGCTTAGCGGGGATGACCTGGGGAGGTCAGAGAGATCCCCCACAGTGGGCCAATGGCAGCTTACTGTCTCAGAGGGCACAGTTCATTGGGGGATGGTGAGGCCTTTGAGGGGAGGGATGGTGAGGCCTTTGAGGGGATGGCCTGGGGCGTCAGAGAGACCTCCCACAGTGGGCCAATGGCAGCCCATTCAGGGGTGGTGAGGGCTTAGACGGGATGGCCCAGGACATGGGAGGGACCCCCCACAGTGGGCCAATGGTAGCCCTCAGTCCCAGAGGGGACAGTCCATAAGGGGATGGTAAGGGCTTTGAGGGGACGGCCTGATTGGTTAGAGAGACCCCCCACAGTGGGCTAATGGTAGCCCAGTAGGGGGTGGTAAGGGTTTAGACAGGAAGGCCTAGCACATTGGAGAGAGCCCCCCATGGTAGCCCACTGTCCCAGAGGGGACAGTCCATTTGGGGGTGCTGAGGGCTTAGACGGGATGGCCTGGTTGGTTAGAGAGACCTCCCACAGGGGGCAATGGCTGCCCTCTGTCCCAGAGGGGACAGTCCATAAGAGGATGGTAAGGTCAGAGAGGGGATAGCCTGGTTAGTCGGAGACCCCCACAGTGGGCCAGCTAGCCATTGGGGATGGGAGGGCTTACAGGGAGGCCTGGGGCGGGGAGACTCCACAGGGGCCAAAGCAGCCCAAGGGGTGGTCACGGGCTTAGAAGGATGGGCCTAGGGGGTTTAGAGAGACCCCAAGGGGCTAAGGAGCCCATTTGGGGGGATGGGTTTAGGGATTTGGGAAGGGGGACCCCCACAGTGGGCCAATGGTATCTTACTGTCTCAGAGGGCACAGTTTTGGGGGTAGGAGGCTTGGAGGATGGCCTGAGGGGCAGAGAGACCCCACACAGGCCAATGGCAGCCATTAGGGGGGAGGATGAGACAGGATGGTCCGTTTTAGGGAGACCTCACAGGGGGCCAAATTCAGGGGGGTGAGGGGAAGGGGATGGCCAAGGAGACTTCCCCACTGGGGCCAGGAGCCCATTCAGAGGCATTGAGGGACAGGGAGGCCTGGGGGCGGGGTCACAGGGACCAACAAGCCCATTTAGGGGGTGGTGGGCTTTAGAAGCGGGTAGGGGTCAGGAGGGACCCCCAACTGGGCCAATGGTAGCCCATTTGGAGGTGTTGGGGGCTTACAGGGGACGGCCTGGGGGAGAGACTTACAGGGGCCAATGGGACGTCAGGGGAGTGAGGGCTTACAGGGGATCCTGGGGGGGGAGAGGAACCACAAATGGCCTCACTGTCCCAAGGGGGCCCAAAAGGGTGGAAGGCCCTGAGGGACGGCCGGGTTAGATAGACCCCACAGGGCCAAGAGCACGTCTCAGAGGGCAGTTCATTGGGGGGTAGTGAGGCCTTTGAGAGGATGGCCTGAGGTGTCAGAGAGACCTCCCCACAGTGGGCCAATGGTAGCCCATTCAGGAGTGTTGAGGGCTAACACGGGATGGCATAAAGATTCAGAGAGACCCCCCACAGTCGGCCAATAGCAGTCCATTTATGGGGTGGTCAGGGCTTAGATGGGATGGCCTTGAGGGTCAGAAAGATGCCCCCACAGCGGGCCAATGGTAGCCCATTTATGGGGTGGTCAGGGCTTAGACGGGATGGCCTAGAGGGTCAGAAAGACGCCTCCACAGCGGGCCAATGGTAGCCCATTTGGGGGTGGTGAAAGCTTACAGGGGATGGCTTAGGACATGGGAAGGACCCCCCACAGTGGGCCAATGGTAGGCCTCTGTCCCAGAGAGGACAGTCTATAAGGGGATGGTAAGGGTTTTGAGTAGATGGCCTGGCTGGTTAGAAAGACCCCCCACAGTAGGCCAGTGTTGGCCAACTGTCCATTCAGGGGTGCTGAGGGCTTAGAGAGGATGGCCTGGGGTGGCAGAGAGACCTGGCAGTGGGCCAATAGCAGCCCATTTATGGGGTTCTCAGGGCTCACACGGGATGGCCTAAGACATCAGAGAGACCCCCCACAGTGAGCCAATGGTAGCCCATTCAGGGGTGGTAAGGGCTTACAAGGGATGGCCTAGGACATGGGAGGGACCCTCTACAGTGGGCCAATGGTAGGTCACTGTCCCAGAGGGCACAGTTCATTGGAGTGTGGTAAGGCCTTTGACGGGATGGCCTGAGGTGTCAGAGAGCCCTTGCACAGTGGGCCAATAGCAGCCCATTCAGGGGCAGTGAGGATGTAGACAGGATGGCCTGGGGTATCAAAGATACCCCCCCTCCACTGGGCCAAAGGCAGCCCATTCAGAGCTGTTGAGGGCTTACAGGGGATGGCCTGGGGGGGTCAGAGAGACTTCCCATAGTGGGTCAATGGTAGCTCACTGTCCCAGAGGGGAGTCCATAAGGGGATGGTAAGGGCTTTGAGGGGATGGCCATGGTGGGCTCAGAGAGACCCCCCACGGTGGGCCAATGGCAGCCCATTCAGGGGCAGTGAGGATGTAGACAGGATGGCCTGGGGTATCAAAGATACCCCCCCTCCACTGGGCCAAAGGCAGCCCATTCAGAGGTGTTGAGGGCTTACAGGGGATGGCCTGGGGGGGTCAGAGAGACTTCCCATAGTGGGTCAATGGTAGCTCACTGTCCCAGAGGGGAGTCCATAAGGGGATGGTAAGGGCTTTGAGGGGATGGCCACGGTGGGCTCAGAGAGACCCCCCACGGTGGGCCAATGGTAGCCCATTCAGGGGCAGTGAGGATGTAGACAGGATGGCCTGGGGTATCAAAGATACCCCCCTTCCACTGGGCCAAAGGCAGCCCATTCAGAGGTGTTGAGGGCTTACAGGGGATGGCCTGGGGGGGTCAGAGAGACTTCCCATAGTGGGTCAATGGTAGCTCACTGTCCCAGAGGGGAGTCCATAAGGGGATGGTAAGGGCTTTGAGGGGATGGCCACGGTGGGCTCAGAGAGACCCCCCACAGTGGGCCAATGGTAACCCACTGTCCCAGAGGGCACAGTTCATTGGGATGTGGTGAGGCCTTTGAAGGGATGGTCTGGGGGGGTCAGAGAGAGCTCCAATTTGGGGGTTTGGGTGAGGAAGAGACCACCCCCTGAGAGGGGAGTGCAAGTCCTGCCTGTTGGTGGCATATCAGGGAGGCCCAATTGCCCAAAGTGGGAGGTGAAGGGACTGCCGATTCTGGGGGTGAGGAGGGGTTAGAGGGGCAGGCCTGTGGAGTGAGAGTAACCTCCCGCTGTGGCGTTAAGTGAGGATAAAACCACCAGATTCAGGGGGAGTACAAGTCGTGTCTGTGAGAGATCAGGAAAGTCACCAATGGTGGGAGCAGAGGGGCCAGTCTATTTCGGGGTGGCCAGGGTTGAGAGGGGCCAGCCTAGGGGCCTCCAGCTGTGAGGTGAGCTGAGGAGAAGACCACCAACTGGGAAGGGAGTGCAAGTCCTGCCTGGGCCTGGGACATCAGGGAGGTCAGTCCATTGGGGAAGGGGGTGGTGGTTAGAGGGGACACCGTGGGGGGGTTCAGAGAGCCCTCCTGCTGTGAGGTTGGGGAGGAGAAGAGCACTAACAGGGAGGAGATTGCAATTTCTATCTGTGGCTGGGAGATCAGAGAGGTCACCAAGTGCCCCAAGGTGGGCTCAGAGGGGACAGTTCACTTTGGGCTGGCAAGTGGTCAGAGGGGCTGGTGGGGGTCAACTGTCCCATAGTGGGGTTGAGGTGAGGATTAAACCACCACCAGGGAGGGAAGTGCAAGTTCTGCCTGTGGCTGGGAGATCAGGGCCGTCACCAATGGCCCAATGGGGGGGCTTAGAGGATATGGTGCGTTGGGGGGGCCTGTGGGGTGAGAGAGCCTCCCTGTTGTGTTATTGGGCTGAGGATAAGCCCACCAACTGTGAGGGGAGCGCAAGTGGGAGGTCGGGGAGGTCACCGACGGCCCAGAGGTGGGAGCAGAGGGCACAGCTGACTGGGAGGGTGGCGAGGGGTCGGAGCAGCCCCCGGGAGTACAGAGAGGTTGCCCAAAGAGGGGTAGGAGGGGCTCAGAAGAGATGCCTTGGGGGAGGGAAGCAGTGAGATTGCAGCTGCCAGAGCCCCCCCATGGGGGGAGCAGAAATAATTTGCTGTTGGGAGGTGGGGGGGGTCAAATGCACTGCGGGGGGAGGGGGCTGGAGTGCCTGTGGGGGTGGGGAATGCAGACTCTGAGTGGGTGGGAGACAGTACTTGGGGGAGATAATGAGGTGGGGGGGTCAGGCCCAGTATGGGCGTGAGGGGGGGTATAGTGTGCTCGTGAGGGTGCAGAGGTTCCTCGCTCCTGTGGAGTGTAGAACCTCTTTAGGTGCGCCCAATGCGAGAGAAGTAGCCTGAGACTCAGGGGGGGGTCCCTGGGGGGGGGCCTGCGTGGGGGTCCCTGAGGGGGGGGCCTGCGTGGGGGCTATTGTGACTCGCAGGCCCCCTCCCCTCCCCAGCCTTCTGCGGCATAGAGGTCTCCGGGGTGACGGGCGGGGGCCGCCCGCTCTGTGACGTCATCAAGCCTGGGCTGCTTCGCGGCTCCCGCCCCCACCTCGCTCTCTTTGCAGGCCGCACTGGGAATGGAAACATCTGTACCACGTGCAGGCAACCTCGCGTCGGCCTCTCGGCGCTCCACCTCCCACCGCTCCGAGCCCCAGCGCTCGTCCTCGCGAGATGAGCTAGACGACATGGCCGCCTCGAACCAAGGTGGGCCGGGGGGGGCGCCGGCGGGCCCGAGCCGAATGGGGAGGCGGAATAAGCAGGGAGGGTGGGCGAGCCGCTCGCTCGCGCGGGGACCTTCGGGGGTCGGCATCCGAGCTAGGGCGGAGTGGGTGGGGGAAGGTAAGTGGGGAGCGGAGCAGGGTGGGAGCGAGGCCGGGGAGGAGGGAAGGGGAGGGGTGGGGAAAGGAGGGAGGAGGAGTGGAATGAGAAGCCGCTGTGAACACTGGGGCGGGAGTTCGCACGGCGCGTGCGCCGGCTCTCGGCCCCTCCCTCCAGGTCGCTCACTTTTCTCCCTCACCCGCTCCCCCCCCCCCCCCCCCCCCTTCGCTTTGCTTTTACCCGGTGCTGCCTGGACACCCGGGACATTGTTGGTGGGGGAAACCGAATCACGGCGGGAGGGAGGCGGGGGTCCACAGAGTTAGGAGGTCTTTAGGGCCTAGTTGTCCAAGGCCAGCCCCCCCCTCCCCCGGAGGGGAAGGCTTCCCGGCCTGCACTGCGCCCTGGAACTCCTTGATTCGGGCGGGGCGGGGCTGGGAGTAGAAATCTCAAAGCTGGGGGGCCACGTCTTTGATTCCCCACTCATCGAGATGACCCCCGTAACTAACCCTGGCTTTTTCTAAAGCCTAGAATCGGGTCCTGATTTGTCTCCTGAATAGCGCACGTTGTCCCCTTTCCTAACCCTTCCTAGAGCAGCAGATAGAATCCGGAGGCTTGGATTCTAATCCCGCACTGTGTGCTCATGGGTAACTCGATTCTTTGCACCTGCTCCCTCATCTCCCGAGTTAAAATTAGAATCCCCTTGACACCTGCCTCACTGGGCCACCAACAGACCAGTGAACAGTAAAGCAGGACGGGAGCTTTTCTCGCTTTGGAAATTACTTCAGTCCACACGGCTCATACCTAGGCTTAGAAGAGAGTTGCCCGATTGTCCAAGAAAGCAAATGACTGGCCCCGTGCCACATAGCTGGGAAAGGGCACAGCCAGAATTGGCCCTTCCTTAGGCCAGCATCATGTTCCCTTTCTGTAACAGCACCACATAATACCGTCCCATTCCAATCCCGAGATAATACTCACTCTTTGAGGGTAAATCTAGAACTCAGAAATATATTCAATTTCCTCTTAAACTAGTTTCCGGCTGGTGCCATACATTAGAATGATAAATCCCATAGCTTTTGGGGTAGAGTGAATAATTGAATGGAATTACTTTCTGTCACCACTCAGAGAACTAGCTCGGTTCCATTTTTTCTTTTTTTTTGGCAGAGCATGTTCCTGTCAGGGCATAACCCTGACACAAAATCAGTTTTTAGAAATAGGATTTGGGGGGCAGCTAGGTAGATGTGGCATCTGGCCAGGTGTGGGAAACATGTGTTTCAATTTGGCCTCAGACACTTCCCTTTGTTTGCCTTGGTTTACTCTTCTATAAAATAAACTGGAGAAGGTCCAGAAATAGTTTGTGATTTAATCTTCATTTAATTTATTGTGTACCCCCAGAATTTCACTTGTTCACTCAACCTTTTTCTAGGAAAATTTGATGGGAATTTTGATTCCCTCGACCTCGCTGAATTTGCTAAGAAACAACCATGGTGGCGGAAGCTGTTTGGGCAAGATTCGGGGCCCTCTGCCGAGAAGTACAGTGTGGCTACCCAGCTACTGATAGGTGGAGTCACTGGCTGGTGAGTGACATCGACATCGACATAGACAATAGGGGTTCCACATGACCCTAGTGGGTTCCATTGGGTTCAAGGCCTGGGCTGGGCAACATACAGTGGAATGGCCTAAGGCAGGGGGCCTCAAACTACAGCCACCAGGCCAGATGTGGCAGCTGAGGACGATTACCCCCCCCCCCCCAGGGCTAGGAAGTTTCTTTATTTAAAGGCCCACAAAACAAAGGTTTTGTTTTTACTCTAGTCCGGCCCTCCGACACTCTGAGGGACAGGGAACTGGCCCCGTATTTAAAAAGTTTGAGGACCCCTGGCTAGGGGAACCTGCCATTTTCTTCCTCATCTCCCCACCTAGAAACAAGTCCCCTGGGCCTTTCAAGTCTAGTTTAATTTCTATCATGTGGAGCAGGTGAAAGAACTAGATATATTTAGGTTTAGAAGGTTGAGTTTATAACATCTAGATCCGAGAAAGAACTTCAAAGGCCATCTAACTGTGAAGTTCTATTGCTAGAACCTTAGCAATCAGCCAGGCCAAACAGCTTCCTACAGCAGGTTTTGTGAAGGAAGTTGGGGGGGGCCCCTCACCCAATCTAGCCCCCTCCTCCCATCCTCGATAGCTCTCCTTTTGTAGCTACATCTAAGTCAATGCCTCCTCCTTCTAAACCCTCTGTACACACTGAAGCTGCCCCCTCCAAAGTTCTCAGGGATCTCCTTTGTGGCCAAATCCCATGGCCATTTCTCGGTCACCAGCCACCTTGGCGCCCCTACTGATCACCTTTGTGTCTGCCCCCCCCCCCCAAGGAGCTTTCATTTTAAGGGGGGGATATAACACAAACAAGAGCTGAAAAATTAGACCATATGATCTCTGAAGTTCTATGGCCTGAATGTGAAATCAGTTACAACAGTTAAAAGCTCCATGAAAAGTAGTCACATGTGTTTGAATCATCATTCTAGGCTGCCCCCAGCTTCAGCACAGGTTCATCTTTGTGTCACTTGTTGAGGAAAAAACATTTTCAGTACTGGGTTGTTTGGCTTCCAGGTCAGGCCCACGGGCCTTCCTGTACGTGAGCCCCCTTGGGTGTGGGGGAGGAGGGATACTACGTCAAAACTGACTTTTGTGTATGGACAGAAGGTCAGACAACAGATGTTTGACTCAGGCCTCCTCCTGTGCCAATATTCACGCACAGAAAGTTTCAAAACCCTGAACATGAGTGATCCTGTGAAATATTGGGGGAACGCAGGAACTCTGCTCAAGAACCTTAAGCAGAGTAATTTTCAAAATCTGCAACAGTATAAAAGTCACATTGAAAAAACATTGACCTCTGGAAAAACCGTAGCTTCCGTTGAGGCCTGTTCAAAGCTGCAAACAGCCTACAGGCCTTTTCTCCCCCCTGAGATCTCTCCCCCGCTGCTGTTCTTCTAGGACAGCATTCATTGTCATCCTTCTCTCCTGAGCACTTCCCGGGAGTACGTAGCTAGTTTTTCAGATGTTAGTTTGACCTCCAATTGTTCAGTTGTCAACCCTTTGTTTTTATTTTGTAGGTGTACAGGATTCATCTTCCAAAAAGTCGGAAAACTAGCAGCAACAGCAGTCGGTGGTGGATTTTTCCTTCTCCAGGTCTGTTTGGGGAACATGAAATGAATTGAGGTTTCATAGCTCCCAAGCTGGAAGGGAGTTCAGGGAGCCAAGCCTACGGTGGGGAAACGGAGGCCTTGGCAGGGTTAATAAGCAACTTGCTCAGGATCACAGAAGTAGGGAGTGGCAGAGATGGGATGGAAATCTGGAAAGTGAGAGGGAGAGGCAGAATGATAACATTATGGGATGGGACTTCCAAGGTCATGAACGTTGTGGCCACTGGGAAAACCAAGGCTGTGACTTCTGTGGGGGGGCCAAGATGTGTTGCAGGAGCAGCCTATGGGAAGTGAGTCAGTAGAGGAATTGGGAGGGTCAAGAGTCTTAGAGAGTATACACAGAGTGTGTATGTTGAATCCTTGAGTGTGAAATCGGGCCCACAGATCTTCCTCTAAGTGAGCCCCCTTGGGGGTGGGGGAGCACTGAACTTATTGGGGAGAAGGTGTCTGTCCTGGAGATGTCGGAATCTTGATTGGGCGATGAATACGGATTGAATGAACCCCAAAGGAAAAGAGGTGACACAATGGCAGGAGTGGGAGGAGAGCCCGGGGTAGGAAGCAGTGGGAAACAAGGTGTATTCCAGTCCCCCTACCGTGACTACTGGGTTAGCAGATGTGAGTGAAAGGGCTGAAAAGGGAAGCTGTGTCATCAGGGGTGAGCCAAGTGTCCGTCAGTGCAAGAAGATAGAGGGAGCGCAAAAGGAAAAGACGAAATCCAGTTTGTTACCAACGCGGTGGGCATTCCACAGGCTACCATGCAGGGAGTGGGCAGATCTGGGGTGGGAGATTGAGGGAGTTGGGCTGAGGAGGAGCAAGGGAATAAGGGAGCAAGCAGCGGGGGCTGGGGAATGGAGTCTGAACAGTGGCAGGCGAGAGGTCAGAGTCCTTAGGATGGCTGGCTGTGATAGGATGGAAGTACGTCAGTCATTAGGGAATGGGTTCGGACAGGTGATCACTATCCGCAGGGGGTATGAGGCCCCTCCCTGCCTGTGGCGCTCAGGATGGTACGGAGCAGGCTCCACAGAGCTATAAGCGCTTAGCTATACTCTCTGTGAGTTGACATTGATCCGTTAATGACCGCTGCTTGGGACTGGCTCTTCTAAAGCTTCTTTTTGGGCCATTTAGAATCCGGCCCACGTCTCTCTCTAGCTCGTCAGCTGTGGTGGCGGCGGCTTGAGAGACTTAGTCGGATGCTTTGCTGGAATCAAGCTGTACTATAACAGTAGTCACCCTGCTAAAAAGACCCAGGGATTGCCACTTCCTTAAATGCTTACAAAGCTTCTCCTTAATGAGGTGTTCTGCAGTTTTTCCAGGAGTTCAAGACAAGCTGGCAGGCCTCTGTCATTTATAGAATCTGTTCTCTTACCACTGAGACATTTGCCCTTCCCTGGTCTTGTAGTAGTTTTTAAAGACGTCCAATCAGATAGGATCCCAAAGGACCTACTTAGGATAATATTTATTTTACAAAATAGGTTTGGGGCCAGCTTAGGTGCCACAGTGGCTCGAGCACTGGAGTCAGGAGGCCTTGAGTTCAAATCCAACCTCAGACCCTTAATACTTCCTAGCTGTGTGACCCTGGGCAATCGCTTCACCCTGATTGTCTCAAAAAATGAAAGTAAAAAATAGGTTAGTGGATGCCAGGTTAAGAAGCCGTGCTGTAGAGGGCTGAATTTCACTTAGAATCCTAAAATGTTAGCGCTCGAAGGAACTGGAGAGACTGCTCGTTCCTTTCTCAAGTTTGGACGGCTGAGAATATTTCTTTACTGTCTCTCCTTTAATCACCCAAAATACAGATTGCAAACCACACTGGTTACATCAAGATAGACTGGCAGCGAGTTGAGAAAGACATGAAGAAAGCCAAAGAGCAACTGAAAATCCGGAGGAGCAACCAGCTCCCTACAGAGGTGAAGAGCAAAGCTGAGGAGGTAATAATGTGTTTTTGTGAGGTTCCCCTTGGGCCCTCTCCCTGAGCCAACCCCACCAAGAAGTCTCCTGATGGTAGCTTGAGGCCGGAGTGCTGCAGAGCAGAGCTCCTAGTCAAGCCCACTTGGAGTTCACTTAGCCAACTGTCTCTTCCCCATTCCATCAGTCTCAGCAGGGAGCTGCTTACATTTCGGAATCCTGTCCGTAGACACCTTTTTCCTGGTCAAAACAATCTCCCAAAGTTAGAGAGATGCTGTGGCTCCGTGGCTTCCAAGCTTCTCTTGGTGGCTGTCAACTAATATTTGTCTTTTGCAAAACCATTACGAATGAAGTATCCAGAAGAGCCACAATTTCCTTTTGTGACCTTATTTTGGTCATTTACCCTCCAAAGATGAACCACCAAGTAATTTTGGGCCGGAGTTGGGTTATACCCTCCCCCAAAATATTACTATGAGGTATCTGGAAGAGCAATCATTTCCTCTTGTGAAGATAACGGGCATGTTCTGTTCTTAGCAGGGGAAGTAATGATTCTATTTCTTTGTGACCAGGTTGTGTCATTTGTGAAGAAGAACGTTCTTGTAACCGGAGGCTTTTTTGGCGGCTTTCTTCTTGGCATGGCATCTTAAGGAAAGAAGATGGTGATCACTGCACTTGGCATTTACTTGCCAGTGCCCTCCCGCCAATTCTACTGGGCCTTTCTTCTCATAATTAGAACCTGCAATATGGGAGCAGCATAACCTATGTGGCCATAGTCCCAGCTCTAGGATGATGGAAGAAAGTAGATGATCTCACCTTGTTTGTCTCCTCCCTAGCTCTTTGAGGGCCTGCTTTAGAATGAATTAGTTCTTTTCTTCGGTATAAAGTCGTTTTCTTTCCCTTCCTGTAAGCTAACTGATTGGGGAAAGATGCATTCTGGAACTCTAGCTGGCCCCTAAGCTGTCAGGGACTCTCACTGCTGGTCCCTTTCTGCTGTCGGTGTGTTCTGCCTTATGGAAATGCATACACATATCCATGATAATAAAAAGCGCTGGCAGATTGGGTGTTCTGTTCCTTTTTCAGTTGGTCTCAGAATGTAGCAACTCAGTATAAAGGTCACTGTTTTCTTCCAGGGTTCTACTTCCATTTGTAGGATCACAGCTTAAGTAAGGCACTGGGTCATCCTTTGTGTTTTGAAGGTGGATGGCAGCCAACTGCATTTAAAACTTAAGACCCATTACTTAGAAAATCTTAGATGATAAATAATTTGGGGGCATCTAGCTGGCTAGACTGCCAGGTCTGGAGTTGGGGAGACTCCTTCTTGAGTTCAACTCTAGCCTCAGACACTTAAGAGAGATGTGACCCTGGGCAAGTTTGTCTGCCTCAGTTTCCTCATTGATAAAATGAGTTGAAGGAAATGGCAAACCCTAATATCTTTGCCTAGAAAACCCAAAATGGGGTCGTTAGAGAGACGACTAGTCCACTGAAATAAGTAAACTGTTATTATTCAGTGGGCTCTTGACCAAACTCTAGACTTTTTCCTTTGCCATAACAAAACAAAAAAGCCACCTCAGTGAATAAATAGTTCAAAACCTGGTGTTTAAAAGACTCTGGTTGAACATGGGCTTGGTCCCAGCAGATAAAGGAAGTTTAAAGTTTCTAAGAAAAGATTGGGATGCCTAGTTTACAACAAATGAAGTAGGCCATCCACTTCTCCCCCTCCTGTTTTATTGGAGAGTTAGCGTTGCCTAAGTTATCCAGAAGTCCTTTTACTAGAGGTCAGTTTGACCGGGGCTGAACAGCCCCCTGGTGGCATCAGGAAACACTGCAAGGCCCACATGCAGTGTTTACCTTTGAGAGATGGAGCCACTTTTGCATGTATTAAACATGTTCTGGACTCTTAGAGGCATTACATTTATGGTGGGAACCCTGGAAGCACGTGACAAGCTACTGGTTCAGATATCATGTTCTGAAATCATATTGCTATGAACTACCACTCATTCTGCTAGACGGTTTTTTTTTATAAAGGGAAATTAATCACATTTAAATGATCCCCCAAATTCTACACTAGCCACCAGTCAGTCTCATATAATTACAGAGGTTGTAAAAGGGGGCCCTCAGGGACCGGGCTTTAAATCTTTAATTTTGTCCAAAGCTTTCGGGAAAGAGGAAACTTGATCGTGACGATCCGTGATGTGTGGAAGCCAACCTGAACCAGCTTGCAAAAGATTGTTAAATCTGCCTCGTGAGCCATCCCTCATACCAGGGAGAAGGGTCCCAGGCCCCAACTGAATAAAAGTGACCCCCCCCCCATTCCATGCTCCCAGCCCCTTCCCCGACCTTTGCAGAAAGGTGGTGCCAGAGGCAGTTTGAACCAGCGCCTGAGAGTCACTTGTTAAATTTTCAGTGTTAGCTTTTCTGTATGCTTCAGAAATCTGCGAACTCTACAAATCAATCCTTAATTATTTCTTTGTTGGTTTCTAAACTTAAGATGCAGTGGTAGAGAAAATATTAACATAAATTAAGCTTGAAAGGGTTGTAGTTAAGTATTTTACCAACATATCCCCCCCATGACCCACCCCTCATTTGAGCTCTTCTCTATCCACAAATGGCAATGATGCAAATATGGAAGAACATGGTTAAGTCTCTTTATCAGTCCAAGGTTATTAAATAATTGAGGGCGCTGAGCTTTATAGTTGAGATACAATTGGCTCCAGAACTGGTTGGGTTGCTGGAGTTTCAGTGTCAACACAGCAGGAGGTTTCCAGTGGAGTGCCCCGGGAATCTAGGCACAGTCCCTCTGTCCTCATGGTTATTTTCTCCTTCAAATTCATCTGCCTTCCAACCCCCTCTGCCCCCATTTGTGTTCAGTATACCACCATGCTCCTAATCGAGTTCAAAACCTCAGCATCCTTGACTTCCCTTTCCCTTTTTGCCCAATTTATTCATTTTCTGCTTGATAGGTCCTCTTTATTACTCTTTCCTTACAAATTCACCATTCTGTTTCAGGCCCAGTCTTTTCCAATCACCTCCTAGAGGTCTCCCCCGACTCCAGCTACCTGGAGGCCCAGGCCTGAGTTTGCCAATCCTTTACTCAGAAAGTTCCAATTATTTCTCATTGCCTTTAGGATCGTATAAGGTCCGCTGGTAGACACTCCCACCTGATTTGACTCCTGACTTACCTTTCTAAACTTGTTCCATATTACTCCCCATCACAAATCTTAGCAAATGGGTCGACTTCTTGTCGCGGCACAAGACGATACATCTCCTGGGTGCCTTGGCAGCTAGGCCCCCCCTTCCCTACTATGAATGTTTTCCTCACTTGGGCCTCATTCCTTGCAAAGCTTAACTCAAGGGCCACCTCCTACATGAGGCCTTTCTTGATTCTCCCCAAGCTGATAGCACTTATCCCCCCAACCCCAAATGACTTGGTATGTAGTTTTTACCTCTATATGTACACGTTGCTTCTGATACAACATAAGCTCCTGGATGGTAGGGATAGCCCCAGTGCCCAAATGATTGTTGACTTAGTCACTATCCTAGGTCACACTAAGGGGTCAGCGCACGAGGACCAGAGCTTCCGTTTGATAAATCTATTGCTACCTCCCAGTATCTGTTCCCTACGAGTCTGCTGTTGTTTGTCTTAGTGCTAACAGTATTACCAATGGCAAAGACACAAGGAAAAACCAGAGGGAATAAGGATGGGCCTGAAGAGACTGAACTAAATCTACTTGCCATTCGTGTAACTTAGAACTGCAGGGGTTCGCGGGGGGAAAAGAGCTGAGATTCCAACAGACTTGTGATGGAAAGAGTCCATCCACATCCAGAGAGAGAACTACGGAGATTGAACGTGGAGAGAAGCACAGTCATTTCACATTTTCTTGTTTGTTTGCTTGGGGTTTTTTGGTTTTTCCCCCTTTTGATTTGATTTTTCTTACACAGCATGACAAATATGGAAATATGTTTAGAAGAATTGCACACGTTTTGCTGTCGGGGGGAGGGGGGACAGAAAGGGAGAAAAATATGGAGCACAAGATTTTGCGAAGGTGAATGTTGAAAACTCTGCATATATTTGGAAAAATAAAAAGCTATTAAAAATGAGAAAAAAGGAGCTGAATTAGTATCAGCTGGCAAGTAGCCAATAAAACTAACAGTAGAGATTGTGAATGTTTTTTGAGTTTTACGCAAAAAAAATCCAGGAAAAAGGAATTTCACTCAAATGAACTAGAAAATCTGTGAGCCATCTCAGCCTTAGCCTAGAAAACACATAAAGACATATGATAAAAACACACTTTTTTAAAGAAAGAAAGGCAACTGTAGAACAGTGAATCAACAAACATTTATTAAGCACTTACTATGGATGAGGCACTGTACTAAGCACTGGGGTTCCAAAGAAACACAAAAACAGGGCCCCTGCCCTCAAGAAGCTCACATTCTAATGGGGAAGACAACATACAAGATAGATACAAGGTAAATTGGAGGTCATCTCAGAGGGAAGGCACAAGCAGTGGGGGGTCGGGGGGGACAATTGTAGAGACATTCATTGTTCATGTTTGGAACTGTCCGATAGAATTCAAATGATATCACCTAAATCGTTTCGCCGATTTAGTGTTATATCAAACTACCAACAGGTATAAAGCGAGTTGTAGAACTGCAGTCCATCTCTATCTAACATTCCTTTCTTTATCCTCGTTGAGACTTTCCAGTGACTTTTCCAATTTCTGCAAGGACTTTAATATTTGGCTTGTGGTCTTCCTCTCCAGTTCATTTGTGGCCAGCAACCTCGGAACTTTGATATTTATGTTGATGGTCCCTGAAACAAAGCCCATTCTCCATTCTTTAAGCTTTTTAACTCCAAAGAACTCCTTAGGGATGTGCTTGGTAAATGTTTAACCATCAGCTCTCTGAAGAAAAAAATGTACAACACATGATTATTAAATCTACATTACATTATTAACATTTTTTCTCCATCGCTCAATCGACAAAACAATCGGCCCAGCCCTGGTTTGTAGCATTACTCCAAAGAACTTCACAGTCGGGGATATGCTGGCAAATGTTTAACCATCAGCTCTCTGAAGAAAAAAATACATACAACACATGATGATTAAATCTACGGTATTAACATTTTTCTCCATCACGCAATCAACAAAACAATCCATCCAGTCCCGATTTGTAGCATTTGCTGATTTCCAAGGTAGAAATGTTCACTCTAGCGAATAGAACCAAGAGAACGCTGTACACAGCAACAGCAAGATTATATGATGATCGACTCTGATGGACGGGGCTCTTTTCAACAATGAGGTGATTTGGGGCAGCTAGGTGGTGCAGTGGCTAGAGCACCAGCCCTGAAGTCAGGGGGACTCGAGTTCAAATCCGACCTCTGCCACTTAACACTTCCTAGCTGTGGGACCCCGGGCAAGTCACTTAAGCCTAATTGCCTCAAGAAAAACAACAGCAACAATGAGGTGACTCAAGGCAATTCCAACAAACTTGGGATGGAAAGAACCATCCGTATCCAGAGAGAGGCCTGTGGGGAGGCAATGTGGATGAAAGCATAATTTTTTCACCTTTTTTTTTTTTCTTCTTTTCCCTTTTTGATCTGATTTGCTCTTGCACAGCAAGATGAATATGGAAATATGTTTAGAAGAATTGCACACGTTTACCCTAGAACAGATTGCTTGCTGTCAAGGGTTGGGGTGGAGGGAGGGAGCAACATTTGGAAAACAAGGTTGTGCAAAGGTGAATGTTGAGAGCTATCTTTGCACGTGTTTAGAAAAATAAAAAGCTATTTTTTTTAAGTTTATAAATGCAAAAAAGAGAAAGAAATAGGAAACATTCCCACTGACAGGTGAGTGGTTTAGGCTGGCTCCAGCCCAGCCTGGGCCAGCCATGCCTAAGACCTCCTCAGCTCTTAGAATGCCATGTCTGTCACATTTGGAACTTTGCCCTATTGTTTGCCGGGACTCACCTGGAAGGAGTTAGGAGCTAGTGGGATCTTCTCAGAAGGACATGTACTGAGATGTAATGTTGGAGAATGATGAGAATTATTTTTCCTGGAGCACTTCCAGTTTCATTCCCAATGTGATCTGGAAAGGAGAGAAGCACCATGGATGGTGGGAGGAGAAATCCTGATAAACACTTTCCTCAATTTCCTTGGTCAGAAAACCATATGGGAAACTAAGAGTCACCTCCCAAAGCGGGTATTTCAGTGAGAAAACCATTCAGAGAGACTGGCTAAGAATGGCCCCTGGAGTTTCACTTTGGGAAAAACACAGGCGTGCTATTCTGTCCACGCTGCCTCCTCCCCAGCCACTTTAGGCTCTGATATTTCTTCCTTTGAGGCTTCCCGGACCCCTCTCCATCCACACTATGGGCAGCGTGCCCCTGCACTCCTTTCTGTCTGGTTTTCCACCTTGTGAGCTCCTGGGAGGAGCTTTTCTTGGGACTCCCTGCCATGTCGTAATCGTAGGCACTTACTTCATCGAGGTTTTATCATTTATCTTTCTCTTTTACCTTTCAGTTCTTTTACTGTTTGTGCTCATCCTATTATTCTTTATCATGGTCCCTATCCTCTGGCGAGGTCACCCCTAGTGGGCAGGAGGTAGATTTGGGGGGAACCTCGGTTTACATACACAATTTGATCTCAAACGCGTGACAAAATTCCAAAGCCCATCTGCAAGTACTAATTTAGTGCCGGAGAGCTGGGATAATTAGCTCACAACATTCACCTTTATATAAGAAGTACTGCGATTTGAAACTCTGAACTCTACAGCCCCAAAACAACTGTCTACATACGACTCCGTTTTGTGCTCCACAAGACCATTCCCTCTTTCACGCAGCTGCTCAATTGCTATTCCTAAAATACACACTTGATCAGGTCATTCCTTTCCTCAAGAAACTTCCATGACTCTCTCCCGCCTTTAAGTCCTCTGTTTGGCATTCAAAGCCCCACTGGGCTCCAGTCTAGCTTTCCAGGTTGATCACACTGAACACTCCAGCTAGGTTAAGGCATCTAGGTGACACCACAGTGAGAAAGCACCTGGAGTCAGGAAGACTCATTTTATTGAGTTCAAATTTAGCCTCAGACACTCACTAGCTGTGTGACTCCGGATAAATCACTCAATCCGGTTTGTCTCAGTTTGCCCATCTGTAAAATGGCAGACCACTCTTGTATCATTGCCCAGAAAATCCCAAAAGGGGTCACGGAGAGTTGGACGTAATTTAAAATGACTGAACAACAGCTTCAGGCACGTTTGCTGTTGCCCATACGTGACAGCCCATCTCCTTCCTCTGGGTCTGCTTTACTTGGCCTCCTGGTTGAATTAAAGCAACAACCTGGGTTTGGGAATTTCTAGGAAACGGATACTCAGAAAGCTGATACAAACAACATTGTTATTATCATTCTAAGCAGTAAGCAGACCAAAAAAGGCACACACACACACACACACACACACACACACACAGAGAGAGACACTACATGGCAATAGAAACAGACCCCCCCCCCCACGGATGCAAGAAACTCACCCACGTGAGAGGGTGGGAGGCACGTCAGCGAGACGACACACTCCGAATTGGGATTCGTTGGTGAAATGATGTGCCCTTAAGAATTGATAACAGGGAATTGCTGCTGACGGTAGAAAGGGGGGTTCAGACAATTATGGGAGAGAAGTTTTTAGGGTCCTTCATGGCTATTAGGTTTGGATGGGGCTCGAGGAGGGGGGAGAATCTTTATTGGGCCCATGAAGTTAATTCACCCCCTTAGAGACCTTTCCTGATTTCTCTAGTCGTTGGTCCCACTCTAGAATATTGTGTATTTATTTTGTACAACTAGTATTTCCTCGTTTGAAAACAAGCAGCCTCCCTTTGGTAAAATGTAGGTCCCTTGAGGTCAGTCAGGAACTGTAACATTTTTCTATTAGTATCCACAGCACCCAGCACAGTAAGTGACCTGGCAGGCTCTGCAAACCTGCTTGTTGGTTGGAGACTGATGTGTACATCATACATAGATTGTAAGCTCCACGAGACTAGGGATTATATCTGTTTGTCAAATAGGAATCCAGAGGAGGAAATTGAGGCAAGCAGAGGTAAATGACCTGGCCGGGGTCACCCACCTAGTGTCTGAGATTGACTTTGGGCTCGGGTCTTCCCGATTCCGGGCCAGGTGCTCTTTCCACTACAGGGCCACCTCGCTGCCCCTGCAATGAGCTCAAGAAAAATTGAGGTGGGAGAGAACTTTCAATCAGGGGACTCCTGGGGGGCAGCACCAAAGCTGGTGGAATCCAGCATACCAGGATTAGAAACTGAGGCCGTTGATGGCTGTGTCTATGCCTGTCACAAGGAGAGATTCCACTCCCACATTCGTTAGGACAAGTGGTGGATGTTGTTGGGGTGGGATCCTCCAAAGCAGAGAAGCCTCGTGGGGTAGACTAGAGCAGGACTGGTTCTTGGGACCACCCCTCTTCTCCCAGGCTACCCCCAGCTTCACTTGCATCAATAGCCAATCAACGGTCAGCTACATTTCAGCGGCACTATCCACTGCCCTAGAATCCCTTTCTTCCCTTCCTCTCTTTCCCTCCCATCTTGTTTCTCATCTGCAGGTAACCCCACCATCTGATTTCTCACCTCCTTGTGCCTACTCCAAGGCTGTGGAGCATCTGGGGGGAAATTCCCAAACAAATAATGATTGGAGGTAGAAAACCAAGATGGCAGAGTGAGAGGAAGCATTCAAACCTAGTTCTGCGCCCACATTTCCACAACAAATGGCTAGCTAATATGTTCACTTTTTTTCCTTTTTCTTGTGTTTTTTCCCCTTTGTTCTGATTTTTCTGTCCCAACATGATTCATAAGGAAATACATTAAAAAATGAGTGTACATGTATAACAAAAAAAAATTGTTTTTTACATGTAACTGGGGAAAATAAAAATTAAAAAAACTATTATTAAAACTTTAAATTTTCTCTCTAAAAATGATTTCAAAAGCCAAGTGGGAGCAACAGAAGGAAGTATGGGAAAAGAGGCAAGGGGTAGGCAAGATAGATAAGAAAAGAGAATTAGCAGATTGGAAGACAACAAGTAAAAATTAAAAACTGGCCAAATGGAAGCTAATGCCTCTTGAGCCATTGAGACAAAGTCAAAGACTGGAAAAATAGAAGGAAATACAAACTATCTCACTGGAAAAACTGCTGCCTTGGAAAAGAAATCGAAGAAGAAGAATTTAAGAATCACTGGATTTTCTCAAAGCCATGATCTCAGATGGAGCCTGCACAGTGTATTTCAAAGAAATCTTTTTTTTTTTAAATGCCCAGCACTCAAAAAAGCAGAGCAGAAAGTGGAAATGGCCTTATTTCATGTTACCATCTTGTCCTTCCCCCCAAGGGGGGGGGAGCCCCCCTTGTAGCCAAGCGAGCCCTGAATACGCTTTGTATTCTTCACCATCATGCTTTTCTCATGCTATATGCCTGAACTGCCTCCATCTTGTATTCTCTATGACCTTTAAAGTCAACTCCAATGCTTACCTCCTCCGGGAAGCCTTCCCTGATCCAGAACTTTCTGTTAGACCTCACAATGTATTTTATTTTATACTTGGTGTCATCATGGTGGAGTGGAAGGTTACCTTTTCTGTGTAATGTGACACCACACTCTGAAGTCATGTTTTTAAATACATAAAATAAAACACAGGATCACAATGAAAACCAACTATATTAAATTTGGGGGAAAATACACTCACAGACTGCAGGCCGAGAACCCCTGTGTAGTGTACTTACAGTCAAGAAGGCACAGGTTCAAATTCTGCCTTAGATACTTACTGTGTGATCTTGGACAAGCCATGTAGCCTCTCTGTGGCTCAGTTTCCTCATCTGTAAAATGAGCTTGGACTTGCTGGCCTTCCAGGGTCTCCTCTCACCCTAAAGCTGGGCCATATGATCACAGCAATATACTTAGCATGGAATGCTATGGATTATAGTGATATGTTGCTATCTTAGCTTATTACCAAATTACCAGCTCTAGGAGGGCAGAGAAGGTGTATTGTCTGTCATCATCCCTAGTTAGTGCTGAACAAAATGTCTTCAGCCTTAGGGATGGGTCCTTCAATTGTGTATTTCTGTCCAAATGACTAACAATGGAACAGCCCTTCCTATATTTCCATTTTTTTTTGTTGCAAATGTCCAGCATTTGAGAAAGATTATCTGTTGTACAGGCTAGCTTGAGGACTGAGCATTCTCATGTAATCATGTTTCCATGGAAACACATCTTCCGCAAATCCAAACAGCCTCTCGGGCTGAGGAATCCTGTAAAACATGGCAGAGGACTGAAGCAATTCTTTGCTCACACACACACACACACACACACACCCCACTCTCCAGGATGCTAGTTGGGAGAGAAATATCTAAAAGGAGCGTTGAATCCCCCAATTGGGATCAAAACGAGCTAATTATTATAACAGGGCATTTACAAAAGCAAAGTTGGTCTGTCAATGACTGGCATTGCTTTACCGAGTCCTACGTATAGTCCCTATCGTAGTTCTTTTTCCCTTTTGGGAATTTGGGGATTTGGGAGTTCTAGCTTTAGTCTGGGGCTTGTTCAGGTATCCCCATACATCCATATAAGGCCCTGGGAGAGATGGAGAGAAGCTTTGAAGCTCCTTGAGACTGCCACTGCTCCCCCTCTGCCTTTAACAGATAAGGCTACTCAGTCAGAGGAGGGGGCAGCCAGGAAGCCAGGGAGAACTGAAGCCTAAGATTGCCTGTCTGCCTCACACTGGCAATGTGAAGGACAACATAATGGGCGCCCCCAAATATTGAATGCATTGTGGTCTTCCCAGTTTGCCTCCTTCCAGTTCTAACTGCATTATAGCTCCCTTCTCTATTGTGTCATATCTGTGACCAGCATTTCTGCACAAGAACGACTTCACAGGCTTTTATTGGTGATCACCAAAACCCAACTGGCAATTGATCAGCTGGGTTTCTAGGGAGATGGAATAGTCCCACGCCACGTGACAACTTTGGCTGATAGCTATACAGGGGGTGAGGTGCACCATTGTTCTGAAGACTCTCCTTTTGATCTAGAACAGAGAATTCATGTATTGATGTCATCCTTGTAGCTTCCTCATAATCATGCTGGGCTTTCTGACTTGGGCTCTCTACTTCAGAAGGCATTACCTGCATAATGTGTGTGTGTGTGTGTGTGTGTGTGTGTGTGTGTGAGAGAGAGAGAGAGAGAGAGAGAGAGAGAGAGAGGGAGGGAGAGGGAGGGAGGTGGGGGGAGGAAAGGAGGAAAGGGCAAGGAGAGACAGAGATAGAAGGGGAGAGAGAAAAGTGGGGGGTAAGAGACAGAAAAAGAGGGAGAGGGTGTGGGGAAGTGTAGGGGGTGTTTGCAAGCACATGTGCTCCTCAGATTTGAAAGCAGAGCTATCTGCAATATACCACTTCTTATAAAATTTTAGAATCAAATAACATTAGAGATAGAGAATCTCTAAATCCAACTCCATTAGATGAGGAGAGGGTCTCAGAAAACAAGAGAATGGCAAAGACTAAGACTTTGCTGAGAACACTTCTCCAGGCCAGGATTTCAGGGTGAAACTGAGTCCTTTCCACCTATCCGATCTTTAGCAAATAGGACAATAGGCAGAGTGCCTTTCCCTCAATCACAGCTGCTTCACAAGAAGGGAGGTACCATATCATATATAAATGTAGCACTACCCAGCCATCTTTGACCCAGTGGCACTCTTCTGCTGTCCCATCTCTGACACCAGGCATTTGCCCGAAATGCTCTTCCTCCTCCTCTACCCACTGACTTTCTTTCAATCCCAGCTAGAACCCTAGCTTGGACAGGAAAGCTCATGACTACTCCTAATCCTAGTAACTTCCTTCTTTGAATTATTTCCAATTTATCTTGGCTGGTTTGGAGACAGTTGTTTTCATGTGGTCTACCCCATTAGATTGGGAGCTCCTTGAAAGCTCTTACAAGAAGGATTCTTTTACTTTTCTCTGTACTCCCAATGTCTAGCACGTAGTAGGTGCTTATTACTTTTAATAATGAATAGAATTAAGCATTTTATTAAATGCTTATTGAAATGATGGTTTTCTAGAAATTTCTGGCTCAGAACATATGTACAAATCAATTAAAAACAATCACTTGAGACTCTAATGCTTAATAACAGCCTACCAGACAGAGATCGGTAACCATTTTCATAAATAGGATGGAATGATTTTACCCCTTCTACTAGCCCTAGCTACTATTTGGCTTGCCCTAAGAGGTGGCTCCTCTGTAAAGAGAACTCCAGTCTCCCATATGGAAAGCCTGAGGTGGAAAAGTGATGTTATCTCTGACTTGGCTACAGCAGAGAGATCAAAGAGGGAGCAGTAGTTGCCCAAGTTGGCTTGCTTGTAACCTTCTCACCATTTGTACTTCACCTCCTCCTGTCGCTAGACTGTATAATTTCCCATCCTGCTCCACCTTCTCACTCGCCTTAGAAGGCAAAAACTACCACTGGAGTTGGTTGTCTCCACTCCTACTCATGTGCTGTTCAATAGAGCTAGAGAAAATCATGAAACTCTGTTGACTAGTTCACTTCTAAGTTGTGTTCCATAAGCCCAACTGGGTCTCACTGCGGCCAAGCAATCCTTTTCCACCTCCCTGATTCACCATCCTAATCACCACAGAGCTTCTTCTATCCTTCTCATCTCTTCTCAAACCTATTGCAGCTTCCCCTCCACCTCATCACACCACTCAGAGCTGCCCCCCCATCTCATATGAAGAGATGGTCCTTCTTTACCTGCACAATCCCATCCCATCTCATCTCCTTTAGTAGACCGGCACCTCCACTATCCTCACTCATCTTCAATCTTTCCCTATTGGTTCATTCCCTACTGCCTACAAAGATGGCTGTCTTCTACATCCTCAAGAAACCTTCAATCTGTCTATCCCCTCTATTCAATTTCCTCTGTTTCATGGCTTACCTCCATGAATGCTTTCATTGCCTCCCTTCTCACTCTCTTCTTTCAGTAGTGTGGCTTAAGACCTCACCATTTAACTGACACTGCTCTCTTCCAAGTTTCTCTTGTCTCTTCACTGCCAAATCAAATGATCTTTTCTTAATCCTCACGCTTGTTGATCTCTCTGAAGCTTTGAATACTAGAGCACCCTCCTTTCCTTGCTGCTCCCTTCTCTCCAGATTTTCAGGACACTTTTCTCAGTTCTCCCTGAAGCTCCTTCAGTCTCCTTTGCTAAAGCTTCATCTGCTCACCACAGGGGGTCCCCCAAGGCTGTGTCCCGGGGCTTTCTTCTCTACTCTATCATCAGCTCCTAGGGATTCAGTTACTATTTCTATGTTGGTAATTTTCCTATCCTGTTTATCCAGCCAAAGTCTTCCTCCCGATCTCTAGTCTCCCATCTTCAACTACCTAGTGGACATCTGGAACTGGATGTCTCATAGATATGGTAAACATTTAACACCCATCTTTCCCCCTAAACTTCCCTCTATCTTCAAGCTTCCTTGTCACTGTCCAAGCCACTCCCATCCTCCCAGTCTAAGGGTCATCTTCAGTTCCTCACTTCCCCCCATATTCAATCTATTGCCAAGATCTGGGGATCCTAGCTGGTACTCCACACTCTGGTACAGGCCCTCATCACTTCACACTGGCCTCCCCACTTCAGGCCACCTTCTGCTAAATTACTAAAGTGACTTTGCTAAAGGGCTGATCTAACCATGTCATTTCCTCACCCCCTTTCATAGCTAGCATTTTATATCAGTTTGCAAAGCATTTATAAATCTCATTTGATCCTCACAATAACCCTGCAAGGTGGGAGCTATTGTGATCCTAAAGGTAAAGTGACTTTTCCAGAATCACACAGCTAGTGTCAGAGGCCACACTTGAATTTGGACTTTCCTGACTGCAGACTTAGCACTCACTCCACCATGATCTGACCCTGTCACCTCCCCACACAGTAAGTTGCAGTGGCTCCGTACTGTTTACAGGATCGATTGGTTTTTAGTCTTTGTAACTGGCTCCCTTCCTCCCTTTCCACATGCTCTCAGTCAGTGACTCTGGTCTTATCAATGTCCCTGACCCAGGACGCTCCCACTTTCACCAGCTGTACCTCAAGCATGCTTGGAGCTCTCTCCTCATCTCCATCTCCTGGCCTCTTTCAGGCATCAGCTAAAATCCCAACCTCTACAAGCAGCTTTTTCCTGCCTCCCAGCCTGCCAGTGCCTTCCCTATGAAAGCACCACCAATGTACTCCGTGGATATACCATAGATAGTGTCTGCCCGTGGTCTCCCTTCTTAGATTGGGAGTTGCTTGGGGACAGGCCCTGCATTTTTATTTTTCTTGTAATTGCAGTGATGACCCATAGCACTCTCAATGATAATCATTGGGGGACCTTTAGCAGATCCTCTAGTTCCCTCCACCTCCCCATCTCATATAAAGAGATGGTCCTTCTCCTTCTACCTGCACAGTAGCATCCCATATCATCTCCTTTAGCAGACTGGCCCCCTCCACCATTCTCATTCTTCAATGTCTCCCTATTGGCTCATTTCCTACTGCCTACAAAGATGCTCACGTCTCCTCCATACTCAAAAAACCTGTGATTTTTCCATCCGTTCTCTCTCCCTCCTCAGAAGACAAAAGGTTGAAATCCAGCTTTTCATTTCCTAGCTGTGTGACCATGGCCTTAGCCGCTCCCCTGAATCCTTCACTTCACCTGAGCCCCGCTCATTTATAAAATGAGATAATGTTTATGACGTTATTGCTATAGAGAGAAACGTGAACTCTCACTATCCTTAGTTCACTTTGGATTGGTGTCAGAGCTGTGCCTTTTGAGAAAATAAAGACCAAAAAAATGAAACCCAAATAGTTAAAACATTGGTAAATCGTCATTCAGTGCTGAAACCGGTTTTTAAAGCTCAGATTCTCTGACTCTCACTTATGGACATACCCCTGATACCGTGCTGCCTCCTGGTAATTCAGCAGGGACAAAGATGGCAGAATTTTGGATAGGCTTGGAGAACACAAGAGAATTTAATTCTTTTGTTATCTGTTTCTTATTACTGCTGGGGGCAGTAAAGCAAGATTTTTGTCCCCTGTTTATATATTTAATTGATTGTTTATTAATGTTTAAGTATATAATCAACACATTTTAAATTGTGCTTTAGAGTTGTAAGCACAGATAGTGATAGTTCAAGTTTTTACCTTATAGTTCTACGACCAATAATGAATTTTTTAAAAATCCAACTTCAGGGGTGCAGCTACAGGAATATGTAAAGCATGCCAAGCCGCCTGTTCTACAACCATTAAATCTTTTGATTCTTTTAACTTTTACATCTCTCATTTCCAAATATATGCTCCCCTCAGGAATCAAGACTTCTCTTTTTAACAAACAGTAAAAAAAATAAAAAGAATATTTAGAGTAAAACCATCACATAAGATTAAATCTGATACGAAATCCAATACTCCACCCCCATAGGTCCTCACCTCTGCAATGAAGGGAAGATGTAGTCTCTCAAGTTTTCTCTGGGGCAAAGCTTCATCATACAACAATGTTGTTTCTTTTTATTTATATTGTTGGAGTCACTGAGTATAGTTTTGCTTGCTACTCTCATCTCCCCAGTTTTCTCTCAATCCCTTCTATTCATCATATCTTATGATTCAATTATCCCATTTGTGTGATTTTTTTTAGCCCTTCCCCAGTCACTAAGTGGCTACTTTATTTCTAATGTTGAGATATTACAAAAACTACTGCTCTGAACATTTTGGTAAACAGGAGCCTTTTTCTGTGTGTCTGACCTCACTGCAAAGACATGCCTTGCATGAGCTCTCTGAGTCAAAGGATATGGACATTTTAGTTCATTTTAGAGCAAAATTACCAAGTTGTTGGAATGGTCAGACAATCCCTAGCACCATCAGCAACGTATTTGTGTGCCTGTTTGAAACCTTGCTTGTTTTGATTTACATTCCTCTGAATATAAGTGATTTGGTGAATTCTTTCATATGGTACAACTATTAAATCTTGGATGTGTTGTAGTAGATATTCCTTTTTGGGAAGGGGAGAGGATTAGATTTCTCACAAGAACCCTTCTGATGGCAATTCTGTGATCTTAGCACCTTAAGTTGAAATAATTTTTTTTAGAGATCTTAATGAACAGATTACTCACCTGGTTCCCTAGAATATATTCCATAGTTTCCTTTCAACCTTTACTCACGTGGCTCCCTATGCCTGGAATACTCTTGATCTCCTGACCTTCCAAATGAGCATTCTGACCACTGAAATCCATGAAACTGATACAAACCAAATGACTCAGAGCCTTGTACAGTCACTTCCTTCTAGTCCATAGCGACAATGGCAGAAAAAGCGGCAGAAAAAGAGGTAACAAGTATTGCTGGTACTTGAAATGTGAAATCTTTCGTCCAGTGACCAACAAATTAACACACTAGACAAACTGATCTATAGCCACAGACGTAACTTCCTATGTCATGCCAGAAAAACACATACAAGATGCAACTAAGTGAAACGATGGTTTACACATTTTCAGCTCCTTTATTTGAAAGGAGTTCAAATTCGAGGGGGAGGAGGCACAAATAAAGAAGTTGGGAGAATTTGTTTCATCGTGTGCCCAAAGGCAAGAAATTTTTCATGGGATTTACACTGTACCACATTGCCTCCAAAAAAGCTGGGACAGTACTAGAAGTAGAGAGAGGGGACTGATTTTTTTTTTTAAATGAAATTGTTATTTTAGTAGGAAATGGCTTATGGAGGAATAATTTCAGAATATGCTGTCTGTACATAATCAGATAATAGACCAGTTAGAGCAAAAGTCAAAACCAATGCAAAATTAGGATACAGATAAGACACTGAGTGCAGTTACCTGAAAAACGGGAAACTGATGAATGTAAAGCCTTTGATACCAATCACAATTCCTTATAAGAATTTTAACCATTTTAACAGTTAACACAAACACTTGATTTCCATAACAAGAAAATGAGAGCCACTGCAGTAAAGGTTCACTTGCAAAACATTCAAGAGGAAGACAGTTGAACATGACAGCTTGTGTGACCTCCCAAAATAACAAAATGTGGTGAAGGAGAAAATAATTTTGCAGAAGTCTTGGTTTGAGAGTCAACTAAATCAAAGAATTTCACAATGAAAATGGAAAGAATGATAAATAGGCGTGAAATGGTAGAGGTTGTCAATAGTTTCCCAGGGCAATATATTCTCATCATTGATGACCTTGGACCATTTGAACTTTTCACTACAGTAAACAACGTCTTGTGGAAGTTAGTGGAAATGGTACTTAATAAAAACATGGAGCTGTGGAGTGTTTGGATCTGATCAAATACCGGGTGAAGAAAAAATCTAGAGGCAACAGGATTTTAAATGCAGCCAGGGATCCATCTTTAAAAATACCAAAACCAAGACAATTGAACATTGAATGTAAAAAAAGATCACGGACAGCAGTACTACCAAAAATGGATCACTGAGAATAAGTAACTCGTGTCTAATTTTTTTATTCTCTAGAAAATAACCTGTGTAATGGGATGAAAACAGGAGAAACAGCTTTTGTAGTTTTCCATAGTAGACTTATAATCACAAGTGACTGTGATACGTATTTTAAAAAAAAAACCCAAAAAACCCTGTGTTTATTGTCTGATCAAGGCAAAAAATGTATTTGCTTTGGTTAAACAAAATATAGCTTTAAAATTTAGGTTTTCCTGCAACAGTGATTCTCAGGTACATGTTGATATTTTTATGAAATTCCAAAAAGAATTTTAATGCTCAGAGTATCATTAGGAAGCAAGACATAAAAAAGGCGACATACTTGCCAAAGATTCATTTGACAATGTCGTGGAGGATGTCCTGCTTACAGTGCGACTAAAAATGTGTAAGAAATAGCTAGATGATGAGTTTTTTCAGAAGCTTCGGTCAACCATAGAACTAGAACTAGGGGCTGTATATTGATTTAAATTTGAAGATGTTACATTATCTATGTATGTCCCATTGTATTTTTATTTTGTTAACTGTTTCCCAATTACATTTTTAGCCAGCTCAACTACATTTGGGGAGTGTTGTTCCCCGAGACACCTCTGCTGTGCTGTACCTGGTCCCAGAACACAACAGGGCTTCCTCAATAATATCTACAGCTATTCACAGGGATGATGGACTAGGAGACCATAAAGAAAAAATTTTTTAAAGTGACTGAAAAATGTACATTGTTTAGGTTATGAAATGCATTCGGATAGAGTCCACCGAGTTATTATAAACAGGTGCTGCAGTTGACCAACAATCTTATTCCAGATGTGAATAGAATGAGCTAGTTTTCATTTGGGAAAATGAGCAACATTTTCAAAAATCCTAAACTGCAAAACTCCATAATAATAATAGGTAGCACTTATATAGTGCTTTAAGGTTTGCAAATCACTTTATGTTATCTCAATACTCACAATGATCCTTTGACATAGGTGCTAGTATCCTGTTTGAAAAAGATGAAGAAACTGAGGCCGAGGTGTCAAGTGATTTTAAGCGGCTGAGGCAGGATTTAAATTCAAGTTTCCTGACGCTTAAATCCAGCACTCCATATGTTACCTACCTGTCACCAACAATTTTCTCAGAGCTACAACATGACTACAAATCCCATAACACAACATCTCAAAATAATCAAAATCACAGATGCTTCAAAAAAGTAATGGAAAGATGTATGGTAGGTGGAAGGAGACTGGTTTTGTTTCCAGATGACTGGTGCATAAATAAATGGCATCAAAGACATATATGATTAGAAGAGGTGGGCCAGTCATGTGATGAAAATGAATTAACTCAAGTGTTATACTGGCATCCATTATTAAAATAATTTCTAGCACATTGTGCAAGATCATCCATAAAGGAATTTCTTGGGGAAAAAAGGATGAAAATTAGAGATTGAAAAAGCATGGCTAGGTTGATGGAAGAGCCACACTGAAGAGATTAAAAAAAAAATTCATCACAGCATTGTTGCGTCTCACAAACATTCAGAAAGATTAATGTTTGTGAGATACTGCTGAAAGAACCACAGATTTAGAGCCAGAAGGAACGGGAGAGATCATCTAGTCTAGCAGTTCTCAAACTTTTTATTCTCAGGATTCCTTTGTAATCTTACTGAGGATGACTAAAGATCTTTGGATTATGTGGATTATATCTATCAGCATTTACTGTATTAGAAATTATTTCAGGGTTCTGAAAATAGTCTTAACCTCTAGGACCCTCTTTAAAAGGGTCTCAGGGTACCCCAGGGGTCCCTGGACCACATTTGGAAGAAACGCTGATCTAATCCAACTCCCTCATTTCAGCCTCACTATCTGGCCCAAAGCCAGACAGTGAGTAAAAAAGCTGGAATCTCTACCCAGATCCTGTGACTTCAAACCCAGTGCTTTCCCCACTGTGACACTGCCTCCCTGGAAGGTACTCTCTTATGGCAGTATAATTAACGAGCTGCTGAAATCAAGGAAATCCTTATGAAGAGACCATTCAGTACCAGACCAAAATAACTGCATTGAAAACATGTTTATTTTAAACAGGCCATTTTTTTTTAAAGTTAACAGTGAAACAAAGACATTTTTCTCTTTTAATAAATTGTTTCAAGCTAGATTTGTTTCTATCTTTCTATTCTTTTGCCTATTCATAAGTAAACCTATAGGTAAATTTCCATTTGGCTTTTGTTGACTACCTGAGATATAACCTGTTTAGGAGACCAAATAAAATCTCCTGGATGAAAAACATGGAGCAGAAATTCACTGTGATGCAGATTTAAGCTTCTGCCTTTCTTCATCTTCCTTCTCAAATCCTGAACAGACAACAGATCTCCCTTTGGGGTACTGAGCACAGCACCTACGCAACTCTTGGATGACAGCCTCACACTTAGACTCCATGTAGTTGTTGGCTGAAAAACAAAGACTAATTCTATGAGAAAAAGTAAACTGATCAAGTTTTTTTTTTTCTTAAAGATTAGTGATTTGAAAACTTCCCCTTTTGTAAACTTAGCTAACATAACCCATTAGAAATAGTAAAGGGAAAGGGAGGTTTTTCCCATGCCCACTGACCAAAATTAGTAGGGGAGAGTTTGGGCCCTTTAAAATATGAAGCAGGGGGATGGAAGAGGAAATGAGGGAGGAATCTAATCTAGGGGAAGGTTCTAAGCTAGACCAGTTATTTCTGTAGCCTAATCTGTTATCAGATTTAGCTCATAAATAATTGAAACTGCAATCTGTAAGAAAAAGAGGCAAAATTTTCATCGCCTACTAGTATTCTGAGCCACCTAGATAGTCATTTATTAACTCTGCAGGGTACCTTGGACAATATAAATTAATCTTCCTCTATTTACTGTTTTGTTGTTTAATTTATCTATATATCTGGGGGAGGGGTGGGGCAGTAAAATCTGGAAATACTATATGAACAGGTTTGAATTTTAATTTTCATGAACATGAGATTCTCACCTCTATTTACTAAAAACCAGCAACTTACTCGGAACTGCACAGAAATTAATTTTATTATGAAATGGGACAGTCCAAGATTTATCCCTTCAGTATTTTTATGGTCCTTGGTAGGTGAATTAAAAAGGAGAAAATATGACTTACAAAATGACTGAAAGATAGTATTTTGGTATTAGTATAATACCACTCAGTATTACTTCCTTTCAAGTCTCAGATCTAAGTCTTGAATTAAGCATATCTTTGTTCTAGGGGAGGGGTTCTTAATCTAGGGAACCCTTGGAGTTAAGTAGATTTCAAGGGGCCCATGAACTTCAATGAGAAAAAAAACTACATCTTTTATCTTCACCAACCTCTAACTGAAAGTTCACTTTTTTTCTTCTTCAAATTATTATGGAAGTGACCAGAATATTCCTTCCACTCTAGAGAAAGGACTTGAAGCTGCTGCAGCTCTACTGGCTCTTTCTAGCTCCCTTAGATATTAAAGGGCAGTAAAGGGTAGCTACAGGGATGATGACTAGCTCTCCATTTTCCTTCTTTCCCACTTCCCTGCCCTTCACCCGAGCCAGGAATAGGAGTCAATACTGCTTTAATTCTTGGTCTACCTGTCCTGGTCATGTGATTGTTATTTCAAAGTGTGTATATTTATACATTAAACACACATACTTTCATGTGTACGCACACATGGACAGGCATATACCATGTATACATATACATTCATGTTCTAGAGTTTAAAAATGTAGGGAAAACCATTTTCTTACCTTCTCAAAATTAAGGGGCAAGGGGGTAAGTAAATAAATAAGGGCTTAAAATTTATCCTAAAGGTTTATTAAAATGAATTCTTTTTAAAAGTCTTACACAACTCATGTCAGCTTTCAGAAAAAATAGCTTAAGACTTAAATAATTTAATAAAAATAAAACTTCTATACCGATTCTCATCTGCTTTGTATTTGTGATGGGATTCCAATATCCTAAGTAGTTTCCCACATGAGAGAAGGCAGTTTGAGTACAGAGGGGATGAGAATCAGGCCCAAGGAGGCAAGCAAACTCTTTAAAGGGCCTTCTTTCAGTTCAGCTTCACGGCTAGAATTCCCTACTATGGACATTCTTTGCAGTTGGACAGTAACATTCCCTTTCTGCAGTAGCTGAGGTAGGTATCTAGCATTCTAAGCTTTCTACTCGAACCCCTTCCACCTACATTCAAGGGATTTATCAAGCACAGTCTGTGGCCCATTTAAAATTAACTCTCCCCTTCTAATACCAAAGGGTAAAAGCTAAACTGGATGGGACCTTAGGGCTCATCTAATAAAAGCCTTCATTTCACTGCTGCCAGTGGTAGGTAGGCATCTTGTCTAATGCCTTTTAGTTAGGAAGCCGTAGGGCCAGAATTTGAACTCGGGCCCTCTGACTCTAAATCCAGTGCTTTTCCCACTAACATCATGTTTTATAAAATGTAGTTGAAAAAAGTACAACTTGTCACTCTATTTTTTGAGCCATAAAGAGAATCATCCTTAGTTTACACTGGTAATAAAGCCAGTGAAAGAAAAAGTGCAGAGACTAGATATTACTATGAGACAAGTTAAATGTTAACTTGCAGATGGATGGTCTGACTCTTGAAGCTCATACACAAAATGGAAAAAAAAAATCACTAGAATAAAGCACCATATGTTAAGTACCTTGCAAGCATTTCTGTATTTCACAGGCTTGTTTCTGGCAGGGATCCTTCTGGGACATATCCATTAAAACTAAAACAAGAAAAAAAAATATGATTATAGAGTGTTTATTTTGCTTTCTCATAAAAAAAATCTTCTCTGGCTCATAGGCTCTACTTTTGCTCTACTTTCTACTCTTAACCATACTGAGACTTAGGGATTTTTATCTAAGGTTATTACTTGGTACCCCTTCATCACTGGAAAAGTAGTTACACTAGAGTAATTACAAAACCCTCTGGCCATTTTACAAGATTAGCAGACTGTATTTATGGTACCAACCTCACTCAATTAGGGAAAACATTAGTTTATATTTACTTTCAGAACTGTTAACAATAGTGGTATGGAAAGGCTTTCCAAAAAGCAAGAAGATCCTTCATCCCCCAGGCTCTCCCTTCATTTCAAAGGTAATTGAACTATCCCCACTATTTAGGTTTTATCTCAGGAAGCTCCATACCAGGGCAATCAAAGGCATCCCTGGGAAATGACAACAATTGAAATGCTATTTATTACCTGGGCAAAAGTACCTACGAACACCTATAGAATATTTTTGGAAGTTTCCAAGAAAATAGTTTGTTATTTAAAGATAAAATAGGATAAACAGATTGAATTTTAAAACTCCCTGAGACTTTGAAGACATGTGGCATTTCTGAAAGGGGAAAGGTCCTTGAAGACTGCAGCCAACCTGGGTGGTGCCCTTTCTCAGAACTCCTAAATTTTCAGTAGATCCAAGTATATCAGTGCTGGAATGGAAGACATGCAAGCAAAAACTAGGATGTTTTTATGAAGGGAGAAAGAGGAATGCAAAGTTTGGGGAAGGGTGGGAGGGGGAAAAAAACAAAACAAAACAAAACATGTTGACTGCTGAAGGCTCCCTTCTAAGTCAGTACCAAGTCCTTGGTGATCAGGGCATCTTTTCTGGAGGTGCGGCTTTTTGTGTGAGGATGTCAAACGGAGGTTCTGACCGACGATGTCCATTAAAGATTCCATGGCACTTTCCAAGAGTCAGAGGTTTTAAGCTAGGTGTCCTGACTCAATGACCACCTCTGGACTTGCCTTGTATCTACCTAACATTCCCCCTGCGGTTTTACAGTATTCTTCACTTTCCTTCCTAAACTGTTGTGCTGTGTTCTTGAACAGTTTTCACTTTTCCCCCCAAAGGTAGATGCACTTCAGTGCTGGGTGAAGTGATTCCCATATAATGTACACAACAAATGGACATATCTTCCTAGAATCCCAGCACCTGGAAAACAAATGTTATCATTAAAACTCCATAACCAAGTGTAAGCATCAAAAGTATAGAAAGGGTAAAGAGAGAATATCAGTATTTACCAGATTAATCGTCAGGCAAGAGCTTAAGCAACAGCTCCTCCACTCCCCTGACCTGTTAAACAAAGAGAAAAAAGAATAGAGCGCTCTCTCTCTCCCCCTCTCTCCTGGAGGGGGCGAAATCAAATTGGGAACAATTAGCCATAATACATACCATTAAGTGGTGCTCTATCTCCCATATCCTAGAGCTGTTATCCAGGTAGTGCTCTTCGGGGTACAGCTGCCACATTAGTGGTAGCTGTGAGGGAGGGAGATGACTGGGCCTGACTGCATCACTTAGGGGTACCTGTACCTGCTGCACTCGAGCCCTAATGAAACTGGTCTCCTATGGGGAAATAATTGTAAACACTGAAACCATACCCTCCCCAAAGACTGAAAATGGATAGAAACCGAGTTAATAGAAAAGCAAGAGTTACCTCTTCCACAAATGCAATCCATGTTCGCTGGTATTCATCCCGGTAGACACCTTCCTGGTGTACCCAGAGGTGATCAGGTGGGGCTCCCACAACGTCCCCTTCTGCCATTCTGGGCTTTGGGTTCCAATTCTAAGATTGCTTTTGGCCACCTAAGTCTGCAGCACCCATGCCCAGGACACAAGTGTGATTTCTGGGGTCTGAATGAATTTATGAGTGAGCTATTAGACCTGAAAGCAAACACCTGGTGCTAGAGATCACCTAGGGCAGGGGTTCTTAACCAAGAGTCTGAACTTGGCTTTCTTTTTTGTTAGTATTATTATTTTGATAACTGGACTTCAACATAATTGAATTCCTTGGTAATCCTATAGAGTTTACATTATGCATTCCAAAAACAAGATGCTGGGGAGGGATCTAGAGGTTTCACCAGAATGCCCAAGAGGTCCATGACAGAGGTTAAGAACCCCTCACCTAGGAACTAGCTAAACTCATCCCTGTTTTCAAAGCCTAAAATTCAACAACGAAAACTAGAAGCCCACTGAAAACCAACTGTTCTAGGAGACCAACCACTCCTATTCTCAGGTAATGGCGGCGCCGGCGCAGCTTGGGAAATGTGCAAGGGAGGGTGGGCTCTGGCCAAATCACTTCTCCAACAAAGGGCTCTGGGGATTAGAGTCTGCCCCTAAATACCTCCCACTTGTGACCAATACTTGTAGCTGCTGGAGGTGGGGGAGGAGAGGACCATTCTACAAACGCCAAGTCTGGCATTTTAAAGAACAGATGATAAGCTTGTTTTCCTGACTTTCTTAGAAAAGCAGCACAGTACGATGGCGCAAGCTCTAGACGTGAAATTAGGAAACCTGGGTTTAAGAACTAGAGAATTCCCATCTCCTAACCCTCACAACCTGGAGCCCACTAGCAGGCTTCTCTGATGTTGTTTCCTCATTCAGGGGCAAACAAAAATCCCACTTTGTAAATCCTAAAGCGCTATGATTCCGGCAGGCCAACAGTGTGAATGGCCTTTCTAGTTTTCTTTTTTAAGAGCAAAAGACACCTTACACTGAGATCCCCGAAACCAAACAAGCAGAACTCAATCAAGCTCTGACAGATCCCAAGCTAGAAAGACTCCAACAGAGTAACAGCTACTGTTTATACAGCACTTTACCTACACTGCTTCACCTGATAGCCACAACTATTACTTCTATTTCAAGGTAGGTCCAATGGGTATTAAGATTACGATTTTACAAGGAGATGATGGCTTATGGTCACAAAGCTAATAAGTGAGATTTTAATGGAGTCTTTCTTAAGCACAGCACTCTCCACTACAGCAGGCAGCTTCTCACTGCATGACTGGATCCTGTGACTGAGCAGGCTAGGTTAGTTCCACAGGTATGTGATTGCCTATCAAAAGTCATCAACAAGTTGAGTTTGAGGGTCTGATGGGGTATCCAGTGTGGTAAAAGATAACTGGAGACAAGATACTGGAAGTCAGAAAAGCTATGAACTGGAGCTAGAAATCTGAGGATTATGCACATTGAGATGATGCTTGTGGCCCTAAGAATGAAAATAAAGGAAGAAAAGAAAAGGGCCAGAACTGTGTTGGTGCACCCCACCCCACCCCCACCCCCAGCCAGAGAAGAAAGCAGAGAGGAAAGAATGCTAACTGGAAAAATAGAATCAGAAAATGTTAAAACTGGAAGAGACCTTAGAGATTCCCCTTGTCCTGCTCTATCACACATTTGATGAATGAGGAAACTGGGGTCTATGAAATAATGTGATTTGCCCAAGGTTCAATATCCAGTGACAGGACCAGAGGGCCAGGCCTCTTGATTGCCAAATAACTGCCATTCCATCATGTTCTCCAAGGAGAGGATGAAAACAAATAGATTCAAAAAGAAGTTAGATAAATTCAAGGATGATATAGTCATAATGAATTACTAAAAGTGGGGATGCGTAGGGAAATCCCCAACTGCTTGAGGGGACATCAGAGAAGGTTGTTAGATAAGACACATTGCTCTTCTGGATCTGCCTCTAGTATTTGTTTCAAATCTTGTGTTAGTTAAACTTAAATGACTTAAGTAAAGGCTTTTTTTCCTCTGTACAATTCATTGGATTTTTTTGTTGTTGTTGTTTTACAATTAGAAAGCTACTTAAAATTTGCAGGTTTTTAGCTACAATTACTTATGTTTAACCATCAAATATACTTATTTTCTTTGAAGAATTAATAATTAAAAATATTTTTATTGAATCAAATAATCAGTAATTAAATTGGTCCAACTGAATTGATTATTGAATCTTAACCACCAGACAATTTTGTGATTGTACAATACATAAATAATTCAAGTTGAGAAAAACCACACTATATATACATGCACTGAAAGTTACTGAATGTAATTTTGGAATAAAAATAGACTATAGTAAACTATTTATATATATATATATATGACTTATTAGTTATATGGTAAAATATTAGTTGTAATTCTAAATTAATTAATAATTATATTCTCATCCTGAATATATCTAAACATTTTACAAAGTAAAATCATCCACCACCCAAAAGCAGTCATCTCTTACATTCATAGAAGAATTGGCACAGTTGCTTTAGATGGGGAACCTGAAGGGAAATTTAAGTGGCCCCCTGCAGAGACACACTTTTGGGGTTCACCTGCTGTTACCACTGATGTCCTCAAATCCTGAACAAAGTGCCATGGGATCTTTAATAAGCTCGTGTGCCAAGAATCTTGATCTTTTTAGAAAACCAAAAGGACATTTCTTTCCCCAAAGTCCAAAGGGAGAATAGAATCTGGTTTGAAACTGACTTAGAGAAAAGAAGAAAGAGTACCAGCAACCGGGGAAGTTCTTCCCTTATCTTGTCCTTCCCCAAACTGGAGAACCTACCTGACCTCCAAGATCTAAGAAGAAAATGAGATGAATCGGGGCGTTGTGCTGGAATCCTCAACTGTCCCTAAACTGTAGACCCCAAGGGCCCATTTCCAAAGCTACACTCAGATTCAGAAGCACCTTCCAGACTTCTTGAATCAAGAGGGGGCCGGTGGGTGGGAACTCCTCAAGCCAAACATCCTATGAAAAGGTCCCCAAGTTCGATGTGATCCCTTAAGCCCCGGGCCACTCCCTTTTCCTCTCCTCCCCCCCCCCCCCAAGACACAGCAAAGAGATTCTTTAATAAATGCCCCACCCCGCCACCTGTTTCTCGCTTAACCGGGCCCAAGGAAATCTGATAGAATGGCTCCTCTCTTCCCCTCATAACTCAAGGTGACACTCTTGGGGGGGGGGACAAACCTTGAACCTCGAGCCTGACTAATCTCTTCGAAAAGAGAGAGGAAGGGGGCCCGCGCCGCTCAGCAAGGGGGTGTGGGGAGAGGGGAGGGCGGGCGCTGAGCCTTGGTACCTGGGGGCGGGACGGCAGCAGCGCAACATTCCAGGCCTGAGGGAGGGGGGAGAGGCGGAGGAACGCGAGGCCGCACGAGGCCGAACGTAAAAGCGCGGGAAGGGCGCGCGAGGGGGAGGGGCCGTTAGCGGGTGTTGAGGAGAAAGGAAAGTTCTAGAACCCGCCTCGCCCCGTCGGTGTCTAGGCAACCAGGGCGGCCCGGCGTGAGGCGCCCGGCCGCCTCCCTGTCTAAAAATGCCTAGCTCCACCGGAGCCTCAAAGTTCACCAAGCACACCTTAGGGCCCCCTACCCGCCCGCCTGCCTCGGGCCTCGTCTGTCCCCGGGCCTCGCCTCCGCCTCAAGTCCCCACCCCGCGGCCCGCCTCCCACCAGGCCGCCGGCCGCCGCCGCCCCCCCCCCCTCCCGCGTCCTCCCCTTGCCCCCGCCGCCGCTGGCTGCCGCCCCCCCCTCCCCGGCTGCCGACCCCCCTCCCCGCTTTCGTCCCCCTGCTCCCACCGTCCGCCCGGCCCCACGGTCCGCCTCCACCAGCCCTCTCTCCTCCCCCAGGCCCGCCTCCCGAGGCGTCCGGAACCCCCCCCCCCCCCAACCACCACCCCGGACATCCCGGCTGCCTCCCCCCTGGGGCTCGCACGGACCCGCTGGGTGGCTGGCTGCGCCGCCGATCCGGGCCGACACACGGGAAGAAGAGAGGAAGCCGAAGCGGGTCGCTAAGGGCCGACACAGCCGCACGGTCACGCTCGCAGTGCTACCGCTCTGCCGAGAGAGAGAGCTCTGCGGGTCACGACCGGCTGCTCTGGCACTCGGGGGCGAGTGGCGGGTTGGGCACGCGAGCGCCTCGGTAATAAAGGGGGCGGGCTACCGGCGCGCGCCGGGGCCAATCCAAGATGGCCGTGCTGGCGGTGCACCTCCAGTCGGACGCCTTCTTAGTGGCCCTCAACCATGCCCTCAGCACCGAAAAGGAGGAGGTCATGGGGCTCTGCCTCGGCGAGGTAAGGGGGTTCGGAACTTGGGGCGGCGCCGGGGGCTCTATGGCTAACTCTTAGTTCCCCCAGCTGCCTGTGGCCACCCCCCCCCCCATACCGGGGTGGGGCGGCCCTACCGAACGGGGGGGGGAGGGGTAGATAAGGTGAGGGGGTTACCGAGGGGGTGGAATGGGAGTCTCCGACGGGGGCGGGGCAGGGGTAGCCGAAGACCGGTCCATTGCGGGGGTGGGGGGGGGAGACGGGGACGGTGCGGGCCTGTCGAACCTTCTGCCGCCCCACCCTCCCCTGCGGCTGAGGCGCTTTAGGGCGACCTGCTGAGGCCTAGGCGGGGGAGGCGGGGGAGGGGGGGGCGCGTGGCGATCCGACTGGAGGGAGTGGGGCAGGGTGGGGGCGGCGAAGCTTAGGTCGGCAGACTCCGGCCCCCCGCCGGGCCGCGCCGTTTTTCCCAGCCCCCACCTTCCACGGGGTGGGGCGCCGGGACCTGCGAGCCGGGGCGACCTTAGATCAGGCCGCCTTAGGGTGGGGGCGGCTACGGGCCCTTGGGCCCCCCTGCCCTCATCCGGGTGAGACGGGGCGGTCCGGCCGGGGGGGGGCGCGGTGCCGCTCCTGGATGGGACGCGGGGGGCCGAGCCCTTTTTGCTGCAGGGAGCGGGGGGCAGCACCCCCATACTCACAGCTCTCACTGAGCCCCAGACCTAGGCCAGCCTTGCGTGGTGCGGTGGGAGCTGCCGGCCTCCGAGCCCCCTCCTCCCGCTCTCTCTGCTCTTCCCCTCCCCTCGTCTCCCGCTCTCCCCCTCCCCTCTCTGGTCCTCCACATTCTGCTCGTGCTCTTCATCTCCCCCCCCACCGCTTCCCACCCCAATTCTCCCTCCCCTCGCATTCACTCATTCCCCCTCCCTCGCATCCCCCATTCCTCTCTCTCATCCCCCCCTGTCCTTCCCATCCCACTTCATTTTCCCCCCATCACATCCCATTCCCCAACGATGGCTGCTCAGGAGGTCTAGCCAAGCCTTGTAGTTGGACTAAATCTTCCCAAGTAAACGCATGAGGAAAATCTCTCCAGCGAATAAAGAAAACGAACAATAAACAATATATATTTTTCCCTTTTTAAAAACGTTTATTGCTAGGTTATACAATCCCTCATTAAGTTTCTGCTTCGAACTGAGCTATTTGAATACGAAATGCAGAAGTGAGACTGACGTTACACCACTGGTCTCTGAGAGCGATTGTAGTCCGGTGGTATTTGCAGATATTAGAATGGCAGGATCTCAGTCTCGCTCCTTCATTTGCAAATCCCGGTCTCCTTCCGCAGCAAGTCCAAATTCCTTAGCTTGCTATTCGAGGCCCTCTGCTGTCTGTCCTTAACCAACACCTTTAACCCATTTCCCCTGATTTGCCTAATTGGATGCTTTACCACTTCCCAGACGGTTTCTTGGGCCCCCAACTGAATTCTCCTCCCCCCCACCCCGGGCTGCTTCCTCAGCGGCCCCCACGCTCCCGAACCGCCCGCTTCGGGTGCTCAGCCCTCGCCCTAATGCTCTGTGCCTTCCGAATTGTCCACAATGTTTATCCTGTGGCGGGGATTCTTAACCACGATCTGGGAACTTGTTTTCAAAAAAGAAAAAAAAAAAAAGGTTGGATGTAAGAAAAAATGGGATGATTATTTCAGTAGACTCGATTTCTTGCCTAATCCCATGTGTTTAAAAACCTGATGCTGAGAAGGGGCTCACCAAGGCACCAGACCATCTCACGACTCCGAGGTGAAAGTCCCTGCCCCGTAGAATTGCCTTTCCTGCGGCTTTCCAGTCGGTGACCCTCAGACGCTGGCATTTTCAGTTCATTTTCCCCCCTCCCCCCAAACACACACGTGCTCAGATATGGTAACCGTTGGTCAATGTTTCCAAATAGGCAATTCTCTCCATCTGAATGGGTTCGATACTTGTTTTTTCTTCTGATAGCAAAAGACGCAATTTGATCTTTGGAAGTGAGGGGTCTCATGGCTGTTTTGGGGCTTTTCTCTAGGTGGAGGTCGGCAAGATTGTCCACATCCACTCTGTCATCGTCCTGAGACGTTCAGATAAGAGGAAGGATCGAGTGGAGATTTCTCCTGAGCAGCTTTCTGCTGCTTCTCTGGAAGCAGAAATATCCTTTGGGGTGCAGCTATAGCCAAGGGGGTGCAGGGTGGTTTGCAAAGTCTGCAAATCTCAGGATCGGATCTTATGGCAAGGAACCTCAGCTAATCCCCTCCCGCCATCTTAGAGTGCTATTGGGATATAGCCACCGTGGGAAGAATTGAGAACGCGCCATAGCGGGGCGGGACAACTAGCGGGGTGCTTTCGGGGAAACTCTTGAGTGAGTCTGGTGATTGCTGGGAGAACCACCTGGACAGATTCCTCAAGTGAGCCTGACTGCTGGGGCACCTGGAACCCTTTAAGTTGGACTTGGGGATTTTTAAAGAATTCATGGCAACCCAGCAGCTGGCCTGGCTGCTTCTTGTTGTTGTTCGCTCTAGCTCCCAGCTTCTTACTTTTTAAAAAATTTTACCCCCGATCCTTTTTCACCTGACAAATTCTTGTGACCTGGGGTATATCAGTAGATAATACAGGTAAATAAAGCAAACATTTACTCATAATAAGTCAGAATTTTGACACCTCCCCCCATACACATTCAGTTATTCGATCCCATAGAGCAGCGGCCCTCAGAGTGGAGTCCAAAGAATTGTTGGGGTCTCTGAAACCCTTTCAAAATTGTTTTTTATTTCTAAATAGTAAATAGCTATCCACATAACCCACGTGAACAAAAACTCTTTGAACAGATTCTCGATGGTTTTTTTTTTTTTAAAAACAACATGAAGATACTGAGAACAAAAGTTTGAGAGCCACTGCCATAGAGGGTCACAACTCACAGTTTAAGAAATTGGACTCTAAAGGAAGAGGCAAAAATGAGGGTAAAAACGATCAGAACATTACCAGTTACAATTAGAAATGGCTGGCAAGCTGGAAGAGAAAATTAGTTGTTTTTAATGGAAAAATGACAATTTGGGGGATACATTAAAATATCAAGTACTTTTTAAATACCCATCTGAAGTTAATTTAAGAGCATAAGAATAGATTACATACATGTATGTATATGTATTATCGCCATCCACAATCTACATATACATACCTATATCTGAAAATTCTCTTACTGCTCAGATTGTCTTAGACTATTCTATTTGATTCTCCCCTTTGAGTTTTAGGATAAGGCAAAAAAAATCTGTTGCCATAAGAGCAAAACAGGCAATATCAGAACAATTTTGCCTTTGATACAGGCTCGGTGCCCAGTACCCCAAACAAGGCACCAAAGCTGCCTATGTTGATAGAGGGCCTCATAGGGAGCTTCCTGACCAAGTAAAATCCCAAGTCTAGTTAAGAGCCAAAAAAAGTGGAAGAGGGGAATGGGTATAAGTACTATTTTTTTTTTTTTTTTGCAAGGCAGTTGAGGTTAAGAAACTTGCCCAGAGTCTACATCCAGCTAAGAAGTGTTAAGTGTCTGAGGCTGTATTTGATGTCGGGTCCTCCTGACTCCAGATCCAGTACTGTATGTGTAGATGGCCCAGTGGCCATCCAGCTATCCCTTGTTACTTGATCTTTTTTTTTTTTTTTTTTTTTTTTTAAGCTGAGGCAATTAGGATTAAGTGACTTGCCCAGGATCACACAACGAGGAAGTATTAAGTGTCTGAGGTCATATATCATGGGACTTTATAGAGTTGGGTGGTCTTTTAAAAGCACCTTTTATGGTGCTTTTAAAATTCCCTTTTATGGCCCATTGGTCAGATTCAGTTTGCTGAGGAAGGTTGAGGAGAGAGAGGAGAGGAAAAAGTAGCAGCCCCTAATTAAGAAGTTGATCCTCAAAAGGGAGAAAAGATATGGGATGTTAGTTTTTGAGATATGTTAGGGATAGATTTTTGAGAATGGGGGAGACGTGGGCATATTTGTAGGCAGGAGCCCAGAGCCACAACATAAGAAGGGATTGGAGATGACAGAGGGGGCAATTTTCAGCAGGAGGTGGACTGAGGATTGTTTGTGCTGGTAGAGGGTTTAATTTTGGTCAGGAGGGGGGCCGTTTCCTCATGTGAGAGGTGAAGGAGAGAGGGATAAAAAGTGACCCAAGAGGAAGAAGATGGGAAGAGAGGAGCTCATGGGGAATGGTCTCAGTTTTTTATTTTATTTTATTTTATTTTATTTTATTTTATTTTTGTGTGTGTGAAATGTAAGGCAGGATTCAGTTATCAGCTGGGGAAGAGGGGGCAGGGGAGCCCTAGGAGGAGGGCTGAGCAGGTTTGGAAGAGCCTCTATGGAAAGTATGAGAGGGAGTCTATTGTCTGGGGGTTAAGTGAGGTTGGGTAACATTAATTTGTAGCAGACCCCATCAGAACAGCTGCACGATTTTCTCTACCTTTGTTCCAGGGGGCTAGATTGTAGGAGAAAATGAGAGGAATGGTGGGGGAGTGATTCAAGGCTGAAGCTTGGCTGGGAGTAATCAGGGGTATATGATAAAGGCTTGAAGGACTCAGGGGGAGGCCTGGCTAGACTTGACCTTGTTTATGAAGGAAACAAAATGGGCAGAAGAGGAGAGGGCGAGCTCTCCCCTAAGATAATGAAGGAATAATGGTCTGGGAGAGAAATGAAGGGTCAACAGATGAGGGGTCAGAGTTCAGACCAAAATTATGGTTCGCTAAAGGAAGGCAGGAGAGACTAAAAGCTAATAGATTATGGGCAGATAAGGGACTTTATGAATTTCTGAACAGGGATTTGTGGGTGGTGGCGAGCTCCAGACTGTGGCTGAGGCTGGGGGATGGAGGAGGAGTTCGCCCCTTCTGTAACTGCTCATTCTTTGGGTTTTTGTTAACTTTGCCAATCTGATGGATATGAGGGAGATGCTTAGAGGTGCTTTCATTTGTATTTCTCTAGTTATTAGGGATTTGGGTCATTTTTTTTCCTGTGGTTCCCAGTAGCTTAAATTTCTTCCCTTGCAAACTACCTATTCCTATTCTCTGCCCATTTATTAGTTGGGCTATGAATGGCTTTTCTTCTTATAAATTTGAATCAGATTCTTATATATCTTGAAAATGAGACCTTTGCTTCAAAGTTCTTCCCCCTATACACAAATATTGCCATTCTAATTGCTTTCCTTATTTGTGCCAAAGCTTAATTTTTCTGAATCAAAATAATCCATTTTGCCTTCTGCAATCACCCCTCTCCTTTATTTGGTTCTGAAGTCTTCTCCTGTCCCTACACCTGAAAGGGGATTTTTTTTAGTTCTTGTTCTTGGAAATAACTTTTCTTTCCAGATACCTTTTCTATCTTGCATCCATTCGGAGCTTTTCTCAGCACATGCCTGGGATATTGATCCAAGCTAGACTGCTCTCTATTTCAGATACCCTCGTAGTCAGTCCTAAACTACCAGCTTTCTTTTTTCTACCTAATTTCTTCTACTTAGGGGCCCCTCCATTATTCTTTAATTATTCCATTATTTTAAAGATCACTGCTTTGTAATATAAGATTGCTGCTACTAGGCCCCCTTCCTTCCCACTTTTTTTGTCATGATTTCTTTTGAAATACTTTACTTTTTGTCTCTCCAAATGAATTTCCTTTTTTTTTTTTTTTTGTTTTATTTGCATGGCACTGAACAAGTTCATTTACATATTAATAGTGTTATTTTATTCCTTTGATCTCTTGTTGTGCAGTTGTTATGCCTGATTCTTCCTTGACCCCATTTGGGGTTTTCTAGGCAGAAGTACTAGAGTGCTTTGCCATTTTCTTCTCCAGCTCATTTATGAAGAAACTGAGGCAAACAGGATGAAGTGCCTGTCCCAGGGTCACACAGCTGGGAAGTATCTGAAGCCAAACTTGAGCTCATCTTCCTGACTCCAGACCTGGTGCTTTGCTCACTGCACCACCTAGCTGCCCTCTCTTGGCCTTTCCAATATTTAAGTCTGTCATTATTTCTGTAAACAGTTTTATATTCTGATAGTTCCTGGGTATGTGTCAGTATGTAGGTTCCTATGTACTTTATTCATTTGGTAATTATTTTAAATGAAAGTTCTCTTTCTGTCTCTTCTGACTGGATATTTTTGGTAACAGAAATGCTGATGATTTATGTGGATTTAGTTTTATATTTTTTTATATTTTATATATATTTATATATTATATATATTTGCATATAAATATATACTTATATATATTTGTATATAAATATATACTTATATATTTGTATATAAGTATATTTATATATTATATATTTGTATATAAATATATTTATATATTATATATATTTGTATATAAATATATTTATATATTATATATATTTGTATATAAATATATTTATATATTATATATATTTGTATATAAATATATTTATATATTATATATATTTGTATATAAATATATTTATATATTATATATATTTGTATGTAAATATATACTTATATATTTATATATTGCATACATTTGTATATAAATATATATTTATATTTTATATATATTTATTTTTTATATTTTTATATTTTATTTATATTTGCTAAATTTATCATCTTGATTAAGTTTTAGTGGATTGTGGTATACTCTATTCATGACATGCACCAGAAGTGATCATTTGGTTTCTTTTTCTGTGTGTCTGCTCATTCTCATTATTCATTTTGCTAATGTTTTATTTAAAATGTTGACACCATTGTTCATTTGGGATATCACTCAGTCACGATTTTATGTTGCAGTTTGCCTGCTTCTCTATATTCAGCGTACTTAATTCTTCCTATAGCAAGACTATCCCATGGCATTAATGTCCCACAGTTTGTTGAGTCAGTGCCCATTTGAGTGATGCATTTACTTCCCAGTTCTTCGATAGAACAAAAATTGCTGCTATACGTATTTGGCAGTATGTGAAGACGTTCTTTTTGTCCGTGACCTCTTTGGGATAGAAGCCTAGTCATGGACTTTCCAAATCCAAGGGTATGGACATTTTAGTCCCTTTGTTTGCATCATTCCAAATTGTTTTCCATTTCTATCAGTAAGCACTTTTAAAGCACCTGTCCCATGCCCTGCAGGCACTTTGCTAGGCACTTTGCTAAGCTCTAAGGATACCAAGACAAAGGTAAAACAATTCCTGGCCTCAAGGAGCTCATCTTCCTTTTGGGAGGTTTTTGTTATATATTGTAAATTTATAGTTAATAATGTATCATAACAAAACCTCATAATATATAATTTTATATATAATAATATTATTATGTAATTGTTGATTTTTAATTGGCTCATAGATGACTTCCTTCTTTCCCCTTGCCCTATCAAAATGTTCCAGCCCAGTCATGCCCTTTGTTGGCCAGTCCAAAAAGTGGTCTTGATGTGCATTCTCTCAGGAGGGGGGGAATGTGTTTCATTTGTCTTCTGAATTCTGCTTGGTCATTCCATAGTTAAGCACTCAGCACAACATCCTACCATTTTCATTTGTTCGTCTATTCTCCAATTTATATGGGCACCCCCTCAGATTCCTTTATCTGTAGTAGATCCTTTTATGTAGTACCTCAGAAAGAGCTATAGAAATTTTTTTTATTTTTAGGGTTTATTTTATTTCTGACTTAGGACTTGTTTAGAACTCCCTGAGTCTTCCCTACCTCTAAATCATCCTCTTTACTTCTTTTTTCCCCTTCTATTTCCCAGTTGAGTGAAATGTATTTCCGTACCCAACTCTGTGTGTGTGTGTGTGTGTGTGTGTGTGTGTGTGTATTCCATCTTGGACAAGTTTAAATGAGAACAGTGTTCAAGTGTTAGGCACCCCCCCAACTTCCTCTCCCTTATTTGTATAGATATCTACTTGTGTACCCTGATTATGTAAAAATGATTGTCCCTAAACTCCCTTTCTCCACCCCCCCAAAAAAAAGATATATTCCTGTTTCCCTCACAATTATTATCAAAGCATAACAGAACCACACCTGGACCTGCTCTCATTGAGTTCCTTCTCTGGACCCTAATAATGACAGGATTCTAGGAAATCCCAAACGGATCATCTCATACTTGAATGTAAGCAGCTCAATCCTTGTTTGGCTCTTTAGCATTATTCATTCATATTTACCTTTATATTCTTCTTTTGAGTTTTGTGTTTAGATTTGAAAGTTTCTCCTTAGTTCTGGTCTTTTCATCAAGAATGCTTAGAAGTTCTCTGCTTCCACCCCACCTTAGCCAGAGCATTACATTTAGTTTGGTTGAGTAAATGATCCTTGGCTGTAAGCCCCTATTCTTGGCTTTTTGGAATAGCATATTCCAAGTTCTCTGCTCCTTTAGAGTAGTGACTGCTAAATCGTGGCTGCTCCTAACTGTGGCTGTTTAGTACATGGACTCATTCTTTCTGGCTGCTTGGCTGCTTGCTGTAATTTTTTTTCTTTGACCTGGAAGTTCCAGCTTTTGGCTATATTGTTCCTATGGATTTTATTTTGGGGTTTCTTTCAGGAGCTGACTGGTGGATTCTTTTTTCATTTCATCTTCTGGTTCTAAGAGATCTTAGAAGTTTTCATTTGTATTTTCTTGACATATTTTTCTTTTTTTAAAATTTAACTTTATTTAACATTTTCTCCAGTTACAATTTTTAAAAAGATTTTTGTTTTTAAAATTTTTGAGTTCTAAGTTCTCTCCCTTATCCTCATCCACAATTAAGAAACCCACATTTGAGGTTATGAAAAACATTTCCACACAAGTCAAGTTGGGAAAGAAAACATAGATCTCCTACCCTAATAATAATAAAAATTTTCAAGAAAAATTTATTTAGAGGGAGAGGGAGAATGCTTCAATCTGTAGTCAGGCTCAAATCAGTTCCTTCTCTGCATATGGATAAGATTTTTCATCATAGATCCTTCACAATAGTTTTGGATGTCAGTCTATTTTTCAAGTCAGCTAATTTTGTGATAAGATAACTTATACTTTATTCTGTTTTTTTTTTTTTCTGGTTTTTGCTTTTGTTTTCATTGTTCTTGTTGCCTCATAGTGTCATTGTTGCCTGGGCAAGTTTTATACCTCTTAGGGTCAAAAGCTCTTAATTCTCTTTCCAATACTTCCATAGCTCTCGTTTTTTTCCCCCTACTTTTTCCTGTAGCGCTGACATTTCATTTATAAAACTTTTTAAAAAATTCTTTTAAACTCTTGCTTCATCTCTTACAGGAGTAGTTGAGTTTGTACCAAAGCTGGGTTTTTTCTGGGCCTTTGCTTGTAGATGTTTTGAAGCGTTTTAAGCTCTCTTGCCACCATAATATCTGTTAAGGTGGGCTTCTTTTGATTTTCCATTTCTGCAGCCTACTTTCTGACTTCAGACTTGTTGTTAGGGGCTGAGCACTTCTGGAGGGAAGATCTAGGCCGGTCCTCTTGCTGCTCTTTTGGGCTATTGAGTCAGGATTTCAGGATCAGCTCAGATTAGGGGCCTGCAGGCTTGCAGTGATCCCCAAAAGGTCTGATTCTGGACAAAGTCTGATTGCTCTCCCTCTGGTCTGAGGCCTGCAAGTTCCTGACCTAGTTCTGACCAATGGGAGACTTCCCGGCAGGCTTAGCAGGTAGAAAGCACTGTTGGTTCGGAGTGACGGAATTGTAGGCCTTCCTTTGCTTTAGAATTCCCACTGGTTATTTGTCTGCAGGCTGCATGCTAGAAGGCTGATTCTGAAGCCTGAGTTACCTCACGGCTGCTGCTGCTGCTGCCTTCTGGATTTCCTCCTTTCTCCATATACTGCTTGTGGCCTCCCTTCCCAATGATTCCTCTCTGCAGATTCCCGGATCTGTGAGTCAGACTTGGGTAATGGGGGTCAGAGCTGCCATTTGGCAACTGTCTCTACTGCAGTGCCCTGCTACAGGTCTGAAATGCCTTCCCTCTCTGGGTGTTGAGTTCTTTCCCAGGGTGCTCCTGGCCCACTCCTGACCCAAGTGTCTGAAGACTTCTCTGCCTATCTCCCTAAGCTGATCTGGGTTAGATAAGGGACTTACTGTACCTTTTTTTGGTATTTTGCCCATGTTGAGATGTTAATGTTAAGAAGATAAAATGGAATATAATATCTATAAAGTGCTATAGAAATACGAATATAATAGGAGAAAGTATGTGATGAGGTGAAAACTAGGTTGGAAGCTTTAAGAAAATTTGAAGGAGATAAGATGAAGTAAGTATCTCCATACGATAAATGGAGCTTCACTTGTGAAAGGTAGAGATGGAAAGTACATTCTGGGCATAGTGTTCCAAGAATGCACAAAGGTGAGAAATGTTGATTGAATTCAGAGAACTTCTAGCCGTCCAATTTGGGGAGAATATGATGACCAGAAGTGGGGAGGAAGCAATATGAAACGAGATAGAAAGGGGCTTTAAAAAACTAAGACCAACATGAAATGTATTACAACAGAATAAAAGAAAAAATCATAGTGGCAACTTGAGAGGGATAAAGACCTCCACTGATCTAGACCTAACTTGCAAACAGTCCTCTTGCACACAGATCTGGATTGTTGACACGGAATTGCTATGTAATTTCATAGTAAATTAAATAGGAATTGATATAATTCCTCCTTGGCTTTTATATTTTTAAAGTTAAGGTTTAGGGAAAATGCATACATAGCCTCTACATTTCCAATGTAGCATTTTAAGAAATTACATTAAAGAGAATGAAATTAATAAAGACATGCAAACATTTCTCATCTTATGTCAGAGAGGTGATGATCTAGAACCCAGCTTCTTAAACTGGGGGTTTTCTTCCTAAACTGATTCGTTGTAATTTTATTTTAAAGCTCCCAAGAGGAACAGAGGAAGAGGCTTGCGAGTCCCAAATTCTAACTTCCCAGCTCAATGAGCTCTGCTTAGATCTTAACACTTAGTCCCTCCTCTCCCCCAGAGACCTTGTGTGGCCTGATGTGCCCAGCACACACTTGGATACCTGGCTTGCCAGGTTTTCCCAGGGTAGCCTCATCTTTTGTAGCCAAAGTCATCTACTATGCTTCAGCTTGCAAATTTCCCTGGAGCCAACTGCCTGCCCAGCTTCACGTCTTTAGCGCAGTCTCTGTTCTGTACAACCCTTGTGATAGTTTTCAGGCAACCTGGTGTCTTAGAAGCAGATGCTGTTGAAGCCTAAGAGGCAGATTAGAAAGCTGGGCCCTTTGCCTTTGCTTCTCAAGGCTCCTCTATTCAAAAATGAGAATTTAATTCTTGGCACACATGTTCCTGAACAGCCTTAGGATACCAAAATATTTGGGGTAGCAAAGAATTGAAAACAGACTCGGTGCCCATCAGTTGCAGAATGGTTGAACAGATTGTCCGAGAAATTTGGGGACACTTGTATAAGTGAGTGGAAGCAAGGAAATAATATATGCAGTGACTCCAGTGATGTACTTCTTGAAAAGAACACTAGAATTTGGTGGATGGCTATGTAATCCTAGTGACCCGTCTTGGGCCTGAGGAGACGTGAGGAAATGCACCACCTTCCTTCCCTTGGAGAGGTGGCTTGACTATGGGCGGAAAGGAAGTAGGGCCAGTTTCCTCTGAAAACGCTTCTGATTTGTCAGTGTTCTTTCTCTCCCTGCTGAATCGAACTTAGTTAACTGGATTCGGTTTCATACAGATTCATGTTCAGTGATTCAGTTTGCATAAGGACCTTGTACTTGAAATAATGGCGTGTGTCTTTTGTATATTGTCATGCTGCCTGCTAGTGTCGCTACAAAAGCCAGTGCTAAATTCAAATCCCGGGTTGTGGGAAGTGACCGTGTTATCATATAAGGAGGAAGGTCGCTGGCTCCATCTTCTTACTAGCTTTTATTTCTATAGGACTTTCAGTCTTTCAAACCTTACATTCTCATTTGAGCCTCCTTGAGGCTATGTGAAGGAAGTTCCACAGGTATCAGCCTCTTTTACAAAGAAGGAAACTGAGATTCAGCTGGTAAATGTCTGAGCCCCGACTCCGGACCCCAGCTGGGCAGTGCCCACCAGAGAAGGCAAGAGAAGGGGATGCCTTTGAGCCGGGAGCCTGAGTCTGAGAGTGTGAAAGTCAGGTGCCAGCCTCCCACGGGCAGCAGGGTGCCTTGGGAACGGGACTTCACTGACCTGAAACTGGGCCAGAGCCTGTTCATCTTCAAGCTGCCACTGACATAATCCCACCCAAATGGTGCTTTTGAAAAATCCTTAACAATCTTACAGATTGACTGAGCTGACCGGTCGTCCCATGAGAGTTGTGGGGTGGTATCATTCTCATCCCCACATAACTGTGTGGCCATCCCATGTTGGTAAGTATTGCGTAGCCCAGCGCTCTGCACGTAGTAGGTGCTTAATCAATGTTCATTGACTGATTGATTGAAGTAGTGGCTCGTGGCAGCACCAGTTGCCATGGCAAAGCCTCTGCTGATTCATGTTGAATGACAGATAAAGGAATAGTGAGGATGGTTTTCCTGGAGCTGCGGAAAAGCAATTGGATTTGGATTAAGCCAAAATCTAGCTATCTTGTCCTGGCCAGGGAGCCTTGCAGGGGCAGGGCAGGGGGTGGGGTAGGAATAGTGAGAGAGGAGAGAGAGGGAGAAGGGGGATGAGAGAGAAAGATTGAGAAGGAGAGAGAGAGAGGAGGAAAGGGAGATTAAGAAGGAGGGTGAGCCAGGGGGAGAGATTGAGAAATGGCCTCCTGAGCCCCAAGCTGGGCTGCCCAAGGGGCTGCTCTGCAGGGGGCATCTGAGCTTTGCCTGCTTTTGTATTTGCAACACAGAACACCCCAAAATGACCCTTTAGTTTTTATTTTTACTTAGAGTTGGGGTTTCAGCAGCCAGAGCTACACCCATTATGGAAACATTTCTCCTCCAGCCCCTGGTGGAGTATCTACCCAAAAACCAGCTCTCCATCAGAGGTTCATGGAAGGTTCCTTAGAGACCATAGCGTCCAGGGAGGCCTAACGGGTCACATGGTAGTGGCAGATTTGAACCCCCGGGCCTTTTGTCACCAGAACCAGTGATTTTGGAGATGCTGGTACATACTGTTCACTAAGGGTGAAAGCCTGTGTAGTGGCCTTTCTTTGAGGAAGAAGGGAAATCACTTCTCGCTTAAACAAAATGGCTTAGAACTATAGGCCTTAGGGATGGATAGATTGGGGAGGGGGAATGGAGGGAAGGGAAGAGACAAAGACACAGAAAAGTTGGGGGTGAAGGGAAGAGAGGAGGGAGGAGAGAGACAGAGACAGATAGAAATGGAGGATGGGGGGAGAGACAGAGAGAGGGAGATGGGGGAGTGAGAGAGAGACAGAGGAGAGATGGGGAGTGAGAGAGAGAGACACACACAGAGTGAGAACCCTTTTTTAAACTAAAATCTGCCTACCTTTAAATAGCAGTTTCTGAATTATTTGGGATTTTCATTCATTCTTTTTTTAAAGGACTGATTTATATTTAGGTTACTTGGAAGGACAGAGGATAAAGTTTCCTCATTGCATTTTGGCAATATTTTAAGTAATCGGAATGAAAAAAGATTTTGTGAGAACCTTCAGTTGAGCATCTACCATAGCCTTAGCAGTCCCGTTTCCTCTTACGGAGCCTCTCCGATAACTGTCTGAGGGACTGTGGATGGACAGTGACGGCTTCTCTGTGTGTCTGATGTTTGTAGATATTCGCACCCAGGCCATGTATCAGATGATGGATGAGAGCTTTGTGGGACTGATCTTCTCCTGTTTCATTGAGGACAAAAACACCAAGGTATGTAGTGGGTCCAAACAGAGAACAAAATCCCCAGCAGAGTTGGAAGGAGGAGAAGGGAGGAATGGTCCGGATTTCTCCTCCCCCTCCCAGGACCCTGGGGACCCTGCTGTGTGCTGGCCATCATGTGACATGTCAACATCCACCCAAAAGCTCAGACATCCTCCATCTAGACCACACGGGGCCCTCGGAGGCCCCCGTGTCCAACCCTGGACCCCGAGGAGGTTACCTAGGCGGGAACCAGGGTACCCCGGATTTGAAGTCAAGTCCTTTGGCTCTAGATTTACTGATTTCTACTCTGTTGTACTGGGTCCCGTGACATTTGGTGTGTTTTAATTCTGAGCGTCTTCATTATTTCCTTGCTGCCTATTTTCCTTCTTCCTCTCCTCACCCTCTCTTTCCACAGGCTTTGTTTCTACTTGGGTCAGGATTTCAGAAGGCAGTGTGGCGTGGTGGGTGGAGACCCTGGCTCAGTGACTCCCTGTCCATGTGACTTTGTGTGTGTCACTTGTCCATAAAAATGAAGGCTTGGCCTCCATGGCCTCTGAGGGCCTTTGTTGGCTGTAGGTGACTGGAGGTAGATCACTGGCTCGGTGCCCTCAGGCTGGCTGGCCAGCCTGTAGCTCCATCCCCTGCCACCTCAGATGCTGTCTTACTGATCTCCTTGGGGTTCTCAGGGCTTATAGGCTAGGTGACGTCAGGGTACCTTGTCCCCCCCCTTGTTTTGATACCATTTTGTATTAATTTCTGCAGACTGGCCGTGTCCTCTACACTTGCTTTCAGTCTGTTCAGGCTCAGAAGGGCTCTGAGTAAGTATCACAACTCTGTGTGTGTGCGTGTGCATACATGTATTGTCTATCTGTATATAGTATGCCTGCCTGTGGGAAGGGGTGTGGTTTCTATTCTATTTTTCCCCTCAAATTTTATAGGATTTTCACCCAGGTATAAATCAACCTAAGCATCTCAAGTAATGCTTTAGACTACCTCTCTCCATAAGCATCCCTTTGAGGCATGAATTATTAGCCATTTCTGCAGATTGGAGGCACAGGGAAGCTTGGGATCCCATCATCAGCCTGAGAATAGAACTTTGGATTTCTCATTCTTAGCTTTTAACATTTAACTTAACATTTAACATTTAGAGGCATTTTGGCGGAGTGGTTAAGAACAGACTTTGGAGTCTTAGATCTGTGTAGCAACCAGGGGTATATGGATCATGTGACCCTGGACTGCACGTGAACCTGGTTTTTATAACTCATTTGCTAACAGGTATCAGGGGAGGAAATTTCTCCTCTGAAAGTTTCCTGTACCAGTGGGATCACAAGTCCAAGCCTCAAACCTTCCCATAATATTAACCTTGCTCTCTTCCCCTTAATTACTTCAGCCTTTCTGGCTCCTGGCCCAGCTGTGGTGTAAACCCGATTTCAGATTCCTAGTATTAAAACCCCAATTTCTTTCAGAGTCACTTATTTATGAACAGACACTTGCTATTGAGAATGGTCTGCCTTCCCATGATTGTTGGGTGAACCCGTCTATCAGTGAGTGCCTCTCTTTCTGGGAACTCCCATTTCTTTATACATCTTTAGAACAGGGTCTCCTTTGTCATTTGGCAAGATTGCTACAAAGGCCCGACTATTTGTTAGCTCTGTCAGTCAGAGAGTACCTGAGTGGCTTACAACTATAGATCTTAAGGGCTGGATAAATGGGGGGGGGATGAAGGGAGGGGGAAGGGAGACAGAGAAAGAGAGAGGAATGAGAGAGACTGAAAGGTGGAGAGAGAGATTGAGAGAGGGAAAGGAGAGGGGGACGGGAAGAGAGAGAGAAGGGGGAGGGAGACGGACTGAAAGAAGTGGGGGAGAGAGACGGGAAGAGGGAGAGAAGAAAGAAAGAAAGGAGCAAAGGGAGAGGAAGAGACAGCAGTGGGGAGGGAAGCCAGATACACACAGAGAGAGACAGAGGAGAGAGAGAGGTGGCCAATGGGTGAGAAAGAGGAGATAGACACAGAGAATGAGAACCTTTTCTTTGCTGCTTGGGAAATGCCAAGTTCCTGTGGTTTTAAAAGCTAAACTTCAGGTGTTTAGATAGAATGTCAGAGGTAGCATTTCGGAGCAGTATCTGAGTAAGCGACATAACCTGCCTGTGCAGCTGGGCCTTTTTCATTTGTGCTTCCTTGTGAAGATTTTTTTTAGCTTCCTCTCATTAATAGTCCAGCCAGCCTTAACGTGTGTGGATTCCTTCGTCACTGCTGGTGGCCTTAGTACAGGAACGAACAAGGAGGACCTTCAGTGTGCTGTTGAGCTCCTCTCTGGGGAACTCTAGGTAAAATCTGGCTAAGAAGCCTTCCTTCACCTTGAGCTCAGAAAGCCTGGAGGAAACATTGGCACCAGTGAAATCTGGCAAGGGCCAGCTTTTTAAAGCCTTTTTGGAGTTCCTCATTTTCTCTGGTTATGTTTGGTAGATATTAGGTGCCTACTGTGTGCTGAGCAGACAGCATAACTAATAGATGCCCACAGCTTGGGCCGCAAAAGTCTTGGGCTTAGCCCGCTCCTGCCACTAGAGGCCGCACGTCACTAGGCTTGCACTATGGAAGAAGTTAGTGAGGTTTTTGAGGAATCTGGTGAATCCCAAGCACTGCTCAGTGGGGAAAAGCCAAAAGAGGTCTCCATAGGCCTCTAGGAGCTTATAGCCTGGGGAGAGAACTGGACCCACACAAATAATAGTCATGCAAAATAGTTAAAGAAGGAAGCCTAATCACAGTGGGAGGGGAGGTGCTGGGGCAGCATTTTTAGTAATCTTTGTTTTAGGGACAAGTCTGCCCAAACCAATTTTTTATTAATTTAGCATTATTCTAAATTCAGGTATTTCTGGCCTATAGAGCGAAACATCTAAACTCGTTTATGGTCTGTTCCTTGTCTCCCAACATGCCCTCTCACATGTCTCTGCCCAAATGATTTGAGGTAATGTTTGTAGGAACCTTAAAGAAGGAAAGTACCATAATATGTTCCAGTACAGTTTGAGGTTCAGCATTAGCCTCTTCATCTTCACTACTCTGTTCCTTCCCTGGCCAGCCCTCAAATGTCATTGCCCCTAGGTGGGTCACAGGGCAGGGGAAAGAAAAGGCTCAAAACAGGCCACTCTCAATCCATTCAGAAGAGGACAAGGAAAGGTTAAGGTTGGAGAACAGATCATGTCCTAATATTTCCAGGCCAAGAAGCAGCAAAGTTGAGCTTTGGGGAGAAAGCCCAGCACGATAGACCCGGGAATACTCTGAGCGGTTAGTGTGGCAATTTCCTGTTCTCGCCCATACCTGCTTGGATTGAATTTCTTTGGTGTATCCCAGCTCAAGGGGGAATCCTGAGTAATATAGGACGTTGGTGGAAGACGATGGTCAGTCAGCAAGCTGTTTATTAAGCACCTGCTGTGTGTCAGGCTCTGCTAAGCTGCCCATTGAAAGCCAAAACCCAGTGTCTGCACTCAAGAAGATGAATATTTTTGTGTCTGAATATCTACGGGTATACAAACTATGGGCAGAATCATTGGGCAATACTCAGCGGGGGGGGGGGGGGGGCGCGTTACTAGCATTCAGGGAGATTAGGAAGGACTTCCTGTAGAAAGTAGGACTTTTAGCTGAGTCCCAAAGGCAGCCAAGAGGGAGAGATGAGGAGGGGAGCATTCAAGGCACAAAGTATAGGCTTCAGTTGGAAGATAGACTTTCTTGACTGAGGAACCAGGAGGAGAGTGGCACAGGCTTGTGGAAAGGTAGGAAGGGGCCACCTTAGGAAAGCCTTGGCTGGAATCCCATAGAATTTGGTACTTAATTCCTGGAAGAATTTTTAGAAGGGGGGGGGGGACGACGGCTGTTGAATGGTCTGTTTTTAGGCAGATCACTGGCACCAGAGGGAAGCTTCGATGGGCTACAAGGAGGACAGGTGACTGGCCAGGCCGCTCTTTGGCAGGCAGGGAACTGGACGGATGGCGGTGCCCTCAATAGTAATAGAGGGATGGAAGGGCAGGAAGTGGGGATGGTGAGCCCAGTCTTGCCCGTGGTTAGAGATATATGCTGGAAAACTGAAATCGGAGGTCCGCAGAGAGTTTGGGGCAGGAGAAGAGAAGACTTATAGACACGGTTGTTCTATCTATGGGGGCTGATGGGAGTGAAATAGGACCAAGGGAGTGAGGTCTGAGGACTACCAACCTAGAATAGAGGAGATATAAATATAGGAGATATAAATAGGAGCAGGCCATCTACCCAGATTTGAGGAAGACTGGAGAACTGGAGGAGAACCGGCTAAGGAGCCCAGGTGGAGAGGTGCTAGAGGAGCATCAGGGGAAAAGGCAGTGGCCCAGCCCAGGAGATCCAGGACCTTGTAGATGGAGGAAAAGCTGGGGAACAAGCCGTTCCTTAGCTTGTGTTCTCTAGTCTTTTCTTTTCTGGGGGAATCATTTAAGGTGTTTGATAAATTGAGCTTTTAATCTTAGGAAAGTGTATTGGGCCATTCAAATGGGAAATGTAAAATGGGAGGCAATTCAGAGCCATTAATATTTCCTGAGGACTTTCATTGGGGTCAAAGAGCTTGCTTAAGCAAGCAATTAGCAATTAAAAGGAAGGTTCTTGGAATTTTAGATTGAGCTGGGAATTTGGAGGAGCCTTAGTTCGGCTGCACCTCTACCCGGCTTTTTTTTTGTGGCCTGGGAGGTGTGGCAGGCCCAGCTAGTGAGGCTGGGCAAATGAATGGTCAGCATATGAATGGGGTTTTTCTCTCTTTGGAAGTCAGCTTGTTGACTGCCTTTGAGCAGTTGCAGGATGAGGAATAAACTACCAGAAAGCTCACGACCAGTTCTGGAGCTGCCCAGACTAGCCTGGTTTTGTGGTGGTGCCACTGAGTCCCAGTCCCCATTTAAAGCCACACCTGATAATAAGCCCTCAAATTGAGCTAGCTGAAATAAACAGTTGGAGAAATCCTTGGTTACCTTCAACCTCAGCTTTTGGAGTGACCATTAAAGGCCTGGTGGCTTTTGTCAGCTGGTTCAAATAATCCCAGCTGGACCTCGCCTGGCCAGGCCCCTATTGGGTTCCCCTGCTGGACTTCGTCTCTTTGCTAAGTAGTGATGTGAATACGTGGGAGTAGGCCATGTGGCAGGCCTAGTGCCTGACTGGGAGACTTGGGTGGACCTGGGCCCATCCTACCCCTGAAGTTTGTCATCCTGTGGATCTCGGGTACTTGGCCCAGCTCTTTCCAGCCAGCTCTCTTCAGACTGCTAAGTTACAGAGCAGTTACTTATCTGGCTCAGTGGAGAGAGTTTCCACACTGGGCAGTTTGCATACTGACTAAAAATCCTGTGAAGCTAATCTGACCTCAGACTTCTTTTCTGATTCTTGGCCCTGTCTGCCTCCTGTTGTGATGCTCTGTGCCCTCCCAACACAAGGAGGTGATACAGGCCCTTCACGGAAGTGTCAGCAGGCCAGAAGGCTGTTCCTGGATCTCTGAGGCTGCCTCAAATGCTCCTTTTACAGGTATGAGAGAGTTGATGTCCCACTGCACGTTTTGCCTCAAGACACCATGGGGAAAGCATCCCTTGAGGCAGCCATTGAATTGCCCAAGATTCTGTGCCAGGAGGAACAAGATGCCTACAGAAAAATCCACAGGTACTGGCGCCATCCATTGAACCCTGGGAATATCTGTAGTGTGACTCCCCTCTTGAGGAGTAGAAGAGCAGCTCGATGTTCTGTTGACAGTATTTTTGGGTCAGAGGCAGGCATGTGGTCTTCAGGCTCCATATTAGAAAATGAGATGCAAGGATAGGAAAGGGTCGATCCCTGCTCACTCGAAATGCAAGGCATCTCAAATCCCTTCTCCATCAGATTTCTCCCCTTTACTTGTAACCGTCTATGTGCTGCATCCTGGGGACCTGTTGCAAGCTGCGAGCGTTGCTCTGCGCGCTATCCTCCCTCGAGAGCTACGTGGTCCGGCCAGTCTCAGACTCCTGCTTTCTAGTCTGGTCTTGAGTATTTGCTGCCCACTTAGGGTAAAGGGAGTTTGGGAGTGGAATGATTGAAGGCTAGTGTTGCCCTTGGTGGCCTCAGGAGCCGAGATTGGGGTTCTCTGCAGTTCGGTCCTCGGCCCTGGGGAGGGCTCAGGGTGGCTGGCGCAGTTAGCGGGAGGAGTGGCCTTGGCCTCTGGTGCCTTGCTCTCTCCCCCAGTCAGTGTGGCCGGGAGCTTAATGGAAGCTTTGTTCCTGGGAGGCTAGGCAGGAGTAAACGAGAATTGGGATAGCCAGCCCCGGTTATAAGGAGCACACGTTTTCAATGGGGCAAACAGCACATAGTGAGATGTCCCTGGAGGGCAGATGGCCAGACCCTGGCATCCTTAGGCTGTCCTGGCGGGCGGGACGAGCATCCAGGACTCCGGAGGGCAGGTGGAAAGGCCAAGTCAGCCTGGAGCCTGGAGTTCCTCTTGTGGGGGGTGGGGTATTCATTAATGGACTTTTGGGCACCCAGACATGTTCCACTTAGACAACCCTCTGCTGATGGCAGACATTTGTTGTTTGAAACTTAACAGCAAGGAACTGTCATACAGATCCTAATCCTGACCCCGTAGGATTCAGTAGATGATGACATCTTCCCAAGGAGCCAGGCCTGCAAGTTCCCCACTGTCTGACTGACCTCATTAGGAGTTTGTCCTGCTTAGTGAAGCTGGCCCCAGAATGCCCTGGGACCTTTCCTCTAGGCCCCTCCCAGTTACCACTCTTTGATGAGCCCAGGGGCCCTGTCAACATGAGTGTGATGGGAGATGCCATGCTCCGGAGCGGTAGTGGACAGTTTGCAAGGAAACAATGGTTCTTGCTGTTTGTTGCTAAACATCAGAAACGTTGGTCTGATAAATGCCCAAGGCCCAACAGCATCTTTAGGCAAGGGCTGAGCCAAAGGCAGCAGAAACACTGGCTCAGTCCCCAGCGGGGAGAGACCTTCATGGTCTCCAGAGTTGGAAACGAGAACAGAAATCCGCAGGGTGGAGGCCAGGCTCTGGGGTGCCGAGCACTGGCCGGTTGTGGGCCGAGGGTGGGAAATGTTGGGGATGGGCCGTGGCTGGATTGCCTGAAGGACAGGCCTCCCCAGCACTCGTTCTGTCTATTCAGAGGAAAGTCACTCCCCACAGCAGCCCGGGGAAGACATGGTGTGTCTGGGCAAACTCTTTCTCAGCTGCTCTACCTACCCAGGGCAAGGCAGCGGGCACTCTGGGAAAGTCAGCCACAATATGGATGTGCTCGCTGGGGGGGGGGGGGGGGCGGCGCAGACAGCCCCTGCTTCAAAGAACTTGAGTGAGTTCTGTGCAATGATAGCTCCAGGGAGAGGGAATAGCTTGGGTGCGGGCTCTGTGGTTGCCTGCCAGGCTGCCCCCCCCCCAAATCTCTGTTCCACTGGCCTGTCTGTCCATCTAGAATCCCTTGACTAGATATTCATTGCTTTGGCTTTCTCCTATGGCCTCTTCATATCCAACACCCATGAGGAGGAAGACATGGAGCCAGTAAGCCTTTATGGTGGGTGGCTTTAGAAAATGGCTTGGTACCTGACATCTACCCGAATATAATTGAGTTCACCAGTTCGTCAGGGGCCCACCAAGTGCAAGGTACTTTGTCTCACTAGCTGTGGGACTTCTTGGCGAGCCGCTTCACCTTTGCCTTAGTTTACTCATTTGTCAATGGGGATAGTGATAGCAGCTGCCTCCTAGAGTTGTTGGGGGGCGCTAGGGAGCTCTGCTAACCTGAACCCTGCTTTCCTTCAGCCTTACCCACCTGGATGCTGTGACAAAGATCCACAATGGCTCAGGTAAGGGGCTGGGCCCACGGATTCGGGCTTCCAGGGGCTCTTTTGACAGAACGGTCACTCTTGGGGTAGATGGCCTGGCCCCAACAATGGAGTCCTCACCTCCCACCTTTGGGGACCTTGGAGGCCCCCCACAGCTCAGGCTCAAGAGCCTGTGGCCAGGGGACCTTTAAGCGGGCAATGCTTGTAGGGAATAGCAGCGGAATTGGGCATGCAGAGCTTTAAAATTCAGCCTTTGAAATCAGTTAAAAATTGAGGCTGGAAAGAGTCACAATCAGTACTTTGAGAAGACCCCACAAAGACAAAAGGGAAAGTCCCCTTACGGCAAAAGGCAGAGGGACCCTGAGCACAGAGAAGGTCTGCTAGGCAGTCCCAAGAGGGAGGGCCCAGAAAGCTGGGGAGAGGGGGCATGAGCATGCTCTTAAAGTGGGCAACACCAAGTGCATGGAGGCTGGAAACGAAGAGGCGAGGGCTGGGGATACCCTAGAGTGCAGCAGGTGTTAGGGGGAGGAAGAATAGGGGCTGAAAGGTTCTGGGAGGGGCCCCCCTTCTTGAAGGGCCTCAAACATAGAGAAGGCTTTCTCTTCTGCTACAGGCAGTGGGGAGACACTGCAGGCTTGCGAGCAGGGACGTGTGCCTCGAGAAGATGCTTTTGGGGACTGTGGGGAAGAGGAGAGTGATCCTGGGGTCAGGGAGGCCCCTCAGACAGCGTCTCTGTCTCTCCCCTTTTTCTTCGTGTCTCTGTCTCTTCCCTTTCTGTGTCCCTGTAGTTCTCCAATGTCTTTAGGTTCAAATACTCCTTCCTGTGTTTGGCCTTTAAAAGTCTCCCTCCCCGCTTGTGCCCCCGCAGCCCCCTGGCCTGCTCACTGTTTCCCAGACACTGACAGCATTGCCCCTCGACCCCTGGCCTTGGCAGAGGGTCTCGTGGGGCCAAAACCTCATGGTCTTAGATTTGTGTGGACTTCTGTATGGGTGTGGATGGGGACGTGTGGATGGATGGGGAAGTTGGAGGGTTGGAGGGTTGGGGATATATGGGGGGGTGTCGAGTAAGTATGTGTGGGGGGGTATGTATGTGGATGGGAGTGGGGGGTGGGGGGGATTGGGGTGTACATGTACATATGGTAAGTATGTTAATTGTGTGTAGATGGGTGGCCACTGACTGCTGGCACCACTTGACAAGGGCCACCAGGCCCCAGAGCAGCAAGGAAGGCGGGAAGTTGCTCTCTTCTAGGGGAGCTTCTTTTGCCCTCCAAAACCTTCCTGGAGACGGAGGCCTTTTGAAAGAATTGCTTTTAAATCTAAATGAATTGGGTTTAAAAAATCCTGGGCCTATCACCGGAGCGAAAACGGGCAATTTTGATTAAGTGAAACGTCAACGTTTCTGCATAAACTCGAGGTGGGTAGAAAGCCCGATTCTCATCCAGCCTCCGACATTTAGCTCTGTGACCCTGGGCAGGTTGATTAACCTCCCCCTCAGCCTCCTCACCTTCCTCCCCTGAAAGTGGGGATAAATAAGCAGGGTTCTTGGGAGGCCACATGAGATAAAAAGGCTTAAGATGCCTTTATCAGGAGGTAGATAGCTCTCTGTTTCCTCCTGACAAGGAAGTCTTTGCAAATCGTTGACAGATTAAATAAAGTGTTCTCCTGGTCCTCCTCACTCTGCCTCAGTTTTCTAATCACCAGACTATATTCCACCATTCATTTAGCCATTCATCAGTGAAGAGAGCTGCCATAAAGAGACCTGTGCCCGTGTGGCTTTTCCGGCCTTCCCTGCTGTCTTTGAGCTATAAGCCTAATAGTAGTATCGCCAAGGCAAAGGTTATGGTTTAGTGACTTTGGGCCATAGTTCCAAGTTGCTCGTCAGAACGCTGGACCAGTATGGGCCTAATCTCTATAAATGGGGGGGACCTCCTACTCCGGCCCCACTCCTATATATACTTGTGTACCTTCCCTCCCAGAGATTACTCTCACTCATACCCGCCCCCATACACACACCCCTCACACGGCGGTGATCAAGCAACCATTGATGTGTCTACATTAAGGTAAAGTCCTTGGGGTTGGGATGGATGTGGTTTTGGTCAAAAATATTCCTAGTTCTGTAGAGTAAAGCAGACACTGGGAGTGGGCTAGGAAAGGTCAGTGTATGTTAGAGCTCCCCTTCTCTGCCCGTTATCCCCCTCCCAGATGGGGACTGGGTCTGTGTTGTCCCTGAGCCTTTAGAGTTCACACAGCCACAGGGCAACTTTCCTTTACTGAACCTGAGCGTTTTCTCCGCTCCTGTTCCTCCAATTCCAGGCCCAGCACTTTGGAACAGAGGGTGGGTGCTGCTTGCCGGAGAGGCTAAAGGTTGGGCTTCCTGAGGATCAGTGGATGCTGAGTGCGGGAGGGGGGGGGGGGGGGCCTTAAGAGCCCCTTCCCTGCCCCTCATCCTGCCCTATGCCCTTGCTCATTGGTAGCACTTTGATTCTCAGCAGGCTTGGCCCCATCTCATTCCCCCCAAATGAGATGAAATTTGGCTCGGGCTGCTTCTTGTTGTTAGTGAACCCGTCTTCTCTCTTTCCTCTTGAAGTGTTTACCAAGAACTTATGCAATCAGATGTCGGCCATCAGCGGCCCTCTCATGCAGTGGCTGGAGGACAGACGGGATTATAATCGCAAGCTGCTGCTCCAGTTGGAGCTCGAGAAGGTGGCCTTGCAGGAGGAGCTCGACAGCCTGGATTAAAGCCAATGGTGGATTCTCAATAAATAGTGTATCTGCTTCATGACAAATGGTGTAAGGAGAGATTGCCTTTGAGCCCCGGCCATAGGCCGGCCCTGTTGGGCTAGAGCCCTAGCTTCTCTAGTTTAGGCAATGATGGGAACTCAGCTTGGAGATGGGAGGGAAGGTGCATGCAGGCAAGTCCTGCACCCACGGGGTGAGAGTGCTGAGCGTCACCCACAGGCCCCATAGCCTGTGCCCTGCCGCAACCAGAATAGGCGGAAACGGCCATGGCTGCAGGCCAGACGTTGGGAACATTGGTTTTAGTGTGTCAGCCGGGTGTCATTTAGCTCATTACTGAGAAGTAATGTTTCAACATATCTCGGTTCCTGACATCCCCACTGTCCTAACCCAGGGCTCACCCTGCTATCCGGCAGTCTTTTAACAGATGAATTCTAACTAAGTTTGGCCATATTAAGAAAATCCTGTGTTTGGTCGGGGCAGCCAGGGGTGAAGTGGAAAGAGTGCAGGGAGCTGGGGCTGCGGCCTCACTCACATTTCTGCCTCAGAGTGTGTGACCTTGGGCAAGTCACATTGGCCTTGTTTGCCTCAGTTTCCTCATCCCTCAGACGAGGATGCCCTACCTCCCAGAGTTGAGGATCACACCGGCTAATGATGGGCTAGTGCTTAGCACAGTGCCTGGCACCGAGGCATGCTGTAGAACCGTTAGCTCCCCGATTGCATTAAGTTCTGACTTCAAATCCAGAGCTTTTCCTACAACACCAGCCTCTGGTGCCAGTCCTCCCAACTGCACTGGTCCCATAAAGACTTGTGCCGTCCCCACACAGATCTGGGAGGTCCTGGTTGAGTGATTAATGGGGAACCCAGACTAGGAAAGGATAGCTGAGTTGTCACCCACATCTCCACAAAGGTCTCTGAAACACAGCCTAGAACGAGTCGTGCTCGGCAAAGCCAAGCAAAGCAATCCCAGTTGTTTTCCCAGTCTGGGTCCTCATGGGGAGACAGAAGCTTGCTGCCCTGGGAATGGGGCCAGGGCAGAAAGGCCTCACGGGATTGAAAGGGCGCCTAGACTTGCATGAAGGGGCTGTCAGAGAGCCAGGGTCAGTTGAGGAGGTATATATGTGTGTGTGTGTGTGTGTGTGTGTGTGTGTGTGACTGTGTTGAATAAGGGGCTCCCATCTTGAGCCTGCAGCAGAATAATGAAGGCCAGAAGCCCCAACCAAAGGGAGCCTGGAGTTCTGTGCCTCTGAAGCAGCCTAGCTTTCTGGCTGATGGTAACTGGCACTGGCAGTTCTATTAGGATTCTGAGCAGGAGAGGCCCCCAGCTGTGCTGTTCACATCCAGACTCGGGGCAGGAACATAGAGCTCAGCCCTGAATCCAACCGCTTTGGGAGCACGGGGCCCTTGTGAGTGCCCGGGCCAAGCTGTCCCTGGGGCCCCGGACTAACCCGACAATCAGTAGCCCAGGAGAGCACAATAGGAGCCAAGGGCACCCAGCTCAGCCCTACCAGAAAGAGGGGGGTCAGGAAGTGGGCTGCAGGAGCTAGCAGACTCCACTACTCCATCCAGCTGCCCAGGGTTTCAGGAGAAAGGAAGAAAAGCTAGAGATGGGGTGCTGGGGAAGGTAAAGAGAGGAGGGGGAGGAAAAAGGAGGACGGCCTATTATGCCAAGCATGGAATTCCAGGGCCAAGCACAAAGGGAATTAAGAGAAGGAAAAGTCTGAGAATGGGATAGAGGGAAATACACAGCACTGAAAGTCTGGGATGAACTGGAAAAAGATAGGATTAGAAAGGAGAACCCAACTTTTTTTTGGGGGGCAGGGCAATTGGGACTAAGTGACTTGCCCGGGATCACACAGCGAGGCAGTGTGAAGTGTCTGAGGCCTGATTGGGACTCTAGGGCCCACACTCTATCTGCTGCACCATCCAGCCCCCACCCCCCTCACCCAACATTTTGTTTTTAAGAAACACAAAGTGTAAAGAGTTGCACGGAATTCAAATGAGGGGCAGCTGTGCAACCCACTAGGCTTCAGCTGAAGTGAACCCTGAAGTAGGAGTGCTCGTGAATTCATTGACCAACATCGTGACCTACCTGTGACCAATGTCAAACGCTTCAGAAGGGGCAAAGGGGGATGGGAGGCCTGCAGTGGGCCCCGGGATGTTGGGCAACCTTGGAGAAAGCAGTCTTAGCTGAGCTAGAGAGAAAGACCAAGTGCCTGGGCAGTTAGAGATCACTGAGGCAGTAGTTTGGAAGCGAAAAGAGGTTGGGGGGCTGTAGCTTGAAGGGGAACAGGATCCAAGGCACCTTAGAAGCTTCCTCAGATCACCCAAATGTTTGAAGCCAGAAGGGAGTGGTCAGTGGAGAAAATTGGGTGGGGGGACATAGAGAGCAGTGGCAGGGAGGGCTGCCACTCCTGATAACGAACAGAAGGAAGAAGACAAGGGAAACGCTGCTGGAGAAAGAGGGGACACCTGGGAAATTTGCTGGATTTGCTGGGTGATGTACTAGGTGTGCACAGGCGGCTGCTCCCTCTACTGGGGATTCTAGGCAGGGAATGCTGGGAAATTCAGCAAGTGGGTGAAGGACGGCATCTCTACATGATGGAGATGGGCCTGAGGATGTCCCATGTCAGGTGTGCTAAGTGGGCACATCTGTCTGGTCTCTGCTCTCAAGTAAGGCCGGGCCAACTCCTAAGGGCCTTCCTCTCTCACTTGGATGCCAGCAAGGGTCAAGGAAACCTGGCCCATTTCTCCCAAAGGAGGTGGGAGGGGGTGGGGCCGGCTCAGGAAACTTCCCCATCCTAGGAGCAGGCCAGGCTAGGCAGGATCGGACCTCCATGCTCCAGGGGAGGTTCCAAAGGTAATTTGGAGGAAGGGGGTGGGAAGATGCGCGCCCCCTTCTGGATCCAGACCCATGGATCATTCTGAACCCTCCACAGTCGGGACTTCCAAGTTGGTCCACTGGGGACCACATAAAGAGGCCCGATGCCTTCCATTTGTTTGTCTTTGTGGCTACTTGTTGGCCCTGGGCTGCAGATGCACACACCCCGCCCCTCCCTGGGCGTCTGGGCCGGCACCTTGTCACAGTTGGCCTTCACCCACCTTCTGCACTACCCCTCCCAGACAGTGGCGGCAAAGCCACCGGGGAATCCACGGTGGGCTCGGAGTCGGGAAAGGCAAGGGTCAAAGTCAGCCTCCGACACTTCCCAGCTGGGGGGCATCCTGGGCCACTTTCCCTGCCTCAGTTTTCTCACCCGTGAAATGGGGTTAGTGACACCATCTCCCTCCCAGGGTAGGTAGAAAGCTCCAATCAGATACGTTTGGCACCCTTTGTTTCCTGACTATCTCGGGCTTCTCTTTCCTAGGAGCTATCCCTCGTAACAATTAAAAAAAAAAAAAAAAAAAAAAAAGGAGAGCCAGGAAAGCACTTCAGCAAAAGTAACCCACGCGTGTCTGGCAGGAGCGGCAATATTCCGCCCCCACCGCCCCCACCCCCAATCCCAGCGGCGGAAAAGGTTGGGAGCGCAGCCAGCCGCTTGTTCATTTCGGGGTCTGCAATTCCACCTCGGAAACTGACCAACACTGCGGGCCGGACCGGGCCCGGCAGGGGCTGGCGGAGGGGTCGGCCGGAGAAAGGGTTCCTGAAAAGCTTCTTTGCCGGGCCTGCCCCATGCGCCCCCACCGCCCGGGATCGCTAACCCTTTAAGGGCGGCAGCCGGTTCCTCCCCTCCCCCCCCCCAGCACACCGCCCCCCCTTCCCCCTCGCTCGGAACGTTGAGGGCCGTCGAGGCGCGTTCGGGCTCCTGGGGCCGCTTGAGGCCCTCGACCAACCAGCGGCCGCGCCTCGACGGCCCCCAACGGCGGCCCCCGGCGTTCCAGGACGCGCAGCCAGCTGCTCGGCGGAGGCGGTGGTCGCCATCTTAGGGAGGTGGGCGCGCTCTAGCCAGCCGGGCGATCGATCGGCCCCCAGGAGGCTCCCGGGCGCGAGACCGGCCGGCAGACCATCAGTCCATCTGTCCGTCCGCGCGACCGTCCGGCAGGGGCCCGTGGCGAGAGGGGGGCGGGGTCTGGCTGGCAGTGGCAGCGACGGCAGCGGCATCTTCCCGGCCCCGCCCCCGGCCTTGGTTCCCGGCTCCGCCCCTGGTCCCGCCCCTAGCCCCGGCCCCGGCCCGCCGCCCAGCGGGGGACACCCCGGGCGGGCGCCGGGCAGCAAGGCACCATGTCGGGCCAGTCTTTCACCGACCGGATCACGGCCGCGCAGCACAGCGTCACGGGCTCGGCCGTGGCCAAAGCCGTCTGCAAGGCGAGCACCCACGAAATGATGGGGCCCAAGCAGAAACACCTGGACTGTGAGTAGGGTCCCCTCCCCCTCCCCGCAGCCCCTACTCCCGCACCCCCCTCCCCCCTCCCGCCGCGACCCCCCGCGGGCGCTGTTCCCCGGTGCCGGGAGCGCTCTTGCTCCCCTCGGGCTCGGCCTCGCCCGTGCCGGCAGCATCGTGGGAGCAGCCGGGCTGCGGGCTGGGTGCGCGGGCCGGGCTCGGGCCGCCGCGCTCAGCCGGGCAGAGCCGGCCGAGCCGGCCCAGTGCGCCACTTGTTTGAATGTTCGGTGGGATGGGCCGGCCCCGGCACGCCCGGGGACCAGAGGATCGCGGGTCCGAGCTGGGCACGGGCTAGGGTTCCCCCCCCCCCCGGCCCCACTTATGGGACAGGGGAGGAAACTGAGGTCCGGGGGTGGGCACGCGGAGAGACCTCGAGGTGCCACCCTAGCTTCTGCCGGCTGCAGATGTAAGATTCCCCGGTGAGCCCCGAGAGCTAGCGCCCCCCCCCCCCGACTTTGGCCCAGCCCCTCTGCTGCCCTGGGCTTCCAGTGTTCTTCCCTTCGGCTTGAAGGATGCCCCGTGGCCCCTCCCAGCTCCACCTTCCATGCCCTGAAGTCTTGGCGAGGTCTTCCTTGGGAGTGGCTGCAGAGACCCCCCCCCTAGACTTTTGTGCTCTCAGACTGATCTAAACTAGCGGCTGTCGCTGTTAAGGGAAGAAGCTACCTTAGAGGTCATGGGGGTCCAGCCCCCCCATTTTCCCAGTGACCTCTAGTAGAGTGGGAGGCCAGCCCCAAGTCTTGGGGAGGGGGACTTTCCTTCCCTGGCTCCGGCTGCCTCTTGAGGAGATTTCCCAGTAGAGAATGAGTCCATGACATCCATGAGTTTAGTTTTCATGAAATTGACCTGGGAAACTCTCTCCACTCCTGCCCCGCCCCCAGCCCCATTGTCCCAGTGTGGGCCAGATTTCCCTCTCAATCATCTGGGGATCTAGGGGGGGGACAGAGGAGCAAGTAATGGGCAGCAGTCAAGAGCTGTCAAGGTTTCCAGGTTACATTGCTCCTTCCACTCTCCCAAGAGCTCCCCAGACTTTCTTGATCCCAGCGGCCCCTCCTTCCACCAGGGTCCCTTAGCTTGGGACTAGTTACTGTGGCCTGGATTGGGGGGGAGGGGGTGGCGCCGGGCCTGCAACAATGAACTTCCAGCCCCTGTACTTGAAGCCAAACTAAGTGTTCTCTATGCTCCTGAAAGAAGCCCTGACCCCCAACCCCCCTCCAGCATCAGGAGAAACTCTGTGCCAAAGCACAGCCGTGGTCTTTGTACCCATGTCTCGGTGCCTTAAAAGCCACTGGGGTCAGAGCCCCCCGGGGTGGGGAGGCCAGATTTGATTTCTTGTCGTGGGTTTGATAAGCCTACTTATGCTGGAACTCCCTGACTTGAGGGTTCTGAGGCTATGAGACCCAGCCCGGCTGGCAGTGAGGGCCCTGTTCCTGGGAGTCGCTCTTGGGCCATGGGTCCTTTCAGGTACTCTGGGGCTCTCAGGTGCTACATGGCACCTCCTTCTCCCAGCCATTGCTTCCTGGGACCACTTTTGGCCCATTTCAAGGAGAGCAGGCCTGGGCTGTGGGCGGCAGTGGGAGCCAAGTGCCCAGTTTTCCACGGTTATGGCTGGGGATGTGATGGGTGAGTGGAGGGTACAGGGCAGCCGAGTCAGGTGGTCCAGTTTGGGACGGGGCAGGGACTCTCCTGGGGGCAGTGGGGGGGGGGCAACACGGAAGCGGCACCCTCAGCTCTGTGGACCACACCACAGGCGGTGGGATTTGGTTCAGATGGTCCCGTGGGGGCTTGGGCCGAGGCCTGATCCATCGTGTGGCTTCTTTTGAATTTAGACCTAATTCATTGCACTAACGAGCTGAACATGAGTATACCACAGCTGGCCGACACACTTCTGGAGCGCACAGTCAACAGCAGCTGGATAGTTGTTTTCAAGGCTCTGATCACAACCCACCATCTCATGATGTATGGCAACGAGGTAAGAGGCAAATCGTGTTGTCCCCCCTCCCCGGGGTTCTGTCTCAAAGCATGCTGGGGGGCACCGGCCCACGGCCTCCTTCCATGACTTGGCAGGGGATCTCCATCAGTAGGTAGGTGGATGATCTGGGGGCCCTTGGGCAGCTTGGGCCCCCCCCCCCCCAGTCTCTGAGGTGGGGAGGCAGGGGAGAGTGCCAGACTGGTGCTTTCCTTGCGTTTGAGAACTCCAGCAGGGAGACTTCTCCCAATCCAGATCAGGCTGAGCTCAGACTCTGGGGGCTGAGAAGCCAGTCCAGTGGTTCTGAGGAAGGAAGGGGCTTCTCCCCAAGTGCCAGGGTGAAAAGCAGAAATTCTTTTTCTTCTCCCCAAATTTACAGGAACAGAATGAGTGAGTGGGCAGGCAAGGGACAGCCTGGAGGGAAACTTGGGCAGCCCCAGGGGCCCACGGCAACTGCCCAGCATCCAAGGGGGGAAGTTGGGGAATACCTGGACATATGCATTGGTTCTTTCCTGTACCAGATGGAAGGCAGAGTGCGGGGGGGACGCCTTGGCATCTCCAAAGACTCTATCCTAAATCTATTTGAAAGAAACAAACCCTAACCTTCCTGACCTTTTGCCCCCCAGCGTTTCATGCAGTACCTTGCCTCACGAAACAGTCTGTTCAATTTAAGCAACTTCCTGGATAAAAGCGTCATACAGGGTAAGACCAATGCTCTCCTGGGGACGAGAGACAATTAGACAGACAAAGTCTGGCCCAGCAAAGTGAGAAAGCCGGGAGTGGTGGGCTGCTGACCCTGGGTGCTTATATTCCCCACATGGGTAAAGAAGGTTCAGCCTAAAGGTGACAGTTTGGAGGCTGGGGCCGGGGGGTGGGGGTGGGTGAAACAAGACAGTATCATGGTATCTGAAGGACTAGCACATGGCTGAGGACACAGGGAGGACGAGTAAGTGGATGGGAGGGGAGGCTGTCTAGAAGAGGGAGGGCTGGCCTACCACTCTACTGCCATGTTGGAGAAGGGATGGTATGAGGTGGACCAAGTCCTTTCCAATGCATTCTGGGATTCCCTGACCAGCCTGCTTTTTAAATAAAGCCTCTGATTAATAAGAGCTTTTCCCCTCTTGGAAATTAGACACTAGAGGTATTTGTCCCTGATTTTCCGTAAGAAACACTAACAGCCAAAAATGATGTTGAGACCTTGACCCCTCCCAGCCCGAGGGAGGCCCCAAACCGAAGGTAGTGGTGGGAGATTGTTGGCAAGGCCCCACATGGGGGGCATTCCTGCCTCTAACAGCCCTGTGCTGGGCACCTGTCCCATGGAGGGCAGCTTTTTGCGGAGTGCACGTCCACAGGCCTGTGGCTGGTGACCTCCAGTCTGGTGTCTGAAGCTCGTTTTTCTTTCTTTTCAGAAAAAATAGCTAAGTATTTAAAATAATTATTAAATTATCATCATATAAACTATTATCTATAATATATACTTTAGTGATCCTTAAATCATTTTAAAGTTAAGTTATTGTATGTTATATATGAAATATATATAATTACTTTTTTAAAACTAGCTAAATAATAGCTTTTTCTTTTCTTTTTTATTATTATCACTTTTTATTTACAAGATCTATGCATGGGTCATTTTTCACCATCAACCCTTGCAAAACCTTCTGTTCCAACTTTTCCCCTCCTCCTCCCTCCCCCCTCCCCTAGATTGCAAACCCAGCTAAGAGATGAGATCCAGTAGCGTGCTGAGTACACAGCCCCCCCAGGAAGGCTAAGGCCTAATTGCAGCTCGGCCACAGAGCTCCAACAGTTCCCTTCTCTCTAAAACAAGCAGGCAAATCAGGAGTCTTCCCCCCCCCCCGGCCTAATGGCCTGCTAGTTCTCAAAGACTTAGTTCAGCTATGGGCCTGCCTGCTTGACCTGTTCCAAGTTGACCAAGCTTTCTGTAGGCCCACGTAGCCTTTGAGCCACCTCATGACTTCATGGCTGTCACTGCCTCCCAGCTCCCTTAACCTCCGAAGGCTCTCAAGCCTCTGTAGAGCTTCAAACGTGCTTCTTTCTTAGTGAAAGAGGGAACAAGATGCTGAAACAGATGGCATGGAAGGTACCCAGCCCTTCTTGATCAGCAGGGCACTCCCTGGGGAGCGGGCGGCCACGGGCTGGGTGATGAGACAGCCTTGGGCAGTCTTTGTCCAGTATGTAGAAATAAATGGGATCAATTGGCAGTAACCCAGATGTCTTCATTTTTAGGCTATGACATGTCCACCTTCATCAGGCGATACAGCAGATACTTGAATGAAAAAGCCCTTTCCTACAGACTGGTAGCAGTTGACTTCACCAAAATGAAGAGAGGGTTAGTAAATGATTTCCACTTGTCAAAAAACAAGAGGCAGTTCTGGGGAAAGTTCTGGCCGAATTGTAGTTTTTCCAAACGTAGCGATTGCCACCTGGATGCTTGCATTTCCCTGTCATTCTGCTTTCTCTTAGTCTGCCTGCTGTTTGTTCCACAGAAGAGAGACTCCACCTGGAGAAAGCCTTATGTGTGCCTTGGTGGCTCTGCTAAAAGTCCAGGCCCCTAAGCATAGCATGCAGGGAACCTGGCTGTGGGATGGCCACTGTCACCCCAAGGGGTTCGCTTGTGTTTCCTTTAGGCTTAGGCCCACCCCAGGGGGCCACAGCTGCAGGGCCCTCTTCCTGGCATGGAGAGGCCCCTGGCTGAGGGATGGCCACTGTCACCGCAAAGGGGTCATCTGTGTTCCCTTTAGGCTTAGCCCCACCCCAGGGGGGCAGAACCACTAGGGCCCTCGGCCTGGCATGGAGGGGCCCCTGGCTGAAGGATGACAAATGTCACTGCAAGGGGGTCCTTTCTGTTCCCTTTAGGTTTAGGCCCAACCCAGGGGGCCAGAGCTGCAGGGCCCTCTGCCTGGCATGTAGGGAGCCCTGGCTGTGGGATGGCCACTGTCACCGCAAGGGGGTCCTTTGTGTTCCCTTTAGGCTTAGCCCCACCCTAGGGGTGCATAATCACTAGGGCCCTCTGCCTGGCATGGAGCAGCCCCTGGCTGAGGGATGACCAATGTCACCCCAAGGTGGTCGTGTGTGTTCTCTTTAGGCTTAGCCCCACCCCAGGGGTCCAGAGCTGCAGGACCCTCTGCCTGGCATGGAGGGGCCCCCGGCTGTAGCATGGCCACTGTCACCGCAAGGGAGTCCTTTGTGTTCCCTTTACGCTTAGACCCACCCCAGGGGGGTAGAACCACTAGGGCCCTCTGCCTGGCATGGAGAGTCCCTTGGCTGAGGGATGACCAATGTCACCGCAAGGGGGTCCTTTCTGTTCCCTTTAGGTTTAGGCCCACCCCAGGGGGCCAGAGCTACAGGGCCCTCTGCCTGGCATGTAGGGAGCCCTGGCTGTGGGATGGCCACTGTCACCCCAAGGGGTTCGCTTGTGTTTCCTTTAGGCTTAGGCCCACCCCAGGGGGCCACAGCTGCAGGGCCCTCTGCCTGGCATGTAGGGAGCCCTGGCTGTGGGATGGCCACTTTCACCACAAGGGGTTCGTTTGTGTTCCCTTTAGGCTTAGCCCCACCCCAGGGGGACAGAACCACTACGGCCCTCTGCCTGGCATGCTGTGGGATGGCCACTGTCACCGCAAGGGGGTCCTTTGTGTTCCATTTAGGCTTAGGCCCACCCCAGGGGGGCAGAACCACTAGGGCCCTCGGCCTGGCATGCTGTGGGATGGCCACTGTCACCGCAAGGGGTTCGCTTGTGTTCCCTTTAGGCTTAGGCCCACCCCAGGGGGCCAGAGCTGCAGGGCCCTCTTCCTGGCATGTAGGGAGCCCTGGCTGTGGGATGGCCACTGTCACATCAAGGGGGTCGTTTGTGTTCCCTTTAGGCTTAGACCCACCCCAGGGGGCCAGAGCTGCAGGGCCCTCTGCCTGGCATGTAGGGAGCCCTGGCTGTGGGATGGCCACTGTCACCGCAAGGGGGTCCTTTGTGTTCCCTTTAGGCTTAGCCCCACCCCAGGGGTCCAGAGCTGCAGGGCCCTCTACCTGGCATGGAAAGGCCCCTGGCTGTGGCATGGCGACTGTCACAGCAAGGAGGTCCTTTCTGTTCCATTTAGGCTTAGGCCCACCCCAGGGGGGTAGAACCACTAGGGCCCTCTGCCTGGCATGGAGAGTCCCTTGGCTGAGGGATGACCAATGTCACCGCAAGGGGGTCATGTGTGTTCCCTTTAGGTTTAGGCCCATCCCAGTGGGGCAGAACCACTAAGGCCATCGGCCTGGCATGGAGAGGCCCCTGGCTGTGGCATGGCCACTGTCACCACAAGGTGGTCGTTTGTGTTCCCTTTAGTCTTAGCCCCACCCCAAGGGGGGCAAAACCACTAGGCGCCTCTGCCTGGCATGGAGAGGCCCCTGGCTGAAGGATGACAAATGTCACCGCAAGGGGGTCCTTTCTGTTCCCTTTAGGTTTAGGCCCACCCCAGGGGGCCAGAGCTGCAGGGCCCTCTGCCTGGCAATGGGGAGCCCTGGCTGTGGGATGGCCACTGTCACCCCAAGGGGTTCGCTTGTGTTCCTTTAGGCTTAGGCCCTCACCCTAGGGGCCACAGCTGCAAGGCCCTCTGCCTGGCATGTAGGGAGCCCTGGCTGTGGGATGGCCACTGTCACATCAAGGGGGTCGTTTGTGTTCCCTTTAGGCTTAGCCCCACCCCAGGGGGGCAGAACCACTAGGGCCCTCTTCCTGGCATGGAGGGGCCCCTGGCTGTGGGATGGCCACTGTCACCCCAAGGGGTTCGCTTGTGTTCCCTTTAGGCTTAGGCCCACCCCAGGGGGCCAGAGCTGCAGGGCCCTCTGCCTGGCATGTAGGGAGCCCTGGCTGTGGGATGGCCACTGTCACCCCAAGGGGTTCGCTTGTGTTCCCTTTAGGCTTAGGCCCACCCCAGGGGGCCAGAGCTGCAGGGCCCTCTGCCTGGCATGTAGGGAGCCCTGGCTGTGGGATGGCCACTGTCACCGCAAGGGGGTCCTTTGTGTTCCCTTTAGTCTTAGCCCAACCTCAGGGGAGCAGAACCACTAGGCGCCTCTGCTTGGCATGGAGAGGCCCCTAGCTGTGGGATGGCCACTATCACCACAAGGGGGTCCTTTGTGTTCCCTTTAGGCTTAGCGCCACCCCAGGGGTCCACAGCTGCAGGGCCCTCTGCCTGGCATGGAGGGGCCCTGGCTGAGGGATGGCCACTGTCACCGCAAGGGGGTCATTTGTGTTCCCTTTACGCTTAGACCCACCCCAGGGGGGTAGAACCACTAGGGCCCTCTGCCTGGCATGGAGAGTCCCTTGGCTGAGGGATGACCAATGTCACCGCAAGGGGGTCCTTTCTGTTCCCTTTAGGTTTAGGCCCACCCCAGGGGGCCAGAGCTGCAGGGCCTCTGCCTGGCATGTAGGAGCCCCTGGCTGTGGATGGCCACTGTCACCGAGTGGGGGTCCTTCTGTTCCCTTTAGGTTAGGCCCACCCCAGGGCCAGGCCAGGGCCCCTGCCTGGCATGTAGGGAGCCCTGGCTGTGGATGGCCACTGCACCCAGGGGTTGCCAGGTTCTTAGGCTAAGCCCACCCCAGGGGCCACAGCTGCAGGGCCCTCTGCCTTGCATGTAGGGAGCCCTGGCTGTGGGATGGCCACTGTCACATCAAGGGGGTCGTTTGTGTTCCCTTTGGGCTTAGCCCCACCCCAGGGGGGCAGAACCACTAGGGCCCTCTTCCTGGCATGGAGGGCCCCTGGCTGTGGGATGGCCACTGTCACCCCAAGGGGTTCGCTTGTGTTCCCTTTAGGCTTAGGCCCACCCCAGGGGGCCAGAGCTGCAGGGCCGTCTGCCTGGCATAGAGAGGCCCCTGGCTGAGGGATGGCCACTGTCAGCGCAAAGGGTCATCTGTGTTCCCTTTAGGCTTAGGCCCACCCCAGGGGGCCAGAGCTGCAGGGCCCTCTGCCTGGCATGTGGGAGCCCTGGCTGTGCGATGGCCACTGTCACGCAAGGGGTCGCTTATGTCCCTTTAGGCTTAGGCCCACCCCGTGGGGCAGAAACTCAGGGCCCTCTGCCTGGCATGGAGAGTCCCTTGGCTGAGGGATGACCAATGTCAGCTAGGGGGTCATTGTGTTCCATTTGGCTTAGGCCCACCCCAGGGGCAGAGCTGCAGGGCCATCTGCCTGGCATGGAGAGGCCCCTGGCTGTGGCATGGCCACTGTCACCCAAGGGGGTCCTTTGTGTTCCCTTTAGGCTCAGCCCCAGCCCAGGGGGCCAGAGCTGCAGGGCCCTCTGCCTGGCATGGAGCGCGCCTGGCTGAGGGATGACCAATGTCACGCGGGGCTAGCTGCATTCCCTTTAGGCTTAGGCCGACCCCAGGGGCCAGAGCCAGGGCCCCTACCTGGCATGGAAAGGCCCCTGGCTGTGGCATGGCCACTGTCACAGCAAGGGGTCCTTGTGTCCCTTTAGGCTTAGGTCCACCCCAGGGGCCAGAGCTGCAGGGCCTCTGCCTGGCATGGAGAGTCCCTGGCTGAGGGATGACCAATGTCACGCAAGGGGTCATGTGTGTTCCCTTTAGGCTTAGCCCCACCCCAGGGGGCCAGAGCTACAGGGCCCTATGCCTGGAATGGCGGGGCCCCTGGCTGTGGCATGGCCATGTCAACCCAAGGGGGTCCTTTGTGTTCCCTTTAGGTTTAGGCCCATCCCAGTGGGGCAGAACCACTATGGCCATCGGCCTGGCATGGAGGGGTCCCTGGCTGTGGGATGGCCACTGTCACCGCAAGGCGGTCGTTTGTGTTCCCTTTAGTCTTAGCCCCACCCCAAGGGGGGCAAAACCACTAGACGCCTCTGCCTGGCAAGGAGAGGCCCCTGGCTGAAGGATGACAAATGTCACCGCAAGGGGGTCCTTTCTGTTCCCTTTAGGTTTAGGCCCACCCCAGGGGGCCAGAGCTGCAGGGCCCTCTGCCTGGCATGGAGGGGCACCTGGCTGTGGCATGGCCACTGTCACCGCAAGGCGGTCATTTGTGTTCGCTTTAGTCTAGGCCCACCCAGGGGCAGAACCACTCAGGGCGCTCTGCCTGGCATGGGGAGGCCCTGGCTGTGGGATGGCCAAATGTCACCGCAAGGGGGTCCTTTGTGTTCCCTTTAGTCTTAGCCCAACCCCAGGGGAGCAGAACCACTAGGCGCCTCTGCTTGGCATGGAGAGGCCCCTAGCTGTGGGATGGCCACTATCACCACAAGGGGGTCCTTTGTGTTCCCTTTAGGCTTAGCCCCACCCCAGGGTTCCACAGCTGCAGGGCCCTCTACCTGGCATGGAAAGGCCCCTGGCTGTGGGCATGGCCACTGTCACCGCAAGGGGGTCTTTGTGTTCCATTTACGCTTAGGACCCACCCCAGGGGGCAGAATCCTCTAGGGCCATCTGCCTGGCATGGAGAGGCCCCTGGCTGTGGCATGGCCACTGTCACCACAAGGGGGTCCTTTGTGTTCCCTTTAGGCTCAGCCCCACCCCAGGGGGCCAGAGCTGCAGGGCCCTCTGCCTGGCATGGAGCGGCGCCTGGCTGTGGGATGGCCACTGTCACCGCAAGGGGTCCTTTCTGTTCCCTTTAGGTTTAGGCCCATCCCAGTAGGGCCAGAACCACTAGGGCCCTCTGGCCTGGCATGTAGGAGAGCCCTGGCTGTGGATGGCCACTTGTCACCCCAAGGGGTCGCTTGTGTTCCTTTAGGCTTAAGCCCACTCCCAGGGGGCCACAGCTAGCTAGGCGCCTCTGCCTGCATGTAGAGAGCCCCTGGCTGTGGGATGGCCACTGTTACATCAAGGGGTCCGTTTCGTGTTCCCTTTAGGTTAGCTCCACCCCAGGGGGCAGAACCTGCAGGGCCCTCTGTCCTGGCATGGAGGGAGCCCCTGGCTGTGGGATGGCCACTGTCACCGCAAGGGGTCGCTTGTGTTCCCTTTAGGCTTAGGCCCCACCCTCAGGGGGCCAAGAGCTGCTAGGGCCGTCTGCCTGGCATGGAGCAGGCTCCCTGGCTGAGGGATGGCCACTGTCACCAAAGGGTCATCTGTGTTCCCTTTAGGCTTAGCCCCACCCCAGGGGTCCAGAGCTGCAGGGACCCTCTGCCTGGCATGGAATGGACCCCTGGCTGTAGCGATGGCCACTGTCACCGCAAGGGGAGTCCTTTGTGTTCCCTTTAGGCTAGGCCCACCCCAGAGGGGCAGAAATAAAGGCCCTCCTGCCTGGCAGTGAGAGGCCACTGGCTGAGGGATGACCAATGTCACCGCAAGGGGGTCATGTGTGTTCCATTTAGGCTTAGGCCCACCCCAGGGGGGCAGAGCTGCAGGGCCATCTGCCTGGCATGGAGAGGCCCCTGGCTGTGGCATGGCCACTGTCACCACAAGGGGGTCCTTTGTGTTCCCTTTAGGCTCAGCCCCAGCCCAGGGGGCCAGAGCTGCAGGGCCCTCTGCCTGGCATGGAGCGGCGCCTGGCTGAGGGATGACCAATGTCACTGCAAGGGGTTAGCTTGTATTCCCTTTAGGCTTAGGCCGACCCCAGGGGGCCAGAGCTGCAGGGCCCTCTACCTGGCATGGAAAGGCCCCTGGCTGTGGCATGGCCACTGTCACAGCAAGGGGGTCCTTTGTGTTCCCTTTAGGCTTAGGTCCACCCCAGGGGGCCAGAGCTGCAGGGCCCTCTGCCTGGCATGGAGAGTCCCTTGGCTGAGGGATGACCAATGTCACCGCAAGGGGGTCATGTGTGTTCCCTTTAGGCTTAGCCCCACCCCAGGGGGCCAGAGCTACAGGGCCCTATGCCTGGAATGGCGGGGCCCCTGGCTGTGGCATGGCCCAAGTCAACCCAAGGGGGTCCTTTGTGTTCCCTTTAGGTTTAGGCCCATCCCAGTGGGGCAGAACCACTATGGCCATCGGCCTGGCATGGAGGGGTCCCTGGCTGTGGGATGGCCACTGTCACCGCAAGGCGGTCGTTTGTGTTCCCTTTAGTCTTAGCCCCACCCCAAGGGGGGCAAAACCACTAGACGCCTCTGCCTGGCAAGGAGAGGCCCCTGGCTGAAGGATGACAAATGTCACCCGCAAGGGTCCTTTCTGTTCCCTTTTAGGTTTAGGCCCACCCCAGGGGCTAGAGCGGGGCCCCTTGCCTGGCATGGAGGGGCACCTGGCTGTGGCATGGCCACTGTCACCGCAAGGCGGTCATTTGTGTTCGCTTTAGTCTTAGCCCCACCCCAGGGGGGCAGAACCACTAGGCGCTTCTGCCTGGCATGGAGAGGCCCCTGGCTGAAGGATGACAAATGTCACCGCAAGGGGGTCCTTTGTGTTCCCTTTAGTCTTAGCCCAACCCCAGGGGAGCAGAACCACTAGGCGCCTCTCTGCTTGGCGGAGAGGCCCCCTAGCTGTGGGATGGCCACATACCACAAGGGGGTCCTTTGTTCCCTTTAGGCTTAGCCCCACCCCAGGGTTCCACAGCTGCAGGGCCCTCTACCTGGCATGGAAAGGCCCCTGGCTGTGGCATGGCCACTGTCACAGCAAGGGGGTCCTTTGCGTTCCATTTAGGCTTAGGCCCACCCCAGGGGGGCAGATCTGCAGGGCCATCTGCCTGGCATGGAGAGGCCCCTGGCTGTGGCATGGCCACTGTCACCACAAGGGGGTCCTTTGTGTTCCCTTTAGGCTCAGCCCCACCCCAGGGGGCCAGAGCTGCAGGGCCCTCTGCCTGGCATGGAGCGGCGCCTGGCTGAGGGATGACCAATGTCACCGCAAGGGGGTCCTTTGTGTTCCCTTTAGGTTTAGGCCCATCCCAGTGGGGCAGAACCACTAGGCCCCGGCCTGGCAATGAGAGGCCCTGGCTGTCAGGCATTGTCACGCAAGGCGGTCGTTGTGTTCCCTTTAGTCTTAGCCCATTTCCAGGGGGCAGAACCACTAGGCGCTCTGCCTGGCATGGAGAGGCCCCTGGCTGAAGGGATGACAATGTTACGCAAGGGGGTCCTTTTCCTTGTTCCTTTTAGGTTTAGGTCCACCCAGGGGGCCGGAGTCGGGCCCTCTCTGCCTGGCATGTAGGGAGCCCTGGCTGTGGGATGGCCACTGTCACCGCAAGGGGGTCCTTTGTGTTCCCTTTAGGCTTAGCCCCACCCTAGGGGTGCATAATCACTAGGGCCCTCTGCCTGGCATGGAGCAGCCCCTGGCTGAGGGATGACCAATGTCACCCCAAGGTGGTCGTGTGTGTTCTCTTTAGGCTTAGCCCCACCCCAGGGGTCCAGAGCTGCAGGACCCTCTGCCTGGCATGGAATGACCCCCGGCTGTAGCATGGCCACTGTCACCGCAAGGGAGTCCTTTGTGTTCCCTTTAGGCTCAGGCCCACCCCAGAGGGGCAGAAATATAAGGCCCTCTGCCTGGCGTGGAGAGGCCACTGGCTGAGGGTGACCAATGTCACGGCAAGGGGGTCGTGTGTGTTCCCTTTAGGTTTAGCCCCACCCCAGGGGGCCAGAGCTGCAGGGGCCTCTGCCTGGCATGGAGAGTCCCTTGGCTGAGGGATGACCAATGTCACCCCAAGGGGGTCGTGTGTGTTCCCTTTAGTCTTAGCCCCACCCCAAGAGGGGCAAAACCACTAGGCGCCTCTGCCTGGCATGGAGAGGCCCCTGGCTGAAGGATGACAAATGTCACCGCAAGGGGGTCCTTTGTGTTCCCTTTAGGCTTAGCCCCACCCTAGGGGTGCATAACCACTAGGGCCCTCTGCCTGGCATGGAGCGGCCCCTGGCTGAGGGATGACCAATGTCACCGCAAGGGGGTCGTTTGTGTTCCCTTTAGGCTTAGCCCCACCCCAGGGGGGCAGAAATACTAGGGCCCTCTGCCTGGCATGGAGAGGCCCCTGGCTGAGGGATGACCAATGTCACCCCAAGGGGGTCGTGTGTGTTCTCTTTAGGCTTAGCCCCACCCCAGGGGTCCAGAGCTGCAGGACCCTCTGCCTGGCATGGAATGACCCCTGGCTGAGGGATGACCAATGTCACCGCAAGGGGGTCGTTTGTGTTCCCTTTAGGCTTAGGCCCACCCCAGGGGGACAGAACCACTAGGGCCCTCTGCCTGGCATGCAGAGGCCCCTGGCAGTGGCATGGCCACTGTCACCCCAAGGGGGTCCTTTGTGTTCCCTTTAGGCTTAGCCCCACCCCAGGCGGGCAGAACCACTAGGGACCCTCTGCCTGTCATGGAGGGGCCCCTGGCTGTGGGATGGCCACTGTCACCGCAAGGGGGTCCTTTGTGTTCCCTTTAGGCTTAGGCCCACCCAGGGGGCCAGAGCTGCAGGGCCCTCTGCCTGGCATGTAGGGAGCCCTGGCTGTGGAATGGCCACTATTACCGCAAGGGGGTCGTTTGTGTTCCCTTTAGGCTTAGCCCCACCCCAGGGGGGCAGAAATACTAGGGCCCTCTGCCTGGCATGGAGAGGCCCCTGGCTGTGGGATGGCCACTATCACCCCAAGGGGGTCCTTTGTGTTCCATTTAGGCTTAGCCCCACCCCAGGGCGGCAGAACCAATAGGGCCCTCTGCCTGGCATGGAGCGGCCCCTGGCTGAGGGATGACCAATGTTACCGCAAGGGGTTCGCTTGTATTCCCTTTAGGCTTAGGCCCACCCAGGGGGCCAGAGCTGCAGGGCCCTCTACCTGGCATGGAGGGGACCCTGGGTGAGGGATGACCAATGTTACCGTAAGGGGTTCGCTTGTATTCCCTTTAGGCTTAGGCCCACCCAGGGGGCCAGAGCTGCAGGGCCCTCTACCTGGCATGGAGGGGACCCTGGGTGAGGGATGACCAATGTCACCGCAAGGGGGTCCTTTGTGTTACCTTTAGGCTTAGCCCCACCCAAGCGGGCCAGAGCTTCAGGGCCCTCTGCCTGGCATGGAGAGGCCCCTGGCTGTCGGATGGCCACTGTCACTGCAAGGGGGTTGTTTGTGTTCTCTTTAGGCTTAGCACTACCCCAGGGGTCCAGAGCTGCAGGGCCCTCTGCCTGGCATGGAAAGGCCCCTGGCTGTGGCATGGCCACTGTCACCGCAAGGCGGTCCTTTGTGTTCCCTTTAGTCTTAGCCCCACCCCAGGGGGGCAGAACCACTAGGCGCCTCTGCCTGGCATGGAGAGGCCCCTGGCTGTGGGATGGCCACTATCACCGCAAGGGGGTCCTTTGTGTTCCATTTAGGCTTAGCCCCACCCCAGGGCGGCAGAACCACTAGGGCCCTCTGCCTGGCATGGAGGGGTCCCTGTCTGAGGGATGGCCACTATCACCGCAAGGGGGTCGTTTGTGTTCCCTTTAGGCTTAGCCCCACCCCAGGGGGGCAGAACCACTAGGGCCCTCTGCCTGGCATGGAGCGGCCCCTGGCTGAGGGATGACCAATGTTACCGCAAGGGGTTCGCTTGTATTCCCTTTAGGCTTAGGCCCACCCAGGGGGCCAGAGCTGCAGGGCCCTCTGCCTGGCATGGAGGGGACCCTGGGTGAGGGATGACCAATGTCACCGCAAGGGGGTCCTTTGTGTTACCTTTAGGCTTAGGCCCACCCAGGGGGCCAGAGCTGCAGGGCCCTCTGCCTGGCATGGAGAGGCCCCTGGCTGTGGGATGACCAATGTCACCGCAAGGGTGTCGTGTGTGTTCCCTTTCGGTTTAGGCCCACCCCAGGGTCCCAGAGCTGCAGGGCCCTCTGCCTGGCATGTAGGAGCCCTGGCTGTGGGATGGCCACTTTCACCGCAAGGGGGTCGTGTGTTCCCTTTTGGCTTAACCCCACCCCAGGCGGGCAGAACCACTAGGACCCTCTCCCTGTCATGGAGGGGCCCCTGGCTGTGGGATGGCCACTGTCACCGCAAGGGGGTCGTGTGTGTTCCCTTTAGGTTTAGCCCCACCCCAGGGGGCCAGAGCTGCAGGGCCCTCTGCCTGGCATGGAGAGGCCCCCAGCTGTGGCATGGCCACTTTCACCACAAGGGGTTCGTTTGTGTTCCCTTTAGGCTTAGCCCCACCCCAGGGGGACAGAACCACTACGGCCCTCTGCCTGGCATGCTGTGGGATGGCCACTGTCACCGCAAGGGGGTCCTTTGTGTTCCATTTAGGCTTAGGCCCACCCCAGGGGGGCAGAACCACTAGGGCCCTTGGCCTGGCATGGAGGGGCCCCTGGCTGAGGGATGGCCACTGTCACCGCAAGGGGTTCGCTTGTGTTCCCTTTAGGCTTAGGCCCACCCCAGGGGGCCAGAGCTGCAGGGCCCTCTGCCTGGCATGTAGGGAGCCCTGGCTGTGGGATGGCCACTGTCACCGCAAGGGGGTCCTTTGTGTTCCCTTTAGGCTTAGCTCCACCCCAGGGCGGTAGAACCACTAGGGCCCTCTGCCTGGCATGGAGGGGCCCCTGTCTGAGGGATGGCCACTGTCACCGCAAGGGGGTCGTTTGTGTTCCCTTTAGGCTTAGGCCCACCCCCGGGGGGCAGAACCACTAGGGCCCTCTGCCTGGTATGGAGAGGCCCCTGGCTGAGGGATGACCAATGTCACATCAAGGGGTTCGCTTGTATTCCCTTTAGGCTTAGGCCCACCCCAGGGGCCAGAGCTGCAGGGCCCTCTGCCTGGCATGGAGAGACCCCTGGCTGTAGCATGGCCACTGTCACCGCAAGGGGGTCCTTTGTGTTCCCTTTAGGCTTAGCCCCATCCCAGGGGGGCAGAACCCTTAGGGTCCTCTGCCTGGTTGTGGGATGGCCACTTTCGCCTCTGGGGGTCATGTGAGTTCTCTTGGGGCTCATCCCCTCCCCAGCCGGCCAGAGTCACTAGGACCCTCTTTTGGCACACAGGGACCCCTACTTAAAGGATGGCCACTTTATACAGTAGGGGAATGTATGTGCTGTCTTGGGGCTCACCCTCACCCAAGGGGCCAGAGCCATCGGGAACCTCTGCTTGTCATGCAGGGATCTGTGGCTTTAAGATGGCTATCCCTACCCTGGAGAGTCACCTGCATCTTCCTTTGGAGCTCTGCTAAAAGTCTGCTCCCCTTGGCATGGCTGGCTTCAAACCAGCCGTCCTCACTCCAGAGGGGCCGTGTTTGTGCCCTAGTGGTTCTACTAATGATTGCAGCCCCTCAGCATGACATGCAGGGGCTCCTGCTTTCAGGTTGGCTGCCCTTACCCTGGGAAGAGGCATTTGTGTTCCCTGGTGGTTCTGCCAAAGGTCTGAGCCCCCAGTCATGGCATGAAGGGACTCCGGCTTCAGGCCAACTGCCCTCACCCCCAGAGGGCACAGCCTTCCTCCTAATGAGTACTGGCCTGGTACCCCACCAGAGGTCTGCTTCTGCTCAGTTTGTGGAGGCTCCTTACCATCTGGACTGCAGGGTGATGGCTTTGGCCCAGTCCTGTGGCAAACGTCACGTCATTTGCCACAGTCGGGCGGCAGCTCCCGTGGCATCTGCCGGACCGCATAGACCTTGCAGCCTGTGTAGGGGAGAGATTCCACATCTTTGAAATCTCCACCCTTTGAAGGAGCGAGTAGGCATCTGTCATTTGCTCATGTGCACTCACAACACAAGCTCATACTGAACTTTGTATCGTGTGTGTTCACATATGTCATGCGTGTGTGTGCGCATGCTAGCACATATCCGTATCAGCTGCCTAGACACATGCGATTTGTCTTTCCAGGCCTGATGGAGTCATGAGGACTATGGGTACTGACAAGCTCCTGAAAACCCTCCCGGTTATTCAGAACCAGCTGGATGTTCTGCTTGATTTTGATGTGAGAATTTTCTTTTTAAAAATACTTTTGAATTGCTCTGTTTTCATCTTTCCTCGGTTTCCCCCTCTGCCCCTACTCTTCCCCTGAGCCATCCCCAAAAGCCAGACCTTTTTATTTTTTAAAGAAAAAGAAGAAAAAAGTCACGGTGAGCAGAATTGAGCAAAATGTGCCCAGTCCCCCACCGGACTGTGGAGGGGGCATCTTCTTTGAGGCAGTTTCCCAACATTCATGTGTGATTGTTCTCTGGTTTGTGTGCCAAGTATTCTTTCCACTTCCGTAGTTGTAGTCACTGTATAGAGTGTTGTTTCCTTGATTCTGTGGACTTCCCTTTGCATCGATTCCCCTCGGTCTTTCCAGCCTTCTTTGGAGTCATCCCACGCAGCGTTTCTTACTGCCCAGTGGTCTCTTGCATTCATGGACCCCATCATGTTGAGCCATTGCTGGGGACTGGCCTTGTCTTCAGTTTTTTTGCTACCACAAAAGGGCTGCTCTGATTTTGTGGGGGGGCAAGGAGGTCTTTTTTTCTCGGTGGCCTCATCTGAGCCCGGTAATGGACTCTGAGTCACAGAGGAGATGTTTTTGTCCCTCATTTGCCCGATTCCCAGTGGCTTTCCTGAATGATCGGACCGATTCACAGCTCGGCCGCCACCACACTGGAGGACCCGTCTCTCCTGCCCGTCCTTTGTCACGTGGGCCAGTTGGCAAGCGTGGGGTGGTTGGGGTTTCTTTCTTTTGGTATTAGCAATGTGGGCCGTTCTTTCAGATGGCTGTAAATAGTTTACCATTCTGCTCTTGGCAGCTGTTTGTTCCTCGTCTTTGATGTAGTGGAGCACAACTTTTGTTTGGGGTATTTCTCTTGTCTTTATATCTTGGATACCAAACCCTCCTCTGAGCAATTCAATAAAACCTTTTTTCTCCTTATTTACTACTCCTCCTCAGCCTGCTTGTTTGTCCAGAACTTTTCTGTCATATAATTAAGAGTTGCCGTGTTACCTTTGATAATCGCCTGTGTCTCTTGGTGGTTTAAGAATTCCTCACCGAGGCCGATGATCCCCTGTGACCGTTTTCCAGGCCATCTCTCTATTTGTTTGCTTCGTCCCTGCCTCCTCATGGATTCTCTCGTCCTCCACAGGCACATCCCAATGAACTCACAAATGGTGTCATCAGTTCAGCCTTCATGCACCTATTTAAGGATTCCATTAGGCTGTTTGCAGCCTACAATGAAGGGATTATTAACCTGCTTGGTATGTTGCTACTTTCCTCAGGTCACGGAGGGAGGGAGAAGGGAGGGAGGCAGTTTGCTTTCTGAATTCATTTGAGCTCTCATTGGATCCCCTTTGTTGAAAGCCATTCCCTTTTCCTTGGCGTAAGCCAGGCTTTCTGGTGGCTGCCAAGGCCATTGCTTATAGACAAACATGGCCCTTGCCAAGTCCCGAGGCGTCACTATTTGGTCCCATTGACCCCCTCATGCCCATTCTCCAGGGCTCTGTAGCAGGGCCTTAAGACTGGCTTGTGACATCACATTCAGGTGAGAGCGCACTGCTGAAATAGTTCACTTTTTTCTCAGGGAAGTTGCTTTTCTCCCTGAGATGGCCAAGAAGTTCAGTCCTAGGGAGGGATGCTCTGGATTTAGTCTTGGCCGTGTGGGCTAGTTTTTATTTGTAGAGAAGAGAGACAGAATGGCTGGAGGGCCAGATTTGGAGGCTGGAAGAAATGGCTTCCAGCCTTGCCCCCAATGCCCGCTAGCCAAGTTAATGTCAACTCAGGCCTCTGCTACAGTCGGAGGGCTGGACCCGCAAGCCGTTTGGGTTCAAAAGAATATAAATCTGCCCTTCTTTTCTTGGTCGCTGACCTACTTGGGGATGTTTCCTTTTGCAAATCCATTTGCTTAAATAACTGTATGGATATATAGACATATATCGTAGCTAAGATATACTTTAACATATTTTACACGGATGGGTCTACCTGCCATCTGGGGGAGGGGAGGAGGGGAAGGAGGGGAAAAGTTGGAATACAAGGTATTGCAAAGATCAATGCTGAAAAATGACCCATGCGTATGTTTTGTCAATAAAAAGCTATAATAAAAAAAAAAAACCAAAAAAGAAAAAAAAAAGAAAAGAAAATCCATTTGCTTCCGTAAACTTATGTCCAAGGTGGAGCATGGACAACAGCAGGGCAGGGATGGGTGGTTTCTTTGCTCCTCTCCCTAAGAGAAGGGAAAAGGATTCCTTTAAAATGATCATTGCAAGGGAGAAACACTTCCTCACAGCCCCTGGCCAGTCCGTCTCTCGCCAGCAGCCCCCTTGGAACTCATTTGAGGTCTTCCCAGGTGTTTGAAATCTTTGTCTTTATTTTAGAAAAGTATTTTGACATGAAGAAGAACCAATGCAAAGAAGGGCTAGAGAGTTACAAGAAGTTCCTGGCAAGAATGGCCAAATTATCGGAGTTCCTGAAAGTTGCCGAGGTAACATGGTGGGAGCCAGTCACCATTCTCTCTGTGCCTGTTCCCACGACTGGCTGACCCACTCAAAGTGCCGAGCCCTGTGTTGGCCAGACTTGGATTCAAATCCTGCCCCTGCCTCTTACGGACTCTGTAGCTTCAGTTCCTTTGTCTCTAGAATGGGAGGAATAGCTTTTGTAGTGCCTGCTCCCCTGGAGTGGGTTGTGGGGAGAGAAGGTTTTCTCTGCTTTGCGATCTAGGTCCCTAGTTAGTTGTTGAATTACTTTCTTTTAGAAAAATGTTCTTACTCTTGGCTTTTTATCTCCCCTTCACTTCCCAATCTGGTCATTCCCCTGCCCAAGCCAGAGAGTCATCCCTAGCTACAAAGAGCAAAAAAAAAAAAAAAAAAAAAAAAAGATAGTAGAAAGCATGGTGACTGTCCTCATTCAGATCAGACAACTTGTATTGAGGGTCAGCAGGCCAAGGGTCACATGGGATAGTTTGTGTTGCAGCCATGGTGTCTGAAGGGGCTTTTCCCTAATCGGGATCGTATCCTGTAGTTGCAGAAAAGCGATACCATTCTCTCCTGCTCCATAAGCTTCGTTCTCATGTTCCCTGCGGGAGCCGAGGCTTCTGGAGTTTCGCTGAAATGCACCTGGGAATTCTGGCCATATGTAGTTCTTTCAGGCCAGAAATGAGGGATTTTCTTAGCATTTTCACTGGAATATAAAGAAACAATCATTGCTAGAAGTCTGAGGTGACTTCTGTCCCTTTAGTCAGTCACCAAACATGAGTTAAGGGCTGTGCTAGAACCTGGAACACAAATACAAGAGCTCACAGTCTACCCAGTGCTGTGATGTGCTCACAGATGAGCCAACAAGAGTTCTTACAAAATGCACAGTGTCTGGGGAGTCGGGAAAGGACTCTCGGAGGGAGCTAGCAATCATAAAAGGCAGAGTCAGAGAGTAAGGCTGATGGGGGAAAGGGGGAAAGCACCGAGAAGGAGTACGAGGGAGCAGAAAATACCATCCTTTTGGGGAGCAACAAGCAGGCCTTCTTGGCTGACTTGGCTGCAAAGCTGAGGGGCTTCCAGCCCTGCTTCTCACACACACTGGCTGAGTATCTTTGGTCAAGGGATGCTACCTCTTAGAGTAGCCTGAGAGAGAGGCTAGAGCCAGGTTGGAGGGGCTCAGAAACCCAAACAAAGGAGATGTTATTTTAACTAGCAGGCAGTGAGGAACCATGGGTGTTGCTTGAGCAGAGGAGTGACAACCCTGTGCATTGGAAATCCTCTCTTGGCTGCTTTGTGGAGGGCTGGATGTGGGGAGGAGGTGAAAGGGCAGAGATGAGGAGGATGGTCTGTTGCCTTCGCCGCTGATTGTCTTAACTGCCTTTTTTTTTTTTTTTTGTCTCTCAGCAAGTTGGGATTGACCAGGCTGATATTCCCGATCTCACTCAGGTCAGTGTCCTCTTGGGCTTGCTTTGGCCAGTTTACCCCCAGCCACCCTGCATAGATCACTCCATTTCATCACTTCCATCGGGAGAATCCATTTGCTTCTGGAGACTTGCGTCCATATCACTGTCCCTGAATGACGAATTCCATTTGTGTGCTGGAAAAGTGGCATGTGGGGTGGGGGAGGGATGAAGGTGGGGCAGGAGCTGGGCAGCATGGGATGGGATGAGATGGCTTCTGGTGATTTCTTAAGGACCAAAGTTAGGAGGCGAGTGGCTTCGCGCGCGCGCGCGCGTGTGTGTGTGTGTGTGTGTGTGTGTGTGTGTGTGTGATAACACCACCTGTTTTCAGTCTCTACTTGTGCTCTCCTTGGTATGTGGAATTTGCTGTGAGGAAAGTCCCTGTGATGCTGTAACTTGCCGTCAGTCTAGCCACAGGAAAAGGGGATAGCATGGCCCAGGAGATGTTGCCCCCCAGCCGCTGGGGTCAAAAGTCTTCCTGATTCTTATGCTGCTAAAGCTGCTATTTGGTTAGCTGTCATTCAGTGGGGCAATCCTACAGCAATACTTCCAGCAGGCGCTACAGGATACAATAGGTCAGACCTAGACTGGGAAGCCCTGAATTCAGATTTGACCTCAGACTTCCCTGCCTCGCTACACACACACACACACACACACACACACACACACACACACACTCTAGTGGTTTTTTATTGTATTAAGTTTATTTTTAAATACACATTGCTTTATGAATCATGTTGGGAGAGAAAAATCAGAGCAAAAGGGAAAAACCAAGGGTGAGATTAAAAAAAAAAAACCCAGAAAAAAAGAAGTGAGCATAGCACATGTTGATTTACATTCCGTCTCCTTGGATCTTTTTCTGAATGCGGATGGTATTTTTGGTTCAGAGTTTATTAGGATTCCTTGGATCACTGAACCACGGAGAAGAACCAAGCTTTTCCCACTTGCTGATCACACATTGTTCTTGTCATTGTGTCAAACATATTCGTGGTTCTGCTTGTTTCGTTCGCTATCAGTTCACGTAAATCTTTCTAGGCCTTTCTATAATCAGCTTGTTCATCATTTTTTGGTACAATAATATTCCCCGACCTTCACGTGGCACGGCTTGTTCAGCCATTCCCCAACTGATGGGCATCCGCTCATCTCCCAATTCTTTGTTACCATTAAAAGAGCTGCTACAAACACTTGCACATGTTGGGTCCTTTTCCCTCCTTTGTGATTTCCTTGAGATACAGACCCAGTAGGGGGCCTGCGGGGGCAAAGGCTCTGCACAGTTTGATAGCCCTTTGGGCCGTGTTCCAGTCGGTTTCTAGAATGGTTGGAGATAGTGTTTCGCTTTTTCCAATTACAAGTGAAGATAATTTTCAGCATTCCCTTTCAGAAGATTGTAAGTTCCAAATTTTTCTTCCTTCCCTCCCCCCTCCCCAAGATAGCAAACAATCTGATACAGGCCATACAAATACAATCACGTTAAACAGATTTCTACATTAGTCACGTTGTGAAAGAAAAATGAGAACTAAAGGGAAGCACCAGGAGAAAGAAAAAGCATCTGCTTTGATCCCCTTTCAGAGTCCGTTGTTTTCTCTAGGTGTGGACTGGCATTTTCCATTATGAGCCTTTTAGAATTGCTCAGACTCTTTTTGCTGCATGATCCTGATCTAGTCACTTCACACCCTTTGCTCTGTGACCCTCTGCCTGCCTCCATCGCTTCATCTGTAAGACGGGGAGAGGGTTGTTGTGCAGCTCAGACGAGATCATAATTGGAAGACAACTTTGTAAACCTTCGATCGCTCTGTAAATGCTGCCACTTATTATTCGTCAATAGTTTGAACCTTTGTTCTTGACACTTAATGTGTATGGGGACCCGAATCGAGTCCTTGCCATTCTCTCAGGCTCAGGTGAACTCGATGACCTCTAAGCTTCCAACCTTGCTTGGTGCGTTCTCCTGAATGCCAGAAATGGCATGTACAGAGCAGGCTGGTGGTTGGGGCAGCGGCAGAGGGTCACAGAAGGGCCGTTGGGTGAACTTGTGAGGAATTGTCAGGGTGAAGAAGACCGTGTTAGATCTCCCCCCAATTGCTCATGCTTATTGTTAAGGTATCTCTCCCTTAGGCCCCAAGTAGCCTGTTTGAAGCACTGGAACAACACGTGGCTTCTTTGGAAGGTCGCAAGACCAAGGAACTTTTGGCAGCTTACAGGTAAGTGGCCACACGTCTGTGTGTGTACCTTCTCTTCCCCCTATGTGCCTGCTCTCTCGCCCTTCTCACTGACTACCTTCGGTCCAGAAGGGGTGCAAAGGGCTGCCCCAGAACCCCTCCACCCTTAAATCTGTGACCCTGTGAAATCACATTATAGCACCTGAGAGCCAAGTCAAAGATAAGACAAGCATTTTGCCCTTCTCACGGGATGGGGACCTGAGGACTGACTGATACTTCATTCTTACCTTGGAGTGCTGGCTATTGCACCAAGTACTGTGGCCTCCCTTGCTGGGGGTGAAGGCACAACTGGCAAGGAGCCTGGATGGCACAGGAAGCATTTCTAGAAATTTCAGAGGTTAAAAGCATCCTTTTTACCCAGATATATCTCATCCATATCTCTCTCTCTCTCTCTCTCTCTCTCTCTCTTTCACACACACACAATTTCATTCTCTGTCTCTCCTTTTTGTTTCCATTTCTTTCTCTCTCTCTCTCTCACTGTCTCTGTCTCTCTTTGTCTCTGTTTCCCCAGCTCCAAGGGTTCAGAGGGAGTCCAGGTTGGGATGCTCTGGGACAGACCTTGGGAATAGTGCACCTCCCAGGCCCTTTTACATTTCAGAGCAAGAAGGTGCTCAGGTCTGTGTATCAGCACAGAAACCATGTAAAGACTGGATGAGAGAGGGGAGAACCTAAGTGAAAGGAAGATGGGTTGGTAGCTCTGGGAAGGATCAGGGCCGAGGCCAGGTCTGTGTTTGGGGTTTTACTCTCCCTTCCCTGGTGAATCTGGCTCTTCCCTAGCCTCGGTAGTTTGGCTAGGGAACGTGCTCTCGGTGGCGCCCCTGCCATACCCCCTCCCCCACCCCCAGCAAGCTGGTGACGTGTACTGGGAGTTTTATTTTTTGTTCCTCAATGTGTTGCCCATCTGCCGTCCTGCCCGAGCCCGGCCACTGGTGCCGGCTTCGATTGGACACTGTCTCACAAAGCTGAGAAGTGTCTTTTGTTTGGGGACACACGTTTCTCGGGATGACTTGTCTTACAGAGCAAACAACCTGTCGAATGCTGTATCCACGCTTAGCAGCACTGAGAAGGCTCATAGCGGAGTGGCTGAGAAGCAGAAGAAACAGACTTTGGATGAGGAGCCAGTGGAAGTGCAGTGTTTGAAGGTAGGCTAGGCTGCCTCACCCCCTTTGGTTCTAGACCCTGGCCTTGGGGACCCCAGGGGTAGAGACCCAGCTTCACCGCCAGGGAGCTCGGTGCCCCAGCGAAAGCGGATCTCCAATTCTTCCCAATGCCAAGGCCTTCGCTTTGCTTTTTGGAGGCCAGGAAGGGTGTTTCTAGGACTCCCCGTTCCAGCGGAGCCAGATTGCCCTGTCTAAGCTTGGCAATTTTGATAAGATGAGATTCCGGGTCTTCCCAGCATCCCATCAGTATAACGCTTTCTTCTTCCTCCAACTGGAGAAGACTTAATCTATTCTCTCCCTTTGTATCCTCCTGATGTACGGAGGGTGAGCCATGGGAAGAACCATTGTGTTCCCCACATTAACCAATTGAGGAACGATATAAGAACAGTATTTCAAAGTACAGAGAGCAGTGGGCAGCTTCCAGTGCGACAGTAAGAGAAATGGACTGGAAAGCCGTGGGAGTGCTAGCTCCGCTGCCGGTCTCTCGCCATGTAGGGGCACTAAGGTGTTCCTTCCCCCTCCGCCAGTATAGTTGTGAGCAAGTGGGAGCGGGGATGGCCAGGAAGAGGGGGGGGGGGCAGCGGCTACGGAATTCTCAGCAAAGAATTCTTCCGAGATGGAAGAGGTGAACTTTGGAGCAAAACCCTTAAGGGGCTGCTTAATGGTAACATCAAGTCTGGGACCGAAAACACTTTTTTTATAATAATAAGTTTTTATTTTTTTAAAAATACAAGCAAACATAGTCTGCAACATTCCCCCTTGCAAAACCTTGTATTCCAAATTTTTCTCCCTCCCCTAGGCAGCGAGCAATCCAGTATAGGTTAAACATGTGCAATTCTTCTACATGTATTTCCACATTTATTGTGCTGCACAAGAAAATCAGATCAAAAAGAAAAAAGGGAAAAAAACCAAGCAAGCAAACAATAACGAAGATAAAAATACTATGTTATGATCCACATTCAGTCCTCAGAGTCCCCTCAGATGCAGATGGGTCTCTCAGTCACAGATCTGTTGGAATTGGCCTAAATCACTTTAGCCAGTCCTGATTTTCTAGAAGAAAAATTTAAGTCAGTAAGGAGGGTTCTGTCCAATGTCACACATAGAACGTGTGGTAAAAGAAGCGCTTCCCATATAAAACCTTGCATTCTTCACAACAACTGAGGAAATAAAATGGTTTATTTCAGTTTTACCAAAGAGGAAGCTGAAATCCACCCAGGTTAAATTACATAAAGGACCTTTGTTCTCTGTCCAGAGTTAGCAATGCAATTTGAAATATGGAAAGAGTATATCTCTATAGATACATATTTGTAGCTATATCTAGCTATCATCTATCTATATAGCGATAGATTTTCTAAGCCACCAATGACATTATTACCCCCATTTTCATATAAAGAAACCAAAATTGTGAGAAATTATAACTTGCCTATTTTATCTTTTTGAAAACACTTTTTGAAAATGGGATATTCTAAATGAATTTCTCTGGATGTTCTGAAAGAACAGCGTCTCTTCTCCAGACTCAAGATTTGGTGCTGCCATTGCAGACCTTCGTCCCATCTTGGTCCCTTCAGGTTCAGCTGGACAATCTGTCATTTTCTTTTAGGAAAGATGTTTAAAAGAAATTCCATCCATGACTAATTCTGCCTCTGCATCCGAGTCTCCCGGGATGATAGGGAAAAACACCGCTGCTTCTCCCTCTGCTGATACTTTTGCCCCCATCTTGCCTCCATCCACCAGGTGAGACAAGCTTTCGTTTTCTCCCACTGGTGCTCTGCACAATGTACAGGTGTCTGAATTATGGAGGAATGCGTTTTAACCACTCCTTCCTCTGGCCCTGACGAGGTTGTCCCGCTAGCCCCATCTGCCACAGTAATCTTTGTCAAACTCAAAGCCTCTTTTATTGCTCCTTTGCAATCATGCATCTACTTTCTGAAAGAGCAGCCTGCTGGAGTCTTCTCTGGCTCGCCCTCTCCCAATTGCCCTTTCGTTATTTTATTCTGTGGGTCTGTTGCCGAGTGCTGGCTTCAGTGTGGACAGCAGAGAATTTGCGCGTCCTGCCGTCCTCACGCTTCCGTTTCAGCAGCCCAACAGTCCACACTCATATCCATCCAGTAGTTCAACCCTGGATCTGGGGAGCGGCGGGGAGCCATAAGAGATAGAAGGCCAACTTCTGAGTTAGGAATACCCGGGGCAGTCAGCTAGCATCATTTAAACACCTCTTGTGCGCCCAGCCCAGCACTAAGCCATAAAGTCAGCCCTTTTCTTCAGGAGCCCCCGGTCCAATAGCTTTAGGCTCAGCCTTTCTGGGTGACCCTTAACCCGGTCAATTCTTAGAGCATGAGTGACAGAGCTGGTACCGATTTAGATTTTAAGAGGGAGTTTTCATATTAGAAAATGACAGGGTCAGTACTGCTCCCCCCAAAAAAGAAAGAAAAAGGACAGTTGGCATCAAGGATAATCATAAATGCCCAGAGATGGCGTGGAAGAACCTTACTTAATCAGAGATCAGAAATATTCCAGATAACTAATTCCATTCTTATAAAATCCAGGGGTCAGCAAACCTACAACCCTCAGGTCAAACCCAGGGCCCTTTTACAGACCAGCCTCTGGGAAACCTCGGTACATTTTGAAACAAGATTTGCTCATATTTAAAAATGTAGAGCCACTTTTTTTTTCAATAAAATTGTTATTGCTTTTCAATTATTATCATTACAAACAATATAGACTACAATGTAGTCTAGCAGTATAGCAGTCAT